>NC_067477.1:47453858-48176358 GCF_947179515.1 Apodemus sylvaticus
TGTGTTCAATCACACATGGTAAATAAGTCATTCACTTGCATGATGACCACTTTCCTACAGGTGTAATAAAAGATGGCTTTGAATTGGACCATACAATAGATGACTTACTTGGATGGAGCAAGTATAGTTTGAAGTGAATGATGAAACTAATGCCCAGCTTATATATCACATGTACTCAGGGAAATTTTATACCTTGAAATGATTAGCATCATTTTGTGAAAACTTTGATGAGGGAGTATTATTACCCATATTTGTTAATTTTGCTATATTTTCGCATGTTTTTGAAGGAGAAGTAGGGGATAAAGTTTGTCATGAGTTAATTCTGGTTTCTTATTATTCTTTCTGCATCATAGATGTTTTTCCCATAATTCCAAAATGCTAAGTGTTTTTAAAGTGATCATGAAGGACAAGGTTAGATTTCTCGACTAGCATGCTTAGGCCCTGAGTTTGGATCCTTAAATTTGAAAAGAAAAAAAAAAGATCAAGTTAAAAACTTAAAGTAGAAATAGGTTAAAAATTTAATTTTTCAGTTATGTAAAATAAAATGACTAATTAATATTTGAATGCCTACATAATTCACAACTGTCTCTTTTGGTAAGAGAAAGTTCTACTCATTTATTGAGTATCTTTAAACTAGTTTTAGGACAGTATTAGAGTTATACACATTTGTTAATTTTGATGAAGTTTTCTAATATTTTTATATTTCGATATGATTTAAAATTTCACTGTGTATCTGTAAATTAGTTTGCTATTTTTTGCTCTTTTTAATAAAGGTTATGTAAATTCATTATATAAAATGTTGGGAAATGGCATAAGGAAAAATGTGATAAATGTATTATTTAAAACCTTTATTTTTATTATTGAAATGCATTTTCTTTTAGTCATTTGTTCTTTTTATCCCTTATCTAAATTTGTTTTTTATAACAATTTAATACTAGCAAATTGGCTACATATTATAGCATGATTGTATAATGTACTTTCTATCATGGAAACTTTCTTTAAAATGTACATTTTCTGTTAATAATCTTAGTCTTTGTGCCTTGGTTTTATTTTATATACTTTATTGTGGATGTTAGAGGCAGTTACAGATTGTAATGATTTAGTAAAATGAGTTCTCCTTCGAGATCCATGACCATATTAATTCCAGATAGTTAAATAGGTTTCAAGTACCAGAGATGATTTTCCTTTTGATGAAGATGCCATATGTCCAATTACAGAACTGTTGGTTGCTCCCAAGATATGGGTGCCTTATTGCACCCTTTGCATCCTTACTGTGGCATGTTGGATACTGTAGTTTATAGACATCACAGGTGTGCAGGACTATTGGCTACTGTCTTCCCTTGGCACTTTCTAGGGCTATGAAAGCAGGTCCCTGGCCCTACTAACCAAAGTAAAGAAATAGATGACCCCAAACAACAATCAGAAATGAACAGGGAAATATCACAATAGACATCAAAGAAATCCAGAATATTCTAATGGAATACTTTTAAAGCCCATACTCTATACATTTGAAAAGTCTGAAAAACACTACTGGTGGGAATGCAAGTTGGTACAACCACTCTGGAAATCAGTCTGGTGGTCCTCAGAAAACTGGGAATGACACTTCTGGAGGACCCTGCTGCCCCCCCAATAGTCCAATAGTCCTGCGTACCTGTGATGTCTATAAATTACAACAATATCCAACATGCCCCCCCTTCCGGAGGACCACTCCTGGGCATATACCCATAGGATTCCCCGACATGCAATAAAGACACATGCTCCACTTTGTTCATAGCAGCCTTATTTATAATAGCCAGAAGCTGGAAAGAACCCAGATGTCCCTCGATGGAGGAATGGATACAGAAAATGTGGTATATTTACACAATGGAATACTACTCAGCAATGAGGAACAATGAATTCATGAAATTCTTAGGCAAATGGTTGGAACTAGAAAATATCATCCTAATGAGGTAACTCATTCACAAAAGAACACACATGGAATGCAGTCACTGATAAGTGGATATCAGTCCAGAAGCTCTGAATACCCAAGACACAACTCACATATTAAATCATTCCCAATAAGAAGCAAGGAGAGGGCCCTGGTCTTGGAAAGGCTTGATGCAGCATTATGGGAGATTGGCAGGACAGAGAAGTAGAAGGGGGTTGATTGGGGAATGGGCAGAGGGAAGAGTGCTTATGGGACTTATCGGGGGAGGGGAACTGGGAAAGGAAAAATCATTTGGAATGTAATCAAAGAATATAGAAAATAATAATAAAAAAGAAAAGTCTGAAAGAAACAAATGAATTTCTAGAATCATCCACGTAATTATTTAATCAATTTTTGATCTGGTAGTATAAGATAAATATTTTTATGTTATTTGTAAAAACTGATTGAAGTCTTTATTTATTGATATCTTACATAAATTTTTGTAATTTCTTTTGGTTTTGCATGTTTGGTATTTATTTTTAACTGTCCGGATATGACAGATAGCCCTACCCTGTGTGTTACTTGTGATGGTTCTAATATTTTTCTAAAATTCTAGACCTGGGACTACTTAGTCAAATACATTAGCTAATATCACAGTGCCTGAAAATCAGATAGTTGATCACAGTCAGAAATATTATAATTGGTAATTTGAGAAAGTGTAGCAGAAATGAATCTGAAAGAAATATCATCCTTTTCCATCCCTTTAAGGAAGAATAAGAGTCTAATGACAGTATAGAATATGTTTCTATATTAGAGATTTAAAAAAAAATCTAGAAGTAAATCAATAGACCCTTTTTAAAACTCATGTTTTAGCACCAGAGACTGTGCTATTATTACTGTTATCAATATCTTCTCTTTACAAACAATGCACGTCCTTTTAAAAGAAAACTGCATTGACCTTATAGTTCTGAGAGAAATTACCACATTAGTTCATTTGCTACTAAGCTTTATGTACCTGTAGGGTGCTAGGGTAGGAGTGTATTGTCCATAAAATGATGCACTGTGTGTATTACTTGATATTCTGATTTTACAATTTGAAGTAATATGAGCATTTCTGTATGTCATTTCATACAACCTAGTGGCTTAGTGGCTATCTAGTGTTTCATAATTTATCACTTGACCTTTATTTTACTACACTTCATTGGACTATTATAAATATTAGTTCTGCAAGCATTTTCACAAGTAAATTTAGCACTTCTGATTATGCAGTTAGAGTAAACACTTTTAATTGGGATTGCTATATTAAAGAGAATGCCACATGACTATTTTATCTCTATATAGGATGTGGTGTTCTAATGTAAGTTTCTGTCATTAGTATCCCCAGGCTATCATATCCCTTGGCCATTTAGCCCCTTGATTTCTCATGTCATTTCCTTGGATGACTGTAGCTATCAAACAACTGAGTCATTAAACAGTGATATCAACTGCAAGGATATTTTAGTGGGTTGAAAAACAAATGGGTTATTGAAAATGAATTAAGTATCTATCATGATTATTTTATGCCAATCATGTGATCTATATAGTGACCTGAGCACTTCATGATATCTTGCATGGCTCCCGTATCTACCATAGTGTGCCTAGCTATTAGGGTTGGTCCCTCTGCCAACTACTCCATTCTAAGAGCTACCCAGCTTCCCGTTTGGGCAAAGAATCTGTGATGTATACAGCCAACTTCCCTGTTTCTCTCATTTCTCTGGTTACTCCCACTTTTCTTCTAGTGGTGTAATTGTCCTTAGGGGCTTTATAGGTAACATCTTCTTTCCCCTCTTTTGATTTTAATCTGTACGACATAAATAGGTATTTGTTCCTCTGTGTGATTGGAATGCATAGAGAACAAATCATGCATGGAACCCTCTAGGAAAGGTTATCCCATCAGAGGACATTCCTCCTGTCTTTTCCATTTTAACACATATTGGCAGAAACAGAACAAAGAGAGCAGATGGCTAAACTTTAGAAGCCAGAGGGCTCATAGGGAACCTTCCTAAGCAGAAGGGCTTTGAGGGTTATTGACATTTGACATTTCCTCAAGCCGTTTGTAAAATGAAGCACTTCTGATGTAGAATGGTGGACATTCTCAGGCATCAGATAGATGATGGTGCTGCTGAAGTAAATAGGTCGTCCTGCAATTCTAGAATCTTAAATATGCATCTGCATTGACTGTAGCATGTGGCTCTGATTCTGTAGGATTGCAAGTGTGTAGCTCTCTCCATCTCCCACAGTTCAGTTTCCTCTGCTTAGCAATCATGGTTGGGCTGCTCTGGAGATAGACCTAAGATCCTGTCAGGTTTAACTATGTGGAAAGAGAAGGGTATGCTTTGAGGACAAAGACATAACATACTTTAATGTTCCTGGAGAGTAATTCTTAGTTGCTGAATAATTCTATTAATGTATATATTTTAGATTTATAAAGGTTATAACAACAGCTTCTTGGATATTATATTTTGTTTTGTTGTCAAATTTTTGCTAGAATGCATGAGAAAAAAATAAGCTATTTTTGCTCTTTCTAGTTAGAATGGGGAAAATTAATGTTGCAAAAGTTATTGAAAGTAGTTATTAAAATGAGAGTAGTGGCTACTCCAATGAATGGCATTTATTTCCCTAACTATAGGTTTCCATCAACAACTAAAATCTGGGGATGTCCTCATGATGAAAACATGCTATGCAATATGTATATACAGAGGGATTCACGCTTTAAATTATATAGATCAACACTACCTATTAAACAAAAGAATAATAGAGGGTATGGTAGAAACTTGTCTTGTTCTTCTTTCCAGGGAAAGGTGACGTGTTTGGAGACATCTTCTGGAAGGAAACCACCCTTGCTCATGCCTGTGCCAATGTCCGGGCCCTGACTTATTGTGACCTGCACATCATCAAGCGAGAAGCCTTGCTCAAGGTCCTTGACTTCTATACAGCATTTGCAAACTCATTTTCCAGGAACCTCACTCTCACTTGCAATCTAAGGAAGCGGGTATGTTGCATCTTCTTCTCTTATGAGCATCCAGGGGGCTAGCAGGCTATGTTCTATCAGCCAAGAATGGAAAGTACTTCATTTTGAAGTGCTACATTCCCATCTGGATAGACTGATGTAATTTTCTTTCCTTTTATTTACACTGTTTTCTTTTAAAAGGAAAAGATACTCTTTTTATCTGAATAAATATTTGAGTCTTTATCATGTAAGATGCAAAATGAAAAACAGACTTGGGGAGAAGGAAATAGGACTAGAAACTGCTAACACATGATTAGTCAGGATTCAGAATATCCAGAGTCCACGAATCTAGCAGTTGTTCAGTTCACAAAACTGAATGTCTCAGAATATGCCAGAATCTCAAAGAGGTAGGCTCTTATGTCAGTGACAGAATGAATTTGCAAAAGAGAATGAGGTCAAGCAGGCAAAGAGCCAGAGTCTTGTCCTTTATATAGGCTGCCATCAAAGGGTGTGGCCCAGATTTAAAGAAGATCCCACCTCAAAAATTCCAGATTTGGGATAGATTATCCCACTTCAAATAATCCAATCAAGAAAAACGAAACAAAACAACAAAAAACAAAACCCTCACAGGTGTATGCAGCACTGCAGATTTTAGTTAATTCCAGATGTAGTCAAGTTGACAACTAAAGATAGCATCACATATGGTTAGTTCCTGGAGTTTGTGACAGTGATATAAAAGGGACAGTGGCATCTTTCTTTTGTGGTGTGGATGTCTCTAAAGTTGGGAAGATCAATCAAGCTGGCTACCTATTTTCTATTCCCATGCTCTTTTTAATCCTTCTCATCTCATAATAAATTTACAAAGCTTCCTTTTCAACAAACTTTTCAAAGAACACAATCCGAAGAGTGAATGAGGCACATTGCATACTCTGTGATACAGGATTCCTTTACTCTGGTCTGGTTGCAAATTTGATCTGCATTACTATTTGTTTCTTTATTGATGAGTGTGACATAGTTAATTTGCATAAAGAAACTCCAGTCTCTAATTTATCGGTCATTGGGCATTGGCTAAGGTTCTTTTATGGCTAAGAATGAAATACACATTTGGATAACTGGACTTAATGAACTTCACATAAAATAACTGCCTGTCTATAGTTAAGTATTTTGGAATAATGAACCCTCCTTTCTATAGCCTCTTACATAAAACCTTTCTTGTAGTTAACATGAATGCAAACAAGACAGTCAAGAGAGAAATTAATGTCTACACTTTAGCAATGCAGAAACAAACTGAATTAAATCAATGTGCTTCTTATTCAGGGCCCAAGAAAAGGCTGGGCTGCCAGGAATGGGAATACCAGTGAGTTTTCAAACATTTGATTTGTATTAGAGCTATGTTTCAGTTCATATGTTTGTTAACAACTTGTCATTAATTATCCAGAACCTGAGGGACAAATAACCATCTGTAGATCACAGAGATGAACCAGTGATTCCCTGTGCTCAGGAAGCTTCAAATGCATATAATGTGAAATGCTAGCAGTCAGTCAGACATTAGCTAGTGATGGATGAGGGAGAGGGGCCCAAGTATGAATCAAATATGAAATATTCTTGCTTGCTGTTAGGCAGTTCACACACCTAACACATGTGTATAATACATGTACAACACACACACACACACATGCGCGCGCGTGCCACATATACACACCACACACATTTTTCTTGTTATTAGAGCTGACAGATTCTGTAGCTTTGCTTTCCCTGTTTAAAAAAAAAAGTCGAGCTAGTAGACTGAGATCTCTTGTTTGTTTTTATTTTTTTGGATCAGGATCTGGGGACTATATGCTTGTGTTTAAGGTTTCTAGTGTGCTAAGTTAGACCAAGTGGCTTCTCCCTTTCCAAATCTACTATACCTGTATCACTTTTAATTTGTTTTCATAATCCCATCCCTCTGTTCTTAATGGATTGTTTAGTAATTTGGCAAACTGTGAGAACAGGATGTGTTGCCAGTCACTGCCACCTCATTCTCAGCCAAACAAATGTGAAAGAGAACTGTGAAAGAGTATCTGAGTATTTTTCAATGATTAGTAACACTAACTACTATTTAAACAGCCAATTTTATATGTGAGGGCATAATTTATTTTATATATGACAATATTATTAATGTGAGTGTCCCATAAACAAGGCAAAATGATCTTCATTTCAACTATAAGAAGAAGGTTCTGAAAGGGTGGGTTATACTGGCCAAATAATTTGCATGAGTCAAGGTCTAGATATTAACCATTCTTTGATTTTACAGACTATTTACAATAGCTGCCAATCTTTTCCATAGACGTCTTTCCCAGGCACAGGCCCCACAACTTGTAGGATGTCTCATCTGTGCATTTACTTTATTCCCCACTGATTTACTAAGTGAAAAAATAAGTTTTTTCTTGCTGTTATTTTATGAATGATAGTAATAAGCAGTTCTCACTTCTACAACCAAAACTATGTTCTTGGTGAGGTATAGCTCCCATAGTGACCATGACCATTCAGTAAGAATATAATCCTACTAAATGGGGGATCAGAGTTTGAGCCCAAGTTCTCAGCCACAGTAGCATGCAGCTCTGTCCAGTGTATAAATGTATGTGTTGGCTCAGTGGAGATGTTGTAGAGTGTGTGGTTTGCAGTGGCTGTTCTAGATAGGAACTGGGTGATTCTCTGGTTGCTTGATCTTATCTATTACTATACAAATGAAGTTTCCCTTAACAGAATATTAAGCCATAGACTTTTCTAATTAAAACGTTCTTATGAAAAAAATGTTCTGGTGATTTTACCCAACAATTAGATCTGGGATTAGCAAACTTTTTGAATCAAGGATTAGACAGTAAAAACTTTAGGGTTGTCAACCTCAGTTCTTTAGCTTCCCCATTGTAATGCAAGAGCAACTCTCTACATTAGCCAACTACAGCAGAAAATAGCCAGGAACTTCAGGATGTTTTGTATATTAATCTTATTAAATACCAGCAACAAGGTATTTCTGATTGTGCTCTTGCTTGAGTTTGTACTTACACAATGCTCCACAGAATTCCAGCATTTATACATCCTCCCCTTTTCTCAGGCCTCCTTTTGTCCTGTCGAAACTGGGAAGTCTTGACTGTGCCACCATGGCTTGGTCTAGAACTGTCAGAAGCTGATTTAGGTATGGTTTATATCAAAGAGGGTAGAAGTCTAGAATAGGGCATCATAAAAACCAATAGTGAGGATCCTTCCAGTCTCCACCTGCACCCCAAAGTTATTCCTGTGGCTCTTCATACTTAAATCCAGCCCTGAGAGAGATGGTCTCCCAGGAGTGCTATAACTCCTAAGTTCATAGGTGAGACCAACACTTTTGCTCCAATAACTGGCCAAAGAAGGATCCTCCTGGAGACAACAAGGCACAAAAACCACAGAGCAACTGGAGACAGGAACCTTCTGGTCTCCATTTGCATAATGGAGTTAACCCTGTGGCACAGCTCTCCATACCCAAATCCTGCCCGGGGAGAGCTGGTCTCCCAGGCGTGCTGAATCCCCTAAGATCACAGATTCACAGGACCACAAGGGGAAAGGCTCCAGTCATAGACAGCACAATCAACTAATACCAGAGATAGCCAGATGGCTAGAGGCAAGTGCAAAAACTAAGCAACAGAAACCAAGGCTATTTAGCATCATCAGAACTCAGTTCTCCCACTACAGCAAGTCCTGGATACCCAACAAACCAGAAAAACAAGACTATGATTTAAAATCACATCTCATGATGCTGATAGAGGACTTTAAGAAGGACATAAATAACTCCCTTAAAGAAATACAGGAGAACACAGGTAGACAGGTAGAAGCCCTTAAAGAGGAAACACAAAAATCCCTGAAAGAATTACAGGGAAACACAACCAAACAGGTGAAGAAATTGAACAAAGCTATCCAGTATCTTAAAATGGAAATAGAAACAATTAAGAAATCACAAAGGGAGACAACCCTGGAGATAGAAAACCAAGGAAAGAAATCAGGAGCCATAGATACAAGAAAAAACAACAGAATACAAGAAATAGAAGAAAGAATCTCAGGTACAGACGATACCATAGAAAACAACTTAATAACTTGGTCAAGAAAGGCATAAAGAAAGAAGTTAAAGACTTTTTAGAATTTAATGAAAATTAAGGTGAAACATACCAAAACTTATGGGACACGAAAGCAGTGCTAAGAGGAAAACTCACAGCTCTGAGTGCCTCCAAAAAGAAGCTGGAGAGAGCATACATTAGCAGTTTGATAGCACACCTGAAAGATTTAGAATAAAAAGAAGCAAATACCCCCAAGAGGAGTAGACAGCAGGAAATAATCAAACTCAGGGCTGAATCTAACCAAATACAAACAAAAAGAACTATACAAAGAATCAACAAAACCAGGAGCTGGTTCTTTAAGAAAACTGAAAACAGAATAGATAAACCCCTAGTCAGACTAACCAGAAGGCACAGAGACTGTATCCAAATTAACAAAATCAGAATCGAAAAGGGAGATATAACAACAGAAACAGGAAATTCAAAAAAACCCATCAGATCCTACTACAAAAGCATTTATTCAACAAAACAGAAAAATGCGAATGAAATGGAAATTTTCTAGACAGATACCAGGTACCAAAGTTAAATCAAGGTCAGATAAACCATCTAAACAGTTCCAAAACCCCTAAAGAAATAGAAGCAGTCATTAAAAGTCTCGCAACCAAAAACAAACCCCAGGACCAGGTGGGTTTACTGCAGAATTCTATCAGTCTTTCAAAGAAGACCTAAAACCAATACTCTTCAAACTATTCCACAAAATAGAAACAGAAGGAACACAAACCATTTTTTTCTATGAAGCCACAATCATGCTTATACCAAAACTTCATAAAGACCCAACAAAGAAAGAGAATTTCAGACTAATTTCACTTATGAATATCAATTCCCAAATTCTCAATAAAATTCTTGCAAACTGAGTCCAGGAACACATCAAAATGATCATCCATCATGATCAAGTAGGCTTCATACCAGGGATGCAGGGATGGTTCAATATACAGAAATTCATCAATGTAATCCACTACAGAAACAAACTCAAAGAAAAAAAATTGCATGATCATCTCACTAGATGCTGAGAAAGCATTTGACAAAATTTAATAACCCTTCATAATAAAAGTCTTATAAAGATCAGGAATTCAAGGCCCATACCTTAACACAGTAAAAGCAATATACAGCAAACTAGTAATCAACATCAAACTAAATGGAGGGAAACTTGAAGCAATCCCAGTAAAATCAGGGATTAGACAAGGCTGTCCACTCTCTCCCTATCTATTCAATATAGTACTTGAAGTCCTACCATAGCAATTAGACAACAAAATGAAGTCAATGCAATACAAATTGAAAAGGAAGAAATATCTACAAATATCACTATCTGCAGCTGATATGATAGTATACTTAAGTGATCCCATTATTTCCACCAGAGAACTCCTAAACCTAATAAACATCTTCAGCAAAGTGGCTGGATATAAAATTAACTCAAGCAAATCAGTTGTCTCCCTCTATTCTAAGGATAGACAGACTGAGAAACAAATTAGTGAAATGACACAATTCACAACAGTCTCAAATATTATAAAATACCTTGCTGTGACTTTAACTAGGCGAGTGAAATATCTGTATATCAAGAACTTCAAGTCCATGAAGAAAGAAATAGAAGATTTCAGAAGATGGAATGAATTCCCATGTTCATGGATTGGCAGGATTAATAAAACTGGCCATCTTGCCAAGAGCAATCTACAGATTCAATGTAATCCCCACCAAAATTCCCACTCAGTTTTTTATAGAGTTATAAAGAGCAATTCTAAAAATTCATTTGGAATAACAAAAATCCCAAGATAGCAAAAAAATAAAAACCTGAATGGTATTGATACAGAGACAAGCAGAAAGATTAATGGAATAGAATTGAAGAACCAAAAAATGAACCCACATACCTATGATCACTTGATCTTTGACAAAGGAGCAAAAACCATCCAGTGGAAAAAAGACAGTATTTTCAACAAACTGGAGGTCAGCATGTAGAAGAATGAAAATTGATCCATTCTTATCTCCTTGTACAAAGATCAAGTCTTAGTGCATCAAGGACCTCCACATAAAACCAGATACACTGAATTTAATATAAGAGAAGATGGGGAAAAGCCTCGAACATATGGGTACAGGGGAAATTTTCCTGAATAGAACACCAATGGCTTATGCTCTAAGATCAAGAATTGACAAATCGGACTTTATAAAACTGCAAAGCTTCTATAAGGCAAAGGACACTGTCAATAGGACAACAGCACAACCAATACATTGTGAAAAGTTCTTTACTAATCTTACATCTGACAGAGGGCTAATATCCACTAAATACAAAGAACTCAAGAAGTTAGACTCCAGAGAACTAAATAAACCTATTAAAAATGTTGTACAGAGGCTTTGCACAGTATGGCCAGTGACATTAGTTAATGCTCGCTCAGCTCTAACATGAAGGCAGAGGACTACAAGAGACTGTACTGTATCTGCCTCTATTTTTAACAGACTCACATTCAACTTTCACTAATTAAAATAGCTGGGAAAATTTTATTAGTCCTTTTTAAAAAAAAAAAAGAATCTGAACTTTAGTAATACAGCTGGAACAATCAGCAGTGGTCACAGGAGAGGCCAGAGAGGAGATTTGATTTATTTGATTTTCCGTGGTTGTTGGTTGTTCAATAGTCTCAAGGTGATGGAAGCTCTACATTTTTTCAAAGAGATTGAGAAAGTGCTGGAGGTCTGGTTTTCCAGACAGCAGTCTGACACAAGACAGGGATCTGGAGATCTTGGTACCATCTCAAGATCTGAATGGGATGTCCTTTTGAAGGATGTTCAGTGTTCATTCGTAAGTGTGACAAAGACTGACCAGCAGGAAGCTTACATACTCAGTGTCAGTAGCATGTCTGTCTCCAAGAGACATTTCATTTTGTAGACATGTGGTACCACCCTCTTACTGAAAGTGCTGGTTCCCCTGTTGAAGCTTGCTAGGGATTACAGTGGGTTTGACTCAATTCAAAGCTCATTTTTCATAAGAATTTCATAAAGCCTTCTCACCAAGGGTACCCACACTGGAATTTCCAGGAAGAAATTGAGTTTCTTCACACAATTTTCCCAATGGAGCAGCATATCTATGGGACATATGAATTCTGACTGTTGGTACTTGTTTACATTGGATTTCCCAGAGAGCTTAAGTTGAGTAATCAATCAGCCAGATCAAACTCTGTAAATTCTGATGGGTAAGCTTGACCCGGCAGTTATGGGACCAGGTCTACATGAAAGATGCTGTTACTACAAAGGATGTCACTTGTGAGAGTGGTATTTGTGACCTGATACCAGGTTCTGCCATTGATTCCACACTGTTCAATCCTTGTGGCTACTTAATGAATGGAATGAAATTGGATGGAACATACTGGACTATTCACGTCACTCCAGAACCAGAATTTTCTTATGTTAGCTTTGAAAGAAACCTAAGTCAGACCTCCTGTGATGACCTGATCAGAAAAGTGGAAGTCTTCAAGCCAGGAAAATGTGTGGCTGTCTGGTTTGTTAGCGTTCTAAATGTCACACCGTCCTTTCTTCACTCCAGATGATTGGCGGTTTTAAATGTCTTCATTTCCAGAGTGATAGCACGATTCAACGATTACAACTTTGTTTTTTACCAGTTTTGCTAAAAAGCAGCAATAATAGCAGAGTTGGTAAGGAAAAATAAAGAAGAAAAAACACACAGGAGGTGGTGGCTGTTTTCTAGATGTTGATCCTGGGGGCCTTGCTGACCATGGCCACCACCTTGTAGTTGCAGAGAGCTCTAGGTGTAATGATAGTGTAATCATTTTGAAGTGTATGCATTATTATACCAAGGGGTTAGATATTTTGCATGAATGTTCTCTTCTGTGTTTAGGTGTTCTATGCCACTTTTGCTGTGGAACTGAAGTGCCTGTAGAAAAGAACTTTGACTGTACAAATTTTACAACACTTGTGAAAATGATTCAATTTAGTTTATACACAGCATAATATTTCTGTAGGCATCATCCAAAATCCCCCACAGACAAGACTTTCATCCCCATTAGATGTAGCCTCAGCGTACCATCTGTGACTGTTCTAATAAATTGCTGCCAAAGTTTTTACATCCAGTTACCTCTACTTTCTAGAGAATATTCTCTACTAATGTTGTTCAAAACCAATTTTTACTTCATACATGTGTTTTATGCAATGACAATTAAAGTTTTTCTTACACACACACACACACACACAAATGGGGTACAGAGCTAAACAAAGAATTCTCAACTGAGGAATATCGAATCACTAAGAAGCACCTAAAGAAATGTTCAACATTCTTAGTTATCAGGGAAATGCAAATCAAAACAACCTTGAGATTGCACCTCACACCAGTCAGAATGGCTAAGATCAAAAACCCAGGTGGCAGCAGATACTGGCAAGGATGTGGAGAAAGAGGAACACTCCTCCACTGCTGGTGGGATTACAATCTGGTAAAACCACTCTGGAAGTCAGTCTGGCGGTTCCTCAGAAAACTGGATATCATATAACCTGAGGACCCAGTTATACCACTCCTGGGCATATACCCAAAAGATGTTCCAACACATACCAAGGAAACATGTTACCTTCAACAGAGGAAAGGATATAGAAAATGTGGTACGTTTCTATATATTTCAATTACACAGTGGATTTCTCAGCTATTAAAAACAAATGACTTCATGAAATTCTTAGGTAAATTGATAGAACTAGAAAATACCATCCTGAGTGAGGCAACCCAGTCACAGAAAAAGCACTCATTGCATGGTATGCACTCACTGATAAGTAGATATTACCCTAAAAGCTCTGAATACCCAAAATACAATTCACAGACCATGTGAAGCTCAAGAAAAAGGAAAACCAAAGTGTGGGTGCTTCAGTTCTTCTGAGGAGAACAAAATACTCACAGGAGCAAATATGTAGATAAAGTGTAGAGACTAAAGGAAAGGCCATCCAGAGATTGCCCCACCTGGGGATCCATCCTATATATAGTCACCAAACCCTGACACTATTCTGGGTATCAACAAATACTTGCAGATAGGAGCTTGATATAGCTATCTCCTGAGAGGCTATGCCAAAGCCTGACAAATACAGAGGCAGGTGCTTGAAACCATCCATTGGACTGAGCACAGAGTCCCCAATGGAGGAGTTAGAGAAAGGACTGAAGGAGCTGAAGGGGTTTGCAACCCCATAGGAAGAACAACAATATCAATCAACCAGAACACCCCCTCCCCCCACCCCCACCAGAGCTCACAGGAACTAAACCACCAAGCAAAGAGTACAAATGGAGGGACTGATAGTTCCAGCCACATATGTAGTAGAGGATGGCCTTGTCAGACATCAATTGGAGGAGAGGCCCTTGGTCCTGTGAAGGCTGATGCACCAGTGTAGGGGAATGCCAGGGTGGGAGGTAGGAGTTGGTAGGTGCGTGGGGGTGCACCCTCATAGAAGCAGGGGGAGGGGAAACCAGGAAAGGGGATAACATTTGAAATGTAAATAAACAAAATATCCAGTAAAAATAAATATTGAAAAAAATACCAGCAAGACAAATAGGATAAAAATAATTGTCATTTTTACCCATGGGAAGGTAGAGGTTCTGAGAGTAGGATACAGAATTACAAAGACTGACTGGATTAAATAAGAATTTTTCAGTCTGGCAGTTAGGAAGTTGAATGGAGTGTTTAGTCCATTTGCTTCCTTGGTGAGAGCCTCTTTGCACTTTGCAGATGGTTACCTTCTCACAGAATCTTAGGTGGGAGAGGGAATGAGGGAGTGTCTTTCTTCTCATGAAGGATACTGGTGTAAATGGGCTAATAAACAAACACTGCCTTGTTTCTATAAACCATTACCAGACAGTTGACTACCCATGGAGTTATATGCCAGCTGCTAGATGCAGAAGACTCACATTTAGATTGGGACAGTAGCTATGCAAATATAAATTATTCTACTTTTAACAGAAACCATCTCCCTTATTTGCAACCCAGCCAGAGGGCCATCATAAAAGAGGAAATATCACACAAATAAGAGAGGCTATGGAGCCAGACATAGAGCACTCAGGAAAAGGGATAGACTGACGGTAACTGTCAAGACGGACAAAGTCACACTGATGGGCAAAGCTCCTGCTTCTCACTCAGGTTGCAAACTGCTTGGCTGAATGCTAGACTGGTTTTCTTGGCATACATACACACACACACACACACACACACACATGCGCGCACACACACACACACACACACACTATACACTATATATATATATACACACACACTATACACTATATATATATATATAACTAAAGTAATTTGATTTTATACATGACTATATACATATATATCTATATATGTGTATGTATATATATGTATAGAAAGTATATGTATAAAACCAAATTATTGTAGCAGATAATAAAAACAGTAATGAAACAAATCTATTCAATTATTTCTAAAATCTCCACATAAACCAATGAAATAATCACAAAAGGCAAAGTATGTTTGTTTACTTTTGGCCTAATAGGCTATGACCTACACGGAATAAATTAATGAACCTTGGTGTTACGGTATTAGAAACCTGAGATTGTTTTACTTGTAACCTGTAAACTTTGATAACAAAATTACCTCTATTTTACTTTTTTGGGCTAAGTTCCATCTCATAGAGTGGGCCTTAAATCCAATCAGATATTGGTTGGCTACTCCCACAATATTTGCTCCTAAAGCATAGATATTACATAGATATTTTCAGAATTTGTCATGTATATTTAGGATATATACATGTTTAAGTACTGTTTTAGTTATCATATTTTATTTTATGCACTTAAACCCACTGTCCTGAGAAGGGCCCACAGGCTTCAGCAGACAGCATGAGACTCTGCCTCTTAGGTAGAACTCAGAATCTAAATCGAGTTGCACAAAAGGCCTTGGTTGTGTTTTCTGTGATGAGAACACACCTTTGTGGTTTATTGAGTTTAGACATGGAAAGAAAAGGCATCAGAGAGCAGCAGGGTTGAAATGTTTGTTTATTTATGTATCTATCTGTTTAACCAATTCAAGATGCTATTTCTGGAGTCGGTGGGAGAATGAGTGTGTAGTGAATTCCGAACCACCTGCGGGTCTGAGTCAAAGGAGATAATTGCTATGCTCCATGTGGACGATAGATTCCAAAAGATTCCCACTGGACTCTTAAGTTAATTTTATTTCTGATCATCCTATCTAGAGGTTATTCAGTAGTATTAATCATTTACATAGAGGCAAATAGAACCCAGTGGAAACCACTGTTGTCCTTTGACAGAGTTACTTAAACAGTTAAACAGGGGCTGAGACTTCAGAAGATGCCTATGGTCTGATTAGTGGTCCCTTTCTGTGCCTGCACTGTTTAGTCAAATAGGTTATTCAGTAGTGTTAATCATTTACATAGAGGCAAATAGAACCCAGTAGAAACCACTGTTGTCCTTTGACAGAGTTACTTATACAGTTAAACAGGGGCTGAGACTTCAGAAGATCTGATTAGTGGTCCCTTTCTGTGCCTACACTGTTTAGTAAAATAATGTGACTTATGTAAACAGTGTGAATACTTTATTTTGTGGAATTTTGGTATAGGCCAGTCAGAAGATGCTTTCATGAGCTTCCCAGACCCTGAATCCCTGGTGAATTTCATGGCTGACAACATCTCACATCCACTTCTACAGCTCTTGCTGGAGGAACAGAGAGGATGCTGGGTACTCTTGTCTAGCTTGGCCAGAGTCTCCCATATACCACTTGCTTTGCTAGGCTTGATTTGTATGCTCAGCCTTCAGTAGGTCATGATCTTGATTGTAACTCTGTGCAGTCTTGTGACTTCTAGTCAGTCATCCAAACTAAGGATCATCTTGAGGACCAACAATGCAGTGCCATTTATAATAGCTAATATGAAATCTCTATTCTCAGAATCTCTCAGATCTTGCAGATACATTGGTAATTTTATTGGAACCCTTTTCTATAAAAAAAAAAGATAAAGCCCACAGACATTAAATTTTATGAGTATAAGAAAATGAGCCATTTAAAAATTGGTAGGTATATTTGTACATGAAGCTGTCAAGAGAATTTCATTTCCTTGGAGCTTAAAATAAATGTTACATTAGCACTTACGGCTACATTAAGCATGGCTGAGATTGGGAATTATTTCTGAATATTTTCTTCACCTTCAAGATAGCAGGAACATATTTCCCTCCAGAGAAGCTACTTAAATAAGAAGAGTGAGAGGTTTTATTTGCTATTTTCTTTACATAGTCTAAGGAGATGCTTTGTTGAAGTGTGGCAGAAAAAGCATTGGTTGGCTCCTTCAGTATCCAATATAGTTCCTCCTAATGGCTATCGGGCCTCTTAGGGAGAGGTCCAGTATCTGCTGTCTAGGATCCCACAGAATAGAGGTCATCACAGACTCAGGGAAGTGCTATGACAGGATATACACAGATTTAAAAGACCAGGGCCATGAGTCCAGTTTGTCTCAGGAGAGGAGTCAGGACGAGTCTAGAAGGGTGATGGCCACATTGGGTTTAGGGTTTCATTTCAAGGAAAGGATTATCGAGAATTAGCCAAGATTTTTTTAAGTTACCTATTTTAATTTATTTCATTATAGGTGGTAAAAAACAGACTAAGAAAATGAGGCGAGTAACTCAGCTTTCCTTAGCAAGAGCATGTCAAAGCTTCCACAGGCTTTGAAGCTCCATGAACCCTGTGTTGTCAGTATTTCCCCTGCATGCAGATTAAAAGTCTTGAGGTAAAGGTGGGATCCTGTGGATCTCTTTCCTTTCCAAATTACCATGTCCATCCATGTTACCTCTGCTCTGGTTTTATATGTGCAGCCATTTCCAGGATAGACTAAAGATATGTTTTACAAAGCCTCTTGAGGAAGATTATAAAATTGGATGCTTGGTTGTGCTCAGCTTTAAATAAGGAGAAAAACAGATAGCATGGGCTCACATGTGATTCAGACATTGATTTCAATGTGTTGCACACCGTGCTTCAGAACAAATGAACAGAAAACCCCAAACAAGCAAGCAAGCACACAGAGCAAGCTATCTGCCGTGATCAGCGTCTGCGAGCAGGGTTCCAACCTGTGCATGATCCAACCCTGATGGTAAATGTTGACATTTGTTACCTGTATTGAAAATACCTTCATATTCACAGAAGTGTGTGCCTTTCACATTCGCACCATTTAAGAAGTGCTATAGCAAATGAAAAAAAAATCTTGTTGCCAGCAATGCTGTACCATGTTCTTCTCTTTGTTACCATGTCAGATGCTGCTCTGGTTACTCCATCATTTAGAATAAATGTATAGAACGAGAAGTTCCTATTGGGCATATGACATTATTTATTAACCTTTACATTAAAAGTTATGAAAATACAGACAAATTTATTGCCAACGATGAAAGTCACAAGTACTAAAAAAGATAATAAAAATGAGAAGCAGGGAGATCTATGTTTCTGTAAGACTGAAAAGCCCTGAAATTTGCTCAGCTGGTGGCAGAAAAGCATATGGAGTTGTGTAGAGAATGGCTTTTCTTGTTGGGGCTGAGAACCAAGATTATCATCCAGTCAATTCCAAAATCTCAAAGGAAAATATTGTGAACTAAATTATGATAAGATCAAAACTAACTCACATTAACTAATGTTAATTGATGCCAAAAAAACCCATATTCCAAATGGAGGCTTCCTGTTTTACTTCCTTGTAGGGACTATATTTACAGATACAAACTTCTTTATGGCTCTAGATCAGTGGTTCTCAGCCTCTCTAATGTTGTGGCCCTTATATACAGTCCTTCATGTTGTGGTGACACCCAACCATAAAATTATTTTATTGCTACAACCTACCCATAATTTTTCTACTGTTTAAATTGTAATATAAATATATGATACGTAGGGTATCTGATAAACAACTCGCAAAGGGGTTAAGACCCACAGGTTGAGAACCCCTGTACTAGATCAGGACCAATGTCCACACTTTTTAAGTCTGTGGCTTTACTGAATTCGTTGGCTATTTTCAAAATTTTAAACTGGTAACTGGTACTAGAGAAAATATGTCTAAGCCTTCTGTAATTGTTGCAAATCAGAGTCTATTGGACACTGATAGAAAACGATGCCAACTGACAGCTGTCTTTCTGTTGTATTATCAAAGCAACACCTTCCTTGCATGCCTGAGAGTAATTGTGAGTCCAGGCTTCTCTGTACTGTATCTATTCTATAGTACTCCATTCCGAGCTTATTTAGAATCTGGTGTCAATGTTAATTTAATGCTCATTTTCACATAAGTCTCCTAGGTCTCACATATGTTCCAATATTTGACTGCTGTAACAAAAACTAATTAGTGGCTTAAACTATGGAAACGTATTCGTTCGTACTTATAGAGGCTAGTAGTACAGAGCTAAGGACGAGGGCCATTCCTCTAGGGAACACCTTCTCACTCAGGCTCACATGGCTTTTCAGCCACTGCACCGCATGGAAGGAAGTTATGGTTTTGATGTATGCATTTCAGAAGGTGTCAATAATTGATCCATACTCACCAAGGCTTTTTTTATTTTAAGTTCAACATGGAAAAATAATTGAAGCTATTACTTACAGCTAAGTGGGACCAAATTAATTCAGATTTGGATGGTTTTTTATGACTTCTGAGTTATGCCTGGTCATGTAGTGACAGATGAAGACCCATTGGCCAAGGTTCTTGAGAGGAACACAACTAACAGTATAGATGCTTAATTGTAAAGGGTGGAGGTATTAAATTGGCTTACATGAGTGGAGACTGGCCATCTTACTTGATAGAGAAACAGAGAACCCGGTATCTACTCAGTCCAAAATACTGGAAATGCCAGAACAAGGAGACTGATGACACAGTCCCAGTTTGAGACTGATGGCCTAAAAGCACCCTGAAGTGTAGCTGATGTATCGAAGGGTTAACAGGCTGTGGGGTGGGGTTTGAGGTCCCAGGCAGGGACAGCAGCACCAGATGCACTTGTTTATTGGGCTGAAATACACAATGGCTAGGTCTTCTTCTTTTTTTTTTTTTTTTTAACTTTTCTTCCTTCCAGTCCCCAGCCTATTGACAGGGCTGACCACAGTCAAGAAAGGCTTTTCAAACTTCTGCCACTGTTCTGCATGACAACCATCTTTGGAAATGCTCTCGCAGACATATGGAACTCTACTAAATGCTTAGGCATGCATCCCTTAATCCAAGCAAGGTGATAGCCAAGATTAACTTACATGCTGGGTGCCTGGCAGTGCATGCTTGTAGTTCTAGCAATTAAGAGACCAAGAAAGGAGAACTGTAGAGAGAAGGCTCAGAGGTTAATTGCCCCACTTAGGATCTTTCCGCTTTACCCTTTTCTTAGATAACTTTCATAGGAAATGTTTTATAGTAATAAACACTGTAATTACTTTAAGGAAAACAAGAAGGGAGAATTGTGAATTCAGGGCTAGTCCATGCTACACAACTACACCCTATTTCCACCAGGAAGAAAAGAGAGAAAGAACAGGAGGAGGAGAAGGAAGAGATGAAGGAAAATGTTAACCACAACAGAAGGATTCCCATTAAAAGAGAGAGAAATGTCCCCAAGGAATCATCTGGTAAAACTTTGAAAAGCAGTGGGACAGATGGAACAGTCCTTATGGAATCCCTGTTGCCCATAAAGCCAGATGTTTACCACACAGGGTGCTGCTGTGCTTGAATCTAGATTGCCGGAAGTTAGCTGGCAGGTTCAGGGGGAGGCAAAGTACCCACCAGCCCTGCATTTTGTTTTGCCCAAAGGACGAAACAGTAGTTTAGCTGTATGACAGCAATGGTATAAGCTTGGAATTCAGTAGCAGCTTTTCTTCCCACAATGCATGCTTATCATGGTGATACTTTGCTTCTGTCAGTTGTATTTTGGTAGTTTTGTAAGTGAGGAACATGGTAGAATTGGCTACCATGCCACCCTGACTACTTGCTTGGTATACATAGCCTGTGTACTCTGTAGATTGCAGAAGCACATGCCAACCTCTTTGATGGCATAAGATGGGAGTTCCAGCTGTTGTCATCTCTATCCCTTTCCCAAGCTCATGATATGACAGCTAAACAACATGTGGCAGGTTCTCTACCCCACAGACCTGCTGATTTTTAGCTGATGGGAAAAGATCACTAAAACACTGGAACAAAGGATAATGTATCTTCCATGAGAGTCTAGACTATGTATTAAATGGCATCTATATCTATTTGTCTCATAGAGCTGATAGTGGCAATTTGTTTTCCTGTCTATATTGTGATCTTCCAGCCAAACAATGAACTTCTTTTTTCTATTGCCAAAAAGCAGAATAGCATCTTCTGTATCTCGGAATACATAAGTACATGCATGAAATATGAGTCTGCCGTTCTCCTGAGCTGTCTTTACTTCAATAATGAGAATAATGACTGGCCTCTAAAAGCACCCATGTGCACAGCACCCTTGATGACTCTGGCAAAGAGCCGTATGAAGTAGAATGATGAAAATGACCATTACTAATTGGTGTTAAATCACAATTAGAGTTAACTTCCAGCTGCTCCTTCTAATCGACGGTGCCTGCATATTCTGCACAATCCTGCTAGCCTGGTGCTTTTGGGAGGGTGCAAGCGGCTTCTGTATTCGTGAATTAGGATCTCTGGCTGGGATTGAGAAGCAGTGCCTGCCTCGGAGAATTTGGCATGGGAGGCTCTTGGAAGAGAGAGCAGTTTTCTCTCAGTTGCCTTTGTAACCTTTGCAACATACGAATCTGAGCAGAGTCTACTTAAAGCTGTCTTTACCACAATTGGTCATAAGGATTGCACATCCACTCTGAGCTCTGCTTCCAGGACATGATCCATACAAAGAGTCACCTTTGGAATGATGAAGCTTATAGCTCCAGGTTTGTATTCAAAATCACTCTTGTAAGATGTGAGCCGGGAGAGAAAGACCAGCTGCTGCCTAGATTTTCTACCTTCGAGTTGACTCTCATTTCAACAATGGGGTTTACAGAGGCAACTTCAGCAATTCTAGAAGTCTGTCATGAGCATTTAGATGAAGCAGAGACCTAATTATGGAGTCTTTTGAGTCCTTAAGCTGTTTCTATTTAGGGCTCTCTGCTGGTCTGCTTGCAGACAGAATGAAGACTTTTCCACATTTAGTTGCCAGGACAAAGGTTGACAGATCTTTCACCCTTTAATATGCCTGCAGAGCAGTTATTTAAGGGCCAAGTTTCTCAAATTCCAGAGGAAGGATGGATTCAGTAATTTACCATACTTCCCATTTCTAAAGTGCCTTCCATTTTTAATTCCCGCCAACTAGCACCAATGAGTGGGTCCCTGGTGGAATGATGGCTTGTCAGATCATCTTCACTGAAAAGGAAGCTGTTCTTATGAATGGAAACACGAGGTTTGGATGAATGCCAAGACTGCAATGTGTGTAGTATTCTTCTTCCTTGGCGCCTTTAAGGATTCATTTGCTTTGGAATACATACATTTCCCCCCCCCACTGGGACAACTGTTTATTTTTCCATGTCATTTCTGGAACAACAACAAAAAAAGCCAATGAGCACTCTCTGTGTGCGTGTATCATACAGTATGAGTAAGCACACAGTCTTGAGTTGGGAATCTTTCTTTTGGGATGCACATCTTGTTCATTTGCGGGTTCTCTGCTCTTTGCCTCAAAACAATAGCTACATCACGTGATTTGTAATTTTAGGGACTTAGTTCCTTTGCTTTGTAAACAGTTGCAGTGGACCCATTTGATTCTCTTCTCAGAGTCCTCTGAGTAAATGTAGCTCAACAAACATGAACTTAAAAGGCTTCCATGCTACTTCTGAGGGTGGCTTCTCGGGCACGTATTTTCAGAAGCATTATTCAGAGGAGGGTTTTTTCAAATGTTTGTAGTAAATTCAAGCAGATTTTCATCCACGAAGTGTAATAAAAATACTATAATATAATGTTATATTGCACATGCAAGTTTATAGATCACTAAGGTGTTTAAAACATACATTTTACAAATAAGGAAATGGAAAACTTTACTGTGATTAGAATGAATTTCTAATAGCTGATTACTCTGGGCAAAAATAGCATCTGGGTTCATAGCATGCCCTTTCCCCCCACCTGGGAGGTATATTTTGGAGATTTTGGCATTCTACCATAACAACCTTTTCCCCAAAGGTATCAAATCAAGCAGTTCCACTAAATAGCCGGAGACACTTAGATGACCCAAGAAAGTCACAGTAATTTCTTGTGGAGAAAGTCATTCATTTTCTGTGTCTTCCCTCTACACCCTGTTACAGTCGATTTGCTGGGTGCTTTTTAAAGTTGACGTTTGCTTTCACTTGGGTTTCTTCTGTGCCTACAGTTTCACCCTCTGGAGAGCAATGAGGCATGGCCCCTTAGGAAATACTCAGTTTGAAATGGGAACGTCAGAGTAAAAAAAAAATTTAGCTGCTAATTACATGCATAGGAGCCAATTTCCCCTAAGTGCAGCACACACAGGGAATGGAAGGCATTGGACCCTGACCAGAACTTGCTTCCTTCTTACCAGTGTCTTTGTGGTTACTGTAAGAATGGTTGCATCTGGACTCGCCACTCAGGTATATTGAATAGTTAATATGTATTATGGGTCTTTTGAAGGTCAGTTCCCTGTGGCCTGAAGCTGTACGCCCTTTCTAGAGCAAAAGAATAGCATCACTAGTGCTTGGAGCTGAGACACCAGAATGTTTTGGGAGGTCCATTCAGTCCTGTGAAGTGTGCTGCCACAGAACAGTGCCAGTAAGAAGTGAAAAGGGATCCAGCCTGGTGCGTTAAGGACTCTTATCAGTGGAGCCTGACTAACAGCTGATTTGTATCAACACCCCACACCTAGGTCACCCAATGGAATGGCTTGATGCTGATATCTCCTGTGCAGACTGTTGGGGGTGGGGATGGAGGAAAAGAATGCTCCTTCAAGGAGCTTGCCATCTTTATTTCTTCTAATGTCCACAGTGTTTGCAGATAACTCCCCAAATGCATGTTTTTTTTTTTCTGGAACCAGAGTCATGAAAGTGGATTTGGTAGTTTTGCAAGGGGTTGCTCTAATCCATTCATTCTGGTGCATTTCTTTAGAGGAATAGTTTGTTTGCTTGTTTGCTTAGTCTTTCTTTTTTGTCTTTAAATTTTTTTTATTCGATATAATTTATTTACATTTCAAATGATTTCCCCTTTTCTAGCCCCCCCCACTCCCCGAAAGTCCCGTAAGCCCCCTTCTCTTCCCCTGTCCTCCCACCCACCCCTTCCCACTTCCCTGTTCTGGATTTGCTGAATACTGTTTCACTGAGTCTTTCCAGAACCAGGGGCCACTCCTCCTTTCTTCTTGTACCTCATTTGATGTGTGGATTATGTTTTGGGTATTCCAGTTTTCTAGGTTAATATCCACTTATTAGTGAGTGCATACCATGATTCACCTTTTGAGTCTGGGTTACCTCACTTAGTATGATATTCTCTAGCTCCATCCATTTGCCTAAGAATTTCATGAATTCATTGTTTCTAATGGCTGAATAGTACTCCATTGTGTAGATATACCACATTTTTTGCATCCACTCTTCTGTTGAGGGATACCTGGGTTCTTTCCAGCATCTGACAATTATAAATAGGGCTGCTATGAACATAGTAGAACATGTATCTTTATTACATGGTGGGGAGTCTTCTGGGTATATGCCCAGGAGTGTTTTAGCAGGATCTTCTGGAAGTGAGGTGCCCAGTTTTTGGAGGAACCGCCAGACTGATTTCCAGAGTGGTTGTACCAATTTGCAACCCCACCAGCAGTGGAGGAGTGTTCCTCTTTCTCCACACCCTCTCCAACACCTGCTGTCTCCTGAATTTTTAATCTTAGCCATTCTGACTGGTGTAAGATGAAATCTTAGGGTTGTTTTGATTTGCATTTCCCTAATGACTAATGAAGTTGAGCATTTTTTAAGATGCTTCTCCGCCATGCCATCCGAAGTTCTTCAGGTGTGAATTCTTTGTTTAACTCTGTACCCCATTTTTTAATAGGGTTGTTTGGTTTTCTGGAGTCTAACTTCTTGAGTTCTTTATATATATTGGATATTAGCCCTCTATCTGATGTAGGATTGGTGAAGATCTTTTCCCAATTTGTTGGTTGCCGATTTGTCCTCTTGATGGTGTCCTTTGCCTTACAGAAACTTTGTAATTTTATGAGGTCCCATTTGTCAATTCTTGCTCTTAGAGCATACGCTATTGGTGTTCTGTTCAGAAACTTTCTCCCTGTACCGATGTCCTCAAGGGTAGAGGCAGTGAGGAAGCTTCGGAAAATGAATGTGTTAGAAGGAAACCCAAGAAGATGCGCATCATTTATATTGATTTATTCCAGCTCCAGCTCCACTTCCTCCCCAGGACTCAACTGTGGCCTTACTCCTGTCTCCTGTCATGTCCAGTTGGACATGGTCTTTCCTTTCTTCAAACTCCCACACAAGCATCTTCTGCACACTGCATCTAAAGGTCCAGTGATGTACTGGAGTCCAGTGATGTACTGGACGATGCTCTGTCTCCAGAGCCCCACTGTAGAGTTCTCACGCTGGCATCCCTCTTACCCTCTGCATCTTACTCCTCTCTGCACTCCAGTGACATCATTATTAAAAATGAATAACAATGTTGTGGGGCTAATTCATTCGATGCAGTGTGGGCCATTTGTTTCTCTGCTGGTTGCATTTAATATCTGTAAGAGAACAAGTATCGAGAGGAAAGTAACAGAAAGAAAGGAAAGTGGACATGATGCCCCCTCAGTTGTCTCCTCATTCTTTTCTTCTCTCCTTCCTTTCTTTTGCTCTTCCTGCTACCTCTTCTCATCTTTAGCTTTTCTTCTTTGTGGTGCTATTATGGACAAAACCTAAGACCTTTGTTTTTGCTAATTCTGAAAAACACTAAGTGGGTTGTGACTGTATCTTTAATAAGAACATGCAGTTATTACATTGTGGGAAAAGAGAAAATCATTTGAAAATTAGAAACAAACAAAAAATATGTACTTGACCTGAGAATGCTATGAGCAAATACACATTAACTGGGTAAAACTTCTGAAAGAGTAAAAGAGCATCGCAGTATTTGGGATTCTCTAGGAGGTACCT
The DNA here is from genome assembly GCF_947179515.1 of Apodemus sylvaticus. NCBI lineage: Eukaryota > Metazoa > Chordata > Mammalia > Rodentia > Muridae > Apodemus > Apodemus sylvaticus. Next base: position 47,479,950 of record NC_067477.1, read on the forward strand.
GAATACTTTCTCTCCCATGTATTGGACTTGTAATCTAGGGAGAATCTTTAGTTGTTTGTTTGCAAGAAAAAAAATGGAAGCTTCTCAGCAGATGGCTCCTTCCCATTTCAACTTCTAATTCAGAAATCAAGCAATCTTGATTACACACACAGTCAAAGAATAACAGGAGTAACCTTTTCTTTTCTCACAAGATTTTTGTGTTGAGATGCACCTTGAATCACAGAAATGTCGGAGTTTTGAGTTGAGTTTTCAAAGAGAATGTTTCCTTCTGTTGCTGCCAGCAGCATCACCCACCATGTGCAGAGCTCCCCACGTGCAGCGCTCAGAGCTTCTGTCAGTACTAAATTCTCAATCTGGTTGGGGAACATGGATGGAGTGACTTAGGGACAGACAAGTTTCAGTCTTGGCATGTTGGACTCCTGAAGTGCAATGCTCCAGTGTCAGCTAGTGGACAGACTTTCTTGCTTTGTTTTGCTGTTGGTACTAACATCAGCAAATTAGCTGATTTTAGCTTGACTGAAAGGTTAGGTCACCACTGAGATGTAAGTTCTAAACTCATCCTCCACTGGTTATGGGATATCTCTGATATTTGCTGAAATGCTGTGTTTATCTCCTTGCCTCTATGGCTATAGAAGCCAGGACTACATTAATGTGTTTCTCTTAGTGGGAGACAGTAGTAAAACCCACTGGGAAAGTGTTTTGGCAATAAATGTTTAACATTCCTGGTATATTTTATAAACTAAAAGCTAATTTTGCCTTTTCACTTCTGGTCTCACATAAAATTTGAATTGAATTTTTATTTTGTATTATTTTATTCTAAGTCTTGCAGTGTTCAACCTTCAGTCAGTGCTCAGGCCACAATCTATACTTTTAGAAGTAAAATAGCAGACACTTGCTTTCATAAAACTTTAAATTTCACTTATTGTTAATTATGTAGTATATTTGAAGTACCTGTGTTTTAAAAATACCATTTGTTTCCATTCATCTGCTTATAAAAGAGAATAAAACAGATGCTTCTGGTATGATAAAAAAAAAAGAAATATTGCTTTAACAAGTTCATTCTACTGCTAAACTTTGCCAATATCTTCATAAACCAATATCTTCATAAAAAATATTCCCTGCAAGGAAAAGTTATTCCTTCTATGCATGTTTGACATTTCAGAGTAAAGGTAAAATTCATTTTTAATGAAAAAGATCCATGGGGTTATTAATTAAAAAAAACACAGGGAAAGAAAACTGTCATTTTAAAAGAGCATCTCATGAATTAGAGAATGTCACCACCACGAGGAGTTTAGCTCAGTGGTCCTCCCCAGGATCCTGCCTCCCCTCTCAGTGAGAGTGTCTCCACCTTGCCTTTGACTAGCCCCGAGTCACCATGGAGACAGAAGATGCTATTGCACCCAATAATGTTCAGTTTAGAGAGTTCTTCAAGCTTGTTGCTGTGTGGCCACATCCTTAAAGAAAACTAGTACCAAAGGATGAACTTGAAGGCAAAGACTGGGAGCAGGGTAACAACAGACACTAGAGTAGTGAGTTTCTGTTTATTTCTTTCATTTGAGACACTATAGCGTAGTTGTATAACTCATGTCCTGTACCCCTTGTTAATAGCTGTTATGTACACATATGCTTGTGTATATGTATATATCTTTAAACAGCCTGTTACTTGCTGATTTGTTTTCAGAGCTGGTCATTGGTGTTGGACCAAAAAAATTGATGTGCTCTTCCATGAGGAAGACAATTTCCTAGGCTTTCAGCATTTCTTATGTGCCTATAGTTCTTTGTGTAAGGTTGAGGCTTTGTGGACACTCCCTTGTCCACTTTGGTGCTTTCATTGTGATCATCCTTGGTTAGCTCCCATTTGTATGGTCACACTGATGAGACTTCATGGGTGTGTTTTCTGACATTGTTAGGAGACAGCATCTCAGGGCAAACTTCCTTGATCCTTGGGGTCTTACACTCTTTCTGCCCTCTCTTCTTCAGGGTTCCCTTTGTAGTAATTATTTTATATTTTATTGTTAAAGAAAAGCAATGTCAACCGAGTGGATATGAGTATGTTCTATTTCCAAGAGGACCAAGTAGAGTGCTCACATGGGTTCATATTCCTGTAGCATAAATGAACTCTGGATGCAAATGTTAAAGGAGCTGCAATTATTGTATTTGTTGGAGAAGGAGCTAGTGCTACAAAATATGCAGTAGACCCAAGATTGGATAAAGCAGTGATGGAAATTTTCTCTTAGATTTCTCCATATGTCCTTTCCTGTTCCTAGAGTTCCTTACCTCTGCCCCAGCCCCCTCACAGTTTGGAACAGCTTATAAATAACTTCTCTTGGTGCCAACAAGATGGGTTAGTGAGTATCTGCACGTGCTGTACGACCCAAGTTCAATCTCAGGACCCCATATAAAGTCAAAAGGAAAAAATAAGTTCCATGAAGCTGTGCCTTGTTCACCACATCATATACTCACGCATTCAATAATAAATAATAAACAGTAGATACTATCTCTTCTGCTGCCTGACATTTACTTAGGGAGTTGTACATGTTTGGAATGTTCAAGAAGGAGAAACCCCTTCATAAAAAATATGTCAAGTTTATTATTATTATTATTATTATTATTATTATTATTATTATTAATAAAGCTGGTTGGAGGATCTGGCTGCAGAGCTGTTTCAAGTGATCTTTTCAGTGTTTTAGCTGTGAACTAGCAGATGTGCCTTGCAGGCAGTCTATCTAGGTAAGGGCTCAGGGGGTAGCTGCATGGGGATGTGTCATCTCTGCAGGCAGTTCCACTTCAAAAATAGACAGGGAATATCCAGGCTGTTTCTTCTCCTAGCTTCCTACTCAGAAAGGCTACCTGTTTCCTAGGACAAAATAGTTGCAACCTGAGAAAAAAATGTATCATCCTTGTAGAAGTCCATCTATGTATGAATATATAAAGAGTAAAGAGTATTTTATTCTAATGAGTGTAATATTACAGCAATTCCAACATTTAACATGTAGATATAATATGTAAAATATATAAACACTACATAACATGTACAGTATTCATATACTTTAGAACATTTAACATGTATAAATAAGACATGCATTTTTAAATGCATTTCTATTCTTTGAGGATTTCATATATTGTGTTTTGAAGATTTTTCAACCCTTCCCTATTTCCTTTAAGATCAACTTCTACTCCCTACCACTCATTTTTTTTTTAGCCCATTAGTGCTATCTATATATTCGTAGATAAGTAATCATGTACTGGAGCTTGCTAGTTCCACTCAGAGCCACATTCTTAACAAAAAGTAACCCTGTCAGTGGTTAGCAATTTTTTGTGCACAAGTCAAGTCCTTGAGAGTGACCAAGGGCAGTGACAATTGCCAGTAATATTTGGGATCTCTGAGGTCTCCCTTGCCAACAACTCCGATAAAAGTAACTCACCCTTGTCATTGGTCTTTTAATGTGTTTGCCCCTGGTGTCTAGCAGGAGCATTGTTGCCCCATTAGAGGATAACTCCATCTAAGTTCTTTTTATATATGAATATATTTATGTCTTGGAAAGTTTCTGTGGTAGTAGTTTTTAATGCATCTTTTTTTGGGTGATATCACTCCCAATATTCATATTCCTTCTTCCACCCTGCTCTTTCCTCTGTCCATTTAGTTCTTTCTGTCTAATTATTCTCCTTTAAACACTGTGTTCTATCTTCCCTTTCTTGATAACTCCTGTGGTCATTTATTAATTTCTTGAATCCTGTGGGTAAGGAGAAACACAGATTCAAGCTAACATTTGCCTCTCTGGGTCACCTCATTCAGAATGATTATTTCTAGTCCTTTTCGCTTACCTGTGACTTTCATATTTATTCTTAACAGTTATTCAGCTGGGTAAATGTACCACTTTTCTGTTATCCAGTCATCTGTTGAGGTTATTTTTATTTCCTGGATATTGTTAATAGAGCAGCAATGAACCTGAATGAGCAAATGTTTATGTAGCAGGGTGCAGAGTCTTTTAGGTACACATGAAAAGTGGCTTAGCTAGATCACGTGATGGATCTATTTCTAGCTACTTAGGGAACCTCCATACTGGTTTCCATAGTGCCTGCACCAATTTTCACTCCTACTAGCAGTGAATAAGTGTTCCCTTTCTCTATACCCACATCAGAATTTGTCATCCTTTTTTTTTAAATCTTAGCCAAACTTCACCTATCTCTGGACTCCTTCTGACACCTCATTGAATTGACACACATCTTTAAAATCATAAATAAATGGATGTGATACTTATATGTATGATCTATCATACATACTAATTTATATGTTTAAAGATTACTCAAGGCCCAGTAGAAGATTCCTAGCTAAATGATAATGACCTGAAGGATTATGGGTAATCTGGATGAGAAACCATAAAGCTCTTTGTCTTGAAGGGAGACAGGTTAGATCAAGCCACAGAGGAATGTGATTCTCATGCTTGGCCCATCTCTTTGGCTGTTCAAGTCAGACTCTGGGACTCACTTCAGAGACAGTGTTCTACAGGTACAAAATATAGCTTGGATATTTTCACGTCATGTGATTCCTATACATAGAATGATTGAAAAGCTTAGCCCAAGAGGCCACCAAATCCCCTTAGGATAGCACAGAGGATTATGATCAACTTCTGTCACCCCATGTGACATACAGAGAGGAGACTGAAAAAGTGGTTCATCTACAAGGTGAGCTATTTAAATTATGAGTGAAAACTTTTCTGATGAATGGATAGCAGACATCTACTGTTTCTCACCTAGGGAGTCCTGGTCCTCACAATTTGAATATGCTTTGAGGGTGTCTGTCAGTGTTCTTGTGTTGGGACTTACTGCAGTGATGTTGGGTGAGGGGGACTGTATAAAACAGGGTGTGGGGATTGTTAGGCCATTGAAGTTGTGTCTTCTAAAGGATTAATTAATGATTTATTTTTAGGATCCCAGAAATCCTCTGGCTATTTTCTCCTCTCACGTACTTGTATTACTGTGTTTCTCTCTGCTCTGAGGTCTTCTTCAGACTCTACCAATTCTGGTGCCATAATCTTAAGCTTCTCTACTAGGAGCTCCTAAACCTTTATCCTTCAAGAAGTTAACTGGCCTCGGGTAGTTTTGTTATAATAATAGGCAATGATCAATGGCTAATTCACATGGAAGCTGTTTGTTTGTTTGTTTTTCTTCTCTGATAAATTCCCTAGCCCCAGCATCCTAGTCTTGTTCCATTTTTCCTACAAGATTTTATCATAGAGTCTCTCTGCCCCCTGACTTCTGGTCAAAATCCAACCTCCCCCAATGAAGTATTAGGAAATAAATGTACTCTATGAAAGTCTTAAGTTGTATATGACATAGCTCTTCCATTTATGTTAAGTTCGGTGCTTTTGAACATTCTATACTATATGAAGAATTCTGAGGGAATGTTGCCTGTGTTGGAAGTAAGCCTCCATTTGATGCTGATTTAACTTAAGCTTGCTTCTTCTAAGATGACCCCCTGCTGTTGTGAGGGGAGAAGGTTATTTTATAGAAGTGCTGTGCTACTGCTCTGTCTAGGATATTACAATCCTGACCATAGGGGTCTGGTGACTTCTCCAGACTCTCTCTGCCCCAGTGAGTCCATGATACATAAACAAACCCAGTACCAGTCACTGGATTTATTTGTTCCACAAGATAACTTCTGAGCTTGAGAAGCTTGGAGATGTGACCTTCAGTCTGGAGGGTGATTTGTGCAATGTGAACACCCTACAGAGAAAGAGGTGTTAGAGAGCCTCCCCTGCTGGACTCCAGGTCAAAACAAAATGCAGAGGGTAATGCTAGCCTCAATCGAATAAGTCTGATTGTCCCCTTTACAATCCCTTGTTATTTTCCTCAGCCACTTCCCCCCTCCCTTTATTAGTCTGCCTGCCTGACAGTCTCCTGGCTGAGCCTTTCTGAAAGCTGTACTGTTTCTGTTTATTCTTTTTATTAAGGAATCTTAGTCTCTAATTCTTGGCAATAGGCACGTGGTTCAGAAGACATTTCTTGCCATTTTAGCAATTTCAAATCAGAGGAGGTTTTCCCCAGAGCTCTTTGAATGATATGTCTGCTGAGTGAGTAATCATAGTTTCTGATCGTAGTGTAGCATTTAGTGTCAGATACTATGACAGCTTTCATTTAGCTGCTTTGCCTCTTATTTCGAAGTATACAAATGCAAGTAGTTTTAGTCATCTTTCTATTACTGCAACAAAAATACTTGAGATAAATAAATTATAAAAAAAATGTTTATTTGGATTCACAGTTCTGGATTTTGATTCCACAGTCAAGGGAACTTGTTCATTTAGGGTTATATTTGGGAAGATGAATGGTGGTGCTGGGAGCTCATGGTAGAGCAAGTGCTTACTTAATGAACTAAGAAGCAGGATGTAGCAGAGAATGGGCCAGGGTCCCATAATCCTCTTAGGCACATGACCAGTTATGAGATCATACAATAAGCATGACCCCTATATGTTTCTTCACTTCCCTGTAGCTGTCCTAGGGACCAAGACTTTAACATGTTGACATTTGGGTTGTATATCTCTTACACAATGGCAAGCCTCTAACTTCTTTCTTAAAATCATGGTTAAAGTATGAAAAATTCTTTACTTCAATGTTAATTATCTCAAATCATAATAGATGCCCACTATTTTTTCTTAGTTGAATTGATGTTAGGAAGTTCATTGGACAATATTCTAAGGTCATAAGTAGTATGAAAATTCAGGAACTTTTCCCCTGTGCCCATGTCCTCAAGGGTTTTCCCCAGTTCCATTTCTATTAGTTTCAGTGTGTCTGGTTTTATGCGGAGGTCCTTGATCCATTTGGAGTTGAGCTTGGTACAAGGAGATAAGAATGGATCGATTTGCATTCTTCTGCATGCTGACCTCCAATTGAACCAGCACCATTTGTTGAAAAGACTATCTTTTTTCTGCTGGATGCTTTCAGCTCCTTTGTCAAAGATCAAGTGACCATAGGTGTGTTGGTTCATTTCTGGGTCTTCAATCCTATTCCATTGATCCGCTTGCCTCACATTGTACTAATACCATGCAGTTTTTATCACTATTGCTCTGTAGTAAAGTTTGAAGTCTGGGATACTGAATCCCATAGAAGTTCTTTTACTATTAAGAATAGTTTTAGCTATCCTGGTTTTTTTGTTATTCCAGATGAATTTGAGAATTGCTCTTTCTAGCTCTATGAAGAACTGGGTTGGGGATTTTTATGGGGATAGCATTGAATCTTTAGATTGCCTTTGGCAAGATGGCCATTTTAACTATATTAATCCGGCCATGAATCATTAATCCACGAGCATGGAAGATTTTTCCATTTTCTGAGATCTTCTTCGATTTCCTTCTTCAGAGATCTGAAGTTCTTGTCATATAGGTCTTTCACTTGTTTGGTTAGAGTCACCCCAAGATACTTTATGCTGTTTGTGGCTATTGTGAAGGGTGTCATTTCCCTAATTTCTTTCTCAGTCTGCTTATCCTTTGAGGATATAAAGGCTACTGATTTCCTTGCATTGATTTTGTAGCCAGCCACTTTGCTGAAGTTGTTTATCAGCTGTAGGAGTTCTCTAGTAGAGTTTTTGGGGTCACTTAAGTATACTATCATATTATCTTCAAATAGTGATAGTTTGACTTCTTCCTTTCCAATTTGTATCCCTTTGACCTCCTTATGTTGTCTAATTGCTCTAGCTAGGACTTCAAGAACTATATTGAAAAGATATGGAGAGAGGGGGCAGCCTTGTCTAGTCCCTGATTTTAGTGGGATTGCTTCAAGTTTTTCTCCATTTAGTTTGATGTTGGCTACCGGTTTGCTGTATATTGCTTTTATGCTCTAAGATCAAGAATTGACAAATGGGACCTCATAAAGCTACAAAGTTTCTGTAAGGAAAGAACACTGTCAAAAGGACAAAACGTCAACCAACAGATTGGGAAAGGATCTTCACCAACCCTAAATCTGACAGAGGGCTAATATCTAATATATACAAAGAACTAAAGGTAGAACCCAGAGAACCAAATAACCCCATTAAAAAGTGGGGTACAGAGCTAAACAAAGAATTTTCACATGAAGACCTTCTGAGGGCTGAGAAACACCTTAAGAAATGTTCAACATCATTAATCATTAGGGAAATGCAAATCAAAACAACCTTGAGATTTTACCTCACACCAGTCACAATGGCTAAGGTCAAAACTCAGGAGAGAGCAGGTGTTGGCGAGGATGTGGAGAAAGAGGAACACTCCTCCACTGCTGGTGGGATTGCAAGATGGTGCAACCACTTTGGAAATCAGTCTGGCGGTTCCTCAGAAAACTGGGCATGACACTTCCTGAGAGCCCTGCTATACCAGTCCTGGGCATATACCCAGAGGATTCTTCAGCATGGAATAAGGACATATGCTCCACTATGTTCATAGCAGCCCTATTTGTAATAGCCAGAAGCTAGAAAGAACCCAGGTGTCCTTCATCGGAGGAATGGATACAAAAAATGTGGTATATTTACACAATGGAGTACTATTCAGCCATTAGAAACAATGAATTCATGAAATTCTTAGACAAATGGATGGAGCTGGAGAACATCATACTAAGTGAGGTAACACAGTCTCAAAAGATCAATCATGCTATGCACTCACTGATAAGTGGATATTAGCTTAGAAACTTTGAATACCCAAGACATAATCCACGTATTAAATGATGTCCAAAAAGAATGGAGGAGTGGCCCCTGGTTCTGGAAAGACTCAATGCAACAGTATATTGGAATACCAGAACAGGGAAGTGGGAAGGGGTAGATGGAGGAACAGGGGAAGGGAAGAGGGCTTATGGGACTTGCGGGGAGTGGGGACTCAGAAAAGGGGAAATCATTTGAAATGTAAATAAAAAATATATCAATAAAGGAAAAATTAAAAAAACAAACAAAAAAAAGTAGTATGAAAATAACTGGTTAAAAATTAGAAGTATCTTGGTGTGACTAACCAAACAAGTGAAAGATCTATAAGGCAAGAACTTCAGGTCACTGAAGAAGGAAATTGAAGAAGACCTCAGAAAATGGAAAAATCTTCCATGCTCGTGGATTATAGGATTAATATAGTTAAAATGGCCATCTTGCCAAAAGTAATATATAGATTCAATGCAATCCCCACCAAAATCCCAACTCAGTTCTTCACAGAGTTAGAAAAATCAATTCTCAAATTTATCTGAAATGACAAAAAAACCCAGGAATAGCTAAAACTATTCTCCACAGTAAGAGAACTTCTGGGGGAATTAGTATCCCAAACCTCAAGCAATAAATACTTCAGAGCAATAGTGTTAAAAACTGCATGGTATTGGCACAGTGAAACGCAAGTGGACCAATGGAATAGAATTGAAGACCCAGAAATGAATGCACACACCTATGGTCACTTGATCTTCAACAAAGGAGCTGAAAACATCCAGTGGAAAAAAGATAGCCTTTTCAAGAAATGGTGCTGGTTCAACTGGAGGTCAGCATGCAGGAGAACGAAAATTGATCCATTCTTATCTCCTTGTACTAAGCTCAACTCCAAGTGGATCAAGGACCTCCACATAAAACCAGTCACACTGAAACTAATAGAAAAGAAATTGGGGAAAACCCTTGAGGACATAGGCACAGGAGAAAAGTTCCTGAACAGAACACCAATAGCTTATGCTCTAAAATCAAGAATTGACAAATGGGATCTCATAAAATTACAAAGTTTCTGTAAGGCAAAGGACACCGTCAAAAGGACAAAACGGCAACTAATAAATTGGGAAAAGATCTTCACCAACCCTACATCTGATAGAGGGCTTTTATCCAATATATACAAAGAACTCAAGAAGTTAGACCCCAGGGAACCAAATAACCCTATTAAAAAATGGGGTACAGACCTAAACAAAGAATTTTCACCTGAAGAAATTTGGATGGCCAAGAAGCACCTTAAGAAATGCTCAAAATCATTAGCCACTAGGGAAATGCAAATCAAAACAACCCTCAGATTTTACCTCACACCAGTCAGAATGGCTAAGGTCAAAAACTCAGGAGACAGCAGGTGTTGGGGAGGATGTGGAAAAAGAGGAACACTCCTTCATTGTGGTGGGATTTTAAGATGGTACAACCACTATGGAAATCAGTCTGGTGGTTCCTAAGAAAACTGGACATGACACTTCCAGAGGACCCTGCTATACCTCTCCTGGGCATATACCCAGAGGATTCCCCAGCATGCAATAAGGACACATGCTCCACTATGTTCATAGCAGCCTTATTTATAATAACCAGAAGCTGGAAAGAACCCAGATGCCCCTCAAAGGAGGAATGGATACAGAAAATGTGGTATATATACACAATGGAGTACTATTCAGCAATTAAAAACAATGAATTCATGAATTTTTTAGGTAAATGGATGGAACTGGAAAATATCATCCTAAGCAAGATAATGCAATCACAAAAGAATACACATGGAATGCAATCATTGATAAGTGGATATTAATTAGCCCTGAGGCTCTGAATACTGAAGATACAATTAGCATATCAAATGATTCCCATGAAGAAGGAAGAAGAGGGCCCTAATCCTGGAAAGGCTTGATCCAGCATTGTAGGGGAGTACCAGGGCAGAGAAAAGGGAGGGGGAAAAATAGGAGAATGGATGGAGAGAAGAGGACTTAAGTGACATATGGGGAGGGGAGATCTGGGAAAGAGGAAAGCTTTTGGATTGTAAACAAAGAATATAGAAAATAAAAATATATATTAAAAATTAGAAAACTATCTTCTAACATGACACCATTTCTTAACAGTTTTCTGACTTTAAGTGACCAACTTACCTTGCACCTCAGAAGATCATCTCTAAAATGGGAATGATTATAATGGACAACACTTGTAAATCTCCTTTACCTCATGTAGACTTCATTCAGATTTTATAAATAAGGAAATCAAGACCAAGAGAAGCTAACTCACCCACTAGGATCTCTCAAAATAAAGTTGTAAATACTAGATTCCTGGAATCGAAGCAAGTCTTGAGAAAGTTTGCTGCATATTACTATATACGAATATGCCTTTACAGCCTCATAGAATTACCAAAAGAAATAAATGATGCTGAAGCTACAAAATTAAAAATATATCAATAATTATACATTAGCATTACATGTAAAGGTGACATTAATGAGGCAGAATTGACTTACCCAATGATCCCACCAATAGTCATTGTTTTCCTGTAGTTCCCTGAAATTTTAAAAGCTTAAACAAAATAGAGGTTAAAGAAATTAAAATACATATACCCTGAATGAAAGTCCCAACTTTGAATTGGTTTCTTATTTCTCATGTTTACTATTACAAACGAGGACAAATGGCTCATCTATTGGATGGAAACTGTGCTAGGAAGCATCTAGCTCCTCAGTTTCCTGATCCAGGCCAAGACAGATTTCTTTGGCAAAACCCTTCTCATGAAACTGCTCTGAATGGGCGTGGTGTTTGGTAAACAGATAGGAGCCTACTGATGCTCTGTGGATGCAGGGAGCACTCGGTGTGGCTGGAAGGAGTGCCCAAGCCTCCTGCCTGCAGATGAGCTTATAAAAGCTTGTTTGCTTTGGCGTGTGTATGTGTGTGTATGTGTGTGTGTTTGTGTGTGTGTGTGTATGTGTGTGTGTATTTTCATTCGTGTGTTTGTGCATGTGTCTCTGTGTATGTGTCTGTATGCGTGTCTATGCATGTGTCTGTGTGTCTGTCTGTATCCCTCTGTGTGCATCTGTGTGTACCCCTGTGTATTGTGTAGTGTGTATGCCTGTGCATGTGTGTGACTGTGCATGTACATGTGTCTCAGTGTGTGTTTCTGTGTGTGTGTCTTTGTGTGTTTGTCTATATGTATGCCTGTGTGTGTACTTGAGTCTGTGTGTATGTTTGTATATCTGCATGTGTCTCTGTGTATATCTTTGTGTGTGTCTGTGTGTCTTTCTGGATGTTTGTATGTGAGTCTGTGGGAGTGAAAGCAAGCATATGTCACAGAATTCTTGTAGAGGTCAGAAGCCAACTCCCAGGACTCATTTATTTCTTTCTACCTGTGGGATTCATTGACTGAACTTAGGCTGTTAGTCCTGCACTCAAGCATCTCACCTGTCCAAGAGCTGTTTTCTGGCCTTTATGTGAGCAGCCAAGGCAAGAAATCTTGTGGTAGTTGTAGGATTGCTGGTCCATAAGTATATATGTGCATATATGTAGCACACATATATTTATGTATGAATGTATGCATGTATGACATGCATAACTATGTAGAATATAATATATATGTGTATGTATGTATTGAAGTTCTATGGATGATTGTTAAATGCATATGTAGTCATTGCTAAAAACCACTATTCCAGATGATCACAAGTGACTTGACCAAGAAGTGTCACAGAGTCACTTTATAAATTTGTTAAGAGGTTCCTTTGTATTTTCATGAAATTTTAACTGAATTATTTTTATTCACTTCTTATTTGGTACTTTTATCTATTAAAAATGTAAGTATAATTGATATAGTTTATTATGTTTTAATAAAAGCGAGCAGAGATTAATATTGTATAACTATTAAGGTCAGAGGATTGACATTGTGCTGAGTGCAACTTGTACCCTTTGTAGTTCATGCGCTTCCCTAAAGCTTCCAGATGATATGAACTACCTTCATGTCGCCATTTTCCACATGCTGTTTAATTTAATTTAATTTTTCAAGTCCTTTATGGAATATACTGTTAATCCAGTCTATAGCCCAAAACTCATTGAGGTTCACAGATGCTCAGCGTATCTCTAAGGCTGTGACCTGGTATGCAGCCGGAGTAGAGCTTGGACTTCTTAAGAGACCAGATGACCTATTTATAACACATTGTCTTTAGATGTGGAAGACTTAGATGTGATTTTAGCAGAACTAAACTTGCAAAGCTGGCTACTTGAAACATGATGCCATGCTTTCTTTCCAAAGGTCTCTATTAAGGTACAAAAGTAGATGCTAGAGTAAAACACCTGCTGCAAAAAAAAACAAACAAACAAACAAAAAAAACAAAACAAAACGTGTCACTGTATACATATAGAGAACAAGGCCTAGATAGAAAATGGATTGTAATAATAGCCAGAAGCTGGAAAGAACCCAGATGTCCCTCAATGGAGGAATGGATACAAAAAATGTGGTATATTTACACAATGGAATACTACTCAGCAATTAAAAACAATGAATTCATGAAATTCTTAGGCAAATGGTTGGAACTGGAAAATATTATACTAAGTGGGTTAACTTATTCACAAAAGAACACACATGGAATGCAATCACTGATAAGTGGATATTAGCCCAGAAGCTCTGAATACCCAAGACACAATTAATATATCAAATGATTCCCAAGAAGAAGGAAGGAGAGGTCTCTGGTCCTGGAAAGGCTTGATGCAGCAATGCAGGGGATTATCAGGACAGAGAAGTGGGAGGTATTTGATCAGGGGAATGGGCGGAGGGAAGAGGGCTTATGGGAATTATGGGGTGGGGGGAACCAGGAAAAGGGGCAACCATTTGGAATGTAAACAAAGAATGTAGAAAATAAAAACAAAACAAAAACAAAAAACAAGAAAATGGATTGTAGAAAATATTATTGCCTATACTATGTAATAAAATCACCACCAACTAAGGAAATATTCTAAATGGAAATCATTTCAGTTACTGCTTGGTCTCCTTTCTAAAAATGTTTTTATTTTTGTATATTTTAATTAAAATGTAATTTCACCGTTTCCCACTTCCCTTTCCTCTCTACATTCTTTTTATGTTTTCCCTCTGTCTCCCTCTTGAATTGATGTCCTTTTCCTTTGATTGTTCACACACTCACATGCATACACATGTGCCTGTTGAATCTGTTTTCTTTATGTGTGATTTCACGGTGGACAACTTTATATAGGCTAGTCAGTTAGAGGGCTGCTCCCTCCTGACAGGTGAATACTTGCTCTCTCATTGGTCATTAATTGCCTGTAGTCCTCTGCCTAGAGGTGAGACTCTGTGAGATTTTTTCCTGTTCCATCATGTAGAGATAGGACTCCATGTCTACTGATACTATATTTGTTTAAGTCTCGTTTAGGCAGTATCTTTTTATAAATAACATCTCAATTAGCATACATTTCTTGTACATGGTACTTGATTTTATAAGGGAAAGTGTTCTTTAAGCATACTCCTCCCATGCCACCCTTCCCAGTGAATTTTCATCTCCCCTTCCTTCCTTATCAATCCCTTTTACTTTAGTCCTCTTTGTTCTGGAAGGCAGTTTAACTTCTTCTTTCATACAATATATATACACACATGATTTTATGTGCCCATATAAAGTCTAGAATGTTGACCACCTTTCTGAATGTTATCAATGAACTGGGAAAGAAATCAAGAGCCTAACATGCTATGAAAGACACAAAACCATTTACAGCCTAAAAAATCCAGACAAGTCTTTCTTGATTTAAGCAACTGTTGTCTTGGCCTGTTCAGTTCATTAGCAGGAGGTACCTCAGAGTGTTCTACAATGTAGCTCTCTGCAGGCAGCCTGTGTAGCAGCATTAAAATCTTCCCATCTGTTCTTTCACAAACTCTTTGAGCACGGGTTCTTTTATCCTAATTTAGCCTATTGATGAAGTAAGCAGCTTTTATACTGTCAGTCATCCTGTCATCTGAGAGTATAGTACAGTCTTTCAGGTCTTCTACATCAGAAGCATCAAGTGCCTGACAGCGTTCTTAAGCAATAGGTATAAGCTTCTTTATCAATACCCTTGTTCTTCTGGGAAAACTCTCTTAGGAGCTTTTATTTTTTCCATACAGCAATCAATACTGTTTGAGATCATGGTGCTTGACTTTCAAAATGTAAGATGAACAGACTTGGGAGGCTGGAGAGATGGCTCCAGTGGTAAAGTGTACTTACTACTCTTGCAGAGGACCCAGGTTTAGATACCAGCTTACAATTATTCTTAATTACAGCTGTAGGTGATCTGGTGACCTCTTCTGACCTAAATAAGTGCCCTGTACTCATCTGTTACACAGACATACATACAGACACAAACACTTGTATATATAAAATAAAATAAATCTAAAGGTTAAGAGGGAAGGGCTAGGGAAATGGCCCCGCAGTTAAAACTTCACACCACAGCAAGCTAAGTAACAAGATCAACCCTTGAGAGGATTGGATATGATAAAGAGATATGGATTTGAAAGAATAAAATGCAAAAATTAATTGAGGAAGATTCTAGACACCAACCTCTGACCTTCACATACACACCCAGGGTGCACGCCGCGTGCGCTCACACACACCTGTACACACATATGAACACACATACACATAACATACAAATACATGAAATGATGTTAAGGAAAAAATTGAGAGGGATACATCTACATTTCTGCATTTGGCTTTTTGTTTAACAATTCAAGGCATATGTTGAAGTGACTTCTACTTAAAAATAAGACATGTCTGAAAATTAACAGATTAAGTTTAGTTAACTAAGTAATGGAAGCCAGAAATGAGACTATAGAGGCTTCCCATGAGTTCTTCATTCTAAATTGCTGCGCAGAGCTAATCGTTTTGTATTGCTCTGAAGAGATGATGGGGAAATTTTGCCTGTTAGTAGATATTAATTCCATCCTGACTGCTAGCCCAACATGGCTCCTTGCACTAAACAATCTGCTCCTGAAAGCTGAATTGACAGCATCATTTCTACCTCCATAAGAAACATATTTTATGTATAGCTTGAAATATATGAGTGGAAACATAAGCATATAATAAATGCAGGGGTAAGATGGGGATGAGGTTAGAAATACAAGGCTACTATCCATTTGGGGTTACATCTCTTCCAAAGTCATGTTTTTCTAGGAACAGCTTTCATAAGTCAGGAGGGCTTTTCTAAGGAGATGGGAGACCAATAGGCAAGCATTGGCATGATGTTAGAATAGCAACATGGAACGAATGGTGAACAGGGACCAGTGCAGTTAACTAGTAGCTTGAGCAAGACCACTTGTCTTTCAACTTAAGGGAAGGGCATGCTGGTCACTGAGTTTCTGAGATTTAAAGATGCACACAGACTGACTGATGAGATACACAAACAACCACACACCTACATGCATGCACACACCTACACACACCCCTACACACACACACACACTTACACACACACATACACATACACACCACACACCCATACACCTACATAGACACCTACACACATATACACCTACAAACACACACCTACACACACACACCTACACACACACCACACAACACACCCACACCCACACAGACACACACACACACTGACCACCAGAAAGATGGAGTGTAATGACTAGAAGTGTGTCTTCCTAAAATCACATATATCTTCAGAAACAACCCTGCCCTGTCCACATCTGGGTACTACAGACACATGTCCTCGTATTTCTCTAACTGTCCTCCATACTGTGAGTCTATCACAGACCAGCTTCCATTTAGTCTTTTTTTTTTTTTTTTTTTTTTTTTGTCTGTTTGTTTAACTCGACCTGACGTGTTTAAATATACAGGAAAGTCAAGAAGCTTAGCTATTTATGTAGTCTGCTTTCTGTCAGAAGAAATTATATTCCCATACCTAGGACTCTGTGAACAGTGCTGAAGAGGAGCCAGAAAAAACTTAAGAGCCAGAGGATCAGGGAGTTTTCTGTGGAATTGTATCTCCTAGTACTGTCCACAGGCACACCTGTAGAGTCTCTCCAGCACCGCTGCCTATGCAAGAGCTGAACAAGGACAATAGACATGCTAAAGTGAATGTGGGAAAGGCCAGAGCACCTCAGCCCTACACAGAGAACGACAAACAAGAAAGACATGCTGAGAATGGGAGAAACAATCTTCTCTGTAAGAAAAGCACACCAATTAGTTATCCAATACCAATGGTCAGCCTGACACCAACATTCAAGTAACTTTATACAGACTGAGAAGGTTGACTACATTTATATGTGTATATGTTTGTGTGTGTGTGTGTCTTTGTATGTGCATATGTAATAGCAATTAGAGAAAGAGTGTAGGTGGGTATATAAAGGGATTTGGAAGGAGGAAAGGAAAGGAAAGGAAGAAGTGATGTAATTATATTATACTATCCACAATGAAAGAAAAAATCTTTGAACAATAACAAAATATGCTTAACAATGCTGATTCAGATGTTAAAATATGCCTAATTCCAAAACCCCAAATCACCAGCTTGCTTTTCTCAAAGGTGCACATTTGATTATATTTTACATTGATGGCCTGTGTATAGAATTTCATGAAAAATCTGTTAAAATTAGAGACAACAGTCTATTGGCAATTCTGAAAAAAACATGGAACCTTTTTCCCAGTACTTTGGGCTCCCTGAAGATTTGAGACAGAGTCACACTGCAGGTCTCTTTCTCTGCATTTCTAGGGAGATAAATCTTTGCCTGCTTGCAGGCTTGCAGGGAACCTTCTACAATGTGTTCTAATCTGTGGATTAGGGCAGTGAGCAAAGCTAACAGGCCTTTGGGCTTGTTGTAGTTGATGGGTCACTAGGTTCTATATCACATGTATTCTCTGTTGAGGTGACAAAATGATAACATTCTGTAGATGGTCTCTTAGATATCCTCTGGTACTCACGACTTTTTATTTTTCAAGTGCCAGAATGTCTCTATGAACCTCTATATTCTCAAACATAGAAAAGTATTTTACCAAAGGTCCAAATACAGGCTTCAATGAAATCCACTAAGTTTTTGAAATAGAATTTAAAATTATTCATATCTTTAATAGTATATCCCTTTAATTGGCATATTATAAAAGCTTTATAATAATCTCCCAAATTATTCAGCTCCAAGAGAGATACTTTCATTTAGTTGTTAAGAATGTTGAGAAACACTGTCTTTGAATGTAATAATTTATGTTGGAGGGAATGCTTGCCATTCATTTTATTAATTTATGTATCAGGAATGATCCCCAAGTGTCCACGTTGTACCTTAAGACTAAGTTACTCTTGATCATCCTTTAGTGTAGGAGTTGCCAACCTCTTTGTGCTATGACTTCATATCCTATCCCTTTGTTGGCCTGTGTGAGTCCTTTAAGACTCAGATAAAATAACTTAAAGTCCATTCTAGGTTCCGCACTCTAAACTCATCTGCCTTTGCTTCCCGCTGCTCTCCGGGAGCCTGTTCATTTTATTCGGTGGCCCCTTCTCATCCAATTTGTACCTAGGATCTACAGAACTGTATATCCGTACACCAATGATAAGATCCTTTAAGATTAAGAACCAGGTTTTATTCAATACTGTACCTTTATCAGGCACAATGCTGACTGACCTTCAGCAGAAATAAATCCTTTCTAATTATGCACTGGCTGTTGACACTAGATATCCTCAGTGTGATTGTAAGCTTTGATAAACATAGACTGCACAGTATACAAAGAATTCTTATTTGACAGGAGCATGTTAGCATAGGTAAATTCTAGTCGACACAATAAGTTAAAGAAACCT
This sequence comes from Apodemus sylvaticus, assembly GCF_947179515.1. Lineage (NCBI taxonomy): Eukaryota > Metazoa > Chordata > Mammalia > Rodentia > Muridae > Apodemus > Apodemus sylvaticus. The sequence continues at coordinate 47,498,401 of NC_067477.1, forward strand.
CAACTGGAAAAGCCTTTAAAGGAAATCACAACTGGCCAAAATGCAAAGAACAACTGATCATGGTTTGTCCAGCCCCAACTGATACAACAGGGAGCTCATGTGCCAAAGGTCCAGGGAACATCATGGGAGAGGGAGAAAAAGGATTTTACAAGCCAAAGGGCCAGGCAATCTACTGTGAAGCTGTATCTTCTAGAAATGACAAAGAAGCACCACTCATCATACCTCAGCAATAAGGTCGCCTAAACAAGACCTGAACGAGGATAGCACCAATGGATCTTCTAATGTGGAAGGGAAAATCTATGAACTAAGAACTATGGGCAACTAAAGAATGTTGATAGCAAGAGAACTAGTCTTCCTCAGGGAGGCGTCCACTAATTGCTTGTCAAATATCAAATAGTCAGCCTTAAAACAATATGCTATACATATAGCCAATATTAAGTAGGTCGAGCAGATTATATTTAAATATTTAGGGGTATGACTGTGCGTTCGCGCATGTGTGTGTGAATGTGTGTGAAGAACATGATTCCTATAGGGAGAAAGAGGGAGGTGTGTACAGGTGAGATTGGAAGGAGCAAAAAGAAGGGGAAAATTATGTAATTATATTTTAATTTTAAAAACTCCTGTGATATTTTAGGTACCTTAGTCCTCTTATGAGATAGTGTACTTCCAGGTAAGAATGCTGAGGTCCATTCATAGGGGCTCTTCACTCATTAAAAGAGCTTAAATGGTCCGAGGTCCTGTGAGTATTTGCTAGAGTTTTCAGTGACTCTTAGATGGTAATAGCTGTTAATAAAGCAACTACATTTCACGGCTCCTATTTTAGAGAGATTTTCAAATTGTGCTTGATTAGATTACATTCAGTTGCGTTTTTACAACCTATTTTCAGGAAGGCTGAATTCAACAATTAAGAATGTCATCTTTTATTACTAACCCCTCAATATACAGAATTGCTTTCATTATAAAACTGTGAATGATTTTATTCTAATGGCATCTAGTATTTATATAAGACTGTGCAGACCCAGATGGAGTGTATGTTCTATTCAAGGTGATCCTCTCAGTGAAGACAATAGTAAATTTTATACTTATTTTAGCAGGAGAATAAAGGCTCAGAGGCTATACAGCAAGGCCACTTACCCCTCTTAAATGTTTCACTGAAGAACATAAATCACTGCTCTAGTGGTGGTTGGTTTTTATTCTACTACTTGGTGTTCCCTTGAGGGTACAAGAAGAATCACCTATTCTCTTGATATATATGCACATGTCTACAATATGGAACAAAATAAATCCTTATCCAATTTCTGTTTGGGAAAACAACAAATAAATACATTATTGTTTTTTACACAATGTTGGGAGCTCTGAAGGGAAAGGAACTACCAACGTGTAAAATGCTTATGGAGGGCTATAATTATACATAGGGATGAAGCATCACAATACCTGATACTTAAACCTAAGCCTACGGAAGATGAAGGAACAATGCTGTGGGCTTCCAGAAAATTCAAGTAGAGGAAGCGATAAGCATATAGACCTGAGACAGAAGACATTTTCAGACATGCTTTGGGAGCAGACATGAAGCCAGTGAGGACGTACCACAGAGAGCAAACAAGTTGATAATAGGAAATGAGATCAAAAGGTCTGGGATCTGCTGGTAGGGCTTTGGTTTCTATGCTAGAACAGATGAGAAACCAAAGGACAGTTTTAGACAAAAGAATAATCTGATCCAACTTTCCTTTTCAAAAGTTCCCTTGCTTGCTGTTACTATGTAGGCCATACAGGTGGGGAGTCAGAAGCTGCAAATGTGCTGATGAACAGGGGACCAGTTTGAAGGCGGGTTCCAATATCCAAGCATTGTAGCTGCTAACTAAACACTCAAGACTATGTGGTTTAAAACTAAATTTGAACCCTGGACACAGTCACCATGCTGTACATTTTTCCCTCTAGATTTACTTTTTCAAATTTTTAGACAGTTTCATAACTCTATATAATGAATTTTAGCTATTCATTTGCCCTACTTCTCCAACTGAAGCCATTGAAGAAATGACACACCCTTCCCGAACATGCAAGCAAGAAAACAATAAGGATATGGGGCAGTGGATCATTAAATCACTTAGCTGCTGTAATCATTTTTATGGGTGTCTGTATATCATCTATCACCACCCATCTTAGATATAAACAACAAAGTATATGATTTATAAAACAAGAGGGGAAATTTTCTGAAAGTATTCTAATTGTTCTAAATGCTCAAAGCATTAAATTGAGATTTAAGTAAGTGTACCATCGGTGACAGCCCTAGAAGGGGATCTTCCTTGTCACGGTCATCCTCTTTTGCTTACCAGTATCCTTTGTGTTTCTTGGTTGATGATTTATCATTCTACCACATAGCTGTTTGTCTTTGCATTGTCTTCCTAGTGCAAATGTCATATTGGAATGAGGATTGTCCTAATGATCTCTTTTTCTACTCATTACACCCACAAGAATGTGTCTCTAATGACAGGCATGTTCTGAGATATTAGGGATAAATATTTCAATGTGGCTCTTCTGGGGGAACACAGTTCAATACCAATGGCTTAAACCAGATTGGCTTAGGTAGAAATAGACAGATCTGGCTGGATTCTGCCTGTAGCTTGAAAGAAAAGTCAACAGTAATTATAAATACATGTATGAATATAATTTTATGACTATAAGGTGACACTTAGTAGCTACAATGATTTGTTACAATTATTATCATGATCATGTAATCACAGTTATCTAAGTAACAAGTTAATTTTCTTATGTAGCATATAAAAAAGGCATTAACCATGAAATTCAGCGGTTGCAAATGTCAAAATCATCTCTTTATGCCCCAGGCTCCTTCAGGGCATCTTACAGGCTTCTGTGTAATCTTGGTTTATTTTTCCTCATTGATTTCTGTGCCCACCCCTCACTACAGTCACAATCATGGTGGAATGGTCAGAAACTTTATTTACAAAATTGGAGATGAGTATCAATACCAATCTTTGATGAATTATGAGTAGAATAAGGAAGATAGGGGAACAAGAAAGAAATCAGATATTTGATTGAGGAAATTTAATCCTTGGTCAAGAGGATATATATCTTATTTTGGTAAGGCAAAATAAATTATTATGAACTAGGTAGCTTAAAAAGAAAATACAATTTTCACTGTTTTGGAGGATGAGATGACCAGGATTAAGGTGCCTACATACTGCTCCAGGGAGCATCTCAGTCGCCTTATATCTTCACATGGTAAAGAACAGAGAACAGGGAGAAAGTTCATATGCCTCATACTACAAGGCACCAGTCCTTTTATGGGCACCACTCGTGTGGTCTTGCTTTTTAAAGTTCCATGTTTAAATACCATCATATTGAAGATTAGAAGCGCAACATACCAGCACTGGAGGAACAGCAATGTAGCCTCCAGCACTGCATAGCTAATCTCCCAAGAACACCTTTTTCAGACTAAAACTTAGCAAGGAACAAATACCTAAGTCTTCATAGATAATTTAAGGTCAATGTATCAGTCAGACTCTTTCACTATGGCAAACACTCCAAGAAACAACTTAAAGAGAGGAAAGATTATCCTGGCTCATGGTTGCCATGATTACTTTGTATAGTTAGCAGGATGCATTAGACCTGGCCTATGGTACGGCAGTACATTGACATGGAAGGGTATAATAGAGCACAGCTGCTCATTTGTGGCAATGAAGAAGCAGGAATTTTCTGTTAGATGATTTCTTTCCTTAGCTTCATCACAGTACACAGACCATAGGATAGTGCTGTCCACAACCAGAATGAGCATTTCCTCCCTGAGTTAATTATCTCTAGAGACATCTTCGTGGACATAAAGAGAGGTGCACTTTAGTAATCTGCTAGGTATCTTTCAACCCAGTCATGCCAATGATCATGCTTAACTGCCACGGAAAACTAAATTAGAGACTTACACACAAAGTGTGGCCAAGCTTTGGGGCTTGTCTACATAAGGACTACTGTGAGGGTTAAACTTCATTTTGATTTATTTCATTTGATAGAAGAGTGATGTGTCTGAGACTCTTTTCACAGTGGTTAACGAGGGAGGAAATATCTGTCCGGAATGTGGACAGCATTCAGCAGCTTTGAGAGATATAGAAACACAAAGACAAAGAGAAGGGTTGGTCCAGGAGAGATAAAAAACAGAGAAGGAATCTATCAAAGAGGTTGGAAGAATTAAGCCAACCTACAGAGACACTTTAAAATTGTAATAACAAAACCTCTGGTCCTTATTCTTCTCCTGAATTCTATCTCTTTTCAGTGGTCTCTATTGGAGATGTGCAACCAAAATCTAGGCAACACATTAGCTTGTTGATTAACCGCACAGGCTGGCATTTCATAGCACAGAGCAGGGAGAAAAGGTCGGGAGTGGCCTGGAGAGCCAAATGGAATATACTGTGTGGCACGTTAACTTGAGTGGAGCGGGAACTAAGTGTGATTACAGTGGCTGAGAACGTTAGCTGAGGGGATTGAGTTCTATAGGCTTACATTTCCTTCATTTCTAAACCAAACTAGTTAATGAGGTGAAAACCAAGGTCAAAGGTTCAACAGAAACGAAGTTAGATGTATTTCTGGATATGGTTGGTGCTGAAGCTGGATGGGAGAAAGACTGATACTGAAGCTGAGCATGAGAGTGATTGGTGCTCAAACTGGGTCATGAGGGCAACAGGCAGTTGGATGAGCCAAAGTCAGAGGTTTTAAAGAAAGGGCAGAAAATCTGCTCCTTACACGAGAGGTGGGAGGATAGAGAAGCATCATTGTGTTCATCTACTGATAGGGGAACAAGAGAGAGAAACTGAGAGAGCTGAATTCTTACTTGCAATTTCCCAATGAAGAAAGCATGACCAGCTACAGATTGCAAGAGATAAGGAGTGGGAAGATTTTGCAGAGAGGTATGATTTGCTCAGTCACCAGAGAGAAGACCGCGCTGATCCTGGCCACCCCATGAGTCCCAGATTCTCACGTGTGCCCTTTGTGCTTACTGACTGCTTTTTCTCGTTTGGCATGTGTGCATTGCAGATAGAGTATAACTCAAAATGGTGAGTTAAAAGGATAATTCAAAGTCTGGGTCTCAACAGGTTAATTTAGTGGAAGGGCAGTCTCATTGGACACAAGGGCTTTGGTGATCATCCTCAAAAGCCTCCTTCACACATCTGATTTTTCTCTTCTTCTTTAGGGTGCTATTTTAAAAGTTTATTTCCCATTGTTTAGTTTATTTTCCATTTATAAACCAACAGACACTGCAACTTTTTTAGAATTACTTTACAGTGCTTAGGTAACAAAATTTCTACAATCATTATAATTAATATTTTCATGCTTTAGTGTAGCAAATTTCATCTGAATGTTACAGCAGATACCATAAAGGCATAAGAATACAATGATTATGATTTTATATATAAAGTTGTATTACATTTATATCTTTATAATCTTTATAGGTTTCCATCTGGAAACGTCCAACTCCTTTGTTGAATTCATGCAACTACACCAGACAAATAAATGTAGGATTTTAAAAGGAAGAGAGTCAAATTGAACTTCAGTGACATTTCCTTGGTCACCTTTACTTTTTAATCCAGATGCTTAATAATTTTGAAAAGTCAGCTATTTTTGTCCCAAGTCTTCAAATTTTACTTTTGACAAATAAATTCAATAGAAAGATGATGTTACTACTGATTTGAGCATCCTCTTTCCCTTCCTTCCTTCCTTCCTTCCTTCCTTCCTTCCTTCCTTCCTTCCTTCCTTCCTTCCTTTCTTTCTTTCTTTCTTTCCTTTTTCTTTCATTCTTTCTCTCTCTCTTTCTTTCTTTCTTTCTTTCTTTCTTTCTTTCTTTCTTTCTTTCTTTCTTTCTTTCTTTCTTTCTTCCTTCCTTCCTTCCTTCCTTCCTTCCTTCCTTCCTTCCTTCCTTCTTCTTCATCTTCTTCCTCCTCCTCTTCCTCTTCCTCCTACTCCTACTCCACTTTCTTCTCCTCCTTTAAACAGAAGCTCTTTTTGAACTCAGGCTGGCCTTGAACTCACAGCTGTCCTTCTTCCTCAGCCTCCAAAGTGCTAGGATTATGGGCACAAGCCAACATACCATATTTAGTCTCCCAGCATTGGTATGCTTATCTTTGCATAGGAGATAAAAATCCTTTTACCAGTAGGGATCTATTTTAGCCTAACATAATGTTGCCTCATAGAAATGAATATTTTCTATGGCTCTATCCAATCCTTAGACTCATTTAAAAAATAAACATTCCCCTGTTGCTGCTCATGATGAGATGTAGAAGGAGGTTTCTTGTTTCTTTGGATGTTAAAGCAAGATAAAATAATTTGGAGTGATTTCTTTGCCTTTACAGTGAATAGCAACAGAAGGAAGACAAAAGGAATGAATGTTAGTCATGTAAATTGATCTGTGTGCTATTGATTGTAGTAAATTGATCCATGGTGGCCACTACTACTTGTAAAGTTATCGATTTCTCTCCCCTGGAACCAATTTCCCCATAAGTATCAAAGGAGATGGGTAATCGGATCTGCAGGCACCACTATTTCTGATCCAATGCTTGAAATTAAACAACTACATCTTAACAGCCATTTTATTTCACATTAGTAAAAGAAGGGCCAGAAAAGAGTCCTTTATGTGTTTCCAGTCCCTGCATACCATCTATGGTTGTAAAAATATATTTTAACTTTATAATAAATGCTCAGAATAACTAATTTTTGTAGTCTATAAAAATAAAGACTTCTTTTGTTATGCAAAGAATTCTAGATTATAATTTTCTTTGACTTTAGGTCTATATAAATTAAGAACAACAAAATGAAATCAAAGTGAAAATGTATAGGAAACTCTATTCTTTGTAAAGGACATGATATTTTTCAAAATCCATAAGCCCTCAAGTTTAAGTGTCATGGCACAACAAAAAATGTTAACTACTGTATATTTAACCAATCCCAAACAAACCTCTTGTAAGCCATCTCCACTTGAGATTCAGGACTCACACACCATCCATCTTCTAGCTTTGTGGTCCTCTAACCGCACTAGTCCTGAGATGTCACACGTGCCTTGTGTGTATGTGAGTTTTGTGTGGTAGAGAGTGACAGCAGTGACTATGTAACTCCCAAGGCTGGCAACAACATAATGGTTCTACCAGGCCATTTATTAGGTGTAACCTGAGCATGGCTTGTTGCTTTTGTTCACAGTTCCTTAGCTACAACTCGGTATTATGACTGCTCTTATCTCTAAGAGAAATGACATCTATCTTGTTGCAAGGAAGAGCTGACAGTTAACTACTGTCATTAGAAATATCTAGTGTGAGGGCTGGAGAGAAGGCTTTTTCTTTAAAAAACCATGGACTGGCCTTACAGAGGACCTGAGTTCACTTCCCAGCACTGGGCAGCTCACAACTGCCTGTAACTGCAGCTTCAGGACATCATATGCCCTCTTTTGGCCTCTGTAGTCACTGCACTCACATGCACATATTGTAGCCTCATACACATATTTGCGTAATTCTAAATGAAAGTTTAATCATTCTTATACCTAGAGCTGAGAGGAACTTGTTCCAGTCAGAGGCTAGGAGGCTAGGGAAGTGCTATCCTGTTTCTCAGAAAGTCAACAGTTTGTTTTGAGACTTGATAATGCCTATTGGCTAACTGAGTAGAGATACTGAATGTGTGTGTGTGTGTGTGTGTGTGTGTGTGTGTGTGTATACATTATATACAATACATATCTCCTTTATATGTTTGTAAAATCCCTTGTTTATATATGTATATGCATATTTATATGTATATGATGCACATATATTGTGTATATATAGTATATATATATACACACACATACACTAGGGATTTAAATATAAAATATAAGTTTGAAATATGAAGTAGAGGGGTATATGCCATGGGAAACTAGAGTCTCCACTGATTACCTGCATAGTCTGACCATTGCTTTTCAGCCTCTAATATGTATTGACTAATGTCAAATATATTTGTGTGTGTATATATATATATACACATTTATATGTATATATATGTATGTATATATACATATCTTTGACATCAGTATATATATAAACATATGTGTATATATATACATATGTGTGTGTGTGTGTGTGTTGGCTCTGTATTTCTCTAGTACTGAATTATGTCTGTTGTCTAGAAATAATTAATGATAGCACCCCTGCCTGAATTTAGATGATTCCATTTAGGAATACAACTGTATATTTTAGGGAATAGACAAATCAATACAAAAATGTCATTCTTGAATATATAGCCTGTTATTTCAAGTGACATAAACTTGAATATACTGACACTTAGAAGTTAGACGAGGATGATGATATGGATGAGGCTGATAAAGGCTGGACAGTGACTGAAATGGCATTTCCCCTACTGAAATGGAGAGTGTGTGCTATGTGGAAGTGGGAATGTGCTACAGAGTTTGGGGGAGAGAAAAAAATAGTGACTGCTGTTATGGAACTCAAAAGTCATTGATGAATAGTAATTTTTTAAAAAAATCCAAATGATCTTTTTATCTTAACACTCTAATTTCAAAGAAATGTTTGATGCCAAGAATTAGATCTACATGAGACTCCGTCTATGCCCTGAATTGTTAGTTTCATGCGCCTTTCTAGAATCTGTGTCACTCTGCCCACAGTTCCCTTCTGTTGTATCTTATATCCTGTTCATGATTCAATGCTTCCTCTCAATGTTTGTGAAGCTTTCCTCCATGTTCTCATATCAGCTGATGTTAGCGGATTCATAAGTTGGTTACTGCTGGTAATTACCCTCCCTCTCTATGTCCTTTTTATTGTTCCCACATCTTTACTATGACAGCCTTTCTTATTTGATGTGATGGGTATCACAAATACTAACAAATATGTTTCAAGCACTCTTCAAAGTTCTTTACATGACACAATATATTACCCCTACCCACAACCCTATAAGGAAGTCATTCTTACCTTCACATTGGCAACTGATGCAAATAAAATTCAAAACCTATTTGCCTGGCAAAGAGCTGATGAATATATGAAGGGCAAGTTGAACCAGCCAGTATGAACTGGATCTTTCATTGTTAATGCTTTTTAGGTGTTCTTATTTTAACTGTAAACCTTAACATGTATGTTCCATTGCCAATATTTTCAAGTGTTTAATTGGTTAAGATTAAATCATAATAGAACCTTTGGATTTCAAGTTTTTATTTTTTTAATTCCTTAATCCTTTTTTACAGTCTAGTCTTCATCCCTGTCCTGATCTGCCCCTCTCCCCACCGCTCCCTATCCAATACCTCTCCCTACCCCCCATGCTCCAAATGATGTCCCCACCCCCCATCCCATAAGACCTCCCCACTCCCTGGGGCCTGAAGTCTCTCAAGAGTTAGGTGCATCTTCTCTCACTGAGGCCAGACCAGGCAGCCCTCTGCTGTATATGTGTCAGGGACCTCATATCAGGTGATGCGTGCTGTCTGGTTGGTGGCTCAGTTTCTGAGAGATCCCAGGGGTCCAGGTCAGTTGAGACTGCTGGTCTTCCCATGGGGCTGCCTTCTTCCTCAGCTTCTTCCAGATTTCCCACAAATCAGCTGCAAGGGTCCCTGGCTTCTGTCCATTGGATGAATGATAGTATCTACATCTGACTTTTTCAGCTGCTTGTTGAGCCTATTGGAGGGCAGTCATGCTATGCTCCTCTGTCTTTAATTTGAACTGGAAATATTTTATGTAGACTGCTACATATAGTTCAGCTGAGGGAAGTACAGACTCACAGCTTAGCCAGTTGGAGAATTCAGTGTCTATCCCATGGACATCCCATGATATAATATTTTCTTCTCTATAAACACCAATTGGAATTTTAAGGCCTTTTGGCACTTCCATGTAAATTCTACACTTAGGTCATTAAATTTTCCAAAGTGATCTATCTTATTCTGACTTGATTATGATTGTTTTAGATTTGAATCAACTAGGAAGAACTTTACATTTTAGCAGTAGTCAATCCTTTGAACCACAGATATGTGTGGAGTTTCATTTGTTTAAGGAATTTACTTTTATATTTCTTGTGGATAGAATTGCCCAGAGTCCAGATGACTCTGAAAACCATGAATTCTCATTCTTTCTCATTCTCAGACCTTGTGATCACCTACTAAAAACATTTGGTTCTATTTCAAAGGTTATCCTCCACGCAGAGCCAAAATTCTTGAATAGTCATCTGCCTTAGGATAGTCTGTTCTTACTAAAAAAGCAGGACCAGTGCCCTTCTTAAAACTTCTGTAGATTATGCTAGTAGGGAATTGTTCTTCTCATACCAAGGTGCAAAATATGGATGCTTTTAACTTAGGGTAACCCAAATTGCTAAAGATAAAATAAATCCAATAAAAGGATGCGCAAAACAGACTGTGTAATGATTCTTTTCAAATGGAATGTTAGTCACATACGTTTTAGTGAGCAAATATATATAATAATAATGCCATGAATATATAAGTTGCCCATTAATTTAACACATATTTTAATACTAATGCTTATAAGTAACTCATGTTCCAATAATGTAATGAGTTCTCCTTAACCAGAATTCCCGTTGATGACAGCTCATATGTCGCCCATCCTGACTTTGCAGGCTCCGCTGTGGGTGTGCATGTACATGTGTGGTATTGGCATCTCTCAACCACTTAAATTGACTCTTCTTTTAAATTGTAAATTTCAGCTCCTGGCAATTATAACACCAAAAATATCAGTCAGCAGGGCTTCTGTCTTCTTTGACTAGACTTACTAATCACAGTTCACCTCTGTGGGGACAAAGTTATTAGCTAGTGCTTGACTCTAGACACTGAGATTCAATTACTGGCCAGCAATGTTTAGAAGCACAAGCCCTGGTAATTAGCAGCAATTTTTTGTCTTCCCTCTGCACAGCGTGTGAGCAGTTGGCTCTAGCAGACATTGAATCAAAACATAAATAAAAGGGGCACTTATTTATCCTGGATCTATAATTGTTACTGAGGGTCACAAAAGTCTCAGCAGTTGGTACATGGAAATTTTGACACCTAGAAAATAGGGCAAATGTTATTTCTAGAAAGGAATTATGTGAAGAATAACTTAAAGAGCATAATGTAGATTGTGCTCTTTATAATGAGTCAAACACCAGCTGCCTGTGTTATATATTCAAGGATAGCTACTGCCAAAAAATACAAGTCTCATCATTTTATTATTAATACAATAAGCACATAACATCGGGAGAGATGATGCATCTTGTATCTGAGATCACACAGCCAGTTAGACCCTGGCAAGGCCTGGTACTCCAGTGATGCAAACACTATCAAGTTTTCTACAGAGGGATTTCAAGTTGGAAGGGACATCAATTGCTAATATTGTTTCTAGTAGTATTCTTCTAAATTAAATAAAAGTGGAAATGATCTAGGTAGATAAGGCTATGTCACTTGCATGCTTATTTTAAAAAAAAAATTTGGGATCCAGGTACAGAGCAAAGACTACTAAACTAGAATTTGATAATTTTGCACATGGAATATTTGAAGATCACATTCTCAGCTCTGAACTTGGATGAATATGTGCTATATTTATGACTTTCCTTTGGATTAAGATAAACAGTCAAGGTCTATTTTACATTGCACAGACACATGTTATAATAAAATACATTTTTAGTTTAGAAAGAACATGAAATACATCTGGTACTTAAAAGATTGGGAGGACCATAACAGACACCACACAGGGAGGTGATGTTGAGGACGCTACCGAGGCAGTTTAGATACAGTATGTTCCCCAGAGGTTCATGTTGGCAATGGTGTGCTTCTGAAGGTGGCTTCAGGAGTGAATGCTAGTGGGTAATAGTCGTATTATGGGGTCATCACAGCCAGAGAGATTGATTTGAACCTCATGGGGCTGTGAGCCCAGTACCTTCCCTGAACCTCCTTTCATATGGAGCCCACTAATTTGAGGCGATCTGCCCTGAGACCCTCTCCTGAGCTGTGTACTGTGCTCTTCAAGCCCTAGAGCTGGGAGCTAAATAAGTCTCTTTCTTTATAAAGGATCTAACTTCAGGTATTTTGTAGTAAAATGGAGTAAGATGATATCAAAACCATTAATTCCTTATTCTCAAAGAGCCCTTTATTTTGGAAAACCTCTGTCTTAGTCAGGGTTTCTATTCCTGCACAAACATCATGACCAAGAAGCAAGTTGGGGAGGAAAGTGCTTATTAAGCTTACACTTTCATGCTGCTGTTCATCACTAAAGGAAGTCAAGACTGGAACTCAAGCAGGTCAGGAAGCAGAAGCTGATGCAGAGGCCATGGAGGGATGTTCCTTACTGGCTTGCTTCCCCTGGCTTGTTCAGCCTGATCTCTTATAGAACCCAAGACTACCAGCCCAGAGATGGTACCACCCACAATGGGCCCTTCCCCTTTGATCACTAATTGAGAAAATGCCCTACACCTGGATGTCATGGAGACACTTCCCCAACTGAAGCTCATTTCTCTGTGATAGCACCAGCCTATGTCAAGTTGACACACACAACCAGCCAGTACACCTGACCCCTTGTCAACTTGACACACAAATACATCACTATTAATCCTCAACCCTTACTTTCTAATTCATCCCAAGATCTAAGTAATGTTAAAAGTCTCATAGTTTTTACATATTAAAAGTTCAATCCCTTTAAAATGTCCAATATCTTTTAAAATTCAATGTCTTTTAAAAATTCAAAGTCTCTTAACTGTGGGCTCCACTACAATATTTTCTTCCTTCAATAGGGAAAATATCAGGGCACAGTCACAATCAAAAGCAAAACTCAAAATCCAATGGTTCAGTGTCTGGGATCCAACTCACAATCTTCCAGTCTCCTCCAAGGGCTTGGGTCACTTTTCCCGCTCTGCCCTTTGTAGCACACAGCTTGTCTTCTAGGCTCCAGCTGCCTGTACTCCACCATTGCTGCTGTTCTTGGTGGCATCTCCAAAACACTGCTATCTTCCGCTGTAACTAGGCTTCACCAATAGCCTCTCATAGGCTCTCTTCATGGTGCCAAGTGTCAGCTCCTTTGCATGACCCCTTCAAGTCCTGGGCCATCAATTGCAACTGAGGCTGCACCTTCACCAGCTTTCGTAGCCTCTCACAGTGACAAGAGCCCCAGCTGCTCTTCATGACCCTTCATGCCTTCAAAACCAGTACCATCTGGGTGACTCTTACACAGTACCAAGTCCTGCTACAGCACAAAAGTACAACCTTGGCTATCTCTGGAACAAAGCCTTTGTGTTCTCAGAAAACACTTCCCAGAAGATTTCACCTCAGTGATGCTGGTCTCTTCTTAATCACCACTAATTTCTTAGCTCTAGCTAACCAGCATCAATATTCTCAGTAACACAAAGGTTTACATCAAAGGTCCCAGTAACACTGTGGTTCTGGTATCTTGTTAATCACAACTGATTCTTCAGCCCTAGGTAACCAAAACCACAGAATCTTTATAACCAAAACATGGCCCTGATAAGAGTCTTTAATTTTCCCTCTGAAATTTCACAAGCCAGGCCTCCATTGTCTGCACTGTTTTCAACATTATCTTCCAAGCTCCTACACAACATCCCACAGAGCTCTTAACACTGAATGGACCATCTAACCAAAAGTTCCAAAGTCCTTCCACAGTCCTCCCCAAAACATGCTCAGGTTGTTACAGGAATACCACAATACATTGGTACCAATTTATCTTAGACAGGGTTTCTATTCCTGCACAAACATCATGACCATGAAGCAAGTTGGGGAGGAAAGGGTTTATTGAGCTTACACTTCCACGTTGCAGTTCATCACTAAAGGAAGTCAGGACTGGAACTCAAACAGGTCAGGAAGCAGGAGCTGATGCAGAGGCTATGGAGAGATGTTCCTTACTGGCTTGCTTCCCCTGGCTTGCTCAGCCTGCTTCTCTTATAGAACCCAAGAGCACCAGCCCAGGGATGGCACCACCCACAAGGGGCCCTCTCCCCCATTGATCACTAATTGAGAAAATGCCCCACAGCTGGATCTTATGGAGGCACTTCCCCAACGAAGCTGCTTTCTCTGAGATAACTCCAGCCTGTGTCATGTTGACACACAAAACCAGCCAGTACAGCCTCACTTGACAAAAGATTTTAAGAATCCATAAGTTGCAGGTGCTCTGACAGGATGTAGAAGATGGGCAGTGATCCTTTACATTTCGGCCCTCAAACTCCACAGAACTAAGAAAACAAAAATCCCTCACCATCTTCTTTAATGTAATTTTGATTCCATTTTTAGAATATTAAAGTAGTGGTGTGTCATCCAGATGACATGTCCATTTCTATGTCTTTCTAGATTATTTACCTTTAAGTCTGGCTCTGTGGAATACTAAAGGGAAACTGTGTTATCCTATGTTAAATAAAATGTAGAAACAACTAAGTTTAAATAGATGTCCAAGATCTGTGTTCATATGCAGATGCTAATGATGCCTTTACTATGGGAAAAAACACACATTATATATATATATATATTCCCTCTTAGTAATTGTACCCCTGAGACAAAGGCATTTTCTTCTAAGGCAAAAGCTAAAGCAACATATTAGGTCTGTTCCCACTGACTAAAGGATAATTATCAAATGAAATCTTGTAGGGTAATATACTCAAAGTATACTACAAAGTACAAAATAAGGGGGGTGGATGGGTTTTGCTCTTTTTTGTTTTGTTTCGTTGTTTCTGTTTTGTTTGTTTCTTTGTTTCTGTGGACTTGCTTTTTGAGACAGGGTATTATTCCCTAGCTCTGGCTGTGAAACTCACTATGTAGATCAGGCTGCTGGACTGGAACTCACACCAATCTGTTTGCCTCTGCCTCCCAAGTGCTGGGATTATGTGAGCTAATATGCTAGGCTCAAAAATTTTTAAACACACACACACACAGTGGGAGGAGAGAGAGACAGATACACACAATGTTAGCATAGAATAGTAGGATGAACATTGGTGTTGAATTTGGAAATGCATTTCCTCTTGACTATTTACTAACAAGGTGAACTTAAGCAACTCATATAATTCCTCTCAGTCTCATCTGTCAAACGAAACAACTATGAATGGAAATAATAACAAATAAAGTGCAGAGTTGCAACAAGAAAATGGAGTGATGGGCTAAAATCCTTTGTCAAGTGTATCACAACAGCCACATGCCAAAATAATATTGTCTACATCTGTATTGAATACATCTCCTGAATGTTGACATTCCAACCCTCAGTGGTTACTTCTAGTGTGTGGTTACAGAAGTCATTGAGTTTGCTTCACTGTTTTCTTTAATATTTATTTTTAGTTAGCAGAGAGACGAGAAAGGGGAGAGAGGGAGAGAGGAAGAGGCTAGATAGGTAGACAGACAGACAGACAGACAGATAGGTAGATAGACCATTACCATACACACAGGTCAGAAGAGGTCATCGGATTTCCTGGAGCTGGAGTTACAGGTGGTTGTGAGTGGCCTGCTGTGGGTGCTAGGAATTGAACCTGAGTAGTCTGTAAGAGCAGCAAGCACACTTAGCCACTGAGGCAATCAAGCCCGGGATTCCTCCTCCTCCTCCTTCTCCTCCTCTTCCTCCTTTTCCTCCTTCTTTTAGTGCTTAATATCCATTTAGCAGTAGCCTAACTTTTACAGCCATTAATCTGGCTCAGAAAGTCTGCCTTACTTCTCAGTCATGTGAAATCGGAGAGGATTTTAAAATCATCCTCAGCTTCAGTTTTCCCTTCTTTACCGTGGAATCACGTGATGATTAAGTGCAGCAATATTGCCTGTAAATTACTGAGTACTATTTCCTTAATATTGGTATTTGTATTTAATGCTCCCAAGATGATCTGCGAATGCTATCCATTGTGGCTGGAATGATTATCTCAGGAACAATGCAGTCTCATGGTTCATTTACGGGACTAAGTGCTGGGACTTGTTTTCTTACCTTCTCAGCAAAACACAATTGTGATATTTTTCTTTATTGGATATTCTTGGACTCATTGACCTTGGGTATGCTTAAGTTTTTATGCTAAAATCTTAGAAATGAAATGATACTTTTCTTTTGAATTTTCTTCCACGCAATGTACCTAGGATTTAAACAAAACTGATGCCAGTAGCAGCTCTGGCATTATTTATTCGAAAATACAAGTCATTAGGGCAGGAAAGTTTGCTCAGTGGTTAGGAATACAGGTCACTCTTGCAAAGAGGACTCAGCATAAGTTCCCAGCAACTATGTTAGGTGTCTTTCAACTGCTGTCAACACCAACTCCACGGGCTCTGACACCCTCTGCAGGACTCTGTGGACAACAGGCGCACTGTATGCATAGTTAAAAGTCAAAATAAATCTTAAAAGAGAAGCTTCACAAAATTACTGGTAAGAATACAAATAATATGGAAGTTGAATTGGTCTGTCTTAAACACACATACACAATATTTAACAAACTCAGCAGGTCCTGTGTGCACACACATATCTGTATTACATGATGTTACTAAAGAAGAGGTCTTGAGTTTGAAAAGTAGTGTTAGGGACAGTGGTAAGCTGGAACTGGAGAGAGAAATATGAAAACAATGTGAAGCCAGCTATACAGAGAACATTCTTCAAAAACAAAAAAGTATTTCCCAGAGATGAGTCACTTGGTGACACTGCTCCCTGTGATGGCTTCCAATGCTGCAGTTTTATTGGACAAGACTGGAATATAAAAGCAGTTGTTTGCATAGCTTGATGTAGGTTGTGTTTAACACAGATTAGTAAAAAGAGAAAGCAGTGGTCACTGGGAATCATGGGTAGATTCATTTCCCTTACTCATTTGAATGCTTTGTTTTAGAGGTAATAAGATAATTAGAGCATTTCTCCCTTTGTTTACCTCCTCCAAGCCCTGCCTATACCTCTCCCACTCTCCTTCCACGTTCATGGCCCCTATTTTTACTATTTTTTATTGTATGCATATGTGTGTGTGAAATATGTATGATATATATATATATATATATATATATATATATATATATATATATATATATATATGAATGAAACACACACACACAATGCTCAGGTTGTATAATGTCACCATGTCATTTGTATGTATGCTTTCACAGCTTACCATTTGACACTGGACAACCAGTTGCTATGCTCTCCCCTCGGGAAGACCAACTTTCCTTCTTCCAACATTTCCTCAATTGTCTGTAATTCTTCGTGTGGAGTTGAGACTTCACGGGCCTTTCCCTATGCACTCTGTCATGTCCGTTGGTCCTAAGTATATATGGAAAGGAAAATAGAATGGAGTGGATTAGTACTGAAAATAAGATTGAAAGCTGTTGTGCACAAATTTTATTTACACACTTTGTGCAAAGAGCAAGTTATAATTGTGTCTTAACACTTTTCTATGACATCTAGTATAGTGGCTTTACATGGTGTGTTTGGGGGGAGATAAGAAGGAAAGGGAAAGAGAAAGCAGGGGGATTGAGAGAGTATGAGAGTGGGAGGCAGAAGGGACAGGGAAAGGGAGAGGGCGTCTCTATAATTTCTTCTTGCTAACCTTCTCTTTCATAGTAGGAAGCACCCACACATTACCAAAATGAAGGTGTCCCCTCTGCTCTTCTTCCTTTCCCTCCTTTCATTTTCTTCCCTGCTGACATTCCTTTTTTCCTTTTATTTTATATTTGCCTTAATTTATGAATTCTTCAAATTTCATTTGGAACCAGAGAGGATGACCTAATTTATAGTACCAGCCTTGTTGTTCTGCAGCTTGGAGGGTACAGCAAGCCTGCCGTATCTGAAAAAGCCACAGGTTTCATCATTACCACCCACATGTCTGAACATATAGAACAGACAACTACAACCGGAAGGCATCTACTAATATATTGAGAGCTCACGTGCAGCTTCCGATTTGTACAGGAGAATGTTTAATGAATATTCCTTTGCAGTTACTCGGGTTGAAAGGGTTTGGGTCAGCTAGAATTAGAATGAGACTAGGACTATGGAAAATGATATGAACCAAAGAATCAGAGCAGCCAGATCTCAGGAGAGTCAGCAGGACCAGGGCCAGCCATGACTGGACTGCACTGAGATGTAAACTCCCAGTCAATTCCTTGGACTCACAGAACTGGAAAGTGATGGGCCATTTGAGAGAAAACACCTCCATCTCTCCACAAATTACATAATGCTAAGTCCATGTCATTAAACAAATGATTCCTCTCCCTTGCCTCTATTGGATTTCAAAGTTCAGTACACATTCAAATTATTCAATTTTGATATCACTTTTATGATCAAATGTCGTACTTTGGAAATGGAAAGCTCACTTGGCCATGTTCCCTGTTAAGTTTAAGAAGCTTTTATCATTTAAATAAATTAAACCTTCCAGCAGGTTCTGCAGAACACAATGAAGCGCAGAGGAGAAAAGCTTAAACGGAATAAACCTCTTTGCTGATACAGTGCAGGCTATTGTGCATGGTACTGATGATGTGTAGCAAGACATGTAGCCTGATTTTATTTTTGATTTTTTTGTTGTTTAGCAGAAATTTGATTTACTGTTGGATAAAAGATGGTCCTAGAGTTCATCAAGTACAAGGTTATTAATACCGAGGAGACTTTTAAAAACTGATTTATTTTAATACTATGTTGATAATCATAGTTTTATATTTTTCATCATTTGAAAAATAATGATCTAGTTATGGGACATTTTAAGGCTGGTTTTCTGGAGTAAAAAGCATTATTTCAATGTAATACTTACGCAAAATTAATCTATACAGTTTCTGTCAAATTATTAGGATACTGTTTTCTTTCTGTGAATACATACTCATGAAAAATTCAAAAGCATTTTAAGGAATCTTATTGTTTGCAGGTTTTCTCTGGCCAAAAATAGCAGTCAAAATTATTTTATCCAAACAATGCATGCTATACTTAAAGGGTTTTACTAAATAACATCTATCAGTATTTCCATTATGTTATTTACTTAAAACATTTCAT
The DNA here is from genome assembly GCF_947179515.1 of Apodemus sylvaticus. Lineage (NCBI taxonomy): Eukaryota > Metazoa > Chordata > Mammalia > Rodentia > Muridae > Apodemus > Apodemus sylvaticus. The sequence continues at coordinate 47,517,318 of NC_067477.1, forward strand.
TATGGTCATGATAAAAATGTCAAGATAAATAGTTCCATTAAATTGATCATGCAATAGAGTTAATTAGAGAATGCAGCAATGCTTCTGTAGAATAATTACCATAGAAATATAGGCTCTGAAAGTTATCTCCAAAACTGTGAGAACTTAGAGGGAAAGTTTGTTACATGTAGTGTCTTTGAAATACACTGAATTACCTAGTTAGGCAACCCTGATGTTTATTTACTTATGTCCCAGATAATATATTATTTCTGGCATATGACAAAACAAAGCAAGTCTTTTCTTTGCATTACGTCATAAATATACTTATGGTAGAACCCAGTAGGTGAGCTTTTAGACCTTGCAAACATAAATTCATTTCTTCCTTTTACAGCCAGCTTTACATTTCTCTGCCTGTCTTCTCTTACCTTTCAGGAAGAATACTGACTATTGTCCTAAGCTAAGAATTAAGCTCATAATAGATACTATTATATCCATATAATGAATAAGGATCCTGAATAAAGAACCTTCAAAAGTAGATTTGTGGATCAATTTTGAATTGACTCTAAATGGCATTACTTTGTTAACACACAGGGCCAGATGTTAATTATGATACAATATCCAGTTCAAATGAGGAGTCGGTAGTAGATATAGCCATCAACAGGAAAATGTGCAGACTTTATAGGCACAGCTTTCCTGTTCTGTCTAGAGGACACGATCTTGCTGGTGCCATTTATCTTGCTCCTCTACATTTTTTCTTCCCTGTTTTTGGTGCTGTCCTCTGAACCTTGGTGTGGGATTGTGTTACTGATCTACTGAGTGGACTGATCACCCAAATGTTGTTGTTTTTTGCTTTTCAACCAGTGTGGATTGATATATTGGTTTCTGTATGCTGCCGAACCAAGTTTCTTCACTGAGGAGTAAGAGCTACACTTATCTGAACTCTCACAAGGCCCCACTCCATGAAGAATTACAGGCTGCTGTGAAAGGGGTTTCAGCATTTGCCAGGGAGAAGTACCCCTAATAGGTAGCCTATGTCAAGAAGCCAATACTACTACTACTACTACTACTACTCCTCACACACACACACACACACACACACACACACACACTCACACACAAATGAGCAACACTAAATAGACTAAGCAGGATATGTGTATGTATATATTCGTATATATACATACACATGTCACACACATACACATACATCATATATGTGTACATATACATATACATACACACATATATACACAGTGGTTATGTGTGTGTTAGTGTGTATGCATGACAATAACAAAGAAAAAGAGGTCATAAATTTGAGAAAAAGGCATGGGCACAGGAGCATTTGAAGTGGTGGAAGTGCTAGAAACACAGAACTCATGTAAGAAATTTCAAAGCAAATGTTAAAATAGAAAGACTAGGTATCACCAACTAATCAAGAATGGAAAACAATGTAAAAAATCCTATTATTTGTGATTCAGCCCTATCTCAATTGTATTTTCTGAGTATATAGGGTTGTTGTGTTTTGAAATGAAATCTAGTTTTTAAGTGGCTAGAGAGATGACTCAGTATTTTAGAGCACAAAGTGCTTTTTCAGGGGATCTGAGTTTGGTTTCCAGAACCTATATGATGCATACAGCAGTCGATCAAATCCAAGTGCCAATGTTAGCATCGAGGTTTCAGTTTAAATCATATACTTTGGGTATGGAATCTTATAACCCTCTCTTTCCAGCCTGCTTTTACTGGACTCGAGACCATGAGGTACTAAGGGGTGAAGGTGGCCTGGCCTATGTCAGTATCTCAGGCTTGTCTCTGAAGTCTGGAAGGCTTGCAATCACTACTCAGAGTTTGGGCCATAGTTGGTTGCTGGTTTCCTCCATGAGTGGCTTTTTTGAGGGTCTGAAAATCCCTGGTAGCAGATGTTCCACAGAGTGTGATAGCTCTTCTTCCAGCATGTACTATCTGGCTTCCGAGGGGTTGAAGTCACAAGTTCTGAGCCTATGTTGATCCTACCCAATCTCACGTAGCCTAACAACAGAAGTTAGGGCTGTGGATTTAAGGGTTAAACCTCCAGCCTCTAAAGGACATGCTATTACTTTCTTTCCCCCCCCCCCCAACATACATTGCTGCCTCAAGAGGGGAAGAAGCTTCTGCTGTTCCTTCAAGTCCAGATGAAAAGCCAGGGCCAGTATTGATGTTCAGGTTTTCCCAAAGAGGGGAGACTGGGTCTTTGTACTATCTCATTCCCTCACGTCCTGCGGTAGGAAGATGAAGGAGAAGCTGTAGGTGCAGTGCAGGATTCTGCCACCCAGCATGCCAAACTCAGTTCTTCTTTCCAAATTCACAAATCCAGTTCTGCTTCATTTGCCTTCTGATTCCCATTGGAGGTCTGGCGTTCTTCCAGGACTCCCTTTGCACTAGGTAGTTTGGTATCTGGACCCTTTGTTCTCAATGTAATATTAGCAATCTGAATACCTTTGCCTGTTCATGTCAGGGGATAAGTGTGAGCAGCTGTTGGTCTATAAAGCTAGAAAATTTTTTTTATTGATTTCATAGGTATATTGTAATCCCATACTATTCACATCCTAAACTTGGTGAGCACACAATAATTGTATGCAATTGTTAACCATTATATTGAAATTATTTTTAAGTTCCTAAGTTCAGATGTCCCTGATTGTCAATCATCAGAGATACCAAACCTTTCAGTGTGGAGTTTATAAGCTGAGAGGTACATGGAGATGTTTCAGAGACAGTAAGACTAATCTTTTGCACATCAAGTGAGATACCAATTAGAGCAAGAAAAATACAAGACTCTATGTTAAAATAAACTTTCATGTAAATCCAGATACATCTCAATGTGCCCTATTCAGGTAACTGTGTGCTTGTTTAGTAAGAACAACATATTGTGTGGTTGTCCTGCTTCATGAATGACCTTCCTGTGTGCCAATCGCCCGCTCTTCTACCCTGAGACTTGAAATGAATCCCCTTTCTCCTAATGTCAAGCGTCATATTCAGGTTCTGTCTGCTCCAGGCTAAGTAATCACCTATTTAAAATAGTGACTTGGGGTGAATTTGATGGGCATGTGATGAGTCATTTATACCAGGCTCCTTCTGTCAGCCCAAGGGACCATAACAACAAGAAGAAAACAGCATCTAAGTTTTCCTTTTTGGCATCAGTCTGATCCCAAAGAGTGTTACTGCCCTGCAGACTTAGTGCTTGCTCTGTTTCCTCAGCAAGGATGAGAACTATGTCAAACCTTGGGAAGATTTCTGATTAAACTGCTGAAGCTTTGATGCCAGAACTGGAGACTAGTGTTACATCTGTTAAAAGAGACCCAGTGTCATGTGCCTCCAGGCAGAAAACCATATGGTAGACTCGGTGTAATTATTGATTTTAAAATATTTGTTTATTTTAAGATACAAGTTTTTACCACTTGGTAGACTGACTTGAGTACATCATTCTAAATTTAGAAAATGTGCTCTGGCATAGGAGGAGGACTCCTGCTTGCTTGACTTTTGGCTTCTCAGCTAACAGTGGTCATCATTCACATTTTGATATGGAATCTGAGACGATATGTCTCATGGGTGCTGCTGACCCTTTGAAAAGTAACAAAAATGGCTACAAGTTGGAGGTATTTTGAATTCAAGGAGAAAGAGTTAACATATTCTGAGAGTCTATTATGGGTTGGGACTATGTGCTTCACATATATTTTTACTCTAAAGAACATTACGGGGAGGATGGAAGAAATAAATAATTTTGTTTGGGTGGTAAAATTGACTTTGAAAGTGCTGCACATGATGAAAATCAATTTTCCTGACAGATTTTTAAAATTTTATCTTCTTTTTTTTATTGTGCCTATGTTTTATGTATGTGAGTACACATTGCTCTCTTTAGACACACCAGAAGAGGGCATTGGATTCCATTACAGATGACTGTGAGTCCCCAGTTCATGCTGGGAATTGAACTCCGGATCTCTGGAAGAGCAGCCAGTTTTCTTGTCATCGAGCCATCTCTCCAGCCCCTCCTCACAGATTCTGCCTGCAGTTATTTTTGTCTTTCAAGAATCTGAGAAAAATAAACTCACTAAGTTAACCTCTAACTGAAAATATAGCTTGTAATATCTCATATAACCAATACTTTTTATTACCTTTGAAGTTGTGTCACCACAATTTCTTTCCCACATTTTCAAGAGATTTTAATAGCACATATATTTACTGAGGGATGTCCACCTAACATCGCATATACTATATATTTAATTTCCTATTTTAAATGTTCAGAGTCTTAAGATTTAGAATTCTATCTCAATCAAAAGTGTCGTATGAGCAAAATTTGTATGTTTGGAACATTTTAGTGATGGAAATTTTAAGAGTTTCTGAAGTGGTCTAGTCAACAGTAAATTTAAGGGATCTGTGTTGATCTGTCAGTTGTTTCTCAGAAACTTTTTCTTACAGATTCTTCTTATACATAAGGAATGTATACACTCTCCACCCAAACCCTTGCTGTGCAACCTACTTATCTCCCTGGAGAACTTCATATCATTTCAGTAGGCAGGAAACCTGGAACTCCTGCTATCCATTTACAGAGGGTAATATTAAAAATGGGTTTAAAACATACTTAGAAAAGGAGAAAACATACCAAAATGATGATATGTTCCAAGGAAATGTAAGGAATATATATTCGTATATACACAAATGCACATATACTATCATATGTGTGTGTATATATATTAATATATAGGATATATTTTATATATTCTTTTAAATGGGGACATGAATTATTTTTACACTGTTGTGTCCACCACCTTTCCCCTCTGGTGAGTAAGAGTGTCTCTGTGTGAGATTTTGGGTATATTGAATTGTTATGTGGAATTAATTTTCCCTTGGGAAAGGGTTGTGAAACATGTGCAGATGTCTTCGTTGTAAAGCAAAGTACACCCAGCACAGTGTCACGGGATTACAGAGCCATCTGCTTCTGTAACAATGATGTCTTCATCTCTCCCGTTCTCCAGATCATCTTCCGTAAAATTAGTGATGTGAAGAAGGAGGAGGAGGAGCGGCTGCGGCAGAAGAATGAGGTGACTCTGAGCATCCCCGTGGACCACCCAGTGAGGAAGCTCTTCCAGAAGTTCAAACAGCAGAAGGAACTGAGGAACCAGGGCTCAGCACAGAGTGACCCCGAGAGGAGTCAGCTTCAGGTAGAGAGCCGCCCTTTGCAGAATGGAGCCTCCATCACAGGTACCAGTGTGGTCACTGTGTCACAGATTACCCCCATCCAGACATCTCTGGCCTATGTGAAAACCAGCGAGTCTCTTAAGCAGAACAACCGGGATGCCATGGAACTGAAACCCAATGGTGGCGCTGAACCCAAATGTCTCAAGGTCAACAGCCCCATCAGAATGAAAAACGGAAATGGGAAGGGGTGGCTGAGGCTGAAGAACAACATGGGAGCTCATGAGGAGAAAAAGGAAGACTGGAATAATGTCACCAAAGCTGAGTCGATGGGGCTCTTGTCGGAGGACCCCAAGGGCAGTGACTCCGAGAACAGTGTGACCAAGAACCCCTTAAGGAAAACGGATTCTTGTGACAGTGGGATTACAAAAAGTGACCTTCGTTTGGATAAAGCTGGTGAGGCCCGAAGCCCTCTAGAACACAGTCCCAGCCAGACTGACGCCAAGCACCCCTTCTACCCCATCCCGGAGCAGGCCTTACAGACCACACTGCAGGAAGTAAAACATGAACTCAAAGAGGACATCCAGCTGCTGAGCTGCAGAATGACTGCCCTGGAAAAGCAGGTGGCAGAGATTCTAAAACTACTCTCAGAGAAAAGTGTACCCCAGACATCTTCTCCAAAACCCCAAATTCCACTCCAAGTACCTCCCCAAATACCATGTCAGGATATTTTTAGTGTCTCAAGGCCTGAGTCACCTGAATCTGACAAAGATGAAATCAACTTTTAATATATATATATACATATATATTTGTTAATATATTTAAAACAGTATATACATCTATATACATAAGTGTGTATATATAGTATATACATATATATTTTCACTTGCTTTCAATATGATGAACACAATATGGATTTTGATATGTACATACTGCATGTCCAGCTGGATTCTGGCCTGCCAAAGACAATTATTGAAAACATAGATATTGCTTGTACATTATGCAGTTGACTGCATGCACACTTTACATTTATTTATAATCTCTATTCTGTAATAAAGAAGTATGAATTTTGTTAACTAAGGCAATGTAATCTTTGAAGAATCAGGGTCCAACCTGCCAATGTTGCCATGACAAACTTGATCTCAGGCTGAGTATATCGAGATGTCATTTCTTCACTATTCTGTTTAGTTAAAATTATAGATTAATGTCAAGGGATGGTTCAGCTTCTGAAGCTGTCAGACCACTTTAGAGTCTCATGCCATAGGGTACTTTTCTGTAACTTAGTGTTAGGTTCCTTTTCCCTACAGGCAATGTTTGCTCCATTGAAATGACTATTTCGTTGCCTACATCTGATGCCACTGTTGGGTATTGAGAACTTATTGCTATGGGTTTTGTGCATGGACTGCATTTCCACTCAATGATACCTCTCCTTTTTAGCATTGTATTAGATAGTACTCATTAGCTCTATGTAGAGAATTCCCTGCTCCCTCCGTCTTGGAGAACAATTGTCATCTTGGGAGCTGACTTGATCAACACCATAAATATTCAATTGTTAATATAGTGTATATTATTATAGAAACACTGCACCACAGGGTATAAGGGCCTCTTAACAATATGTTAGATATGTCGATTGTCCAAAGGCGATGAATGTTCTACATTTGTATTTCCAAAGCTTGTTCAAAGAGGGATGTTGAAAGGCTCTTAGCAAAAAAAAAACATCAAAATTCTGTTATTGATATATAGTATTTTAAAAGAACATAAGCAATTAGACATGTTTTAATTGCACATCTGTGACTTAGAAAGGGTGAAATCTGGGTACAGAAATGACGAAACATGAGTTTTATTGCAATGAGGTTAACTTTACAAAATAATCAACCTAGAAGGGAATGTTAAAGTTGCTTTATTAAAATAACTGCTTTCCTGTGACTGTACTCTGAGCACAGTTTCCCTGAGCTCTTTTGCACACATTTGCAATGCTGGCCTTCTGTTAAGCTGATACAATGGACTACTATGGCTCAGACAGATCCACTTACAAAGGCTTATGAGGCTAAATGTCATAGTCTTCTGGGTAATAATTCCTCTTCTGAGAAAGTGCCTATTATCAACCAAAAGTGAAGTCACGAATGTTGTATTGCCTGTACTTAGACCCTTGAATGGCAAACTCTCAGAATGAAAGGCATGCCCAGTTTGAGAACCCATGGAAACATTCTCTTATTATTCTAGCATGTTTTCTGGAGTTCTTCCTGGGAGTTTGGCTTTCAGTTGGTGAAGGCATAAAATTTAATTTTGAGAATAAGAAGCTAGCATTTGCATTACCCTGAAAATGTATGTCAATCACTTGTGTACTTGTAGACTACTAATATATATGCATTATATATGCATATATACATATAGAGATGAATATACAAAAGATGGTGACAAAATTGAAGAACATATTTGCTCTTTCATATGCAATTTTATGTGCTTTTCTATATCCTAGTCACGCTAAAATTATAGAAAGAAGAGTTACCACAATCAGTCTGGAAAAGTACAAAACAGTACTGCTTTTTAAGTTCTTCACAGGCCCCAAAGATGTGCCTTTTTGTTCATCTTGGGCTGTGTATTAGGCGCTGTGGGCTACAGCTGCTTTCCTTTCCATTGCTAAAAGGGGACATCTCCATGGTCACAGATCTCCTTGCTCCACAGGCAAAAGACAATGAAATAATTACAGAATCAGCCTTAGAATTGAGGTTTGGGGCCTCGTTTGTTTTAGCTTTTGTATTATGGAAGATATTTTGACTTTGGCTTCTGAGATGTATTGGGTTCCTTATTTGTCAGAGTCAAGTATAGCAAATACCTTTAAAGCTGAATGATGATAAAAAAAAACATGAATGCAGAAATTCCTGTTATGACTTTATTTACATTCAAAACTGACCGTTGGTCTAAAGCTGTTAGAGGGTCACTGAAACAGAAACTGGTTTGAAGTGTGACTTCTGCTATTTCTTATTAGGTTCACAAACCTTTGCCAGGATGTGACAATGACCCAGAGATTAAGCTAACAACCTACAACATTAGCCATAATGAGATTTCTATCTGAACACGTTTCCATAGGTGGGGAAGAAACATAATGATTTTGAACTGCTCCGGGCCCTCAATAGGAAGCCAAAGTCCTGATTGTTTACTTTTTGGTGCAGTTCCCACAGTACTCTTTTCCAGACCCCTGTCCTCTGCGCGCATGATGTGGAGTGGTGCTGAGTGCACTCATTCAACCAACACTGTAAATACTCTTAGGTTTCTCGATTTTAAAATTCTTTACAGTAGAATTTAGTCAGATTTTAATGAAGGGTGAATACTTGCTTGTACACATGTGATAATGATACAATTACATTCTGTGTGCCCCCAACCAACACACAGACAAGACAGGCTCTTTGAGGGACCAGACTGCATGTTTTACTCCTACACTGGTGCTCTTGGTGCATCCAGGATATTGTTTTTACTATTATACTTCTGAACAATATACTAATAGCATTAAATGGATATGTATTTGAAATGCAAACCTTTTGCAAAGCAACCTATACATCTTTAATTCTCGTATAATAGTATGAATATAAGATCAGACACGGTATTCTAGACAGATGGTTGTGGCATGATAGCAGAAGTCAAATATAAACAGAATTGTGATCTTTCCATCAAAGCAGGAAGATTGGCTAACTTGAGTCTGGATAACATTACACCAAATGTGCTCTAGTAGACAGAACTTACAAGAAAAGGTGAATAGAAACCCCAAAGTTAGAAAATGATGTCAAAACTCCTAATGCCTCCCCTTCACATCAATGACCTTAAAATAGTGCAGAATTAGTGGCTGAATTCACACCCAAACTTTACTGTTTAAAGGAAACTTTTTATTACAATCCTGGTTATACCTCTTATTGTGTACAAGACTACAAAAGCTCTAAATATTAAGAAGATTCCCTACAACTTTACATAGGTCACAGGACAGAGAATATGAGACTGTGAGGTTTTAAATGGGTCCTAGAATGAATGTCTGTGCAATACTATGCAGTCCTTTAATGGAAATATTAATTAGCACAGCAAACTAAAGTGCCATTTTGAAAATTAACTTGGTAGGAATCCAAATACAAGTATTACAGAATTTAAGGAAATATTGTTTCCCCAGGAAATCCAGGGAACTTTTGGAATTCTTTTGAAAAAAATAAAATCTGTTTTTTAAGTTACTCTTCAAAGAAGTGACTGGGAGCAGCTGGTCCTTGTGAAATTGTCCTTTTACATCTTTTGAGAATCTAAATTAAATAACACCATTTCCCCTTCCCTTTTCTTCCTCCAAACCCATTCAGGTTGCCCTCCTTGCTATCCTTCAAATTCATGGCTTCAGTTTTTTCAGTAATTGTTATTGGTGAATTTTGTTACATTATATAATTGTGTTTTTAAGCTATTTTCTCTGAGTCTTTTTATTTTCTCTTGAAGTTTCATGTAGATAATGAGAAAATGTCTGGAGCCACCATACACAGGCATCATCAAAATGAGTATCTTAGGTGAATGCTGTGTTTTGGTATCTTCAGTAGACATGAGTATTGTTTCTGGGATTCTGTTGGAAAGAGAGAGAAGAAAGTACGTTTAGATTTCACACATCCTCAGATGAGTATTGGATGCTTGCACATCCTCGGTTGAGTATTGGATGCTGTCTCGGATTCTGATTCCAGCTCTGTCAGTCTAGAATTTGGGCAGTCAGCTGTCTTCTGTGTGTTTCTGTTATCCAAACAACAAGTACTAAATCTAAGACCTCAATTACTCCCATCTTATATCAAGCTGCTGTTAGGTCAATGGAGATAAACCACAGAAGCTGTTTGAAAGGCACTAAAACCTGTCCATGTTCTATGTCCTTGGTGGCAGTGATTTGATTGAGAAATTGATGGGACAGTTATTGCTGGTACTTTAAGGAAGCAGTGTAGGCTATATAAACATTTGATTCTGAAGATAAGGTTCATTCTGTTAATGCTTTCTTATTCTGCAAAGAAGCCTTTGTCCTCAGGGCCCCACACAAAGTCTTCTTGTTATATTTGCTGGGATGATTTGAGGCAGGAAAATAAGCAGAGCAGTAAACACAAAGGGAACATTGTTTTTGCACCAGAGAGAACACTTATGTTTAGATCTCTCACTGGATTTTGCTAAGATTCTCAGCAAACTGCAATTTAAAAATATATTTCCAACTAAGAATTTACTAAGAATATTTTGAAAGTGCACATAGTTGCAAGCATCAAAAAAAATGATTAACTTTAAATGTTTTAAAAATTTAAGAATTAAAGTCAAAGAGGGTTAACTAATGGTCCATTATTGACTTTGACCTTTTACTATTTACTGTAATCCTCTATTTATTTGCTAAGCAATTAGTAATATATATATATATATATGCATATATATATATATATATTACTATGATGAATATATATCTTACTATGATGAATATATGAATATATATTTTTTCATTCACTTAATTAGGAGTATGACATTGCAATTAACAGTTGCTTTACATGCAAATGAAGCATTTTCAATCAATTTGCTCTGAGTAGAAATGTTTGTTTGCAGCATGAATGCTTTATCAGCTTTCACTAAAACAAAACAAAACAAAACAAAACAAAAACCATGATGGGGCTGGAGCAATGGCTCAGAGGTTAAGAGCACTGACTGCTCTTCCAAAGGTCCTGAGTTCAAATCCCAGCAACCACATGGTGGCTCACAACCATCCGTAATGAGATCTCATGCCTTCTTCTAGGATGTCCAAAAACAGCTACAATGTACTTACTTACATATAATAAATCTATAAATCTTTAAAAAATTATGATTATGACATGACAGCCATTACATTTTAGAGTTGATAAAGATTGCTTTAACATTATAGAAATTACTCTTCTTTTTATGAACCAGAAAAACAAAGCAAAAACAAATGTTCATCAGGGTAACACAATCAAGACAAAAATGCAGATTTAGGTACTAAATCAGTTACTAATGCCAGGCCACGTGCACGTATAGCATCCAGATTGGGATTTACATAGTCATGTACATACAAACACACAAAAAGATGTGCAATAGAGGCTTCTGTTTAGATGCTTATAGACCTTTATCATGGTCATTGGCAATGCTGATAGGAATTCTAGTCAATTCCAGCGAGTGTATACACATTTAAGAACATGGTCCTTTGCTCTGCTATTGTGCAATGATAGATTTATGTTTACATATTTTTGTCTGTGAACATATATGCAGGCTTCTCAGTGAGATGATTAAGTCTACATTTGTTCCCAACTCCAAAAACAGTCCACACAGAACAACAGTACCGGGAAATGAGCAGAAGGAAAATGTTATCACCCTCTTCTCTAGTTATAGCATATTTGTCGGACCGTCACATCCTCCTGAAAAGTAAGAGGACAAAATGTATATGCATTCCAAATATTAAAGGGCTTTTGAACATTTAGATAATATAAATTATTGAACTTAGCCCAACTGTAGGGATTGGACAAGAAATAAAGTCAGTTGCCTCTATCCTGCCTAGATTCTTCTTTAGTATTAGTTTTTCCTTTTTTAGGCAAAAGTAGTTTTTCCTTTTTTAGCCAAAAGAATTCATCTATGAGCTGGTTCAGTTCTCATAATAAACTGTGGAAAATACAGTTTTAACAAAGATGTTCCAGGCACTCTTCCTCAATGGGCTGCATGTCCTTGATTTCCATATCTCTCTATTGTAAAATTTTGGTCTTCAGTAAAATATACTTCCCAAATTTTACTCATTTTGGGAGATTTATCACTCATAAGTTTAATATTAACTAGAAGTTGTAGTTCTTTTTTTAGTTACCATTCATCTCCCACTCCATGCTACAACATCCATTTAACTTCACATTTATAGATAATTTCATCTCTAGGATTTGATTCAGCTTTTCTCTTTAAGACTGTTTCTAGGCTGAGACCCTTAGATGCTCAGTCAATTGACGTTAAATATTAAGATAAAACACTTTCTCTAATACTTAAATCTTTTAAATAACAAATTGGTTAATTGGTGAGTGATACCTAATTATATTCAATGCATCAATGTGTTAAGCAGTGCTCATGTAAATTATGATTAATAGCTTCAAATTTTGAAGTATTTTGTGCTCCATGGATGCTTCTCAGCCATCTGAGAACAGTAGAAAGCAAAGGTCCTGAAAAAAGATGGAGTTCTCCCATACTATCCTTTTGTCTTCTGTACTTCAAAAACATTCACTCACACACACACACAAAGAGAGAGAGAGAGAGAGAGAGAGAGAGAGAGAAAGAGAGAGAGAGACTCACCCTGAATAAGTCAGATAAAAATTTTAAATTATCTTTAGAATATTTAAAATTAATTAAACTCAATAATGAAGTTTGGAGGTATTTGTGGAATTTGGGGGTAAAGAGAGAATTGGTTCTTCTGTTCTTCTCTACATGTCAGTAGAAGGTATGGGTGTGGTTTGTTTTGGATTCTCATTAAAATTCTGACTCATATTGCTTAGGGAAGAATGTTTTATGTCCTGAGATACTAGTCTGTCTTCTAATTTAAGATTTTCTGTCTCTTGCCTTTAATACAAGGCTAGTGTATTTGCCTTCTTTGTGTGGGTCAGGGCCATTGAGGATTTGGACAATGAACAGATAGGTCAAATCTGTGTGCTTCATCTCTTTTAGATGTAAGTGAATGTTAATTAGGCTCATTGTCACCGAGCACTCACTGTACTAAGCAATGTATTTAAATATTCATATTTTATTCTGCAGCATTCCAATGAAGGAATAAATTAAGAAATTTAAATAGGATTGTGGTAGCCAATTAATAACCAATAAATCATTAAAGCTGAGATTCTAGCACAGGCAGTAGGACCTCAGAGAGAAAAACATCTTCCTAGGGTCATAAGGACAGGCTCTTCCAGTATGAATTCCAAATTTTTCAGGACATGTGCAGTCAACAGTTCCCCAAATCAAAATAATTTAAAAAACTATACCCTTGAATGTAAATGTTTGTCTTTCATCTGACCAGAGGAAAAGGCAGAGTTTGTTATCATAACTGTTGTGAGTAAAGTGTGCTGTGAGCCAACATCTAAATTACCCTTCGCTTTTCTCAGCAGTTGTCAAGCACTGGGGTAAATTGAGAAGTGTAGTCATAAGTAAGAGGCAAGGAAAACATAGCACAGGCATGTATATTTAATAGTCTTCAGAATGAATTTTCACTTAAGAGGTAAATTAAAGCTAAAGAAAGCAATACATGTTCAAGAATTTTTTTTAAGTTTACTTTTCTTTTTTTTTCTTTTTCTTTTTTCTTTTTTTCCTTTTTGATTGGAAATTTTCTTTATTTACATTTCAAATGTTTTCCCCTTTCCAGGTCTTCCCTTTGGAAACCCTCTATCTCATCCCCCCTCCCCCTGCCTCTATGAGAGTGCTCCCCACCCACCCACTCTTGTCCTCAGGCCCTGGGCATTCCCCTACAATGGGGCATAGAACACCCTGAGGCCCAAGGGTCTCTTCTCCCACTGATACCCAACAAGGCCACCCACCCTCTGCCACACCTGTGGCCAGTGCCATGGGTCACTCCATGTATATTCTTTGGTTGGTTTTCCAGTCAGTGAGACAACAGAGGTCTTTTTAAAAAAAAATGGGGGGAGGGATGCTTATTTACTGAGGGACAGGAAGCAGAGGGGCAAGGTGAACACTCAAGACTTTCCTCTCACTCAGAGGAGCCCTGGAACTCTTTCTGGTTAGGTCACTTTCGACCTTGACATTTTCCTGTGAATGAGGTGCTAGATGCTCATTGTTAACCTGTGCTAATTGTGGCATTTAGTCAAAGAACACTGCCAAAAAGCTACAAGGGTGTTAGGGAAAGAATGTACTGGCTCCTCCTTGTGTAATCTCTTCTTAACAGCTTTTGTTCGGCTAATTTCAAAATTACTTTGTCAATAACCATGGTGTTGATTTTAAAGAAGCCTTACGAACTAGTTTGGAAACATGTCAGTTATTTGGAGCTTTTAACATGAGAGGATGCTTTTGTACCCATGCTCAAGTTTTTGATTTTGGCTTATTCCATAAGTCCAGGTCTTTACTTGGGTAGTTTTCTTGCATCTTGATTAGATGGTTTCCAGAGGACTGGCATTTATGCAAGAATCACTGGCTGATAAAGAACCAGCATAGACAAGGCCAAAAAAGTGGAAAAAAAATTCAACTCAATGCCTGAATAAACCAGACTGCTGAGTATTTATGCTTAATAATTGATGCAAGCAAGATTTTGTCAAAAAGCAGATCATTATTATCAGCTAAATCGTCTCTAAAATGTAACATTGAGCCACCTCGTTCCATAGTGAAGATGTTTCACTGAGTAAAGGAAACTGATCATTGTCAAAAGCTGCATTAAGATCTGAGTTGGTCCCAGACTTTCCCATCCAAACTGATGAAAATATTCCTGAAAATAGCACAGTTGATCAAGTAGTCGATGAACTAGTCAGTGAACTATGCAAATTAGATTAATGATTCTTTGATAGTTCTATGTCAATTTGATGGAACTGAGTCTTTTATTATATGTCTCAAGTGTGTATTGTTAAATAAAATCTAAATGTACTTTATTTAAAATCAATTATTTAATGAATTTCATTTCAGAAAACTTAATGGCAAGGACTGCTTTTTTTAGACCCCTGGGGGAATGTTTCATGCTGTGAGTCTCTGCATCTCCATCAGCAACATTATGATGTTAGGTTGGCTCACTTTTTATAGTGCATTCACTGGCATCCTCTCTGAGCAGCTGCCTTCCATGCTAAAGCTAGTCACAGAGGAAAGGAAAACACACACACTTCACCTAAGAAACTGACTCAAACCATCACTGTCATAATGCATACATCCCTCCCTAGTGACAGGGTTAGGGTAAATTAGACACTAGGTTAGAATCCTTTTAATCTCAATCCTACATGTTGTAGTAAAAATTCAATTATAGCTAGCACTTGTTTCCTGTAGTTTATTGAGAAAACAGTGACTTCAGGAAATGCTTGGTACTCCAACAACACTACTGAATTATGCATATCTATGATATAATGAGAATTCTGTATTTCTTTTAACTCTATGGTCTACTGACTTTGTGTATACCAGTGATACCATTTTGTACCCTACAATGTAAACTCCTGACTGATATTGCTACAGGGATTTTTTCCAAGTTCTCAAATGTTTCTGCTACTGTAACCATATGTGTGGATATTAAAAATGCTTCCTAAGGTTTAATTCACTGGGAATATTTGGTTTATGCATTGACTAAGGAAATAGGTCAAGACTTCATGGAAGATATTTTTAATACCAATATGCTAAGCAGTACTTGTCTATAGCTTTCAAAATTTGGTTCACACTAGGCTGATCATGTTTTTCTACTTAAATCAAGACATTGCAGTGTGTAATATAGAAATTTTGTATGTACTATCAACTTATCAGTCAACTGCTAAGAACTTATGTGTAAACATCTAAAACTGGAGACTTCAGGGTCAATTTTGAAAACTTGTGATTAAAATTCAATTGCTTGGGAAGTTTGTCACACTTTTCAGTTTTTTGGAAGTTTGTTCTAAAGAAATAGTTGTTTCCAAAAATGAATTGGCAGGTGGAAGTTTCTAACCCAAAATAATCTTGGGTTTTAGCACAATAAACTGTATTTCATCAGGGAGGATTAACTTTGCTTTTTTTTTCACACTTTATTTAAATGTGGATATTTTTTCATGATACAAAATAAAATGTGCATTTTATGGAACTTATTTGAATTAGTGAGTCTTTTTTGGAATTTTGAAATTGGTTACATATATAAAAAGATTCCTACTGCAAGAGAATAAGTTTAGGGCTGTGTCTTAATGCTTTCTATTGCTGTGATAAGCACCATGATCAGGCAACTTGTGGAGGAAAGGGTTTACTTCATCTTAAACTTTCAGGTAGCCATCCATTACTAAAGGAAGCCAAGCAATAACTCAAGGTAGGAACCTGGATCAGGAAATGAAGAAGACATGGAGAAGGGCCGTTTACAGGCTTGCTCTGCATGACTGGCTTTGCCTACTTATTATACCTTCTGGGACTGACTTCTCATTGGTGGCCCCATCCACAGTGAGCTGGACCCTCCTCAGTCAATCATTAATCTAGAAAATGTCTACATCAGACTGGCCTGTAGGCAAGGGACATTTTCTCATCTGAGGTTCCCTCTTACCCAATTATCCTAACCTGTGTCAAACTGAAAAAAAACTCACACAAGAGGCCTTTTTGATCTTAACTTTACCAATGTCATCTTAAACTTGTACAATATTTATACCTGACATGGCATAAGTAATAAGATTCGTATTGTATTTGAAGTTATGTTAAGCTCTAGTAGTAAATTTCTGTGAGTTACCAGATATCACTGTACTATAAATGACAGTTAACCATCTGACCTAAATGGAATTTAAGAGATATTTTTAAATTTTAAAATAAAGATTATTTTAATATTTATTAGTCCCATTAGATGTTAGAAACTCTTCTAATAATATGAGACTGGGAAATTATCTCAAAACATACATGGAGTGAAATGATGCTTTTGTTTCTTGTATAAACAAAGATTTTTTTATTTTAATCCCTACTAAAAATAAGAACAAAATGATAGATGAAAAGAATACTATAAAAACTCAATAATATAGGAAGTGCCACATGAGAACTTTGTTCTGTTTCCTAATTTAGGAAGGCAGAGTTTCCGACATAATGCTCTTGTGTAGGACCCCCAAACGAGGGACCCCACTCGAGTCCCGGATCAGCGCACACCCAAAGAAGCTCGAGAGACCAACTTGCTGCAAACACACGAGGTAGCTTTAATGGCAGAGCTCTGGGTCGACACGTGTCTTGTGCAAAAGACAGAGGGGCCGATCCCGAGACTCAAAAACTGGGGGTTTTTGTAGGAAAGGTGAGGGGGTTTCACACGCTTTTACAAGATTGGGTAACTCATACAATTACATCAGCGGGTAGTACGTGCAGGTCACATCAGCGGGTAGTACGTGCAGGTCGTCCCTGACTCTGTGGAGGTAGTTCTCTTATCTTTATGACCTGTTAGTTCCTGGAATGTCTTAACAGCCTTGAGGGTGGGCTCTGCATTCCGGGGCATTCTAGGGCTTGTTCGGGCTTGCCTCTGTTTCTGGGCCTTGAGTAAAGTTCCTTTATTTAAGTAAAAAAAAAATCCCTTTCACTTGCATTAGCTTCTTAGTTTCTGAGGTGGCACGCTGAAAGGAGAGCTAGTAACCACTGGACCACTGCCTCCGCTGTAGAAACAGCAGGGTATGGGAGGTGTGCTCTACATTAAATCCCAGTAATCAAAGAGCCAAGGCTGATGATCTCAGGTACCACATCCTAAAAAAAAAAAAAAAAAAAAAAAGAGGATGTGGTACACACTATACAAGTGAGAAGACAAAGCTCCCTCTACTCTTGTCCCCATTTCCTTACAATATCCTCCAAGGATAGCATTAAAACAATCTGAATGGCTTATGATACCCGTGTAGGTCAGTAAAGTGCTCAACCCTCATTATGGAAGATGTTTTTTTGAAGTAGATGGACAGTGACACTGAGACCCACCACAGTGCGCAGAGAGTAAGGGACTATGGAGTGCTCAGCTCTAAATGGGATGCTTATGTAACATCCCTACCCTCAAATTCAGGGAGATCTAAGAGGAAGAGGAGGATGACATATTGTAAAAGAGAAAAGGTGATGGAAGACTTCAGGAAAATAGTGTTTTCTAGACCCAACAGGGCAGATACACACATGTGCACCCACAGCAATTTTGATAGTCTGATTTGTTGCAAGCTCAAGCCAGACAAAATCCCAGCAGGGAGTAGCCCCATATCCAAGGAGCTATTGGCCTATGATTGTGGCTGGGAGAGGAAAACCAGCCCTCTTTAAGTTTCTACATTCTCCATCTTTAAATTTTTGCCTCACATGTTACAATTAGACAAAGGAAGGAAGGAAGTGACTGAGCAGGAGTTCTCTCCCTGCCGACTTCATATGCTTGTGCCCTCTTCTTCCCTGTAGTTTCACACTGTGCTACCAGCAGGCCAAGAAGAAGAGGCACTCTGCAGGTAACCCTCTAGTTTCAGGTAGCTTTTGGGTCCCCTGCCTAGCTGAGGAAAATAAAAAGACAGAGTAAGGGAAAGTGACCAATTACAATCACCAGGAAATCCCCAACAAAGAGGAAGCATGGGAGGTAGGGGTTGAGAGAACTGGTGGACCTGTCAGAGGCCTCTTTCTTTTGCTTGCTGGAGTGTGCTTCACTTCTTGAGTAGCCTAAAGTAGGCAGGAGACAGATCAAATGAGATAATAAAGTGCCTTAAAAAATAGAGTGGGCTTTGTGGGACTTCCAATGATTTTCCTAGCAGGCAAGAGTAGATTTCAGGCTTAGTAAGGAGGAGCCATAAATATTAATAACCTTCACTACACCCAGTCCTGAATAAAGCTCCAAGTTCTCTTCCTGTATGCATAGAGAAAACTGAACAAGTTCAAATTAGACACAATCAACATCACACACACACACACACACACACACACACACACACAAACACACACACATACACACACACCCCTCTGCTTCTTATATTTCAAGATATGCATTAAAATTTATTAATATATCAGCTACTTAAAAACAGCCTAGATTTTTGTTAATCTAAAGATGAAATTGAAATTGTCCAGAGAGTAGTACTATTGGACATTTTCATTCCCAGAGTTGTAATATTTTATGAGATTCCTGACACATAGACTAGGATTTGGGTGCTTACAGTAGGTCATGATTTAAAATTCATAGCTATGAAATAAAACCCCAAAGCTGAAGCTGAAGAATATATGTGTGTATGAGAGAGTGGGGAGGGTGGAAGAAAGAGCAGGGGGAGATTTAATTAAATTATATAAGCATGCTACAGAATATAAAGCTGAGACTAATTTTGATGTTCCCTCTTCATCGGAACTACCTACCTCTCTTCCCTGTTTGGAAGATGTCTGTCACTTCTAAAGGATTCTGTCTTTTTTGCTTTCATTGTTATTTTTGTTGTTCTGTTGAAACAATGTTGTATAGAACTGAGATTCTCAGTATTTTGTGGGCGATGTATATATAAATGTATATATGGGTGAATGGATGGATGAATTAGTAGATGAATAGATGGATGACTGGATGGATGGATGATTGGATGATTGAATGGATGTACAGATGGGTGAGTGGCTAACTGGATGGATAGATGATGAATGGATGGACAGATGAGTGGGTAGATGAATGCATAGATGGACAGATAGGTGAGTGACTAGCTGTCTGGATGGATGGATGGATGGATGGATGGATGGATGGATGTGCAGATGGATGAGTGGTAGGCTGGCAGCTTGGATAGATAAATGGA
The DNA here is from genome assembly GCF_947179515.1 of Apodemus sylvaticus. Lineage (NCBI taxonomy): Eukaryota > Metazoa > Chordata > Mammalia > Rodentia > Muridae > Apodemus > Apodemus sylvaticus. The sequence goes on from NC_067477.1 coordinate 47,536,853, forward strand.
TGAATGAATGTGTGGGCGAGTAGAATGGAGTGAAAATTAGAGCAGTCAGGTGAGTTCTGTCTGCTTTTGCATATTATTCTCCCCTCAACCTCATTGGAGAAACAAAGCTTTAGGCTTTGGGTGATAAATATTCTTCCCCCACTCTTACCTAGATTGAAACTGTTAGAAATTTTACAAAATTGGATCTCTGACTCTGGATCAAGCTTTTGCTTTTAGTATATTTGCTATTTTAAATGATTCTCAGATCTAGACAAAACCTAGCTGTTTATCAGTGGTCATAGAAATAAAGGGTTAAAATTATTTGAGGAGATCTTTGGTAATTGAGGGCATCTCCAGAAAACCATAGAATTATAGAATTTCAAGGTTTTGCAACTTTCTGACAAAGCTCTGAAGCAGAAAAACAAATTGCTAAGGTAGACCCTAGAGCATGGCCTGCATGTTTACAGATAGGGACAATTTCAGTTTTCAGCATTGCCTCCTTCACTTTTCTTCTTTATGATGTCTGTGTGGAGAAACCTCACAGAGGCACTGAGTTCAGGGCCAGCATCTCAGTTGATTTAATTCTGAGCTTAAAAAAATGGATTGTGTTTTCCTCTTCTTCCACAGTCCCTGGCAGTGTTTAGCAATTCCAGTTGCTGGAATTAAAAGTTTTAAAGGAAGACTTTAATTTGCAAAGCATTAGCACAACTAAGTCCCTGAGGAAGGAGTAGATTGCTCCATCTTCTCTTGTATTCAAGATGAGTAAGGTCTCATAAATCACAACTGTCTGAGAATATGCATCATAATGCCTTTCATTCTATGTTCTGCCTTGATAACTTTCTACTGCACAGGAACTCCAAAATAAGTATAGGCTCTGCTGTTTCTACCAGATGTGTTTATCTGCTACACTCCTCAGGGGAAAATGCTTTCTATCTGGCCATTTTCCTTCAGTTGAACCAGCAGCACTGCACCAGACCTCAGCCCAATGAGCTTCCACACATTTGCTGTCTTCAAGCTTACTCAAGCCAATTACATCCTTTCTTGAAACTCACTCTTCCCTACCTCCTAAATGCCTTGACCCCTTTCTCAATGGAATCCTATAGTAGGCCTCCAGGCTCTGTGAGGTCTTCCATTCTCCAGGCTGAAAGTATACATGACCAAGAGATCCCTCCTAGCAGGCCATTAGAACACAATGCTAATTCACTTTGTTTAACAATTGTACTGTACATAAGTTAATAAGGGTCATCAAACTTACTGAATATATGCATTGTTGTGGGAAGCTATCCTGAGCTATTCAGATTTAACCCTAAGGTGGTGGCTGCTAAAATTTGAGAACAATTAACTAGAGCCTCCCCCATGAGCTGTTGGTGTGAGAAGATTCTGAGAATACCACAAGATGTTCCTGCATGGTTAACTCCAGGTGTCCCCACCGGATGACCTCTTCACTTCCTGCTTTGATCACCAGGGGTGTCTCCGCCCTTCCCTCCTTTGTTCTTGTGTGAAGGTTATTCCTTCTCTGTAAGCCTTAAAACCTGCTTGTCTCCCCCACATTAAATGAGACCTTGACATAAAGACACCCCGATTGCTTGGTCTCCCTTTCTTTCTACCCCCTTTTGACCCTCAGGTAGCACCTCTTTGGGACCCTGGAATAACGACCTGCTGGACAGGTCACATTTTTACTTTTATGGACTGCACAACACAATGACATGTGTGTGTGTGTGTGTGTATTATTGGGTATACATTTTAGATTCAGTTTTTTGATATGTTGTTTTAATTTTCTAACAAAGGAGGCTTGGTCAGCTCAGGTGAGTATGTTATAAAACTAAGACTCTTATCGAGTGCAACGTTTCCACCATTCACTATACTTCACACTGAAGTTTGTTGATGGCATAAAGTGGCCTTTTCCTCCTTGCAAATGTTTTCTCTAAGATTTCCCTTTGAATGTGCCATTCAACAAGCATATAGTTCTCTGAACCATCCAACAGTGAAATGCTACACATTCTTTTGGTTACTTCAAAGAGTTTAAATTTGTCACATATATTCATAGTTTTATGTTTTTGCTCCTAGGAGATGTTTGGCATTTTCTTGAAGTGTTTTTTTGTTTATAGTGAGGACAGGAGTGCTACTGGCATCTTCTGGGAGCCCCTGAATAGCCTGCAGTCTGTAGGACAGTCTTAACCCCAGGGATTATTTAGCCCTGTGCTTCCAAATCACTGACACTGTGAACTTTAATTTAGACCACATGTAGGCTACTTTCTTTATTCAAAAGATACAAGCTGTGGCGTGGTGAGTGATTTGCTCATGATGGAGTCAGAGGCTGTCTTACTCTGAAGACAGACCCTGAGAGAGTTTCTGGAAATAGTACTAAACATCAGCAGGTGGGATGACAGCACATCAGAGTCAAAGTGTCCTGCATTTTCAGCTCATGGATAATGTGCACACCCCACAGCTGTGGTCTGGCCCACCTGTCTGAGCTGAGCATACCCGCAGTCAGTAATGAAGCAATAGTCTGACTGCGATACTATACCCACCAGTTCAGTGGGAGACCTTACAGAATGCTCTTACAGTTTACATTTAATAGTAATATTTCCATCCTTTCACTGTCTTCTTTCATGTGAGGGAAAAATGGACGGGTAAACTTTTATTTTGGGGAGATGGTTTTGTTTTTTCAGCCATAAAATGACTCAAATATTTCTCACATTGTAGATGTTAGCATCTAATGCACAACAGCCAAAATCACAAGGGGTCCAATAAATGTCATCAAAAAAGCCTTCAATGGATTCATTATGACTATTTTGAAAGTGAGATTCCATGGTCTAATTGTGCCAAGAGTCTACCCTGCCTGTCCCTATGTCCTTTCTTACTTGTACACAGCTCTGAGCAAAGACTTAAAAGCCATTGAGCTGATGATGTGCACTACAGGAAGTGATGGACCTGCACAGGTCAGTGAACAGAGTCATGGATAATCCTGCTCATGTTTGTTTCTTTCTATCCCTTCCTTCCTTAAGGTGATGGCCCAAATCTAATTACACATCTATGCATCTTCTCACAGCACTGAAAAAACATACAAATAAACAAACCCAAACCAAAACAATGACAAACAAAACAAAACAATGTACAAGGCAATAAGTCCCACCGAAGAGTTCTTTCTCTCTCTCATTTCTTTCTTTCTTTTTTTTTTAATTTTCTATATTCTTTGTTTACATTCCAAATGATTTCCCCTTTCCTGGTTCCCCCCTCCCCATAAGTCCCATAAGCCCTCTTCCCTCCACCCATTCCCAGATCAACGCCCCTCCCACTTCTCTGTCCTGGTAATCCCCTACATTGCTGCATCAAGCAGATAAAAACTCAGGAGACAGCAGGTGTTGGCAAGGATGTGGAGAAAGAGGAACACTCCTCCACTGCTGGTAGGATTGCAAGCTAGTACAACCACTCTGGAAATCAGTCTGTCAGTTCCTCAGAAAACTGGGCATGACACTTCTGGAGGACCCTGTTATACCACTCCTGGGCATATACCCAGAGGACTCCCCGGAATGCAATAAGGACACATGCTCCACTATGTTCATAGCAGCCTTATTTATAATAGCCAGAAGCTGGAAAGAACCCAGATGTTCCTCAATGGAGGAATGGATACAGAAGTTGTGATATATTTACACAATGGAATACTACTCAGCAATTAAAAACAATGAATTCATGAAATTCTTAGGCAAATGGTTGGAACTGGAAAACATCATCCTAAGTGAGATAACCCTCTCTCATTTCTTTATGAAGAAGGTGGCTCCAGGAATCCACCTCCCTTAGTGCTGACAGTGATTGACAGCTCATTGACAAGTGAGTTTGCAGCGTCAAAGCCAGGTGCACAGATCTACTAGAGATACTTTCATTGCAAAGACTTCACTACCTTTTAACAAATGCTTCTCAAGAAGTGACTTAAATAGTGTAGGTTGTTTCACCTGATTAAAGAATTCCATTTTTTTCAGTGAATGTATATCAAGATTCTCTTCTAGAACATTTCAGTTAATATGAAATGGGTTTTCACATTGATCTGTAGTCAATTTTCTCATCCATACCTTGAGATATCATTGATTTGCTTTCTCTTTCTTTGAATTTATATTTACTAAAGACCTTCCCTTAAATACTCTAATACAGTTGGCATGTTGTGGTTAATAGTATTCTGAGGGTTGGCCACAGCCCATTTGTTGCCTTTAAATATCTATTAGGGGTTTATACCCCACTTCAGATCATTTGGTTGACAAATAAAAGACACAGAGACCTTCAGATTTCTAATAAGCTTTCAGTTACTGTAGCTGGGTGGATAGCATCTCTCTCTATGCTGTTTTGTCTACTTCCCAATGGTGATCCCTGAGATATCGCTTGCCATGTTCCTCTTTGGCTGTTCCTTTTCCATCAGGTCAGCCCTCATGGCCATGAGGATCCACCTACCACGTGGTGAGTGACCTCCTTCCTTTTTCTTCTCTAGCTCTCCTTTGTGGTCCCTCCCTGAGGACCCGTCCCCCCCAGCCCTCTGAATCTGAAACTCTGCCTACTTCTCTTCTGCCCAGCTAAAGGCCTCTTTATTAATCAATCAGAGATAATTTGGGGGATAATATTTACACAGCAGAAGCTGAAATATGTGAGGATCTTCTTGTCCTTGTGTGTGTAGCATGCAAAACCAGATCTTGGGGGCCAGTATTAAACATTTGAATACATAGCAACACCAAACAAACCCACTACAGGAGATAGCACATGATTTAATCTCAACACTTAGGAGTCAGAATCAGGAGGATCTTTGTGAGTTCAAGATCAGTCCATTCTGCATAGCAAGTTCCAGGTCATAGGATAGCATACTAAGACTCTCTTTCAATAAAGTAAGTAGAATAAAATAATAACATACAAGGACTTACATCTAACTTCTTAAAATATTAAATCATTTAAACTATTTTGGAGGCTAATTCGTGTTGTTGGATACTAGCACAGTTCATTTGGACTGCTGTGTAATACTCTAATATATTTTTTCACCAGTTGACACACATTGTTATTGATCCAAGGTTCTGCATAGTGCTTTTCTGAACATTTGTGTGGATGTATGTTTTCATTTGCTCAAGGTTGATAGAAGTAGAACCACCATGGGGCCTTTTGGTAGTGTGTACTTTATTACAAGAATACCGAATTGTTTTCAAAGTGACTGTGTGTTTTACATTTGTACTGGCAACATGCAATGGATCAAGTTTCTCCACATTTTTGAAAGCACCTAATATTATCTGTGTTTTTTTTTATTGTTATACATTCCAGTGAGTCTATATTATCTTGTTGCTTAGAAGTGTTTCCCTAATGACTAATGACCAGGAATTGTTAATCTCCATCCCATTCTTCTTTGGGGAACTTTGTAATAGAATACAATTCATTAATAGGATAGGAAATCTCTTTTTCTGTCTCCACCTATTTTTTTTTAGCCCTCATTTTGACAATTAATTGATATATGAGCTATTCAAGAATGGCCTTTTCATACTTTTAGGAATCTTTGAAGGAAGAATTCAGATAAAATAGCACTTTGGGAAGAATTCCCCTGGGCAGGAAAAAAACTAAGCCCCCTTGGCACTTAACATTTTCAGATCTTCCTAGGATCTCATTTCAGCTGCTCACTAAATATGGCTGCATGGTGTGAAAACAGCCACAGTTCCAAAGATTTTAATCTCAAGGATTTTATTAGCCACAAAAGGAAAAGCAGTATAGGATGAACTGCTCGAATGAATACTAAATTAAAACCCAAGAAAATTCAAGCGTTAGTATTTTTTCAAACAAGATTTATTTCGTGTGTATGGGTGTTCACCTGTACATGCTTGTGTACCACATATGTGTCTAGTACCAGCAGATGCCAGAAGATGGTATCGTACTCCCTTAAAACTAGAGTTACAGATAATCGTATGCCTTCATGTGGGTGCTGGGAGTCAAATCCTGGACCTCTGCGAGAGCAACCAGTGCTCTTAATTGTTGAGCATTCTCTTCAGCCCCTTCGACCTTAAAGTCGAAGATGAACATCTAGGAAAGATCCATTCCTTGCAATCTGAGGAAGTCATTGCTGGCGCCTAAGGACCTTTCCAATCCTTCTGTCAAATCCTCTGTCCTTTGGGAAAGTTATTTCCCTTAGCAGGCTGTGCTTTCTGCGGTAGATTAAAAAAAAAAAAAACTAAAATAAAAAGATGCCACTCCTTTGCTAAGACAGAAAACATGGCTGTGTTACAACACTCTCTTGACAGAAATTGTGGTTTGACTCACAGGCTTAAGAGATACAGTATTGTTTCATTTTAATCTATGTTTGTTGATCTGCCTTGTGAACATCTTAGAAAGTTACTAAGAGAAAATCACCATCTTTTGACATCTTGGCAACAGATCATCTTGCTGGAGTACCGTGTAGGAAGAAAGCTGAATTACTTTTAAAAAAGTTGATTCATTCACATTTAGACAGATATGTAGTTGCTCCAGACTAAGGCTTTGGGTTATTTTGTTGTTCCTGCAAAGGCTTGAGAAATAGCAACTTTTAAAAGAAGAAGGAGGAGGGGCAGAATGAGGAGGACACGAGGGGAAGGGGAGGAGGGGTACAGGGAGGAAAAGCAGCTGCCAATGAGAAGTCCTTCAGTCAGGTGATCCTACTTTAAAGTATATTTGTTCTGAGCTTGGGTATCGTATACTATATTCTCTTAAGTGATATAAAATAAGTCTTATTACTGTTCTGCTGATTCTGTGACCTGATTGTGAGTAGACGAAGACCACATCTCTTGAATACTTGTTCCGTTCTAGCACCTGCCAGTGAACCATGCTTCTAAAATGCACTGAGAAAATATTTGTGAGTAACAAATGTTCAACCTTACCTTAACATTTAAAATGTCAACATTATAAAGAATTTAATGAATAACTCAACTGGTTTCTTCACAGAGTCACTGTCACTGTCTTCTACTTGGAATTTTTAGGTATTTAACTCTCTCTCTCTCTCTGTATATATATATATATATATATATATATATATATATATATATATATATATATATATATCAGTCTTTTGTTTCACTATGTTTAAAATGAAGAAACCAGTATAATATATTGTAATCTTATATGTCAATAACATAAAATATGCAAAATTTGAACCTATAACCATACAATCTTTAATCTCTAATTTCTAAAACAGCATATTTTATAAATTATATTAATTTATTATATTTATATTTTTTAAATATTTGCATTAATTATATTTGTATTTTATCGAACCACTATGGTTAAGAAGAGAGAGTGGCAGAAGCAAACTTTTCTTTCAGAATAGTTGGACTGTGGAATAGGAGGTTATACGGCATACAGATGATATAAATGACTGGGAACATACATAAAATGTGGAGTGTGTATACAGAAGCTCTGATTATGGAAGCAAACATCTCAGACTTCCAATAGAAACACCGGGGTGCATATTTCTCAGCTTGCATTTTAAGGAATGTTGACCCATGGACAAAACACAAACAAACAAACAAAAAAACAAGTGGACAGACAGTACCTCCCTGGTATAGTTAACAGTCAAGAGTGTGCAAGTGAGTTAAAATAGGTTTGGGTGATGTATGCTTGAATCATGTACTTTAAATATGAGCTCTTTTTGGTGGTGTCATTTTGAGGACAAAGCCCAGAGTTCATCCTCAGCCTCTTATGTTGTCTTAAGACCTTTCATAAAGCAGAAATGTTTAACTTTTGTTAACTCTAATGTTTGGATTGAAAATGCTTTCTAGAGCGGTACACCCGGGGGCCAGCTGGGAACAAGCAGTATGCTCTGGTGAGTCAGGCCCTGCAGAGCAGAGGACCCAGCCCTGAGGCCTTTGGCGGGAGCCTTCAGGCCTCCACTTTGGGATAGGTGGTATAGCAGGATCTTCCGGAAGTGAGGTGCCCAGTTTTATTGATTATTTTTGCATCGATATTCATAAGCGAGATTGGTCTGAAGTTCTCTTTTTTGGTTGGGTTCTTGTGTGGTTTAGGTATCAGAGCAACATACAATGGTAGACCTATCAGAATTATACCAGACATCTCAACAGAGACTATGAAAGTCAGAAGAGCCTGGTCAGAGTTTATGCAGACTCTAAGAGAATACAAATGCCAGCCTAGGCTACTATACCCAGCAAAACTCTCAATCAACATAGATGGAGAAAACAAAATATTCCAGGACAAAAACCAAATTCAAAAAGTATCTATCTACCAATCTAGTCCTACAGAGGGTCTTAGAAGGAAAACTCCAACACAAGGAAGGTACCTACACCAAACAAAAAAACAGGATATTAAGCATCTGACAACAAAGCCAAAGAAGAGAATCACAAGCACATAAAACCAACTACAAATACAAACATATCAGGAACCAACAGTCATCTGTCTTTAATATCTTTGAATATTAATGGACTCAACTCACCTATAAAAAGATATAAGCTAACAGAGTGGATACACAAACAAGATCCAGCATTTTGTTGCATACAAGAAACACACCTCAATAACTATCTTAAAGTAAAAGGATGGAAAAAGGTCTTCCAAGCAAATGGTACAAGCTGGATACAAGGATACAAGCTGGAGTTACCATCCTACTGCCCCATAAAGTAGGCTTTCAACCAAAAGTTATCAGGCATGATGAAGGACACTTCATAATCATCAAAAGGAAAATCCACCAAGAGAAAGTCTCAATTCTGAACATCTATGCCCCAAATGCAAGGGTACCTACATTCATAAAAGAAACTTTACTAAAGCTCAAAACACACATTGAAACCCCACACAATAATAATGGGAGACTTCAACACTGAACCCTAACCAATGGACAGGTCATTGAAATAGAAACTAAACAGAGACACAGTGAAACTAATAGAGGTTATGAACCAAATGGATATAAAAGATATCTATAGGACATTTCATCCTAAAACAAAAGAATACAACTTCTTCTCAGCACCTCATGGTACCTTCTACAAAACTGACCATATAAATTGGTCACAAAACAACTCTCAATCAATACAAAAAAATGAAATAATCCCATGCATCCTATTAGATCACCATGGCCTAAGGCTGGTCTTCAATAACAGCAAGAATAACAGAAAGCTCACATACATGTGGAAACTGAACAACTCTCTGCTCAATGATAACTTGGTCAGGGAAGAAATAAAGAAAGAAATTAAAGACTTTCTGGAATTTAATGAAAATGCTAACACATCATTACCAAATTTAAGGGACACAATGAAAGTAGTGCTAAAAGGAAAATTCATAGCACTAAGTGCCCTGGTAAAGAAACTGGAGAAATCTTACACTAACAACAGCACATCTGAGAGCTCTAAAACAAAAAGAAGCAAACTCACCCAAGAGAAGAAGACAGCAGGAAATAATCAAACTCAAGGTTGAAATAAACCAAATAGAAACAAAGAGAACAATACAAAGAATCAACAAAACCAAAAGCTGGTTCTTTGAAAGAATCAACAAGATGGATAAACCCCTAGCCAGACTAACTAAAGGGCCCAGAGGCAGTATTCAAATTAATGAAATCAGAAATGAAAAGGGAGACATGACAACAGAAACAGAGGATATTTAAAAAATCATCAGATTCTACTATAAAAGCCTATACTCAACAAAACTGGAAAATCTAGATGAAATGGATGGTTTTCTAGACAGATGCCATATACCAAAGTTAAATCAAGAGCAGGTAAACTCTAAACAGTCCCACATCTCACAAGGAAATAGAAGAAGTCATTAAAAACCTCTCAACCAAAAAAAAGTCCAAGTACAGATGGATTTAGTGCAAAATTCTACCAGACCTTAAAAGAAGACTTGATACCAATATTCCTTAAACTATTCCATAACATAGAAACAGAAGGAACAGTACCTACCTCATTCTATGAAGCCACAATTACTCTGATATCTAAACCACATGAGAGTAAAGTCTTAAGGAAGTGGTACAGCAGAAGCTTTTTGCTATGAGGTGGTGGGCTTTGAAATGTATGCATGCATGAATATAATATTTTATTACTTTAAATGATTATTTTCCCTTTCAATTTCCCCTTCTTTTTTAGCAAACAGATACTTTCTTTTTACCCTTTTATTTTCTCATTTATTCTTTAATCTATTTTTACAGTCTAGACTTTATCCCCCTCCCAGTCAACCCTCTGACTGTTCCACATTCCATACCTCCTTCCCCTACCCTGTCTCCAAGAGGATGTGCCTCTCCCACCAGACCTCCTCACTCCCTGGGGTCTCAAGTCTCTTGAGGGTTTGGTACATCTTCTCTGAGTTCAGACCCAGCAGTCCTCTGCTGTATATGTGTTGGGGTCCTCATATCAGCTGGTGAATGCGGCCTGGTTGCTGGTCCAATGTCTGAGAGATCTTGAGGGTCCAGGTCAGTTGAGAGTGCTTGTCTTCCTATAGGGTCATCTGCCTCCTCAGCTTCTTCTAGCTTTTCCCTTATTCAACCACAGGGGTCACTAGCTTCTGTCCATTGATTGGGTATAAATATTTGCATCTGACTGCTACCTGTTGGGGCTTTCAGAGGCAATAATGATAGGCCCCTTTCTGTGAGCACACCATAGCATCAGTAATAGTGTCAGTCCTTAGGGCCTCTCCTTGATCTGGATCCCAATTTGGGCCACGCACTGGACCTTCTTTTCCTCAGGTTCATCTCCATTTTTGTCCCTGTAGTTCTTTCAAACAGGAAAAATTCCAGGTTAGAGTTTTGATGGGCTGGAGGGCAACCCCATCTCTCCACCTGATGCCCTGTCTTTCTAATGAAGGTGGACTCTACAAATTCCCTCTCCCCATTGCAGGGCATTTCATCTATGGTCCCTTCCTTTGAGTCCTGAGAATTTTTCACTTCCCACGTCTCTGGTACATTCTAGAGGGTCCCCCCACCTCCTACCATGCAGCATCAGCAACCCACTCCTTTCATGGATGAAGGATAGTTTAAGATACCAAGGACCCGTAAAATGTATCTAAGTAACTTGGAAAGATTGGCAGATTTTAGCAGCTGATTTCTTCCTTTATTGTAAACAAGAGTTGATACAGGAAAATGCAAATAATTGTTATCATAGCATAGTTCCTGAAGAGATTTGTAGAGGAGAGATATTGATAGATGCAAAGCTTGCAAGCAAACACTAGGCAAGCTGAAGAATGGAGCTGTTGCGGGTGGTTGCAGCGTTTTTCTGTGAAATTATGTCATGAATACTTTTTTTTCATATGGAAACGTGCATCATTTCTGAGGGGATTTTGTTGTCATGACAACAAGTTTTGCAGCAACATTTCAGCTTCCATAGTTGAAATTGAAAAAAAAAAAGAGTTCGATACAATGAACACAGATAAGCTTAGTTAGCATATTGGCTAACGTCTGACTGTTTTATCCCGGTCATATGCACATCTTCTCTTTACAAAATAAATATTTGACTTCTTGGGAAAACACATTGGAAGCACTTAAGTTTTCACTCAGCTTTGGTACTGTTAGGTTAAAAGCGAATTGATGGAAACCCCAAACTAACATAAGGAATTTCAAAATCACATTGATTTGTTTAAGAAAGACTGTTAATGAATACTATTGAGACATATACAGTTGAATAACTGGGTATGCAAATACTATTAAGGATGGTGATTTGCACTGGGCATATTCTTTTATTTTACTTGAAAGCATCATTAGTATAACAACAACCAAAAAAAAAAAAAACTCCATAAAAACAAAAAACAAAACCAACAACAAGAAAAAGCAGAAAGGTCTTCTTCCCCTTAAAGAAAACTTCAAGAGAAATCAAAACTCTTCTCTTTGTGTTGATTTCTATTTTTATGAAACTGTAGTATTTTTTGAAGCAATAGTTTTATAGATAATAGTCTTCAAAATAAACAGCACATAAATTTGTATTAGGGATAGACATAATCATCTTATTTCTAAGTAGAGAGATAATTATTTGCTATTTATAGATAATTCAGTATCCGAGCTTCTTAAAGATCTAAGAATTATTGTTTGAACCCATAGTATATGATAAACATATGACAAACATAAACTAGTATTTAGCTAGACCCCAATTTTAATTATTTCTTCTCATTGAGAACATTCTTTTTAATCCCAGGACTAAAGTCACTGTTATGTTTTACTAAGAATATTGATGTTTTTAATGATTCATTTAGTGTGATTCGCTGGCCTACCAATTAGAATACCTTATAATATGTGACCAACTGAAGCTAGATATGGGGAGAGACATGGGAAGCCTGAACACACAGAGGCTGAACACACCTATTTTTGGATAAGACTCTCTGGATTGCAGTCTGCCTTCTACACTTGAAGTATGCAACTGTTGGTATCCTGTCCATCTCTGTGTGTCCTCACTGGAGTTTCGGCGGGGGAGACTCCTGACATTTTCAGTTTTCTAAGGTACTATTCCAAGTTGAAACCTTAATTTTCATTGCAAAGATGCTCTGAGATTCCACCCACACTGTCTGTAGATGTGGAGGAAAACACTGTGGAAAGCAAGCTGGGTCAAATGACTTGAAGACAAAGTTGGAAGACAGAGGCTGCAGGATCTCTGTGAGTTTGAGGTGAGTTTGTCTACATAGGAAATATCTGGAAAAGAATTAAATGTGAGGATGCTGCTCCCGTGTTTTAATATGTGGAAGTACTACTCAGTAATTCTGCCTATAATTTATTAGCCAAGACTTATCTGTACCGCATCAGGTAGAGGCGAGGATGACTGGGAGCACTCTGAGCCTTGGCGAGGTAGTTAATGAGCCTGGCCAAGCCATGTGTTACTGTTGCTCAGTAGGAACAGCAGAATACATTTTGGGAATTGGCTTACTGGTGCCAACACAGATCTTGAAGAGTGTGGATAATGATATCTTACACCTAATATTCTAAAGTAGCATGGGAAAGAACTGAATGCATTAATAAGGAAGTGATTTGATAAAAGAGATCCTATCCCTTAGTATGTACAGACAGGTAGGTATCTCACTGAATAGATTTATACAGGTGTGCTAAAGAAAAGAAACTTTTTACTACATTAGCTCCCAGGCTTAAGATTTTTTTTTTTTTGTCACCATGCTCCCTTAATGCTATTGCTGAGCCTAAAAATATTTAGGAATTTTTTACTTGTGAAGGAGTAATTCTGAGTTTGATACAAACAAATAATGAGTAAGACACTCCTCTCACATGTATTGCAAAAGAATAAAAGAAGTAACCACTGATGAAGATACAACAGAAGCTTCATTCTGGTTGTATTAGCTGTGGGTCCCTAGAGCAGCAGATCTCAACTTGTGGGCTGTTACCCCATAAGGGATAGCATACCACATATAAACATTATGATTCCTAACAGCAACAAAATTACAGTTATGAAATAGCAACAAAATAATTTTATGGTTGAGGTTACCACAACATGAGCAACTTTATTAAAGGGTCATGAGGAAGGTTGAGAACCAAGAAAAACAAAACAAACCTCTCTCTCTCTCTCTCTCTCTCTCTCTCTCTCTCTCTCTCTCTCTTTCTGTGTGTGTGTGTGTGTGTGTGTGTGTGTGTGTGTATGGTGTGTTGCATGACTTAATAGAATGGCTTCAAGATTGTGGTCCAGCTAGGCTAACAATGGCTCTCCACAAATGGAAGGTTCAAGAGTCTAGAACTTGTTCAATCCTTGAGGCTATAAGTCTCAGCCAATCATCAGTATATATCAGAATACCAAAGAAGTAGGCTCTAATGCCAGTAAAGGACTTGATAGTGAGTGTGAGAACAAGCAGGCAAAGAACAAAAGTTTGTCACCTTGTCCTTTACATAAATTGCTAGCAGAAGGTGTGGCTTGGGTTAGAAGTGATCTTCCCACCTCAAAAGATTTGGCTTTAAAGTGGGTCAACCCACTTCAAAGTATTTAATTAAAGGAAATTCCTCACAGGTATATCCAGCTGTTTGGGTTTTATTGAATGCCTGAGATGGTCATGTGGACAGCAGAGCATCACCGGCAAATCAGGGTATAAATTGAATTAGACATAATGCTAAGTTATGGTAAAGGAACAGTGACCCTAACATGACATAGAGATGATGACGGGACAGGTCCTGAAAAAGAGGCTGTTTTGAGTCAAAGGTTATCCTGTCTGAAATGATAGCACTGATAATAAATAAAAGCCAGAAGGAGAAACAAGTTGCGCATGTCAAAGTCACATTCTAAGGTCTACATTTTTAATTCTTTGAGAGATGTTAAAAGTGATAATCCAGAAAAAGTTTGAAGATGTTTATAGAGTCACACTCTGGGTTCAAATCTTAGTCACACACTGAAGGTATCACGGTAGACAGGCTAATTAGTTTCACTCTGTTTCCATATCATGGGGGAGCGTCCACTCAGGACCGATTAACAGTTACTATTTGAAATTATTTGTTAGTAATTGTTATAATATTCATCATTGCTTGATACCCATTCTCATGGTCATTGTGGGGACCAGGAGGAAACCGAAGGGCTGGCCTATGAGGGAAGTCAGAAGAAGCACAGCCAAGATCGTACAATGGCCTGGAATCTACTAGCCATTTCAAGATGACCCTTGGTGTGTAGGGTCATGATCTCCCTAGGTAAAGAAAACAGAATACTGGGACAGCTGGAAAGCAAAGCAACAAAGACACACTTTCAGGGTAGGCAGAGTGGCAGAATTCAGGCTATATAGAGGGTTCCCTTCCAGGTAAGAAGGAAGGAAAGATGTAAAGATATCTATTCCATTTGCTTACAACAATTAAAAGTTTGTACTGTAGAATAAAAGGAGTAATATAAGTAGGTTAAACAGCAGAGGAAAAACATGAGATTGGATTATTTGGTTTTATGTGTTACCCCACAGGAAGAACAATAATATCAACCAACCAGACCCACCAGAGCTCCCAGGGACTAAACCACCAACCAAAAAGCACACATGGAGGGACCCATGGCTCCAGCTGCATATGTAGCTGAGGATGGCCTTGTTGGACATCAAAGGCGGGAGAGGCCCTTGGTCCTGTGAAGGCTCAATGCTCCAGTGTAGGGGAATTCCAGCGTGGGGAGGTGGGAGTGGGTGAGTGGGGGAGCACTCATAGGAGAGGGGTATGGGCTAGGGAGTTTCGGGGGGGGGCGGACTGGGAAAGGATATAACATTTGAAATGTAAATAAAGAAAATATCCAATAAATTTTCTTTTGAAATGTGAAATTATTGTTTAAAATGAAGTGAGGACAGCTGAGGGGGAGAATGAAAGAGACAGAGGAGCTTTATGTGGGTAGACAGAGGGCTAGGCTATTAAAAGATCAATTAAAAAGAAAAAAAGCATTTGTAAAGAAATATATTTTAAAATGCTATGGTTAATGATAAAGGAATCAACGTTTCTTAGAAAAAATACAGAGAACTATGATCTGGTCATTCAAAACATCTCATCATCCTGACAAAGAGAAGTAGGATTAAAGCTTTAATTTACAGCTCAGTAGCTTGGCCTCAAGCTTTCGATTCCTCCTTTGTTGTTGTAACACCTGCATCTCCTTTGAAAGGGTTCTTGTCATATACTCCGGACAATAAATAACAGCCTGTTGAATTCGTATTTTAGACATTGTTGTTATTTACATGGCCTTAGTGCTTCAGTGGCCATCTTTATACATAAAACCTGCCACTTGGATATAGTTTCTTATAATATATCCTTAAGAATAAAATAACACAGTCAAAGAATACAAGGCAATTGGTCTCGCTCCATTTAGCTAACTGCTTTCCTGCAGGTTGGTTAAGTTTTGCTTCCTCCTGTCTCTTTCCATGACTGCATGACTGCATGACTGCAGGGGTAAGAGTTTTGAGGTGAGGAGGAGGTGCAGAGAAGGCAGATTTGAGACAGATTGCACTATGTCGGAGGAAAGATTGATTAAAAAGCCAAATGACCTAGAGATTGCCCAGCAGATTTGGGGAGACAAAAAGAACTGGGGAACATGTTCTGAAGCTCTTGTAGTGAGAGCTTTCCTCAAGGTGCTTGAAGAACATTTGGGAGGAGACTGCACATGGAGTTCTTGTTTCCAGTCAATGATTTATTTATTGTGTTGACAAATGATAATCAGATAGCTTACATTTGGAAGCTTATGTAATCCTTGTATGTTTTTGTATGAACAATAGAGTTAAATCTTTCTTTCTAATAAAAAGGTAAAAGACAACTGACAGTATTCTGTTTCTACAGTTATGCTACATTAATCAAAAAATAAATTTTTATTGAGCCTTTGTGTAAGCAAAGCTAGAATAGAAATAAAGGATTTCTCCCTTTCTTGAATACATGAATCAGTGTCTGGACATTTCAAATATACTTCTAAAACACCAGAGAAATATGCATATATATTAATTCTTGGAGGATTTTGTACATGCTTCGATCATATTCACCTTCCTTCTCCTAACTCTTCCTAGACCCACTCCTTGTTCTTCCTACTTATCTTTGTGTCCCTTTTGTCCCTGTCAAGGACAATGGATGGTGCTTAACTATTCTTGGATGGGTTGCCTTCCACTAGAGCATGGTAGACTTATTCTTAGAGGGGCCACATTCTTCAAGAAAGCAGACCCTTTCTCCTCCAGCAGGTAAGGATATCCATTAGTCACTTGACTAGGAGTACAAATTTGGGCCTCATTCAACTCTCTATGTTGGGATTTGGTCTGGCTTGTTCTTACACAGGTCTTGTGCACAAAATTATTTTATCTGATTAATTTACCACTGGAGTATGTGTGTGTGTGTGTGTGTGTGTGTGTGTGTGTGTGTGTGTGTGTGTGTTTACATGTTCGTGTATAGTGGGTGTGCATACACATCTGTATGTGGAGGCTAGAGGTTGATGTTGGTTCTCTTCTTTAGTTGCTTTACACATTAAATTTTCAACAGTGTGTCTTGCAAATCCTGAGCTGTTCAGTGGATAAAGTACTTGGTATGTGAGTATGGAAACCCCTTGTCTGGATCTCTGTCTCTGCTTGCCCAACACTGGGATTACAGTTGCACACTGTACTCTTGGCTTTTTAATGTATTGCTAATGATCCTTTACATTTTTTGATTGACTTACTCCCAAAGTTCATTTGAGTGTGGGTATGCACATGCAGGGGGTTCTGGACAGCTAATCTAGCCAAATCAGTGAACTCCAAGTACAGAGAGACTTTTTCAAAACAAAAGGTGGAGAACTATTGAGAAAGACACAAAGGACAACCTCTGACCTCCCCATGCTCACTCCCACTCAAATGTGCAGACACGACACAAAAATGATCAAAACAGTCTTTTGCAAACTGTTGCATCTACTGATCATCCAGGCTGCTTCGAAGTCTGGAAACACTGGCTTTATTGATTAAGTAATCATTTACCTTCATGATGTGTATTTACAGGTTATACATTGTTAAAAGTAAGGGCGTTCTCTGCTTTCTGCATAGCTTCATAAAGGAACCAAGTGTGTCTTTGTTCTTCTCCCCACCACAAAAGTTAAGTGTTAAAATTTTGTTATTAAGTTTGCATCTCTAGCATTCTTCTTTGACACCTTTATTTAGTTAAAACTTGCCCCTGCTGTGTGGTAGTTTGCTCTGTGGCCCATTTTTTTCTTCATCCCACTAACCCTGACTCCAACATATCTTGTAGCTGCTGACCATGATAGAACCTAATGCCCAACACCACAGTTATATACATAAGTCCTTTTTGTGGGTGTTTTCTTTAAACCAGCCAATCCACAGGTTCAGAGAAAATACCACCATGCTTAATAAAAACTTAACACCAAGGTCCTTCCATGTTCTTAAGTACTCTGTTGCCTGAAGACTTCTAAAAGCTGCTTGTCAGCACACATAAACCTGTTTAAATTTGAAATACATGTTTTCTACATATATATGTGTCATGCATTTGGTTATCGGGTCCTCATTGTGACTTGTCTAACTGATGCACTTAAATCCGATTTTCTCTCGTCAACAACTATCTTAACTTTTTCCTACTCTAGATAGAGACCTAAAGAACAATGTAGGAAAAAACAAACAAAACAAAAAACAAAAAAACCACACAAAAAAGAAATGTATAAAAATAAATATGACAATATTTTGTTTCTGTGTATAAGCCCATGTCTCTGTACAGAAGCAGCTATCTTCTTAAGAGAGAAAGAAGCCTCTGCTAGTCCTTCTAAAGACCAAGCCAAAGTCTTGCATATTTTGAGCAGGCTATAGATCCCCATGACTAAATGTCTATTGCTTTGACTTAGAGCCATGCGTGAGTTACATTTCTTCTTAAACTGAACCGTCTATGTTCACCAGACTGAGTCTGTGCTGTTAGCCATTTCTCTGTGTCTAGACAGTTAAGTATCTTCTGATACGTTCTTAGCTATTGTGTTTCATAATTTTCTGGTTCCTTCATTTCTATGACAATTCTATGTTGCTCCTAATGTGCCTTATTAGTGCTGATCATGGACACAATTGCTATATTCCTTTCTCCTTGACTTTTTACTTGGGGCACTTCTATACCAGATCAGCAGGTGCTGAACATGTTTAGAAACTTCTTTCTTTCCAGAACCTATCTAACTCTTCTCCAAAGATTTAAGGAGGCCAACATCTTTCCTTTTCCTGAGCTCTCCTTCACCCTTCCTTGAAGTACCTTAGAACACCAACTTCCTGGTATCTAGGACAGATCTTGGTACTTTACAAAAGAGATTTCAGAAATGCTTTTAAATGGTGAATCTTCAAGGGGAAGATAGAGCTAAGAATATTAGAGGCTGCTATAATATAGCAGAAGACCTTGACAGCAACTGCTGCATCTTATGTGGACTGTGAGAAATCTGGTGAAAGATAATTTGGGTCAGAGACAAAGAAGCAACAGAAAAGATAAACAAAATAAAGGGTTATTTTGTCCTTTGAGATATTGTTAATTGGATGTTAGCATAAGGATCCCATACAATTTAATGGGACACATCTATCAAGTTAGTCTACTGTCAAGAGATAGGAAGCAAAGAGAAAAATACACTGGGCAGCACCCTTTTAAATCTTACAGTGTGGCTCCCCTTTGCAGTCACGCATGTGATGGTTGGGTGACAAGGTTATCTAAATTTGGTTTGAAGGCATGTTAACAGATGATGCTCTTTTCATAGTAAGCAAGAGCAAATTCTACTTTAAAAATACACACTGCTGCGATCTCATTGGGAGAAAGTGGCTCACCTCTCTGTGTTTCAATATCGATGAATACGGACTCCACATCATGGAAAGCATCAGCACCCACCCCTGCTGACATCCCAACTCCCCTCCTATTGGCTTTGTAAAAATGAGGGATGAGGATGACACTTGCTGAAATGTAGGTCATTAAAGAAAACGTGAGTCACCTCCTTTATTTGGGACGAGAGTCACAAATAATCCCGTAATCCTTCTGTCATGTCTCTGCTCCCTTTGCTAAAGTCTTGAGCCTTTGAGGACAATAAAAAGAAATGAAGAGAATCATGTAAACCTGGTCCTAGTCTACTATGGCCATGACCTCTAAGAAAGGCTTCATAGTCTTGTACACAATGTACATTTACTATGCAATATTACTTTCTTACCTATTACCCATGTAGCCATTTTTGTCTATGAGGTAACAAGTAACAGATGTATTTATAGTTTTTCTGTAGTTACATAAGACAACAGTGAACACCAGCTCTTCAGTCCTGTATTTACTACACTGGTAAATCTTCACGTATTTGCTTATTTGGTGGTCACGTTTGGCATTTTTCAACCCCATTTGGAGCTTATAATGCTTAGGAAAGGGAAATATTTTTCCAGGTCATTAGTTAGTACACATTATGTTACAAAAAGATGTGAAACAGATCAAACTATAACTGGGACAGAAAGGAGACATGAATGACTAAGGTGGCATGAATCCTGTGGGTCCTTCAGGCAATTGGGCAGCAGAAAGTTCTCTTCCTGCTGGTATTAGAGTAACTCGAAACCACACTGGATATCTTCACAAAGCAACAGCACTAATTGCCATGGATGACAATGTTGGCTGGAGATTCTATGAGTAACACATTTCTGGCATCGTCTCTACACCAGCATGCAGGGATAAACATTGCTATTAAATAAAAATATGGCACTTCCCTATGTGCTGAAAGTGATGATCATCTGAGACAAGCCAACTCTTAAAAGCAATAACTTAACAATGTCATATTGAGATGAATTCTATGTCATTGGGGGGTATTCTAAGCTGGTTCAACTTTATTTCTCCAGATAGAAATAATTTACAAACCATAGTTTCACAGTCTGGCTTATTTTTGTCAGTATTGTGCCTAATATGTTTAATTTCTAGAGCAGTCAAATTTTTCCTTTACCACCTTTCTTATAATGTCAAAAATATTTATGTTAACACTATAAGAAAAAAACCACTGTTTTCAGCATTTTTTTTTAGTTTTATAGCCAACAGTTAATAATTAAAGCATAAAACAAAATAAGTCAAAACAAAAGGAATTATTTAAATTCAGATAGTTCATTGCATTGGGAAATTTTGTCTAGCCATGACTGAATATCAGAAACAGAGAAATTAAATGGGGGGAAAGGCCAAACTAAGTTATTATCCAGCTCACACTTCCAGAAGACCAAGGATCGCCTGGCCACAGGCACTTGGGTAGGACTTGGTAAAGAGTCACATGGAATCATTCTTCTCAGCTTACAGTAGACAGGAAGCAGAGCAGAACAGTAATAGCAAATTCCAGGGCAAGACATAGCTCCCAAGTTCACACCTACAGTCACTAAGTCCCACTTCCTATTTCTCAACTCCTCCTAAGAACACCATCATCACACAATTATTCTTATCAAGGGACTAATCTGTTCACTAGTCCAAGCTACATACACTAACTTTACACTTCAAGTAAAACACTAAATTCTGTAATTTTGCTTTGTTTTACTGCAAAGAGAATAAAATCCATATACCCAGAGGATTCCCCAGCATGTAATAAGGATACATGTTCCACTATGTTCATAACAGCCCTATTTATAATAGCCAGAAGCTGGAAAGAACCCAGATGTCCCTCAATGGAGGAATGGATACAGAAAATGTGGTATATATACATAATGGAGTACTATTCAGCCATTAGAAATAATGAATTCATGAAATTCTTAGACAAATGGATGGAACTTAGACTTAGGATGGAACATCATCCTAAGTGAGGTAACCCAGTCTCTAAAGAACACTCATGGTATGCACTCACTGATAAACGGATATTAGCCTAGAATCTTGGAATACCCAAGACACAATGCACATATAAAATGATGCCCAAGAAGAAGGAAGGAGTGTCCCTTGGTCCTGGAAAGGCTCAGTGCAGCAGTGTAGGGAAATACCAGAACAGGGAAGTGGGAAGGGGTGGATTGGGGAACAGCGGGAGGAAAGAGGGCTTATGGGACTTTCGGGGAGGGGGAATCCAAGAAAGGGAAAATCACTTGAAATGTAAATAAAGAATATATCAAATAAAGAAAGAGAGAATAAAAAACTGTAGACACAAACTGAAAAGCAAATATGTTTAGTTTTATATAAACACCTGTAATCAAAAATCTATCATGACAGCACAATATGTTTAGAATTTGGAAAATGTTTTAACCTGGAGTATTTATTATTGATGCCAAGCCTACCCTCTTCCCATTAGAGTTACACCAGGACAGATTTCTGTCACCTAAAGCCCTAAAGCCTGTGTTCACTTATTACTTGGTTCCTAGTAAGTTAAACTAGCAGCGTTTTATTTTTCTACTAATCTCCAAATGCTTTTTAGATCAAATAAGTAGTTTCTGATATATAGTGGGTGTTGTAAAACAAGTTCCTCTGAGACTGAAACTGCAGGATAACTCTATAAACAGGAAGGTAAACAACTCAAAATAGGTTCAGAAAGTCCCTTAAACTGACCAGATTCATTAGGGTTGCATTTGCCCAGGATAAGCAATAAAAATTGCCAAGAATCACTTTCAGAGAATCCAAGCTGCAAAGAAGACTCGAGAGACCACCCCAGGTGCATGGAAGAAGTATAGACAAAGGACACTCTCCAACTTGTTGAGCTGCCTGCAGGCTGTGCACTGGGCTCTAGGTTCCCAGTTTTGTGAGTTGTCACCCATGCTGGCTTGGGCTTTGGTGATGCAGCTGCCTTTGAGGCATTTCACTCCTGTAAATAGCCTATCAGCCATACTCCTCTAAGTAACTACATTAAAATTCATTGCTTCACCAAGGTTGACTTTGGTGGTATCTGTATCATGGGTTCTCTGTATGGGCTAGTTAGAAACGGGTGCTGAGTCTCCCAGGAAAAGTTCTGTCACACAACTTTCTCCCTTCCCCTTCTTCAAGTGATATTAACTGGTCATCGTGGAATGACGGATTGACATTAAGTGATCATCCTGGCATGACAGCTTTCCTAAATGTATCTCTCATTCTGAAACTCTCCTTGAAAAGTAGACTTCTTTCTAACCTAACAGTCCAAGGATAATTCTAGTCAGCAGTGATTCACCCTGATTTCCTCTGGAGATTGACTTAGCTCTACTCTCCACTGCACACTGCATTTCAGCATTAAGAAACCTGGTCATTTCTCTGCACCTATAGCTCAACTAGAAGAGACAATTTCCTGGTCCAGGTGAAATGCACTAAAGTTATCCAAAGATAATATTTACTTAAAAATTCTTGCCTCCTATATGAGAGAACATCAAATAGATCTCCA
The DNA here is from genome assembly GCF_947179515.1 of Apodemus sylvaticus. Classification (NCBI taxonomy): domain Eukaryota; kingdom Metazoa; phylum Chordata; class Mammalia; order Rodentia; family Muridae; genus Apodemus; species Apodemus sylvaticus. Next base: position 47,559,475 of record NC_067477.1, read on the forward strand.
TACAAAGGAATCCATATGTGCAGTCTATTAACTACTTTCCTATTGGCTAGAATTCATTTAGCCAAGAAAAGAGGTTAAAAACTCAACAAGACTCAAGATATTAAAATGAGTCATTCCTAAACACAGACCTAAGCTATATTGCTGATTTAAATTCCCTTAATGAATTTTACCACAACTTTGACAGGGGTATTTGGTTTTCTGGGTTCTGAAGGTCTTGGAGTGACTCTAACTAAACAAGTGAAAGACCTATATGACAAGAACTTCATATCTCTGAAGAAGGAAATCAAACAAGACCTCAGAAAATGGAAAAAATCTTCCATGCTCATGGATTGGCAGGATTAATATACTTAAAATGGCCATCTTGCCAAAAGCAATCTACAGATTGAAGGCAATCCCCATCAAAATCTGAACTCAGTTCTTCATAGAGTTAGAAAGAGCAATTCTCAAATTCATCTGGAATAACAAAAAACCCAGGATAGCTAAAACTATTCTCAACAGTAAAAGAACTTCTGGGGGATTCAGTATCCCAGACCTCAAACATTACTACAGAACAATAGTGATAAAAACTGCATGGTATTGGTACAATGGCAGGCAAGTGGACCAATGGAATAGGATTGAAGAACCAGAAATGAACCCACACACCTATGGTCACTTGATCTTCGACAAAGGAACTGAAAACATCCAGTGGAAAAAAGATAGCCTTTTCAACAAATGGTGCTGGTTCAATTGGAGGTCAACATGCAGAAGAATGCGAATTGATCCATTCTTATCTCCTTGTACTAAGCTGAACTCTAAGTGGATCAAGGACCTCCACGTAAAACCTGACACACTGAAACTAATAGAAAAGTAGCTGGGGAAGACCCTTGAGGACATGGGCACAGGGGAAAAGTTCCTGAACAGAACACCAATAGCTTATGCTCTAATATCAAGAATTGACAAATGAGACCTCATAAAATTACAAAGTTTCTGTAAGGCAAAGGACACTGCCAAAAGGACAAAATGTCATCCAACAGATTGGGAAAGGATCTTCACCAACCTTAAATCTGACAGAGGGCTAATATCTAATATATACAAAGAACTCAAGAAGATAGACCCCAGAGAACCAAATAACCCTATTAAAAAGTGGGGTAGAGAGCTAAACAAAGAATTTTCATATGAAGAACTTCAGATGGCTGAGAAGCACCTTAAGAAATATTCAACATCATTAGTCATTAGGGAAATGCAAATCAAAACAACCCTGAGATTTCACCTCACACCAGTCAGAATGGCTAAGGATAAAACTTCAGGAGACAGCAGGTGTTGGCAAGGATGTGGAGAAAGAGGAACACTCTTCCACTGCTGGTGGAATTGCAAGATGGTACAACCACTTTGGAAATCAGTCTGGCAGTTCCTCAGAAATCTGGGCACGACACTTCCGAAGGACCCTGCTCTACCACTCCTGGGCATATACCCAGAGGATTCCCTGGCATGCAATAAGAACACATGGTCCACTATGTTCATAGCAGTCCTATTTGCAATAACCAGAAGCTGGAAAGAACCCAGGTGTCCCTCAGCGGAGGAATGGATACAAAAAATGTGGTATATTTACACAATGGAGTACTAGTCAGCCATTAGAAACAATGAATTCATGAAAATCTTAGACAAATGGATGGAGCTGGAGAACATCATACTAAGACTGAGGCAACCTAGTCTCAAAAGATCTATCATGGTATGCGGTCACTGATAAGTGGATATTAGCTAAGAAACTTGGAATACCCAAGACATAATCCACATATTAAATGATGTCCAAGAGGAACGGAGGAGTGGCCCCTGGTTCTGGAAAGACTCAGTGCAGCAGTATAGGGCAATACCAGAACAGGGAAATGGGAAGGGGTGGATGGGGGAATAGGAGGAAGGAAGAGGGTTTATGGGACTTTCAGGGAGTGGGAAGCTAGAAAAGGGGAAATCATTTTAACTGTAAATAAAAAATATATTGAATAAATAAAAAAGAAATTTATATGGCTGAACATAAGCAAAAGAAATAGAAAGTTGCCATTACTATATTTGTTTGTTATGTATTTATTTATTTTAACATGCCATTGCTGAATAAATAGTGTGTAGGTCTGTGAGAACTCTCCTGCTTTTTTCAAAGGATAAATAATTCAAAGTGACTATGGTATTGATGGCCACTTTGATGGTATACACTTGTGAACTCATTAGTTTTGAAACTCTGTTGTGTAACTTCCAGACATGTAAAAATGTAAAGCCAAGTTTAGTTATTATAATCATATGCATACTGGGGTAAAAATTATTAAATTTTGAGAATCTGATAGAGTATATATTATATGTGTTAGTAGGTAAACAGAAGAGAAAGATAATATTCATATAAATATTTCTTTTTTTTCTGTTTCTTTCTTTTATTTTCTATATTCTTTGTTTACATTCCAAATGATTTCCCCTTTCCCGGTTCTCCCCTCCCCATATGTCCCATAAGCCCTCTTCTCTCCACCCATTCTCCAATCACCCCCTCCCATTTCTCTGTCCTGGTAATCCCCTACAACACTGGATCAAGCCTTTCCAGGATCAGGGCACTCTCCTTCCTTCTTCTTGGGAATCGTTTGATATATTAATTGTGTCTGAGTATTCAGAGCTTCTGGGCTAATTAATATCCACGTATCAATGACTGCATTCCATGTATATTCTTTTGTGATTGGGTTACCTCACTTAGGATAATATTTTCCAGTTCCAACCATTTGCCTAAAAATTTCATGAATTCATTGATTTTAATTGCTGAGTAGTATTCCATTGTGTAAATATACCACAATTTCTGTATCCATTCCTTCATTGAGGGACATCTGGGTTCTTTCCAGCTTCTGGCTATTATAATTAAAGCTGCTATAAACATAGTGGAGCATGTGTCCTTATTGCATGCCGGGGAATCCTCTGGGTATATGCCCAGGAATGGTATAACAGGGTCCTCCTGAAGTGTCATGCCCAGTTTTCTGAGGAACTGCCAGACTGATTTCCAGTGTGTTGTACCAGCTTGTAATCCCACAGCAGTGGAGGAGTGTTTCTCTTTCTCCACATCCTTGCCAACACCTGCTGTCTCCTGAGTTTTTAATCTTAGCCATTCTGACTGGTGTAAGGTGAAATCTCAGGGTTGTTTTGATTTGCATTTCCCTAATGACTAATGATGTTGAACATTTCTTAAGGTACTTCTCAGCCATTTGAAATTCTTCAGGTAAAAACATATAATTACTTTATTCCAGAGTACACAGCTTAAGAAATAGCCTTTCAGATTCAAAGCTCTAGTTAATTACTGAACAGAATTTTTATTTCATACTTACATCTGCTAAATGATTATGCAAATGTGGTCAACTTTGTTTCATTCTATATATAGATCATGTATGACCACTATTATACATATATATTCTATGTACAAATATTATATACCAATTATATACATATACACATACATAAAATCTGTAATTCAGTTAAGTGGCACCCTTTTGAGGGTAGAGCCTTTTATTATTATTTGCAATTTATTAGATAAGAGTTTATTTTTCAAATTTTGTCACTTATCTTCACCATGGATTTCCAGCTCTACTAACTTCTGTAATCAATTTATCTCCGTGTGTAGCATTTATGGGACCATCCCTGACTAAAGAGTGAGAATCTCAAGACACATGCTCTGAGGTTTTGTAATTCCAGATTTTCCCCTCACCAGGCTTTGACGAAGTTCTGATGATTTTCTCCTTGTCCCTAAATCTCAAGATTAGTTTAGATATAGTTCCACCGAGAAGGGTGCTTGAGACACTCTAAATGTCTAGAAAAACAAGACAGAAAAGGCCCTTGTTGAGCTTGTCCTATTTGTTTGAGTTCAAAATGGCTCTTGACTCAAAGACTCAAGTGTTAAGTGCTCTGTCAGTAGATGGGATTGGGGAAGTGAATGGAATTGCAATAGGGGTGATATCACCTCATGAGTGGGCCAATGCATTCATGGACCCATAATAGGATGGTATTACTGGGGGTTGGCGGAAACCAGGAAGGAGGATTAGTCCCAGGATGGAGCACTTGGCATCCTCCTGCTTTGTCTTCTCCGTCTCCTGGTCTCCTGTCTACCTGAGGTCAGCCACTTTGCTTACTGTTCGCTCCTCAACATGAGGTTCCCTTCACTGTCACAGCTTGGCTCCGGGGAGCCAAGTGACCACAGACCAAACCAGTATTCCAAATTAACAGTTTTCTCCTTTAAATTTTTTTCTTTCAGGTATTTTGCCATGGTGGGAAAAAGCTGCCTCCTGCCTTCTGAACATTTCACCTGTCCCTTTCTCTCCTTGTGGTCCGATTCTCAATGATGAGTTTACTTTTCCCCTTTGCTTTTCCAGTGATTTGTCTACCAGAGAGCATCAAGTTGACCTTTTAAAGGTGTAGTATTCATTCAAAATGTGATGTAGAGTTTCCAAAATTTTATTTTATCTACCATAGTAGTCCCTTGGACATTCCAACTTCTGTTTCCTTTCTGGATTATTACTTGATCGCTTCTCAGTTTTCTACATCCTAGAAAATCATGTAGAGACTCTTTGGTCCATAAAGTTTAGGCTTACTTCCAGCCCCTTTATTTTGTCCTTGTCATGGGCATCTTAGCTTTGTCTCTGGCCTAATCAATATGTATTCCTCTAGCCTATTATTATAACTGGGCTCTGGGCTGTGAATTCTTTAACTTGTCACCTATATTTATCAAAGCACTGTTTAATCTGCCTCAGGGATAGGGACCTTTAACAAACTGTGTGACACAGGGGTAATGTCTTAAAGCTTGAATTTGGTGCCATAGACTTGTGTGACGATAGGCACGTTACCCAATTTTCTTTCCAACATAGTTAGAAATGAAGGTTTTATGCAGTTTTAATTGTACAGCATATCATAATATGCCTACCCCAGAGCCTGGCATGCTCCTGGGTCAGTAAAATTTGGTCAGGGAAGCAAATCATCAGAAGTCAGATAAAATAAGACATTTTTTTAGAGGGACTGGTACATTGCAATTGAGCAGGCAGGTGATGAGATCAGCTTGTTTCTAATTTCTGGAACAGAATGCCACATCAGTGTCTTTGTGTCTAGGAAGTAATAGCACCTTTGAGGCTCTGTCCACTGCAATTCTGAACTTCTTTCCATTGGGCAGGTTGCTTAAGCAGTTTCTGTAAAGTCCCTTGAATTTGCACCTGAAGCAGTCAGGAAGTTTGAGAAGGAAGAAGGTGAATGGATGTAGGGTGAAGATGGAACCCGCAGGGTATAGTGGAGAAAGAGATGAGGCTATTACTTGTGAGGCTTTGATTTTGATGAGTAGGAGACTTGAAAGACAAACTGATACTGTGCCCAAAGAATATATCAAGTTCAAAAGTAAAAGCCCCTGCTGGAGATATGGTACAGTAGATGCTTGCTACCCTTCCAGAGGACTAGAGTTTGGCTCCCAGCACTAACACCGGCCAGCTCACAACTGCTTATAACTATAGCTCTACAAGAACCAATGAATTCTTCTGGCCTCTGAGGGGACCCACATAAATGTGGCATACAAATTCAGATACTCACATATTGCCTTAATTACTTGATCTCTTGCTGTGATAAAGTACCATGACCACCAAGGCAACTTATAGAAGAAAGAGTATCTTTGGAGCTTACCATTTTAGAGGGTTAGAGTCCATAATGGCAGAGCAAAGACATGGTGGCAGGTGCAGCCGAGAGCTCACATCTTGATATGCAAGTAGGAGGCAAAGAGAGGAGGAGATTTGGAATGAATGGCTTGAGAGTCTTTTGGAACCTTAAACTCCTGTTCCCAGTGACACACCTTCCCCAACAAGGTCACACTTCCCAGTTCATTCCAAATAGTTCAACCAACTGGGGACCAAGAATGTAAACATATAAGTCGATGGGGACCTTTTTCATTCAGACTGCCACACATAAATGCAAATAAGATTAAGCTTAAAAGATGTGGAAGCCAAAGGTAGTGACAAGAGAGACGTCAACAGGCACAGCATAGCCGCAACGATAAATGCAAACTGCACTGCAGTCTGAAACCATATTAATCTCCAATCTGAACGAGACTCTGAATGTCTTTGGGATTCCATCTCACACAGAGAAGTGAATTCTGTGAAATGTGCTTGAATCCTAGATAAGATGGCTTAGCACAGAATAACCATGAGCCTTTGTCTCGCTGCCTATCTGTGGCTTGATTCTATAGCTTAAAAATACCAAAAACTTACATTTAATTTTGCAGATCTTGTTTAGATGTATTAATTGAATTGAGAATCTTTGATTCAGTCGGCACAGTCAGTTTCTTCTATTTGTGAGGAAATTTGGCCTTTGTTCAAGGCTCTAGTCTTTGTTCTTTCAGCTGGGTCAGGCTATTTTCCTTTCCTTTACCCGGGATTTAACACCATCTTCGAGGCTATGACTATAGCAATTTTATACTTCTTTTAAGAGTGGTGGGAGGATAATTGGTTTACAACATTCCCGAGGCCCCTTTAAGCTCCTTGGTGGGGACATGAGCATCGTGGAACCTAAATTCACAACCTGTTTATTTAATTGTTTAACTCAGGCTAGGATAAGAGCACCATGCAACGCCCTGTCAAGGACAGAGCTATTTTAGTTTTAGAAAGATTTCCAGACCTTTTAAAACCTGTATGAGCTCTGAAGGTCTGGAAGACTGATGCATTTTTCACCAGATTAAATAATACATCCAAGTGTAAGTGGCTTTCAACGTGAGGAAGTGAAGAAAAGGCCACCGGGGGAGCTGTTCTTGCTGTGTCTCCAAGGTGACTGTCACATAGCAATAGGCTTGCCCCCTGATAGGGCAGGGAACAGTGGTCTCTGTGGAGAGGTAGGAAACAGTCAATAGACCCCCTCCCGAGCTGTCGCTCAGACTGGATCTGAATTCCTCAGGAGAGACTTCATTTTCAGGGGAAACAATGTCTTTCTTTGGCATTGAAGTAAAGAGACCTCTGTTTGTATCAATCTCCAAAATTAAAAGCCAAGCTCACATCTTAATTTTCTGAAGATGACTCCTTGGAGATCTTATGCTTACTGAATGTCCAAGTGCATAAGGCAGAAGAGTGTGATAGGCGTATCTTTGGCAAGTATATTCTATGGAGCAGGTAGCATCCTTTAATCCCACTTCTGTCTCTTCAGTCGCAATCTTTTTCTCTAAAACAACTTAGCATTGAGTGTATGTGTGTGTGCACGCGTGCACGTGCATGTGTGTGTCTGTGCACATGTGTATGTGCAACCATGTGTGTGGAGGCTAGAAGTTCATCAGCTGTCTTTCTCAGCTGCTTTCTTTGATTTTGGAGCTAGTTCTCTCATTGAAACTGGAGTTCACTGATTTTTCTAGACTGGCAGGCCAAGCAGGCCCCAGGGATCCTCCTGCCTCCACCTCCCCAGGGTTGACATTACAGACAGGTACAACTACCACCCAGCTTTTTTTGGGTGTTGGGGATCTGAACTCAGATCTTCACACTTTGCTGCAAGTGCTTTGCCAACAGCCGGCTTCCCAGGCTCTAGCAATGTTTGGGATATCTAGTTAAATAATCTGCCTGCCAATATTCTGTCAAATTCAATATTGATTCTGGGTTTGAACACCACATAGAAATGATTCCAACTGCTCATTTTATTTCTATTTTTTTAAATTAACAGTTTGGGCTTTCCAGCATCAAGTCTCTCTAACACATCATCAAATCATTACTAAAGATAGAATACTGTCTTAATAATTCATTAAGACCAAACACAAACCTAAGGAAACTCTCCAGCAGTAGTCTAGGGAAATATGAGGGCAGGGGAGTATAGGTGTGGGCCAGAGGTGGAGGATGGAGTTGAAGTTTTCCCACTCTGGTATACAGTGGACAGAAAAATCCAATTTTGCAGTTTTACAGCGTGGATCATCGGGTAAATGGTAACTGAAGGATCAGACAAGGAGCAGGTGGAAGATGAGAGCAGCGAGTAACTAGTATTTGGAACTAACTGCTGCATGCCTGGGTACGTGTGCAGTTCTTTCCGGCTTTCCCATTCTGTAACCGTCCTCTTGAGTACCAACAAACACACTCCCTCTTTGCCATCTGCATTGGTGAGGAAAACCGCAGCTGCTTCCGTATCCCTGCAGTTGGAAAGCCTTGCGATGCTGTCAGCATTTCAGACTGGTTGCTTGGCACTGCTCCGCGTGGTGGGTGGATTTCCTTGTGGATAATAATAGTGGTGTTAGCTGTTTTCAGCACTTGGTGTATGAAGCAAAATTTGCTGAAATCAGGGCACCTGGGGGGGGGGGTGAGCATCTTGAAATCGTGTCCTTTTAAAATGTTAACTAATCAACTCCAGTTTGATGTCTTCCCAGAGCCCATGGGATTGTGGGTAATGAACACCTCAAAATATAAGGTGGATGCCCTGGATGCAATGATAAAATGTGCTTCATACGCACTTTTAGAAACTGCATAAATGTTCCAGGTCAGGCAGCACAGGAGCTGTCATAATCTGTTGGCATCCTGTCACTCTTGAGCTTTATCCTCTGCAGAGGACTGTGTTTGTTCAGACTCGGGGTTGTTCTACTTCTCCTCAGGAGAATTCAGTATCCTCAGTTCCATAAATACGGAACAACATTTATTTGTTAATGCTGGTATTTAATTTGGATTCTTGATTTTATGATCAATCCAAACTAACTGATGCACTACACAACAACCTTACATGCCCTCTACATCCTTATGCAATGGACAGAGAATAGGACTTCTTTCTTGCATGTGTTATATTGTACTATTTTGAAACGTCTATATACTATAACTTGTGATTGCCACTGCCTTTGTATACTTAACATGTTTTTCAGAATAACTACTCACACTCTTTAGAAATATTGGTTATACAACTTTCAATATAGTTCACTGGAAAGCACTTGCTCTCTCTTTTGCAAGGCCCTGAGTTTGACTCTCTGCACTAGAAAAAAACAAGATTATTTGTTGTAAATGTTGTAATCTGTATTTCCATTTAAGTAAAAATGAGATGAAAATAAACATCTCTAAGGCATCAATTTAGAAAATTAAATAAAGCTCTGTCTTTAAAAGCTTCTCAATATGTCATGTTTTAAAACTTAAATCAATGTCCCTGCTCTTGCTGGTCATTGTATTTTAAATTAATCAATTCCATTTATTTATATTTAGTGCCTTTTAGCTAAGATGGAATGATTAGTCCCCAGTGTCAAGAACTGAACAGTCAGGCAGTTGTTGAATTCTTAATTTAAGCTTTCTCATGCCTCATTGGGAAATTCTCTCCATATCTAGCCTCCAATTTGGTCTTTATCTACATCAAACAACTTGAAGTCCAAGTTTCGTCTACTGGCCAGCCCACTCTTTGTCATTTTAAATACAAGTAATCTTCTCTAAGATGAATTTCTTCCCATTAATTCTCTTTTTGAAAATCATTAGTAGGCATCAGTTACTTAATCGATGTGAACTTGACCCTGTTAGCCTTCAAGAATTCTACTGAAGAACAGCTTCTCCAGTCCCGTGCTGTGCTGTGCTATCTGTGCATGGTTATGCTAGCATGCTCCTGCTCTGTGAGCCACACTACTCCCCCCATCCCTATTGCTTCCCCTTGTTTATCATGCCCTCTCCTCTGTCTATTCAAAATCTACACAGTATCTGTATCTTGTTTCCCATCCCATTGTTGCTTTGACTTTTCCCTTGTATGGTCTCTGACTTAGTCTCAGTAGTTCAGTAGAAATTAAAATAGTATTTCAAAATATCTATGATAGAAATAAACTTTCACTTTTGAGAAAAGGGGCTCCATGGTTTTGTGTGTGTGTGTGTGTGTGTGTGTGTGTGTGTGTGCATTTTTTTGGGAGGGGATCTGGTGTTTTTTCTTTTTAGTTTTTCTGTTTTTATTTTGTTTTCCTTTTCTAATTTCTATTTTTATTTTTAAGATACAAAGAATATGAAGTTCGATGGGTAGAGAAGTGGGGAGCATTTGGGATGACTTGGGAAAGGGGAAAGATATAATCTAAGAATATTGCATAAAAATTAATAAAATATTTAACAAATAAATAAGGTTCTTAGTTATGAAAAATGTGTGTGTGTGTGTTTGTGTGTGTGTGTTTGTGTGAGTGCATGTGTGTGTATGTGCCCAAACAATGTCTGTGGAGCTCAGAGGATATCTAGAGGGAATTGGTGCTCTCTTTCTACAATGTGGATCCTGGGAATTGAATTTGGGTCATCAGGTTTGGTGGCAAGCACTTTACCTGATCATCCAGCTTGCCAGTCCAAAAACTATTAGTTCTAGGGAAAAACCCATTTTAACAAATGCAAAAAAATAGACAATTTATTATTTAGTAGCAGTTGTGTATCTATTATTTTGGATCAACATTTTCAACTCAGCCAGTTTCCTGTGATTGAGTCTCTGGCTATTTCTCCTTCCATAAAATATTCAAGCAAATCTCAAGCATCCTGCCAACTCACTTGCAAATTTACAAAATTTGAAAAAAGTTTGACACCACTAATCACTTGTTTGTAATTATCCTGGACTGATGAATCCACCCTACAGTGGTCAAGAGCGTTCATATAGCCAAACTATCTTTCTATGTCTGTATTCATGCCGTATCAATAATTATTTACATGTATATATTTTTATGTATTTATTCATACATGTCTTTGATCCTATATATATTTTCACCTCTGCCAATATAAATCACCTCTTTATATCTAGGTGTTCAACATCTGAGAAATCAATCAACTATAGACTAAATATACTTAAGAAACTATTTCACTTTGGATGCTAATAGAAATGAATTGATATTGCTGTCCATTTGGATCCACAGAGGAATTCGTTCTATCATCCACAGACATTTTTCTTGTTCTGACTCTCTGAAAATATACCACAGTTTCTATTTTTAGAGCACCCATTTGTGATAAGTGTTATGCATAAGCCAGAGCCAGTTTGAAGTACATGGGAAGATGTGTGGAGTTCATATGAAAATCTTACTCCATCTTAACAACAGTATTTGGATACCTGTGAAGTTTGAGATTGAAAGGGTCCTGGAACCATTCTCCTGTGAAACCTGAAGGACAGCCATATTGATTTGTTCCTCTGTAGATTTTTTCTACAAGAGGTTTCCCTATTCCTTAATAAGGAAACAAAAGCATTCTCCAGTGAAGGAATGGTAAAAGTATTTAGCTAAAATGTGCTTGGCAACATCTCACTTCCTGTTCTCTTCCACATTGTGCATTGTGCACTCATAGGTTCCCCTGAGTGTTCCATGATGCGTTTGTCACATACATGTTATGGGAAACTCAGTCAGTTGGCCAAGGCCATGGCTATGCTTAAGATACCTGTAATGTAGACACACGTGAACATTTCTAATCTCTGTTGTTTGAATATCCCTTATATTCCTAATGCTGAGGAATCTTTAGATCCCTGCCCTAGGTTAGACAAATTGTGTAACTGAGCAGAAAGATCAGCTACTATCACTGGAGATCTCTGGCATCTCTGTTTTATTTTGCTGTTCTCTGCAACTTGGTTTTCAGTTCTAATTGGTAGACAGATGTGGCCTCTTTAGGCTAACTGAATAGCTTCTTGATTTTATTTCAACAATTCCAGAAATTTTCCTGAAGGAAGCAGTACCAATACTATGTCACCACTATGAATGTGACAGAACAGAGAATCAGAAGTACATAGTCCAACTCTAGGGAAGGGCTTGAACAGTATTATTATTTTGGCATTTGTCACTGAAGACTTCTCTGACATCAAGATTGGCTTATACTTCAAAGAATAAGTTTACAAGAGACTGGGATTTAGCTCAGTAGTATAGTAGGTTGGCTGACAAGCTTAGTGCTTTATTTGGTTTTTTAAAAAAACAGGAACAATTGAAACAAACGCAAGGAACATTTATGGGAACATACTATGATTCAGAGAGCATATCATATCATATGTTGTGAACATGGATTTTCAAAAGGATTGTCCCTGGGGTTGAAGAGATGGCTCAGTAGTTAAGAGTACTGGTTACTCTTTCAGAGAACTCAGATTCCATTCCCAGAACCGCATGGCTCAGATTGGTTCTAATTCCAGTAACTCTAATTCCAGAGAATCCAACTCACTCTTTTGAGCCCTGTGATACCAGGCACACACACAATACAGACATGAAGGCAAAACACTCATACACAAAGAATAAAGTAAGTATTAAAAAATTGTACTGTCCCCTATCAATGGATGGTCATGTAGACATTGAAAACATCATTTTAATATGGTATAGACCATGTCATTTTTTTCTTAATTTCTCTTCCCCACCCATTCTAAGTCATGTCCTCAGGGTCTTGTCACCTCTGTGATATTTTTTGTTGTTTCTGTAAACTTCTTTCTTGCTCTAACATTCTATACTTCCCGTCTTTCCTTTTATGTTACATGTTCTCACAGAGTGATCTCATGTATTCTACCACAAGATTAGTAGCATCACTATCCTGAATTACATTCTAGTTATATACTTAAGTTTGCACACATCCATTCTTCCTTATCAAACCTGCTACTCCCCCTCAATTGGTACCTAGTTCTGTATGACAGTGTGGCTATTGGCCAACACCTTCTCTCACCCTTCCCCTCAATCTCTGTGTCCTGTGAGGTGCAAAGATTTCCCACCTTTTTTTTCTTTTCTTTTTCATTCCCCAAATCCATCTCCCATTTTCCATTAGTATTTCAATTTGAGTAGCTTTGCTTTATCTCTTCTGGGAATACCCCCAAAATTTTATTAGATGTCTCTGCATTCTTTTCCCTATCCAATCAATTCCTCACCAAAGCAATTCTTATAAACTACACAGCAAAACATAGAGACCAAAAATAAAACAGGAGATTTCTTGATTAAGATTACTAATGACTTTGTATTGACTAGATGGCCAACCCAAATTCTCTGTTCTGCAAATTTTGACCATTCACACAATTTCATTCCATGATTTCATCTCTTCCTTTACTTATCTACACCCATACCCTACGACATACATCTGTTCTGACATTCACAATCTTTTGACTGTTTTTTCTCACATCTAAAAATCAATTTTCCTACTTTCTCAAGAAAATGTCTTTTTGTGCTAAGACATGGCATTTCCCCATGCTATTACCTTTCCACCTGTACATATTTGTACCTTTGAAGCTCTCTGCATGCTCTATAATGCAAGCTCACTATTCCCTGCGGCATGCATAGTACATTCTATTATGACATTCATAGCTGTAAAGCAAGACCAAAATTAGAGATACCTCTGAGTTACCAGTACAGAATACAATGCCAGCACAGAGCACATAAAATAAATGCAAATTAACTGAAGAAATAATATGAAAGTTGCATGTGTTTAATGCAAATCACACACACATATATGTTGTTATCTGTGGTCATATATACCTAGTTATCCCCCCCCCAAAAAAATTACCAGGTTATATTCCATAAATCTCCTGTACTGGCTAGTTTATGTCAACTTAGGCACAAAATACAGTTGTCTAATGATGAAACCTTAAGTGAAAAAATGCCTCTATAAAATCAGGCTGGAGGCAAGCTGTAAGGCATTTTTTAAAATTAGTTATTGATATGGAAGGGTCTAGCTTACTATGGATGGGATCATCCCCAGCTGGTGGCCTTGAGTTCTCTGAGAAAGCCGACTGAGCAAACCCTGGGAATCATGACAGTAAGCAGCACTCCTCCATGGCCCCTGCATCAGTTCTTGTCTCAAGTTTCCTGCCCTGTTTTAAGTTCCTGCCCTCGATGCTTTTGAAAATCAACTGTAATATGGACTCTGGGAAATTGCGAGTGAAATAACTACTCTCCCTGTCCCTTTTTTTCCTAAAGTTGCTTTGGTCTTGGTGTTTCATCGCAGTAGTAGAAACACTAAGACACTCCTAATAGTTCATCCCACATTTGTTCCAGTCTTTTAGATGTGATACAGCCTGGGCTAAAATCTAGACATTTAGGAGTAAACAGGTCCTAAAATGAGCCATAACTCTACTTCAGGTTAGATGTTAGTGCCAAGTGTCCTGGTTGGAGTTTGTAGATTCGCCAGCTTTTGAACCTGTCTCTCTTTGTTTCCAGTGTGGGGAAGAGCTCCTTGAAAGAGCTGCATCCACCATATTGCCCTCTGCAAAGCAGAGTCACTGACTGGCACATCAATGACTGTAGGGACCTGAAGGCTGCAGGTCCAGAGCCTAAATACAATTTACCTTGTGCTCTACTTTGCTTTTTAAATAGCCATCCCTGCCACCTCTGTGTGTGCCCTAATATCCTGTGGCTAACAGATAAGACCTTTGGGAATCTGTCAACTTAACAAGTTCTATTTCCTGCCTGCCAAAAAGCTGTGAATATCATCTGTTAGCATCTGATGGACATGGCAGAGGCTCCTCTGCTTTGCTTTAGTCTGTCTGTTTCCATCCACACATTCGGACTTTGTTCTGTTTCTAAGAAACTCTTCAGTGTTGGAACATGGAATTCTGGATAGCCTATATCAGTGTTCTGAAGCGGTGACCATTCACATGTGGCTACAGAATTATCTATATCTTACCCACTTTGAGCAAAAAAAATTGTATTTCTGTGTCAACACTATTATGAGTCTGAATAGGAGGCAGAGCCTGAATCCTAACCAGAGATCAAGGAAGCTTGTTTAATTTAGACTTAGATGTCGGGTTCTGTTCTTCCTACTGTTGCTTAGAATCCAGCCTGAGATCCAGGCTTAGTTAACTAGACCCCAAAACTTATTTTGTGTTGGACCACACTTATTTACACAATTTCCCTATTCAGTTTCCAGCCTGGGTAGTGTAGCACCAACTGCTTTGTCTTTAACATTAGAGGAAGCCCTGTGCTCTTGTCATTCTTCCGATGGCCCCAGCACCTGCTGGACATTTCCTCATTCTGATCACTTCCAGACATTAGCCTCTAAACTTCCCATTCTCATCGATAATAGAATTGCTCTTCTGTTTAGTCATTCCGTTTCTGTTTTTATTTTAGCGAACAAAAATGATTAACAATATTACTGTTTACATACGCAGAGATGTTCAAGTGAACGGCTACGTGCTAGTACATCTCTAAATTAAAAATGGATGTGTTTTCTTTATTAAATGCATTGGGTGATCAACATAGAAGCAACGATTTCTTCTATCTCCCGACCAAGGAGAAGGCTCTGGGTGAGCAGCATATGTAATTTATGGGCAATAAGCATTGCTTTGCCTTTGGGTATTTATCTCTTTTACATGCCTTTCCCCAGTGCCATCTGAAAGGAGACTAGTAGGCGGCTAATGAAGGTGTTCTCAGTGGTATTATTTGCAGCCTTGAGAATAAGGAATAGAGCAGTTGTCAGCAATCATAACCAGATGTTGCAAAGCTCTATAAAGCCTTAATGGCTGTTGTTTCTATACAGCATTTAGAAGGAAAAAAATCAATAACACTAAAAAAATTATCTATGGGAGGCATTTGCTGGCCATTTTTTTTCATAAGAAAATTACTATACAGAGACTCAATTGTGCTCTTTGGATATACTTTGAAAGTTGAGTTGCTAAACAATTGTGTTTGTACTTGCATGCTTAGATTCTGTGAGGATTTCCATGAATTATCCTTGCGGCATCTACAGTGTCTTTAGTAATGAAAATTGCATGGTGCTGGACTTTTAGCAACCTGAAACAATGTGAAAGAAAAACAAATTCTTTTCATCTGAAAACATGTGGCACTAAATGGAACAGATGAGAAGTCTTAAGAGCTGAGTATTTTTGAAGCTGTAGATTCTTTCTCCATCTTAAAGTGGACCTCAGGTGGCAGTAAGCACAGTGGGTAGCGAGTGTGTGAAGGCATCCAGATATTTTCCTTCTTTGAAGGCAGAAGATTCACAGTCAGGACTGACGACAACTTAAAAAGATACTGGGATATGAGCAAGAGTTGAAAACAAAATCTAACAGTCTCCACTACTGTGTCCAAGGATGGGCCCAGGGTCACATTATTAGTCATTCCACCAATAGGGTCTTTACCATGAAGTTCTGGCAGACAAACAAGATCTATGGCGATAGTCTGTATTATCCAGCCTCTTGAGACCCCTCTTGACAAACAACTAAAGGGTGAATATCCCATGTCTACTATTAGACTTCTTATGTGGTGACCTAGAGATTTTAGGGATAACATTATTCTCAACTCATGTCTTCATAGTAAGCACCTGACAGAAACAGAGGCAGAGCCAAACATTAGAGAGAGTTCCGAAAGTCTCGTGGAAGAGTTATTGGAAGGATTGAGGAACCCAGAGGACATCTTCACAAGAAGACCAATAGAGTCAACTAACCTGGTCCTTTGGGTACTCCCAGAGACTAAACCACCAACCAGAGAGCATACAAAGATTGGTCTTAGGACCCCTGCACAGATGTAGCAGATGTGCAGCTAGATCTTCATATGGATCTCCCAGTGATTTGAGCAGGGCTTACCCTGACTCTGTTACCAACCTGTCCATGGATCCTGTTCCCCTCACTGGGTCGCCTTCTCAGGCCTCAGTGGAAGAGGATGTACCTAGTCCCGCTGTGATTTGAGGTACTAGGCTGGGTTTATACTCAGGGGGCCCTCCCCTCTCAGAGGATAAGGGGGGAAGAAGGTGGGAGAGGGGCTGAATGAGGTGGGGGAAGGGAGAAGAGGGGGATCTGTGAACTGGATCTAAAGTGAATAAATAAATTATTGAACAAAAGACCATTCTACAGTAAAAGTAAATAAAAATAAATAACTGAATGAAAAATATAGTTTATATATTTAAACTTATAAAATAGTAAGTTTCAATAGGCTCTTTTCAAAATTCTTAGAGTTAGTTACTTCTCTCCCAAACCACTTCTCTCTTCTGCATTCCCATTTCTTCCTCCATTCAAAGTCCCCTCCCCCAACTAAAGTCCTCCTCCCCCAATTTTTCCCTTTCTCCTTTCATACCATTTTACTTCTACCTTTCTTCCTTAATCTCTTCCAGCCTTTGTGTGTCTTCTTTTGGGAAAAATGTATTTAAATCATTTCCCAATTTTAAACTGGTTGT
Organism: Apodemus sylvaticus; assembly: GCF_947179515.1. Classification (NCBI taxonomy): domain Eukaryota; kingdom Metazoa; phylum Chordata; class Mammalia; order Rodentia; family Muridae; genus Apodemus; species Apodemus sylvaticus. The sequence goes on from NC_067477.1 coordinate 47,576,490, forward strand.
TTTATTTACAATGAATTGAATTCCTAATGTGTTTTGACTCTTAATCTCTTATCAGTATGCATTTTGTAAATTTTGTTCATTATCTTCATTTTGTTGACTATGTATTGGCTTTGGAAAACCTTTCAAAATTGATGTGGTCCCATTCATATTTCTACATTTGTTTTGTTGGCTATGCTTTTGGGGGATATATCCAAAACAAAATCAGATGAGTTTAATGTGGTCCTAAATCTACTTTCTGTTGTTGTTGCTGAATCCATGTCACTGATTATAAAGAGCAGAGATTTTGTTTTCCTCAAACATTTTGAGACTACACAGTCTGAAATAATCACACTAGTGTCTTGTTAGGGAGCTCCTTGATGGTTGCGGGCATCATGTGATAAGCCAGAGCAAGCTTGCTGACTTTCAGAAAAGTTATTGTTTGAGATTATAATATAAGCACCTTTCCCCCTTATCCTTGTCCTCTCCAGACACTCCCATATAATCCTACTTGTTTCTTTACATGTAGCAAACTTGTTGTTTACTAATTGTTGTTACTTACATATATATGCCCATGCATGGGTTTTTATATTTCTAAATATACAAATACAGCATGCTCTGTCTATATGATATTACTTTCATATATGTTTTGAAGGCTAACCATTTGCTATTATACAACCAATTGCTGTGCTCTCTGCTCCGAGTAACTCTGCCAGTCTCAGCATTCCTTCTGTGTCTGTAGTTCTTTGTGTAGGACTGAGGCCTCAAGGGCTTCACTCTGTCCACTTAACATTCTTATTGTTGATGTCCTTTCTCATCTCATGCTTTAGCTTCCTAACTTTTAAAAGTCACTAATGCTATTGTGAAGGGCTGCCCCTCATGACCCTTTCAACCATAGTTATCTCCCAAAGGCAGAGCTGTATGGGGGTATCATTACCCTATGAGCTTAGAAATGTTGTCTTTAATACACAAACTAAATGAGACTTTCAAGCTATGGTAAAAATCATGGGGCTTTTTAAATTATTCTTTTTAGAGTTTTATTCTCACATCTTAACAGTTTATTTTGCTTTGAATTGATTTTTCTGTTGGGTGAGTATGATTCAAGATTTGATGATTCTATACAGGTATGATTAATTAATACTGTTTATTAAATAGAATATTATTTTGCATGATGTGTGCTTGATACTTTTATCAAAAAATCAGTTGAATGTAAAATGAATGAATTACACAGTCAGGCTGCAGCTTTAGGGACAGTCTGCCACCCCCACCCCTACCCCTTTCCAGTTGTTGGGGGACCCATGAGGAGACTGAACTGCTACATATGTGCTGGAGGGCCCTCAGTCCATTCTTTGGCTTGTATATTCTTTGGTTGATGGCTCAGTCTCTGAGATAATATCTTTAATTTTGGTGCTTTTCTTTATTCTTGAAAGTTTTATACACACATACAATGCATTATGACAATATACACCCCCATTTCCTCCATCCAGTTTTCCTCTCATTTCCTCCAACACATCTCTTACCAACGTTTTCACAACCCCTAAATCCCCTGTACTGAGAAGCCCTTGGTTGTGTTGTTATGTTAATTGTCAGCTTGACCCAAAGTGAAATCACCTTGAAAGGGAAAGGAAAACTCATGAAGGATTGTTTGGCTCAGGTTGCCTTATGGGAATGTCTGAGAGGAATTATCTTGGTTAGAGGAATGTATCTGGTTGCATCATTCCAGAAGCCAGGGAATCCTGAGCTGTATAAGAGTAGTGCGAGCAAGCTGAACACTAGCAGATATTCAGTAATTCTGCTCTTGAGTTTAAGTATAAAGTTCAAGTTGATTTAAGTTCCCTGTCTGGTCTTACTGTAGTGTCCTTATGTCCTTATGTTACGTATTTTCTCCTGCTTCTATGGAAATACTCTTCAGCCTTAATTTTTTTCATTTTATATACTTTTAAATTTCTTTAATATTTGAGATTATAATATAATTACAACATTACTCCCTTTTCTCCCTTCAAATCTTCCCATACACCCCTTTCCATTGTCCTTAAAATTCATGGCTGATTTTCATTGTTATTGCATATGCATATGCATCTATATATACAATAACAGTGAAAATGTATATGTGTGTATGCGTGTTCTTAAATATAACCTGCCATGTCCATATAATGTTATTTGCATGTATAATTTCAGTGCTGAAACATTTAGCATTGGACAACTAATTGATATGCTCTTCCCTGAGGAAGACTATGTCTCCTGCCTCTAGCTTTACTGAATTGCCTATGAGTCTGTATGTTGGGTTGAGGCCTTGTAATCTTGATTTTTGACGGTTTGATAAAATGTATGTCTTGCATAATCTTGTTTGGATTGTCTTATTAGAACATTTGAAAAAGGTTCATGGTTATTTTAGTGATGTGCATGCATGTGTGCCTGTGTGGGGGCATGTTCACATGAGTACAGGTTTCACTGAGGTCACAAGAGGATGCTGAGCCTCCTGGAACTGGAGGTGCAGGTTGTTTGAGCTACTTGACATGGTACTGGGAACCAAACTTGGCTCCTCTTTAAGGGCAAGTTTTTTAGACCGTGAAGGCCTGTCTCCAGCCCTTAATTAGAAAGTTTTCACCTTAGTCTGTTTCAATACTTAGCTCTTGCTCTAAATCTGGAAAACTTGTTTTCTTTTGCTTTTATGAGACTGGCATGCTATCTACTACACTAACAAGACATTGTTGTTCTGTTCTTAAAAGCAGTGAACACTTGGGTCCTTTCTCCAACTCCTCTCCTGGGGACCCTGTGCTCAGTCCAATGGTTGACTGAAAGCATCCACTTCTGGGAATGCCAGGACAGGGAAGCGGGAGTGGGTAGGTTGGTGAGCAGGGGGAGAGAGGATGGAATAGGGGGATTGCAGAGGGGGAGGAAAGGGGATAACAATTGAAATGTAAATAAATAAATTATCTAATAAAAAAGCAGTGAACCCCATTTTTCCATTTCACAATTTCCTGCATTTCAGAATTTCCTTTTTTCATGCTATCTGGGTTCACTGCTTTTCATTCCATTTTTTTTCTCCTTCGGCTGCCTCTAATAACTTGTCTTCAAGTTCCCACATTCTTGCTCTAGCTCCCCCAATTCTACAGTTTTCATCTCATCCATTATCTCTGTCCAGATTCAGATTGATCATTTGTTGTTTCTCTCTCTCTCTCTCTCTCTCTCTCTCTCTCTCTCTCTCTCTCTCTGAAGACTTTCTGGTTTTTTAAAGTTTGTTAAACTCTTTAAAGTAATTATTTTCATGTCTTTGTGAGGTTACTTTATCTGCCCTTTGTTGGGGGTAAGTTGCTTGAGAACCATTTTCTTCTCATGATAACTCATGATGTTATAACTCCTTTGGGATTTATTTATGCCCATGTGTCTTTACCTGGATGACTGCATACTCAGAATGTATAAATCTGCTCTAACCTTTGCAGTCACATTTCACAGGAGAAAGCCCTTTACTAGCCAGCCGTTCCAAAGGGTTCAGAAAGACTGCTTGGAGAAGTCGGAGTGTTTGCTTTTTGCTGGAGACCCAAGGCAAGCTAGGTCTGTGCCTGGGCCCATAGGTGATAGGCTGTGGCAGCTCAGTCCCTGCTTTCAACATGCTACTCTTGTAGACTGGATCTTTAGAAGGATAGTTTGGGGTTAACAAAATGGCCCCTTGTTCTAGAAAGACTCAATGAAGCAGTATTCAGCAAAACCAGAACGGGGAAGTGGGAAGGGGTGGGTGGGAGGACAGGGGGAGAGAAGGGGGATTACGGGACTCTTTGGGAGTGGGGAAATCATTTGAAATGTAAATAAAAAATATATCGAATAAAAAAAAAAGAATTACAAAGTATGAGTTCAGCCTGTATTTCTCAGTTGGTTAATTGTACTCTTTTTATAGAACAATTATTTCTTATATAATATAAAGTGCTTCAACTAGCAAAACATGGAAAAAAATAAAACAATAAGCTAGGTTATTCTGTAAGCTTTATTTTTTAAATGCTTTGAAAATTTAGAAGCTGAAAACAAAGACTAAAAATGTAACACCGTGTATGTAATAAAGTATTAAGAGTTTGATAACAAATTATAATATGATAGACAAGCATATCGATTCTTAAGAAGGAAAAATCAAGATAAGCAAGAAAGAAAACAGTTGGTTATACCTTAGGTTATACCTTAGTACCAAACAATGCATCTAACCTAAAAATAATTTATAACTTTAAGATTCCTTACAATTAAGTACCCTACATTTGAATCTAGCCTGAAGTCAGCCATTAATAAAAGAGCTAGAACAAATTCCTTCCTATTTTAAAATCTCAATAAATGTTACCACTTCTTAAGCAAGAGAATTTTTCATCATAATAGATGCCCTCCCTAAAGCTTCTTGTATCTTTCTAATTGAGCTTTTAAGCCAAAAAGATGACTAGGATTATGGCTTAAAGTGTGGCAATATTTTATACCTGTGCTAGCAGAGAAAGGTCAGACATTGATAGGCATCTATGTCCAGCATCATTTAGAAAAACACTCAGTCAAACCTCCCTTCACAATGTCAAAATGTACACATCTGTGTTTAAAATAAAATACAGCGTGATCTTGCCACCAACTTCCTGTTTTGCTTTTGCCGTTTATTCGGGGCAGCATAGTTGTGTGAGGCTGGAAGTTTATTCTTTACTCTTTGACTATTCTTGCATGGTTCTAGTTTGAAGTTGCTGGGTTCGACATTGACCTTGATTGGCACATCAGTTATTCAGTTTAGGATAGATTAGCAATTTCAACAGAATTTGTCCTCTCTCTGGATTTCCATGACATTCTGTTTATGCTGGGGATGTAGTTCATGGGTAGAATGTTTACCTAATATGTAAGAGGATCTGTATGCAATCCCTAGCACTACCATAGCAAGAGAAAAGTTGTTTAAATGTTTTGTCTTTAATTATTTCCTTGCTTTTAATTTGTTCTATATGAGGAATGATATTTTAAGGAAGATAATGCAACTTAACTCCTTGGTTTTTTTACAAAGATGTCTATAAAAGTTCTTACCCAAGACTGCCTTGCATTGGTAGAATGGGATTTTGTAATTATTAGGGCTTTTTTTCCCCCAAACTTGTTTCAGTCTAGAATCACTTGAGAAGATGGTCTCAAAGGGGAATTGTTTAGATCAGGTTAGCCTGTGGGCATATATGTACAAAAGTATTTTAGTTGTCTTTAATTGATGTGAGAAAACGCAACGTGAAAATGGACCTCACTATTCTCTAGTATCAGGTACTTAATCTATGTAGCAGAAGGGCTGGAGAGGTGGCTCAGCAGTTAAGAGCACTGACTGCTCTTCCAGAGGTCCTGAGTTCAAATCCCAGCAACCACATAGTGCCTCACAACCATCTGTAATGAGATCCATGCCCTCTTCTGGTGTGCCTGTAAACATTTACAGTGTACTCATACTCATATACATTAAATAAATAAATAAATAAATAAATAAATCTTAAAAAGAACAGGTTTCAGGGTAAAGAAATACACAATGGGATTTTAGACATCAGGGCAAGGTCAGAAGAAGGTATGATACTTATGCAACAAGGGGGAAAAGATTGGTTCATGCATGTGCTGTTTATCCCTTCTTTATTTATTTTAAATATACAAAACCATAATCAAGTTTTTCTCAGTCAGATATGATTTGGAACTTACACAGATAACAATTACTGACATCAGTATAATGTGCTGTAAGTTAATTATTTTATTAATTAATTATTTTAATTTACATCCCCAATATTGCCACCCCCTTTTGCTATCCCCTCTCAGAGATCTTCCCCCATACCCTCTCCACTTCACATTTGAGAGGAGCATCAAGTCTCCACAGGATTAAGCACATCCACTCCCACTGAACAATGCATCGCTCTTCTACATGTGTGTTACGAACCAGGGGCCTCGGACCAGGCCATGTTTGCTCTTTGATTGGTGTCTATTCCTTTAAACTTAGCTTTAGAGAGTCTTCCTGGTGCCTATGACTTGAATCACTGATGTTTTGTAAGGTGGTGAGGTGGTAAATAGAATTATAGAAGTCACTGGCCTCACTTAAGCACTAACATTCTTTTATTTTAGGCACAGAGCAGACTCAAGCATTGTAAGTCTCATTGCAGTGATGTGGGATCAAGTGACTCTCTTTTGCCTACAACAGAAGTATCATGCCATTTTAAGATGTTTTTTAGAGAATATCCATTATCCTTTCCATTATATTTGCAACCTTGGTAGTCTAGAATACTGGCTCTCCTAACCTTCAACCTTAACAACAAAACAGAAAGCAAGTATGCTCTTCCAAAGAGTCCATAAGGAAAACATAACATGGGTTTTTGTACATTAAGCCAATGGTATTCTTTATAACAAGTAATATCATTTTTCCTACTGGTGTGGTAAGGAGATAAAATTAAACATAAAATTGTTTGAAAAACTTCTGAGGGCATAAGAATATAACCCTTGATCCCAAAAAAGGTGCTTCCTATTACTATTAATCCTTGTTCTACATTTATTTGTGTCATTGAAACCAACTTGAATTTTAAGTTCAATCTGGTGGGTTATATACTTTTCAATCAGTAAGTATTTACTTATCAAGAAAGAGAAAATTCTCATTACTATTTTGGTTCATTTTCATTGAACATGATTTGATTTAGAATTACAGGGCATATCTATGGGACACTGACAAACCAAACTGTAAGAAAGTGAAAGTTCACTGGGCAGTTGCATTTACGTCTCTGCTTCATAACTATGGAGGCAATGTGATGAGCATCCTCATACTCCTCAGCTATGATTCCCTCACTGTGATGAAATGGACTCTCACACTGTGAGCCAAAGCAAATCCCTTTTCTTTAGTTGCTTTTGTCATTTATTTCTTTGTCACAGAAATGAAGAAAGTAATGTTTATAGCTACATAGGTAGCTTCCCTTGAAAGATCATAAAGAGCAAAACCTTGGTGGAGGTTAGAACAGCTCCACCAAGGAGGTTAGGATAAGAATAGGCTCTGATTTTCAACGCCAGGGATGCATCATGATTAATGGAGCAAGAGGAAACAGCATCTTTCCTATCCTTCCTAGGAACCTCACTCAGTTTGGACTTCATGTGTCTTTCTATTCCAGCCTTTTTGTTCCTACTTAGTTACCCAATAGAAAAGTGAGGTTCAGAATAACTGTGAACAGAGTTTAGAGTGAAACACTCTTCAGGGAATGGCAAGGCCACTGTTCTAAGACTGCATACATAGGTAAATGTTACTTAGACTATGCAAGAGTTGCTCAACTTAAGGCAAAGATTATTACTTTAGTTTTCAACCAAAATACATGGCAAACAACAAAAATTCATATTTCTCTAAAATGTCTTCTCCTTTTTCCCTCAAAGGCTTTATTCTGTTCTTTTTTATGTGTTTGTCTGTAGACATATGTAAGAGTACCTGTGGGACCAGAAAAGGATGCTGAACTCTGTGGAGTTAGAGTTGCAGATTGTGAGTGGTCTGATGTGGGTGTTGGAAATTGAACCTACGTTTTCTGCAAGGTCAGCAAGTACTCTTAACTACCCTGTCATCTCACTAGCCCCTTTAATGTATGTGCTTCTAAAAGATTAACATTGTTCTTCCTTCATTATATTCTTTTTATGCAATTGAATTCTATCTGTATGATATATTAGCCCTTAAAGGTGCTACATAATAGGATGCTCCTTTCAAGTAATGGGAGGGCCTTGCAAAGGCACATTAAACAATAGGCAAGTACATAAACTATGTTAACAGTTTATCAGTGCATTAAATATTTTGTAAGGATTAATTGTAAATAGCATTATTAACAGTTGTAACTCCTACTGCTACTTTGTAAAGAATCAATCCAATGATTGATCTAACTAATGTTAGAAGATCAGACAATGGACTTCTAATTTATTTAGAACAACTGTTCTGACTGAATTTATAATGACTTAATCTATATTGTCTTTAAACCACTATTTGGTACTTCTCATTTAAAATTTCCTTTTCTTTTCTTTTTAGATTTATTTATTTTATTTATATGAGTACACTGTAGCTGTCTTCAGACACACCAGAAGAAGGCATGAGATCCCATTACAGATGGCTGTGAGCCACCATGTTGGGAATTGGACTCTGGACCTTTGGAAGAGCAGTCTTGTTCTTAACCACTGACCCATCTCTCCATCTCTTAAATTTTTATTTTCTTAATGTTGGAAAGGCAGCAGAGTCAGAGACAGCTCCCATTCCAATTGTTAGGGTACCTGTATGAAGACCAAGCTACATATCTGCTACAAATGTGTTAGAGAGCCTAGGTCCAGCCCCTGCATGTTCTTTGACTAGTGGTTTATGTGAACCCCAATGGGCCTAGGCTGGTTGACTCTGTGGGCCTTCTTGTGGTGACTGACCTTGACCCCTCTAGCTCCCTCATTCCTTACTCCCATTCTTGCACAATTCTCCCCAAGTTCTACCTAATGTTTGGCTGTGGGTTTCTGCATCTGTATTCATTAGCTGCTGGATGAAGCCTCTCAGAAGTCATTTATGCCAGGCTCTTGTCTGCAAGTACAGTGGAGTATCATTAATAGTGTCAGGGCGTGGCTCTCTCCATGGTGTGGCTCTCAAGTTGGGCCAGTCAAGTTGGTTGGCCATTCCATCAATCTCTGCTCCATCTTTAGCGCTGTACATGTTGTAGGCAGGGGAAATTTTGGGTGGAAGGTTTTGGGGGTGGATTAGTGTCCTCTCTCCACTTGCAGTCCTGCCTAGGAACAGGAGTTGGTCACTTCAGTCTCCATATCCAACGGAGCTAGGAGTCTCAGCATGGGGTAGGGGGACTCCCAGGAGCTTCCCCCATCCCAGGTCTCTGGCTTGTTCCACAGATGCACCTGGACAGATTTCTGTTGTTCCCAGCCCTTTCCCATCTAATACCCAGCCTCTTCCCTTCCCTATCCCCTCTCCCACTCATTTCCCTCCCTCCATCTACTTCCAATGTCTATTTCATATCTCCTTCTGAGTGAGATTCAAACATCCTCCTTTGAACCCTCCCTTTTTCTTAGTTTAGGTCTGTGAATTATAGTATGGTGTTCCTATATTTTGTGGCTAATATCCACTTGTAAGTGCATCTTTTTGTGGCTCTCATTTAACTCACTCAAGATGATACTTTCTAGTTCTATTTGCTTGCAAATTTCATGATATCTTTGTTTTTAATATCTGAGTAGTATTCCATTGTGTAAATGTACTACATCTTCTTTATCCATTCTTTGGTTGAGGGACATCTAGGTTGTTTCCAGTTTCTGGTTATTACAAATAAAACTGCTATGAATATAGGTGAGCAAGCAAATCTCTTTGTGGTATGGTGAAGTACCTTTGGGCATATGTAAAGGAGTCGTATAGCTGGGTCTTAAGGTAGAATTATTCCACATTTTCTGAGAAAACGATTTCTAAAGTAGTTGTGCAAGTTTGCACTCCCACCAGCAATGGAAGAATTTCCCCCTCGCTCCACATCCTCCCAGCATGCGCTGTCACTTGAGAGTTTTTGTTTTTGTTTTTTTATGATCTTAGTCATCTGATAGGTGTAAGATAGAACCTCAGAGTTGTTTTGATTTGTATTTCCCTGATGACTAAGGACATTGAGCATATCTTTCAATACTTCTGAACCATTAGAGATTCCTCTGTTGGGAATTCTGTTCTGTACCCCCCTTTTTTGTTTTGTTTTTTTCTTTTCTTTTCTTTTTTTTCCAGACAGGGTTTCTCTGTATAGTCCTGTTTGCCCTGGAACTCACTCTGTAGACCAGGCTGGCCTCGAACTCAGAAATCCACCTGCCTCTGCCTCCCAAGTGCTGGGATTAAAGGTGTGCACCACCATTGCCTGGCCTGTAACCCCTTTTTAACTGGGTTTTGATTTGTTGATATTTGGTTTTTCTAATTTCTTGAGTTATTTTTGTCATTATTATTATTATTATTATTATCCTTTAATCTTTTTTGTTGTTTTTACAGCTAGCCATTATCAACCCTCCATCAGCTCTGTCAGATGTAGGGTTGATCTGTAGGTAGATTTTTCCCATTCTGTGTGCTGCTATTTTGTCCTATTGATGGTGTCCTTTGCCTTACAGGAGCTATTCAGTTTCGTGAGCTCCCATTTTAAAAATATTTTTAAAAAGATTTATTTTTGTATGGATATGAATACATTATTGCTATCTTCAGACACTCCAGAATATGGCTTCTGATCCCATTACAGATAATTGTGAGCCACCACGTGTTGCTAGGAATTGAACTCAGGACCTCTGGAAGAGCAGCAATTGTTCTTAACCACTGTTGATCTTAGAGTCGTAGTTCTTTCTGTTCATGAAATTGTCTCCTGTGCCAATGTGTTTAAAGATGTTTCCTACTTTCTTTTCTATTATATTTAGCATATCCAGTTTTTATGGTGATACACTTTGGTCTTTGATCCACTTGGACTTGGGCTTTGTGTAGGGTGACAAACATGGATCTGTTTGTATTCTTCGACATGTAGAGATCCAGTAGCACCATTTGTTGAAGATGCTTTCCTTCTTGCATTGTATGGTTTTTGGCTTCTTTGTGGAAAAGAAAGTTTCTGTGAGTGTGTGAGTTTTTCTTTTGGGTCTTCAATTCTATTTCATTCATCAGCCTGTCTGTTTTTATGCCAATACCATGTGGTTTTTATTACTATTGTTCTGTAATAGTGCTTGAAATTAGAGATTGTGATATCTCCAGTTCTTCTATTGAACAGGATTGCTTTAGCTATCCTGGGTTTTTTGTTTTTCTTTTTGTTTTTTTTTTTTTTTGTTTTTTTTTTTTGTTTTGGTTTCCCATATAAAGTTGAGGTCTGTGAAGAATTGAATTTAAATTTTGATGGGAATTGCATTAAATCTGTTGATTGCTTTTGGTAAGATGGCCAATTTTACTATGTTAATTCTACCAATACATGAACATGGGAAATCTTTCCACCCTCTGATATCTACCTCAATTACTCTAGCTTTGTTTTTTACATTTTACATTTAACAATCAAGGTGTGTGGTGTCTTCAGGAATAGGGTCTCCTTACCTAGTTATAATGTACAAGCAAGGGGCAAAAACCTGGATTTTTTAAGGGCCTCTGGGTCACATTAACCAACATTTCATAACATTTTTTCTTACACATATCACAGGGTTTTGTTTAATAACCCAAAGTTTACAGGGAGTGGCATTATCCAGTCTATCTCCTATGGAACTCCCTTTTTACTTATTTCTTGATTCGTTACAAAACAGTAAGTCTCCCTATGACGTTTTTGTGCTATCTTCAGGGTTTTACTCTCTCTCCCACTCTTTATCTCCCTTGTATCTGATCCACATCCTTGCTTAAACTCTTCTGCCTAGGTTATTCTCCCTCTCGACTTCCATATCATCTACATTCTGCTATCCTTCCTATTATGACACAAGTCTTCCTTCCTCCCTTCTTAGTTTCTTTGATTCTAAAGGTACTCTGAAAAACAACAACACCTAAAGATTTGAAGCTAGGATTCATACACAACAGAGGATAACATGGTTTATCTTTCTGGGACTTGTTTACCTCACTCAATATAATTTTTCCAGGCTCATTCATTTAGTTGAAATCATTTTCATTTTTCTTTGCAGAAACATACAATTGCACTGTGTATAACTACATTTTCTTAGCCATTCATCAATCAATGGATATCATTTCCATTTCCTAGCTTTTTTGAACAGAGAAACAGTGAAAATGGGTGAACAATATCTTATTTGTTTAACTTTTTTGTGTATTGTGATATTTATTTTCCACCAGATATATAGGTGATAAAGATTTTCTCTTCTATATTCTGTTGATTTAGAGTGGTTCAACACATGCAGTTCAACTAATTATTTATTAATTATATATAGACTTAAAGATAGAAGTCAAATGATCGTCTCAATAGAAAAAGAAATGATATTTAACAAAATCTGATTGCCCTTCAATGTAAAGAGTTTCGGAGACAGTGATGGTGGAGGCAATCATTGCTGCTGTGCTGATACATAGATATATTGATGACTCACATGTTTGAAATTATAGAGTAGGACTTTAGTTTTGGTAACAAAGCAGTTACTGATATGTTTTTCTTTAAAAAGTTATTCTGCTTTCTTTGGGAAAAATCATTGAGTTTATTGGTTTCCTCTTCTTTTCTTTTTTTTCTTCTTCCAAAGGCGATTAGTAGAACACATGTGAAAAACGGTGCTCTAGTTGAGGGCCATTTAAGGACAGTATTTTGATCTCTCAGGCTTAACAAGCAGCATTTTCTTTTAATGCATGAACAAGCAATAAGAAGCACTTCCTTCAGCAGATGACCCAGGCGTCTGAAGAGATTAAGTCTTCTCAACTCAGAGGCATTTTGCCCAATCTGAAGACAAGTGCAAACTCAATGAAAATAAACCTAGTGGGCTGAATCGGAGGCAAGTGACACGTGAGATTCTCAGCTAGTAAACTCAGTAGGGAAAAAACTTCTGACTTTTAATATGCTTCTTGTTTTATTTTTGTTTCTCATCACTTTGGGTGCAAAGGTATCTGTTCAATTTCATCAGTTTGAAAAATTTATGTAAAATTGAGGTGGAATATGTAAAGAATGAATGAACGTGCATGTATAAACACACACACACACACACACACACACACCAGTATGATTTTATTCTTTAGTGTATATTTTTTAGCCTTCTAGATGCTTTAGTTGTTTGATTTTGATTCCAGCATTCTGGTTGACTGCCCTTCAGGAGACGTTCTTTGGGTTTCTTTAATCTTTAAGCAGTTGTTTTATTTATAGAGTCCCTCCAACTTCTTCCTTTTCTCCATTTTGCTGAAAGAAAATTGAGACAAGCCCAAGTCAGATAATTCAGCCAACTCCAGGAGAGAGATTCTTCACACAGCCCAGTCACTGTTCTCCTGGGAAACCACTGGTGCCTCATTTCAGTATGTGTCTAAGTTGTTATTATTTCGCTCGTCAAATTGCAAAATCATTTTTATGCTGAGATGGAAGGATATCTCTCTCCATTGGACCCTTGGAAAACTAGTTTAGCAAAGAAAAGAAACTGAAGTAGATTGTATTTGACCAACAGCAGAAGCATTAAACCACAAGAAATGAATTACAAGTATCTAACAGAGATAATACTTAAATGAAGGAAACCTTGAAGCCATTACAAGTCACCTTAGCACAGTCTTTGGGTGGAATTTGAGTCATTCTCTCCACCCACCACATACAATTTCCCCACTCCAATAGAGAGGTAAAGATCTGTGTGGATATTATGGTTGCATTAGATTCCCTAAACCAAAACAAAAGACAAGGTCATTTTTACAATCACCTTACTGTGGATCCAACCTAAAAACTACCACAAATAAGGCTTCGGACAAACAACATTTTATTGATTACTGCCCACCTGCTCAAGGGCAACCACAACCTGAAGCCAAATGTTCTCAGTAACCAAGAATTTCCCACAGAAGCCACACCTTCGCTTCCACAGTCATTCATTCACTGACTTTTCTTTCTAACTTGCTCACCTATTTGCCCAAACACACTCTTTTTTTTATTTTTAATTTTTAATTTTTTTGGATTTTCTTTTTTGAGACAGAGTTTCTCTGTATAGCCCTGGCTATCCTGGAACTCACTCTCTAGACCAGGCTGGCCTCGAACTCAGAAATCTGCCTGCCTCTGCCTCCCAGAGTGCTGGGATTACAGGTGTGTGCCACCGCCGCCTGGCTCCAAACACACTCTTATCCACAGCACCTGTGCACAACGATTTGCTGTAGTGAGTGAGTGGGAGAAGGCTACCATGTAACTGCTATTGGAACAGGGGAAATGTGAGAGAAATAGCTAATTAAATATTTATCATCATAACAAACCTTTTCATTGATACTGAAATTTGTTTTTTTTTTTTTTTCAATTTTTGTTAATTTCAACCCACATAGAAAAAAGAAACTTAAAACAGAGGGGAAACTCAAATCTTAACAAATTTTAAGTCTAGTGTTTCATAAATAACAAAAACTGTGGGTTAGGATGGACTGTTGAAAGCTCTTGGTAAAATCAGTCCTAGAACCTACTTTACAGAGAGTCATCACAGGACTGTCCCCAAAATGGAATGGGTTTTGTTTGCTTTTTTTTTAAGTAGAAAGAATTTGTAATCCCCTCATGAAGAATAAAAAGCTAGATAAATTAGACTTGTGAGGTCAAGGCCACTGAACATTTTTTATCAGCTGGGTACCATCATTATCAAAAGCACGTGTTGATTTGTAACTGGTAGAGTAGTAATTTAAACCATCATCAAAATGAAAAGTGAAAATTAAAGAAAAAAATCATCTTCTCAAAAGTCCTTGAGAATATATCCATGGAGTCTGGTTTATGAAATACAAAGTCAGCCTTGCAGGCAGTCTGGCTGGCATTGGAGCCATGTGCTTTTCATGATCATCTCCTCAAACTGGCGTTCACTCCACAAGTGTTTATACTGCTGAAAATAAAGTAGTATAAAACTACAAATATAAAAAGCACAGTTTATACTTTATCAAAAATGTTTTACTCTAAACAAAGACTAAATTGAATATATAGTAAGTACAGCTCCAGGCAAAATATTGTATTTGGAAGGATTCCCCATGGAAGCAGAAATAATCAGATGTGTCAAATGTGTGCGTGCTGTGCATGTGCGTGTGTGTGTGTGTGTGTGTGTGTGTGTGTGTGTGTATGTGTGTTTGAGTATGTGCATATACATATATGTGTATATATATATATGGAAATTCAGATATATACATATATGGATTGTTACATGTAAATATTTTTCTATGGAGGTGCTATAACTCCTTCAGGAGACAGTTATAGGACAAATATTTATTATAAGGAATTGGATTCTATAACTATTGGTGCTTTAAAAAAAAGTCCTTAGAACTATAATTGCCTCACTGGAAACCAGGCAGACCCATGGTATGACTCTAGTGCTAATTAGAATACAGGAAAAGAAGTCTGTTGCCAGTGACATAAGGGAAGTTGGTGTTTGAACTTGAGAGAGAGAGAGAGAGAGAGAGAGAGAGAGAGAGCCCAAGCTCAGGCTGTCAGAAGAATTTCTTCTTGGTTTGACAGGATTGGTTCTTTTCATTCCATTTAGGCCTTCAGATTATTAGGTAAGGCTCACACACAAAAGGAAGGGAAAACTATTTTACTAAGTCTCATTAGCCAAGGCTAAATTCTTCCACCACCAAACCACACAGACTATAATAGTGTTTGGCCAAATATTTGGCCATCTTATGTACAGTGCAGTTAACATATAACATGATGATATGTGAATAACCGTTAAAGATAAAGTTTAAGTCCCATGATGGTTTAAAATACTGTTCAGAAAGCTTTGCTCTTGCCAGCTAATTATCAGTGTAGTGGAAGATGATATGTAGGCTGCAGAGGGAAAGATGGCCTCAACATTCTCACCATGTGTAAACCCTGAGAAGCACAATGATGACTGGTGTGGCAAGAGATGACTATGGATGGAATAGTGACTCACCCAAGGTCATGGACCATTGTGCAAGAGAATGTGGAAAGATCATAACAGCTGAAGAGTCAAGGAAGAGCCAAACAAAATGATAGCACTTCTGATGGCACTGCTGAACTCAGGAATTTCAAACAGCTGTGGTTGCCTGCACGAGACCTGAAGAGAATTCAATATGCTATCATGGAATTAGAAGGGACACACAAGCCTCCCTCCCTAACTGAAGAACTATTGACAGTTAATGATTTCCAAGGATGGAGAGTCAGTTTTCTTTAAGGATGTGGCCCCTGGTAGGTTGAATACTCTCAGTGTATGGTCTCACACATATGGGCAGCACAAACTGGATTCAGTGTGTTATTAAAACAACAACAACAACAACAACAACAAAAAAACAAAAGTCAAGTAGGCATGAAGTTGAGAGAGTAGGAGGTAGGAGGTGGGTCTGAGAGGAGTTGGAGAAGTTATGGAGAATAAAATGATAAGAATACACTAAGAAATTCTCAAAGAATCAATCAAAATGTTATATTAAAATCACAAGGTCTTGTATCTTCTAATTGGATTTAAAATTACATAGCCTAGTTCTGGATTTCAAGATCTTCCTGCATCTAATTCCATTCCCACTATCACGTTGGCCTCCTCACCATAAATCCTGTCATAGCTAACAGTCATCACCATAGGTGTCTTCCCCTTCTTTTTATACATGCCTCTGTTTTCCTTTATATGGATGATATTTTGAACTTTAAGCTTTCTGTCTTTGTTTTGAAGGAAAAACTTTTCTTAATTTGTAAAATAAAAAGCTACATTTTTTAGTGCATCCTTCTAGAAGGCACTGAGTCTTGCTAGATGACTCTTCTATCATGTCGTACCAACCTGCAAAAAATCAACACATTTCTACTCATATTCTGTCATGTCTTTGTCTTTCAAGCCCCAAACATGCCTTATATTCCTCTTGTTCCATCAGAATTAATGCCTCTCATATCCTACGGTTCCCATATGAATAGAAGGATCCATTTGAACCTCATGTTGACATTTGTTGTCATGTTGTCAACCTTCAGTATGACATTTGCATTTTGTCAGATACTGTGGAATACAGACTCATTTGAAACACTTCAGCTAGGTAAAATCTGGGTAGAGACTGGCTCCTTAAAAATAGAGGAGAGGGGGGTGTGGGGTGAAGAAGGGGCCAGCCTTCGAGCGATAGAGACACAACATGGCAGCCACCAAAGGCTTGGGAGTAAAAGTCCCACGTAATTTCAGACTGTTGGAAGAGCTGGAAGAAGGCCAGAAAGGAGTTGGTGACGGCACAGTGAGCTGGGGCGTGACGCTCACCAGATGGACAGGCACGATAATTGGGCCTCCACCAACAATATATGAAACCGGAATATACAGCCTTAAAATAGAATGCGGGCCTAAGTACCCAGAAGCACCTTCGTCTGTAAGATTTGTACCATGAGTCAATATGAGCGGCATGAGCAGTTCGAATGGAGTGGTGGACCCAAGAGCCACGGCAGTGCTGGCAAAGTGGCAGACCGCCCACAGCATCAAAGTCATCCTGCAGAACCTGCGGGGCGCCTGACAATGTCAAAAGAGAACAGGAAGTTGCCACAGCCACCAGAAGGACAGTGTTACCGCAATTAATCACCAAGGCCCCGGCCTCCCCTCCCCATCCAACCCGAGTCTTCATTTTCCACAGTAGTGAATTTTCTAGATACATCTGTAGACCTCAAGGAACTGGAGAGGAAGCCCCACTCAGACTTCATCCTGAGACACTGTTCTGATACTAACTTCTTGTCCATTTGAAATACCTAAGTTGTGCTGTGTAAGATCGTCTGTCGAGTGTAACTGCTCTCTGCCTGGTTGAACTTCTGGGATCAAGAAGGTGTTGAAATCGGTTTCCTTTGGGAGCGGTGGGCACAGACTGAATAGACACGTCACACAATCACCTGCTGCTGACACGTGGTCTGGGTCTGCCTTTACCTGCCCCGCCCTCGGCCACAGCTGGTCCTTAGAATAGATGGGAAGGCTTCAGGTAGCAGCTGTGGGACTGACTACTGCTGGCCTTGGGGTGCTTTGGCTGTACCCCTGCTTTCTTAAGTCTTAAGTGATGCCCCACACAAGCCGTGGTCTCCATTCCTCCACTCCCACCCTTGGCTAAAGCTTAGATTGAACCCTCCCCTCCCTCTGAAATTGGCCGCGGGTAAGGAATTCAGGGCTTCCCGTCTGTCTCCCCACCTTTATCAAGGGCTGCTGCTTTCCCCTCCTCAACGCCCTTGTTGCCCATCACCACCCAACGCTTGCTGTGGCCAGAAGCCATCAGATGAGGTTGAAGAACCTGGCCTCCCTCACTTAGCTCGGGACCACACTCACCTGCCACCAGTCTGGGAAGGGAGCGTCAGGTCCTCCGCCCTGCTGACACTACCAGCCCTCGAGCTTTGAGCTCAGGTCTACAGGTGAACAGAGCAATCACAGAGTGACTCAGACCAGCCAGCGCTCAGGGTCCTTGGTGGATAAGCCTAGAGAAAGGCCATGAGGTGAGTCTTCAGTGCACATGGTTCTGAGTTGGTTCCTTGTCCCATAATTGCTTTGCTTTTACAGACTGAAGAGGTTTGAACAGGTTCTCAAGTCACCCTGGCCACTTATCGGGTCTGAGGCCCTGACCCTGCAGACTCGGGTTTAAGTGTGGCTCCTCGGACCCTATGCAGGGACCAGGAGGAGCTCTGTGTCACCATGTTTGCAGATCATTTGCAGATCAGTGGGCCTGGCCTCCTGGCTCATTACCACATTCCCTACTCTGTTCAGGACCACTAAATGTTAAAATGTGGATGCATACTGAAATAAAAACAAATTGTTATGTTAAAAAAAAAAGAGGAGAGGTACAATTTTGTCAATAGTGTACATTTGTCAGTATCTACAGGTATTATTACTGTTGTAACTTGAGGCAGAAGGAAAGGTGTTGGTGATAATGGCTACAAGATGATCAAGTGGTGGCACGCTGTTAAACTCCTGCAATGTACGGAAAATCCTCTGTGACAAAGAAGAGCACACACAAAGTGTCAATAGTGACAAAACTAACGAAAAACAGTCATGTAGAGTCAAGAAAAGACAATTCTTCAAATTCTCTGTGCTTAAAACTTTTCAGTAGACCTACCTGGTTTAAACTGCTGTAGTTGGATTATGGAGAAATTTACTCTGCTTCTGTTTCGTGCCTTGGCTTCTGGCATGGAAGCCAGGACTCCGACAGGATGATAAAACCTTCACACTGCACATTGTGACAAGGCTGTAGGTGAATGTAGGAAAACAACGCCAGGTGCTATCTACCAGCTATGGATTCCCAAGAGGCTTAAGGGCTGTATGTGTCCCCACACCTACCCATGGGCCAGTGTATCTAGGTCAGGGGCAATGTTGCCATCACTGGGATTTGAACAGGAGCCTGCTCTCCTTCTTTTTCTGCTCATTTTGACATAGTTTGTCTGAACATATTGGTTAGGCAAAGCCAAGGTTTTGAAGCCACTGATTGTTTTATATTATTTATCAATTATAGATAGCCACAATTAAATAGTAAAGTATAGAAATTAGGCTGAATCTCTAATACAAACATTGGCAACTCAGTACTAGATTTTGAAATTTATTTATTGATTTAGATTCATTCTTTACATTTTGATTCTAGAGATTATATCAAATTCCCATCCTGGGCTCCATAGTTTTCTATAATTTCAGGATTTCTCCAATTAGCTCACAGACTCCCTACTTTTTCCTTCCTATGGAGCTGTGCTCTAATAAAACAAAGATAAAGTTTAAAAAAAAAAAAAAAAATCCTTCAATGTGTTACCTACCAGGAAGTCTTTCTAAATTATAAGATTTGTGCAACATGAGAGACCTTTTCAAAAATGCAGTTTCCAGGCAAGAAAGTCAAATAATTTTAATTATTGTTTATATACATATCTATGAAGTTATTATTTTTATTTGTTTATTTTTTGAGACAGGGTATCTCTATGTAGCCCTGGCTGTCCTGGAACTCACTTTGTAGACAAGGTTGGCCAGGAACTCAGAAATCCACCTGCCTCTGCCTCCCAAGTTCTGGGATTAAAGGTATGTGCATGTGCCACCACTGCCCAGCTAAAGGTTTTTTTTTGTTGTTGTTGTTGTTGTTTTTTTTTTTTTTTTTTTTTTTGGTTTTTTGGATTTGATTTTTTCGAGACAGGGTTTCTCTGTATAGCCCTGGCTATCCTGGAACTCACTCTGTAAACCAGGCTGGCCTTGAACTCAGAAATCTGCCTGCCTCTACCTCCCAGAGTGCTGGGATTACAGGTGTGCGCCACCACCACCCGGCTAAAGTTATTTTTTTAAATTAAAACTGTTCATAATATGAAAATAATTTTCTTAAGATCACCACACTAGAGTTCCCCTATAAAGACATATAAACGGACTCCAACTTGTTGATAGAGCACACAAAATTTCTTTTTATACAAACAGAAAACTTGCCCAAATGTCAAGATGTTCCTAGCTCCCTTTCCACCTGCCTGACCTCCCAGTAAATCCTGTAATGCATAAGGCAGGTAACATCTATCATCAGTACAACATCAACAGCCATTATTTCAACACATGAAGACTGACTCATGTGATGATAGTCCTTCTCTGAAAGCCATCCTTAAAATAATCTTCTTCCACAAAGGTGAAAATAATTTTTATTTTTTGCCTGTCACTGTTCATGTCCTTTGTCTCCTGAAATCCTACTGCCCTTCCAACTGAGGCAGAGGCAGGTGGATTTCTGAGTTCGTGGCCAACCTTGTCTACAAAGTGAGTTCCAGGACAGCCAGGGCTACATAGAGATACCCTGTCTCAAAAAATAAACAAATAAAAATAATAACTTCATAGCTATGTATATAAACAATAATTAAAATTATTTGACTTTCTTGCCTGGAAACTGCATTTTTGGAAGGGTCTCTCTTGTTGCACAAATTTTATAATTTAGAAAGACTTCCTGAGAGGTAACACATTGAAGGTTTTTTTTTTTTTAAACCTTATCTTTGTTTTATTAGAGCACAGCTTCATAGTATTTCTAAATCCCCACTGCCGTAGTTCCTTTGTTTATCTGAAACTCTCTCCTGCAAAGAATACTTTATCTCAGCTTTTGTAGACAAGATACCACAGGGTTCAAGGGTATTTGGGTTTAAAAATCAGACATTTCTGTATCCTGTTTCATACACCAACACTTACTAGCTATGACATGATTCTTGTGGCTTCTTGGCCTTAGGCTAGATGGTTGCTGCTTTTTATAATATGGCTTCCATTTTCTCTGCTGGGACACAAAACTAAACAATAGCAACAGACCCTAAGGACTATAAGGACTAGAATCAGTCTTTCTCCTAGCAAGGTTTTATCTAGGAAAATATTTTCTTTTCCAGGGTTGCTGGTCATTTCCATTAGCAGGCACAGTGCTACGTGGCCACTGCAGATTAAGAATTGGTTGACACTTCTGCCAGGTCACAAGGTCAGAAGATGAGAGAATGGTGGAGAAGGGAATCTAGTGGTGTCTATGGATTTACCCTCTGCTCTGTCATTTGAGAACACAGTCCTCAGTGTGAATTCCACCAATGGGAAAAGCTGGATTTGGCTCCTTTATCTATTTATCTTATTCCAGTATTATAACCTATTTAAAATTATATTCCATTGTTTATATTAACTAATGATGATTAAATGAAACAACATATAAAGAAAAAAATGACTAAAGTGATTCATGCATGATTTGAAAATACTAATAGTAATAAAAGAAATATAAGGTATAAGATAGTCGTTGTCTAATATATTCTACATGTACAATAATCACAATCTAAACAGTGCAAGAAATCAAACAAAAAGCTGAAATTACCACCACCTCACAAAGCCCAGGGTAATTTTCATCTTATATGCCTGTGTGACCCTCAGGCAGCAACAGGAGCATAAGGAGTAGCTTGAAGATATGCAGAATTAAAAATGTGAACACCAAACATTCAGAATTCAGAAGTTAACCTTTCCAGTTATGGCTGGTATTGTTGAGATAAGATCTCACTAAACAATCCAACCTGGCCTCCAACTCCTGATCTTTCTGCTTTCTATTTCCAAGTGCTGAGACTATAGGCATGCACCACCATGCACAGACTCTACAAGATACTTTAGTAATATTAAAATCCAAAAAGATTCTATTATTTTTAAAGTTTCAGTGAATTCATTGATGTATTTTAGAACTTGCCTGGGAAGTTTGCTAACCCAGTAGGGAACGACAGGAATCCATCATGGAGGAAACACCTGTTCCTTTGGCACAGCACTGCTGGCTGGGATAGCATATGGAAAAGAATATAGGATAATGGAAGATTCACTTCTCTCTCAGCTAAGTGCTGTATAGACTCTTGGGAAAAGCTTTACAGCTACAGATTTAGAGAGGAGAGCATTTGAATAAATTAACCAACATCAGAGCACATTTACACTGTTGGATAAAATAAGAATATTTAATTTTTTCTCAGCTCATCATATTTTAAAATATTATTTTCAAATAATGACTATATGATAGCTACAACTTTGTAAATCTCTAAGGGAAAAATATACGAGAAATTCTGTCTTTATCCATAAAATAAATGGTTTTATGGTAAATGTGTTTCTCAGGAGAATACCTCACATTTAGTTACAACTTAATTTAAAAGTACAATGGCTTATTATGCTGTTTTGCTGTGGGTCTCATGGCTTGTAATAGGAGTTAATGTTTTTGTTGTTTTGTTTTTGAAGTCCAGGGAATTGAATCCCAGGCTTCATACATGCTAAGCATTGTATCTCCACCACTGAGCCCTAAGAACCACTGTCTAAGCAATGACACAGTCATCCAATGTATTCCACTCTGGGGCCCATCTTCTCTGTTATGACCGCCAGGTTGTGATAGCAGAAAAGAAGGAGGGGCATGGGTTCCTCTGAGAACTTTTTACAGTTTTGAGCAGTAAATGACTTCTGTCACTTCTACTCTCGCCCTATTGGAAGATAACTTTATGGTTCCATCAGTGGTAGGATTCTGAGAAGTACAGTTCCTGTTTTGGCTAAGGAATGCTAATCAATACTAGCAAAGTTTTTCACTTTAATAAACATACATTTCAAAGGGAGGGGTGTGCAAGAGCAAACATTATGCATTTATTTCTTTGAGCAGATCAAGACAAGAATACCAGACCATTATTACAGGGACAGTGCTAGCCTGGAGATCCATTTGTTACAGTTTTCACATCAACATGTTTGAGTAATGAGGCAGAATTCACAGGACCATCAATTGGTTACCTTGAAAATGCAGACATTCCATCACACTAGAATCCTTAAAACATACAAGATGGAGAATAACTAGGGCATTTCATATAGTTTTTCTAGAAATCTCATAACAGTGTATGAATTATTGAAATTAGATTGTATGTTTCTAGTAAAATGACAAAAGTTCAATATTTGTCAATAACATCTGTAAGAAAACATGGTGATTAGTTGTATTCTGCCCTATTTTTATGGAGGGGTAACATGAACAGTCGGATAAATTATTTATTTGATGTTTTAAAATGCTATGGATAAAGTATTTTGAAAATAAAATGAATGCTTATAATTACAGAAAGACTTTGTGCATTATCAAAAGAAGCCTAGAAGGTGGCTGACATACCACCTACGCTGATCCAAACAGGAATGTTAAGGTCCCTAGAGAATTAAAGGCTACTGGCAAATTAATGGGTTGTATCTAACATTAACCACTTAGGTGTGTTTATAAAATCCATTGCCAAGTCTTTAATTTGGCTTATCTTATTTGTCCAAAGGAGATTTGATTAGTAACTGATGAATGTAAAAATCTAAACTGAAGCATATTAGCATCATGGTTACATAAGAAGCATGCAGTAAAAGGAGATGAGAGTTCAGTCAGCCAGGCTAACAGACAGGGATGGAAGGTAGAACATGTACACTGGCTGCTAGAAAGAGAAATCTTGTGGACAGCAAAATCTCAATTATGACAAAAGAAATCCACTCATGTGGAGAAGGGTCATTTACTGAACACCATTTTAATATTAGGCATTTCTTTAGCAACTAAAAAATAAATAGCCATAGCAATGATAATATCTCAAACATTATACAGTCTGTGATTTTACTTTTAGAAACTCATTTCATGCATTCTAATAACTTTATGTGTTGCTCTGGTCCTTATGTATTTATAGTGAAGTTGCAAAACACCCTCTTCAGTTTCAAAATCATTTCATTTATTTTATCATGGTAAGAACATGTGTGACTGTAATTTTTGGCTTCTTTATTGGGTTCTTTTTCCTACCTTCCATCATCATCCCTAATTCTACCTCCTCAACACTAGGTAGAAGAGAAAAAGGTGCAGAGAGGAAGGGGTGTGGGGGGAGTCAATTTCATTGAATTGGGACAAGTCCAATCTTCATTGTCAGTATATCTCCAACCAGCAAACCAGCAAACCAGCAATCAGCAATCAGCAACCAGCAACCAGCAAACCAGCAAACAGCCAACAGCAAGCAGCAAACCAGCAAATAGCAAACGCAAGCAGCAAATTGCAAGAACAGGGACAGCAGCAGGGGATCAGCAGCTGCCTCTCTCAGGGCTCTGGCATTTTTATACCCTCTGAAGAGTCCCCAGAATTCCAAACTTAAACTATCTTCAGCTGACAGAATCACACCCCTGCCAGAGTATGAGACAAATCATAGTCCCCTGCTGTGGACAGTCTGAAACAGCCTCACATCCCACACCTGGGATGAAAACAAAGCACACCCACATAATATTTCCTTGTTTTTAAAAGAATCCCAAATTCCCACTACAGACATGTAACATGAAATCTTAAGTTCACAACACACCATGGTTGGCTCCCCAACTAGCAGATGACCAAAGATTATTCAGATGGCTAGACTGAGACTCTATGTTCATCTCTAATTTCCCATCACTCACCCACCACTCTACCATTTCATTTTGTTAATTTAATTATGTAATGTACTGTCCACCAGTGGAAGTATGCACTGTGTTTCTTTCATCACTGGTTTATTTCACTTAGCACAATGTCCTTAGGGTTCATTTGTGTAGCTACATACATCAAACTTTTCCTTTTATAGTTGGGTTACATTCCTCAATATCATACATTGTAGCTTATCAGTTATTTTATTAGTCAGTGAACATTCAGGTTTCTACATTTAAGCTATAGCTAAAAAGTATTGCAAAGAATATCAGAGTTCTAATAATTTCCTAAGCTCATTTCTATTATTGTTATTTTAAATAATTTCAATTATTTTGAGAACTTCATGCACGAGTCTACCTACACTGTTCCTATCCCTCCATTTTCTAGCTCCTTCCATGTTCCCTCCCTATGTCCCCAATTTATGATCTCTTTTAAAACTTGTACTGTTATAAAGAAATCCTACTGAGTCTATTTAACATTACTCACATGTGCATGTGTCCTGGGATGACCACTTGGGATTGGACAACCTCTGATGATCCGTACCCTTGCATGAAACTAATTCTCTCTCTTCATCTAGGGGTTTGATGGTGTGGGATTTCCCCATGTCAGACTGACATGTCAGCTAGTGTTTTTATTATGATGGTCTTGTCTAGGCAACCAAATTGTTGACATCTCCCAGATACATTTTTCTTGTCATGTCTAGGGCACACAACCTAGCAGTAGGCACCCTTGAATACAGTCTTCTCATCCTCTAATCAGAAAATTTCCCTGGGCTTTAGGGCTTCACATTGTGCTTGTATCAGATAGGGCTGGACACGACACAGATACTTAGTCTCTGCACGTTGACCAGTTGTGGATCTCTGTAATAGTCTCCATCTGTGAGTATAACTGTAAGTTTTCAGAGTACAATTAGAAATTGGTTTAGGAAAATGGCAATAGTAGTTTCCATTCTCTGGTCTATAAGCTCTCCAGCCAAGACTAGTTGACTAATGTGAATTTCCTCCTCTTAAGTGATTCAGTCAGTGTTGTGATGCATAAGCTTTACTAGTGGGAAGGACTACCAATTTCTCCTCTCCCTCGGCAGCTCTCATAACCTTCTCATGATGAGCTAGACCTCAGAGAGGAGGCTTCCAGGTCAGTTCTGTTATCCTTTGATAAATACCCAGATGTGGGCTGCTGAATTATATGTAGTTCTATTTGTAAATGTGCAGAACCTCCATCATGCACTCCTTAGAGTAGCTTGCACATGTTGAATATTCACCCACATGGGCAAGGGCTCTCTGATTTCCCATCTCCTTGGCAGTGCTTGTATTTGGTTATAAATGTCAGTATGTCAGGTATGCAATGGATTGTATTCATAGTTCTGTTGGTTGTTTTTCTATCTTTTCTGGGGAAATGTCTGTTCAGGTTGTTTGTCCATTTCTAATCACATAATGAAAGTTTATGAAATTATTGAATTGTAGGAGTTTCTTATTTATTTTGGAGATTAAGTTCTTATCAGGAGGATGGCTTGTGATTGCTCTCTCCCATTCTGTAGCATGCCTTTTCACTGTTGATTGCTTTTTTTAGCTAGGCCTAAGCTTTTCTATGTGGTGAATTAATAAAAATTTACTTTCTTTATTGTCTTTTTTGTGTCATAAACAACAACAACTACAACAAAAATCATTGCCAAGAGCAATGTCAAGAATGTTTCCTCCTATAGTTTCCTTAGGAATTTTATAGTTTCTCTTCTATTTGATTTTTAATTCTGCCTAATTTACCCCTTCCTTTCCTTGTCTAAAACTTTCTATATACTACCTCCGTGTTCTCTTTCAAATCTGTAGTTTCTTTCATCATAATTATTATACATGCCTATATGTATATACATATATATTCATTAATACATCAATACAACCTGCTAACTCTGGATAATGTTGCTTGTGCATGTATTCTGGAGCAGTCTGTTTAGTATGGGATGACTAACTGATGTGCTCTTCTCTGGGGAATATTTTCTTCCCTTTCCAGCATTCCTTAGTTGTCTATAGCTCTTTATGAAGGGTTAAGGCTTCTTTGTCTTTTCCCTTTCATGTTTAGCATATCTATTTTTGTTGTACTTGTTTGGTTCATGTTGCTAAAGACTTTATGGATACATTTGACTTTAAGATATTCTGACACTGTTTCTAAGTGGCATAAGAGGGGGATCTCATTTCACTCCCTGCACTCCCCATGGATATCGGATTTTATAGCATCATCTATTGAAGAGGCTGTTCTTACCCCACTGTATATTCATGATAGCCTTGTCAAAAATTAGCAGATCATATAGGTTTGGATTTATTCAGTGGTTTCTATTTCATTGTTCAATGGATGTCACCATTCTATGCCAGTTGTATACTGTTTTGGTTATCACTGTTTCCTAAATATATTTTGAGATCAGAAAGTATGATATCCCCATCTTAGGTCTTTTTCAAAAGTATGAATTAGTTACATTTTCTGTGATGGTAAAATAACATGACCAAAAGCAACTTTTTTTTTTAAATAAAGGGCTTCTTTTGCTCATGTTTAGAGTGGGCTAGGGTCAATCATGACAGTGATAGCATGGCATAAAGGCAGAAGCAGAAGCAGGAAATGGTAGCTTTGGTTTTCATCCACACACAGGAATCAGAGAGAGTGAGGAGTAGGCAGAGTGAGGATATAAATCCCCAAAGACTGCCCCCAATTATGTACTCCTAAAGATCACACAACCTTCCTGATACTGTGCTACCAACTGAAGACCAACTATTCAGGTACAGGAGCCTGCATTGGGCATTCTTCATCTAAACTACTGTAGATAGTGTACTAATCTTTGGGGGTTTATGGATCCACATAAAATTTAGAAATCATTTTATCTATTTTTTTTTAAAAAATCATTCTAGTTTTGATCTGGATTTAATAACATCTATAGATTCCTTTGAAAAATATTCAGGTCTTAATATTTGTCTTTTAAGTCATGAATATGAGATGTCTTCTAGTATTTGTTTTGTTGGACTGTTTTTGTCATTTTAATAGTTTTTGGTTTATGTCTTTTACCTCTTAGTCTCTTCTTAAGTAGTCCATGCCTTACAGTGTTATTGTAAATTGGGTAGCTTTTCTAATTTTCTTTTCAGATAGACTATTTACTTGCAATATTTAAGAATGTAACTAACTTTTTATGTTTATTTCATACCTTAAAACTTTATAGACTTCATTTTCGTAGTTCTAAACTTTTTAATAAGGTCATTAGGGGTTTAGATATATTAGATAGTTGCATTTGATGCAGCTATAGTTTTACTTTTTTCTTTAGGGTTTGGATGCCTTTCTATCTTTCCCTCCCTGACCCCTCTCCTCTACTTCTAACACCATGTCAATTGGAGGTGATAACAGTAACTGTCCTTGTCTCATTTTTCATATTGCAAATAATGCTTTTGTAGATTATGACATGAATTATGGGATTTATACATTTATTATGTTGAGGTAATTTCTTTTTGTATCTAGTTTTTATAAATTTTCATGACAAAAATTCCTGAATTATGTACAATGCCTTTAATACAGCTTTTTTGCCTGTTAACATAAACTATGACACATTTGGGAGAGGGAATCTCAGTTAAGGAAATGCTTCCATCTGATTGGATGGTAGATAAGTATGTAGGGCACTTTATTGATTAGTTATTGATGTGGGAGGGTTCACGGAAGGAGGTGTTCTCCCCGTCCTGGGAGGTGCAAGAGAAGTGGTTGCACTTGAGTCTGAGCAAGAAGCAAGTAAGCTGTGCTCCTCTGCGACCTCTGCTTCCGTTCCTGCCGTGAATTCTTGCCCTGACTTCCCTGCATGAAGGACTGTAAGTGGTAAGATGAGATAAATCCTTTTCTTTTCAAGTTACTTTCTGAAACTTGAAACACATCATTTCTCATGATGTCTTTATCATGGCAATATAAAATAATTAGAGCAATTTGTTAAGGTGATAATATGATTATACTATTAATATGATTAATTTATTTTCACATGTTGAATTACCCTTGAATCTTAGGGGAAAAAAATCTTAAATGTCAATGCTGTATGATCTTTTTAATGAGCTAATGGCTTTGGGTTGGTTGAAGACTTTGTTTGTATCTTCATTAAGGATATTGACCTGTATAATTATTCTTGCAATTTTTTTTCTGTCTTTGCTATTAGGCTATTGCTGACCTTTAAAATGAGTTAGAAGGTGCTTTCTCATTATGAGTTTCTTAAAGATATGAGAAAGACTTGTATTTTTCTTTAAATTTTTGGCAAATGTTATTTCTAAAGTCATCTAGTTCTGGAATATTTTTACTGGAGAATTTATGATTACTAATTCATCTCTATATGATGTAAAAGTCTGTTCCCAGACTTCCTATTCATAATGATTTTGTATTTGTAGGTTGTAATTTCTAAAAATTTGGTTCTCCTAGTTATATAATTTGATACACATTCATTCATATAACTTTTAAAAATGTGACATCAGTGGTAATGGGTTTTTCATTTTTTAATCAGGTTCTAGAATTATTTAGAAGGAGGAACTAAAGGTTTGGTTGACAGTTGAAGTTGCAATATAGAAAATGAACCAGAGTGAACATATATTGGGGTAGTACCACATGCATAAAATCGCAGTATCCTGGAAGCAGAGGCAGGGGAACTACTGCATATATTGAGAGTAATTAGGGCTGCAGGGTGAGTGCCAGGCTAGCCAGGGTTACATAGCCAGCCCTTCTTCCAAAGCTAAAACAAACCAAGAAGAAAGACATGGAAGAAAAGAGAGATGGAGGGATAGAGGGAAAGAAGAGAGAGAGAGAGAGAGAGAGAGAGAGAGAGAGAGAGAGAGAGAGAGAGAGAGAGAGAGAGCTCAAAGATATTTACTTGAATGACTAGAAGAAAGCAGAATCCATTTCTGAGGCAGTAAATACAGGCTAGGTATGATTACGTTGCCTCTAAAGGACAAATTTGGAAGTCCATATACATATTTTTCTTTGAGTTTTTTTATGTAGTGGATTACATTGATGGATTTCCATATATTGAACCATCCCTGCATCCCTGGGATGAAGCCTACTTGATCATGGTGAATAATCGTTTTGATGTGTTCTTCGATTCGATTGGCAAGAATTTTATTGGGTATTTTTGCATCGATATTCATAAAGGATATTGGCCTGTAGTTCTCCTTCTTTGTTGGATCTTTGTGTGGTTTTGGTATCAGCAAATTGGGAAAGGATCTTCACCAACCCTACATCCAACAGAGGACTAATATCCAATATATACAAAGAACTCAGGAAGTTAGACTCCAGAGAGCCAAATAACCCTATTAAAATGGGGTACAGAGCTAAACAAAGAATTTTCACATAAAGAACTTTGAGTGGCTGAGAAGCACCTTAAAAATGTTCAACATCATTAGTCATTAGAGAAATGCAAATCAAAACAACCCTGAGATTTTACCTCATACCAGTCAGAATGGCTAAGATTAAAAACTCAGGAGGCAGTAGGTGTTGGCGAGGATGTGGAGAAAGAGGAACACTCCTCCACTGCTGGTGGAAATGCAAGTTGGTACAACTACTCTGGAAATCAGTCTGACTGTTCCTCAGAAAACTGGGCATAACACTTCTGGAGGACCCTGCAATACCACTCCTGGACATATACCCAGAGGATTCCCCGGCATGCAATAAGGCCACATGCTCCACTATGTTCATAGCGGCCCTATTTATAATAGCCAGAAGCTGGAAAGAACCCAGATGTCTCTCATGTGGTATATTTACACAATGGAGTACTAAGTCAGCAATTAAAAACAATGAATACATGAAATTCTTAGGCAAATGGTTGGATCTGGAAAATATCATCCTAAGTGAGGTAACCCAAGCACAAAAGAACACACATGGAATACAGTCACTGATAAGTGGATATTAACTCAGAAACTCTGAATACGCAAGACACAATTCACATATCAAATGACTCCCAAGAAGAAGGAAGGAGGGGGCCTGAATCCTGAAAAGGCTTGTTCCAGCATTGTAGGGGAGTACCAGGACAGAGAAGTAGGAGGAGGTTGATAGGAGAATGGGCAGAGGAAAGAGGGCTTAGGGAACTTATGGGGAGGGGGAACTGGGAAAGGGAAAATAATTTTGAATGTAAGCAAAGAATATTGAAAATAAAAATTATATTAAAAAAACAAAAACAACAACAAAAAAACAAAACAAACAAAAAAAAATAAAAAAGAAAGAAAGAAAAGGGTTTTCTTGGCTCCCAAGCCTGGGTGACAGTTCATCATCAAAGAGAAGTAGTCATAGAAACAGGACTTTGAAAGATCTGTCTCATTACATCCAGAGTGGAGACTGGAAATCAGTGGGTTACGCTGTTACAGATAATGCTCAGTCTTCTTCTCTCCCCTTCTACCACCCACAATCCCATGCCTAGGAAGTGATATTCCCCACATGGACATGCCTTCCAATTTATCATGAGAAACAGAAAAGCCCACAAACCAATCTAAACAAGATAATCCTTCATTGAGACTCCCTTCCCAGGTGCTTCTCCATCAGTTTTTATTCTCCCTTAATTATTTTACTTATTTATATTACAAATGTTGACCCCTTGCTGGTCAGCCCATGCAGAGATCTTCATCCCAGTCCTCCTCCCCTTTTCCTCTAAGAGGGTGCCCCCCCCCACTGAGCATCCCCCTTTCTGGGGCATCAAATAGAATTAGGTACACCTTTTCCCACTAAGTCTAGACAAGACAGACCTCTGCTGCATATGTACTGAGGGTCTCAGACCAGCCCGTGTATGGTCTTTGGTTGGTGGCTTAGTCTCTCAGAGCTCCCCAGGATTCAGGTTAGTTGTTGTTTTTCCTTTGTGGTTGCCATCCCCTTCAATTTATTCAATCCTCCCCCTAACTCTTCCACAGGGATCCCTGAATTCAGTCCAGTAGTTGGCTGTCTCAGTCAGCTGCTGGTAGAGTCTCTCAGAGGAGACCCAAGCTAGGCTCCTGCCTGCAAGCACAATATAGCATCAGTAGTAGTGTCAGGGTTTGGTGTGTGCCCCTGGGATGGACCCAAGGTTGGACAGGCCATTGGACAGCCATTCCTTCAGTCTCTGCTCCATTTATTTATTTATTTATTTATTTATTTATTTATTTATTTATTTATTTATTTAGATCAGAACAAGTCTGGGTCAAAAATTTGAAGGTGGGTTAGTGTGCCCATCCCTCCACTGGGGGGCCCTGTCTAACTACTGGATGTGAACTCTTCAGGTTCCATCTCCTCACTGTTGGGCATTTTTGCTAAGGTCACAATGGAGGAATCTCTGAATGGCCAAGAAGCACCCAAAGAAATGTTCAATATCCTTAGTCATCAGAAAAATGTAAATCAAAACGATCCTGAGATTCCACCTTATACCAATCAGAATGGCTAAGATCAAAAACTCAAGCAACAGCACATAATGGTGAGGATGTGGAGAAAGGGGAACTCTCTTCCATTGCTGGTGAGATCGCAAACTAGTATAACCATTCTGGAAATCAATCTCGCGATTCCTCAGAAAATTGGAAATAATTCTATCTGAAGACTGAGCTATACCACTCCTGGGCATACACCCAAAAGATGCTCCACTGTAGCATAAGGACATGCTCCACTATGTTCATAGCAGCCTTATTTATAATAGTCAGAAATTGAATGTGCCCTAGGTGTCTCAGATGATTTATTTGCACAATGGACTACTACTCAGCTGTGAAAATGAGGACATCATGAATTTTGCAGGGAAATGGATGGAACTAGAAAATATCATCCTGAGTGAGGTAACTTAGACACAAAAGGACAGGCATGGTATGCACTCACTGATAAGTGGATATTTGTCAAAAAATATACAATACCCATGATCCACTCTGTAAGACTGTAAGACATTAAGTTAAAAGGAAGGCCCAAGTAAGGATGCTTCAATTCCACTTAGAAGCAGGAACAAAAGAATCATGGGAGGCAGAGCAGAGAGGGACCTGAGTAGGAGAGGGGAGGGGAGGGAATGGGGTCAGGATCAGATATGGGGGAGACAGGAGAGAGGCCCAGAGGGCCAGGAGAATGAATTGAAATATGTCACTGCCAAGGTAGGGGAGGAGGGTTGGGGGGACCTCGAGAGTGTCCTAGAGACCTGGGCTGTGAGCGGTGCCCAGGACATAATGTGCTTCCATATCTTATCAAGGTGACAATTAAAACTGTCACAAAACGTTAAAGCATCTGAGGAGGTTTCCTAGTAGAAATCAAGAGTACATGAGTAGCCTGGTAGTATGTCTTCTTCTGAAATGCCAGTCTGCCCGAGTAAGGTCCAGTTTAAGTTCATATTTCTCTATCACAACATTATTTCTGGAAAAACGTCAACATACATGAAACAGAAAATGTTTTTTTTTTGTTTGTTTGTTTTTATCTCTTAACACTGTAGCTTTAGGAGGTACATGGCTTACCACTGAAGGTAGATCTGGTCGAAACTGACTAAACGTCAATCACATAAAGTCACCAGTTCACCTATCTTCAGTTTGGGTGCTTCCTTTGTTATCACTGCAAGTGAATTGTATGCTTTAACTGCCTCCCGCTTCCCTCTATATTACCAAAAACTGTTAAGGCAGAGAAAGTCATCAGCTGAACACACTGGAAAATGCAAATAATGGGTTGTTCAAAGAAACCAGGCTTTACTTTTCATAAAACCTAATATTCTAGGGCAACTAAGGCATCTCTTTAGTGTAACTATCTCAGAGCCTAAGTTTTCACTCTGGTTGTGTTATCTGTTTTCTACCAAAGTCGCACCTGCACTCTTCTACTCTGCTTCAAACCATTGGAACTGCAAAGTGTGTTTACCCTTCTCTCTTGGCATCTAGCTTCTTGTGAAATTCTGCCAGAATCAGGGCACCGAGAGACTGAGGCGTGGAGGAGGGAAGAACTATGCTCATGCTGGCTCTGGTGCATCGGCAGTTGCTCTAGTAGCTGCTCGAAGTTGTAGGAGCAGTGGAGACCAGATGGCTGAGCGTTTATTCCAGCAAGCTAACGCTTAATGCACTCCAGCTCTGGCAGGGGTAGCACTCTGGAAGTTCTAGTCTGGTGTGTTGGAAAGTATATGCACATGGGCTCTGTTTCAAAGATGGCAGTGGTTTCTTGATTTCAGGATGACAACTTTTATTCCTTATACCTCGTTTCATTTATTTTCATCATCTCTTACTACTTTCTATTTGAAATAGTTGAGCTTTTTTTTGTTTGTTTTAATATATTTTCCTGTGTAGCATCTGACTAATACTTAGCATTCCTAGAAAATAACCCAGGAAAGATCAAAATAAAATATAGAACTTGAAAATAATAAATTTGCTACCAGTGAAAAACCTGAGGGCAATAGCCTACAGGATGTTTTATTTTCATAATTAATGTATTACCTGTTGGCATCCAGGAAAGAATGCCTTCCTTTTACAGCAAGGTTTGGGCTCTAATCGCTCTTTTATTTTGTTATAAAATTATATTGTTATAAACATATTGTTGTACAAAAGCGAATTCATTTTTTTCAAGTTCTATTTTATATTGATCTTTCCTGGGATCTATCCAGAGGTCATATAATCTAGGTGATTCTTGATCTGATCAAGTAGATAGTTGAGATTAATTACCACAGCTGGGGAGAACATTTGGGCATTAGTAAGTCTGACCATTTTAGAAACAATGTTGGCTTAATGATAGCTCAAGGGTAGCAAAATTATTTTTTCAATTTCAAATGAACTGAGCTTTGTATAAAGTTGAGGACCTAATAGAACTGGCATCAACACAGGCAGAAATCTGAAATTAGACTCAATCTATATCTATAGTGTGTAAATGATAACATATATAGCACTTGAAGGTGCCCAACTCTCTCATGTGGCAGCTGTGACCTTGATTGGAAGAGAACACTTTGGAAAATTTAGAGAACCACGAATACTCAATTTCTAGAGTATCCTGTCCAGTAAAAGAAGCTTTCCATCCTTGATTAAGGAGGCAGACTTGCTTGGAAATTTCATAAAGCAGATGCAACTCAAAAAAGTTCTCTCCTAGTTCCACTCTACTACTGCTAATAACTTCTACCTCCTTAGTGAGAGGCATAATATAGAAGTCTTTAGAGGCGATGCAAAATATTCTATCCAGATTTGTGCTCAATAGGAACTAAAAAGAAATAGAACTGTGATCATATATCGAGCAAAGGAAAAAGTGTCACACAGTCTCCTTACTGTTTCTAGAAAGAAGCAGCTGAAATTTCTTCTCTTTGTCAGAGACATCATAGATGTGTTTATAGAAGCCTGTGGAGGACTGCACCCTCCTGGAAGATGAAAGTAGAAAAGGTTGATTCCTGTCACGTCTGCATTTAACTGTCCTGTTTGGCAAATGCATTACAGGGTATGACAATGGCGTATCATAAATCAATTAGGCAGTAATTTAAATTTACAGCCGCTGTTGTTGCTCCTCCAGATGCAGTGTGCTTACTTAAACAGCTCAGCCAAGCCCTTGACAACCCACATGCATTCTGATCAGTTTTGAGCTATGCATGCTGATCCGTCAAGTGGGTTTTTCTCCCTCCATATTGACACACAAACCTAGCAGAAGCATCTTTTCCTCGAAGGCAGAGGGCCATTTCAACTTTTCTCCTCTCAGATATAAAAGAGAATGAAGAACTTTGACCCTTCTGACATTTCATAGATTATCATGACCCTGACTAGATCAGACTTAAAGAACAGCACAGGACAAATGTCTTAGAAACTTCAACAAGGCCTAGAGAGATGGCTGAGCCATTAAAGACTAGATTTACAACCCAAACTCTAAGAAGCCTCAATAAGACAAAAATATGCCAGAAGGTAGGGGGAAAAACTATGAGATTTCAAGGGGCTTTCTCTTTGGGAAATATCTAAAGTTTCTTGTGTCTGCTGTTAGGGTTTACCCACCACAGCTAAAGGAAAGTTGTTTAGCATTAAAACAAGACTACTAAATAAGTTTAGGTATATGTATTCTTTTATTCCATCATAGTCAATTGATGAACTGGGATGTTCTTCAGTCTTGGAATGGGATCTAGTGGGATGCAGCTACAGGAAGCTGAAAGATGACCTATGGACTTGCTTAGAAAGAAGGTTAGGGCTTTATTCTTTTAGGCTGTAAGAAATACCTTCTTGTGTTGACTGTTCTCTATACTACCATCAAAGATGGTCACTGTTCTCTGTCAAATATTCTGCCCAAGTGTTTAGTAGTGCGGCAGTCAATCTTCTCATCAGGGGATAATATCAAATATCATGGGGATGATTTTTATGAGGAAAATAGCCACACATTGTTCTTTTTCTGTCATAATTCTAAATAGCATGAAGTCACTGTTAATTTCCAAGTCATTCCATAAAGGTAGAAAAGCAAAGAAGAAAATGTACCAGAAAAATCACAATATGTACGGAGAGGAAAAAAGCCAGTTTTATCCATATATCCTCATTTCCCACCTGAAGTTCAAGAAGAGATGTTATAGCTTGACAAATGTTATGTATCCGGAACACTGACACCCTAAACAAGAAATAGAGCGGTAACAGCAATAAAATATTGGTGATGGGATTTCATGAGTGATCACCAGACAAATCCTTGACCCAATAAGTAATTTCCTCTGGCCTCGCCAGGTCAAGGCAACTTGCCTCAAGCAGCACTTAACACTGCTCCATGACAACTTGAGTGATGGGTGGGAGGGAAGGAAACCTCATGTCTGGTTCCTCCACGGTCCACTTATTTCTTGAGCGAACTCTCATTTCTATGCCAGCACCTTTATTTCTTGATGCTCCTTAAATGGTAAGGCTCCCTTAAAGAGTCTGTAATAGGTAAAGCCCATGGTAGTTAGGAAGCTTTCCTAACTACCATGTCACATCCAATCTCTACTTCTCAATGGGGAATTATAAAATTAATGTATTCAGCTTCTCCTCTATGACCTTGGCTATCATCCAAGGAACTGGACTGGAGACAGATGTTGGAGAACTGTGTTGCCAATCTCTTTTATTCCCTAGGAATGACAGGGACGTTGCCCTTGTTTCTAGCTATGCCCAGGCAATTTATAATCAAGGCTAGGTCAGTCGTGGGCCTTTGTTACAGGTATCTCCACTGTGTGGCTTCTTTAAGTCTTTCCAGGGTTCTGCAAATGACATGTTCAGTCAGAGACAGTGATGGGATTTGGTGAGACAGGCAGGACATAAGCCTAGAACAGTAGTAGACTCACAGGTTATTCTGGGAGAACAAAAGTTGGAAAGAAGACAAGCTAGTGATATGGTTGTCAAAGGATGTCACTTAAAACTTGGCTAGATACCCAGAAACTAGATGAATAATGTCATTCCTTTTTCCCAGTCAGGTTCAGCATGGGAAACTAGGTAGTGATGGAGGTGGAATCACAATGCATAGGTTATGCATCTCTAAAGCATGAGTTTGTATCTCTCCTTGATCAAGACTTCCAGTCACACTTTGTTACCTTTGGGATAAAAACCAGTATTTTCCAGATATAAAATGACCTTCCCAAACACCTATACTAACTTCTTAGAGCTATCATTAATGGGTTTCACAGTTTGGGTGGTAAGCTTTTAGACTTCTCATTTTATACTGGTGGGCAAATTTCTTGACTGCTCTGAACTTGTTCCTTTATATATAGGACTCAAGAAAACTAATGTTTGAATTGCTCTTCTGATGATTAAAAAGTGCATACAGTAAGTAAAATAATAGTTTTCAGATATTGACTCATTTAACATTAACTATTAAGGCAATAAAAATAAAAACTGTGGGCTAAAGATATATCTCAGTTGGAAGAGTGTTTGACTTACATCATGAGGACCTGGTTTTTATCTCCAGCACCATGAAAGTAAAATAAAAAATTTCAAATTAAGTCTATGATATAAGTTCAATTATTTAGCATAAATTATACAATATTCAAAGACAAGTATAGGTATTTATAAAAATAGACTAAGAGTAATACACCTTTACAACAATTTGCTATGATCAAGACTACTTGGCTTGGATGTGGTAGTAGAACATGTAAAAGAGAAAAAGGTGTTATTGGATAAGAATGTAACTTCCAGACAATTCTGTAGATTTGATACCTGTGAAAAGAAACAGGAGAGAGCATGATTGGACATAAAAGAATCATGCAATTGAGGTGACAAAGCAAGTTTAGGATCAAGGCTGCTCTGTGTTTCACGCTGATTATTTTTGTCACCCACTGCAGACACTCAGACACTCAGTTAATAGCAAAGGGAAGAGCATGTGGTACCAGCTTCAAAGCTAAAGAAGATCCTCAAAAGGTTAGGTCTGCCAGCTGGCTACACTCTTTGCTAAGATACCATGGGTCCCTTTTTGAAGGGAGACTCACCTGGCCTGTATCTTGAGCCACTGTGTCTAGTACTCTATGCAAACAGCTTGAGAAATACTTCTATTTCATGTTCTACATTTTCAAAATCTATTGTGATTTGCTGTTTGTTCTTTTTAATGGTTGATTTCTTAAAACAGTATTCTCAGAAAAATATTTATATTCCTTTTATATACAAGATAATCATGATGCTAGAACACTCACACTCTAAGTTATATAACGCTAACATTCAGTGCTTATTAATGCATTTCTATAAAGTACTTAACCTGCACTTTCCTTTTTTAGTGCCCACACTGTTATGTCTACATACTCTGTCAGCAGTCCTACAATAGAACACCACTTGGGTTAGCTTTGTAATGGGATTTCTCTGGATGGACATAAAGTTGCCAGCAGTCTACAAAAAAGCCAAGGGCCGGATAGGGTGAGCAGAAGAGCAGCCCTCGATGCCTCTTTGGCTTCAGGCCTGTGAATGTCCAGTTCTGATTCTGCTGTGCTCTTGGCCTCACTGCATCTTCATTTCTCCCTACACATGGGCTCTTTACCCTCCAAGGGAACAGCTCCATGTTCAGAGCAGAGCTGCACACCAACCCTGATTCACAGGCTACAGCGACAATCGATGGTAGTCAGAGAGTCAGGTAACAGGCTTGAATGATAGGAAGATTGGAACTTTTGTTTTGTTTTGTTTTGTTTTCAGAAGGAAAGGTGGTGCCAGATAGGAGGTCGGTGGAAGAAAAAGAAAGATGATGGCGCCCCAAAGAGAGACAAGAAGAGAGGAAAGTAGAGGAAGAATAATCAGAGAAACATTTTCTTTTCTCATGTTAAGAATAATAGAATAATAGAAGTTAACTGGCTTCCTCTCAGACAGCATGGGCTTACAGTGTGTATTTTAAACTGCAAGCTTACACTGAAGCCCAGTCTCTTAAGTCAAAGTAGTAAAATAGAGTATGTTAATACTAGTGTATGCCCTCCGAGGTCACCATTCTTCCTAGGGTCTAGCATTTCAGACTGTGTGTAGAATGCATGCTGGTTAGGCCTGAGTACAAATTTGGCCATCTTTTTAACAATCATATACAAGCCGAGTGAGTGGGGGACTCTCTAAAACATGATGCAAGCTGCAAGGAAATGTGTAACTTCTGACTGCAGGCTGAGGAGCTCTGAGGTAGATCCTAACTGCCTCTGAGAAGTGTGACTCAAGCGTGGCTCAGAATCGCCCTTTGCTCCTTCTTTCCAGAAAGGCACAAGCAAAAGCCATCTGTGGTCCTTGCTTTCATACCTCAACCCTGGTATGAAAAATGGAAAGATATACCACATTTTTGCATCCATTCTTCTGTTGAGGGATACCTGGGTTCTTTCCAGCATCTGGCAATTATAAATAGGGCTGCTATGAACATAGTAGAACATGTATCCTTATTACATGGTGGGGAGTCTTCTGGGTATATGCCCAGGAGTGGTATAGCAGGATCTTCTGGAAGTGAGGTGCCCAGTTTTCGGAGGAAGCACCAGACTGCTTTCCAGAGTGGTTGTACCAATTTGCAACCCCACCAGCAGTGGAGGAGTGTTCCTCTTTCTCCACACCTCTCCAACACCTCAATGGAGTACTATTCAGCCATTAGAAACAATGAATTCATGAAATTCTTAGGCAAATGGATGGAGCTAGAGGACATCATACTAAGTGAGGTAACCCAGACTCAAAAGGTAAATCATGGTATGCACTCACTAATAAGTGGATATTAACCTAGAAAACTGGAATACCCAAAACATAATCCACACATCAAATGAGGTACAAGAAGAAAGGAGGAGTGGCCCCTGGTTCCGGAAAGACTCAGTGAAACAGTATTCAGCAAAACCAGAACGGGGAAGTGGGAAGGGGTGGGTGGGAGGACAGGGGAAGAGAAGGGGGCTTACGGGACTTTCGGGGAGTGGGGGGGGGGCTAGAAAAGGGGAAATCATTTGAAATGTAAATAAATTATATCGAATAAAAATAAAAAAAAAAGAAAAATGGAAAATCTTCTAATTTTTCCCTCAAAAGAATATGCTTTACCTTGGGAATTTTTCAACAGTCGTAATAATCTACCTCTCCAAAATGTCTAACCTTTGAGTATTTGAAATGAGATATGTCATTTGCAAGGTGTCTTCCTTGTCTTAAAACTATTTCTTGCTCTATTTTTTTAATTCAGCTTGTGATGGATATTCACTCATAACATTAACTATCCAATTGTTTTCCAGTTGCCCAGATCTTAATCTTATACAGTGACATTGACCATCTGAATGTCCAAGAGATATCTGTTCTTGGTGACCTACATTTTGCTCATCATAGTTTATTTCCAAGGAGTCTGAAGTTGTCCCTGTGGCCTTCAAAAACCCACTAAAAACAAGATGTCAACATCATTTCAAAAATTAGGGTAATGAACATATTAGGAGGAAAGATCTTTGTGATGTGTTAAGAGATACTTTCATTTGAGAGTGTCTTATTTGAACTCCAGCCCTATTCTGTATTTTACCTGTGCGCCCTTGGTCACGGCACTTGCGGTGTTTGAGCCTTCTTTCCTTTCTCCTGTGAAGGTGAGTAGTTAACTGGACTCTCTGGGTAGCTGTGAGGCTCGAACTGGATAACATGTGTAAATGCTATATAGGTGTTGTAAGGGTAATATCAAATGTGTCCTATGGACAGCCTTGAAGAAGTCTTAGGGAGTTAGATGGGTGGGTTTTCATCCTTCCTACTTTGCAATTAATCTCAAATTGTTTTCTTTTTGACAAACTTGTAACAGACCATCCGTGGGCAGTGGCCAATCATAGACAGTTCTAAGGTAGTAAACAGCCAACCAAAGCTGGCAGGTGGCCATTTGCTCCTCAACAGGTTTCTGGCCAACACAGCATGGGCTTTGAATCAGGTGTGACAATGAGCCCCTGTCCTCACTGGGACCATGCAGCTGAAAATCCACACCATCTCCAGCCCACTACTGGAGTGCATCGATGCTGATGTCAGCGGCAGGGAAGAGAAGGCTGCTTTAACATGTTAGTGTTCACCCTGAGCCTCTTTACTTTATACCTTTCATTACTTAGTTCAAAGTTAGTTCCTTTCTATAAGTTCAGTGAAGAAAAGATAACCAAGAGTTTTGAAGGGTTTCTGGTCTTTCTAGCACGCTACAGAACACCATCCCAATATAACCACTTAAGAATTTACCATGACATTTACGATTTTCAAATAGTGAGTAAGCTAACTCTTCTTGAGAAATGTAGCAATCCTAGGTAAACTAAGCTGTGGCATTAAAGCACTTGTCTCCATTGTCCCGGA
Source organism: Apodemus sylvaticus (assembly GCF_947179515.1). NCBI lineage: Eukaryota > Metazoa > Chordata > Mammalia > Rodentia > Muridae > Apodemus > Apodemus sylvaticus. Next base: position 47,617,530 of record NC_067477.1, read on the forward strand.
AAGGAGAATCACCAGAGAAGGGATTAAGTTGATTGGGAAGCAAGGCTCCACAGGAACTGCTCATATTTAATCAATTGTTTGAAGAGCCAGTATCAGCTAAGAAATGCAGAAAAGTGTATCTATTGTCTTTCTTTTCTTCAAACAAAAATTCTGAAGTCTAACACAGCAGGGAAAATTTTATGCTTTTGTTTGCTCTCCAGACATCTTGGGAACATTATATAGTCAGCCAGAATCCTGAAATCCCTTGGATATTACAGGGAATGGGGCCATTATAAAAACAGCTGGTGGCCATTTCTTGGCTCTACACAACCATTTCCCAGCTTACCCTCCAGGTCCTGAAAGTTACACAGATCACTCACTCATTCACTCACTCACTCACTCACTCACTCACTCACTCATTCACTCACTCTCTCATTCTCTCCCTCCGTCCCTTACTCACTCACTCATTCAGTGATGCATAAACATTTTGGAGAACTGTTAGATACAAAACATTTCCAAAGATCTATAGTTTACTTCATGATGTAATAAACAGAAAAAAAAGTCTTTACAATTGTTAAGGAAAAACAAAATGTTTTCTCGAAATCTTTAGCACTGAATAGTAAGGACAAAGGAGATTTTTAGTAACCATGAGATACTTTTTCTCCTAGATCTTCCTGTTAGAACTCCATCAGAATTAAGAACTATGGTTGTTGCATGACTTGAATTAACCATATGATCATGGCAGGGAGCCTTGCAGCCCTCCGGCAAGCCTAGCAACCAAAGGTTTATAGTTGTCATAGGTACTCCAGTGGGGGCTAATCAGAAATGCCATAAGGTGTCTATTAAAGCAACTGGAATACAAATAAGAAAACCCAAGTTGAGTATTCTGTCAAAGGTAAGGACTGACTTTGTAGAAAGCCAATGCTATGTGCCTAGTCAGACAGAATCCTGGAATCTGCTGGAGGCAGGTATGGTCTGGGCACAGCCTTGGCCCTTCTGGAAGTGGCAAGTCAGGAAAGATGTTTTTACAGCTCATGTAGAGAAAGCTTTACACCTACTTTCAAATGTGCATGCTTATTTACAATATACTTATTGAGTTTCCCCAATTGTCTTGATTAACCAGTATTGTTTTAGGAGGGGTTCGTAGTGTATGATCAGAAAAATTAAAATGCTATGAAAAGTTTTAAGGCTCCTGAAATGATTTCCCCATGTAAGGAAAAGCTCACAGTACAACAACAGTACAATGAAATGGGCATGCAGACAAACATTATATTATCAAATAGAGAGATAGCCTAGATTAAATGCTCCACAGAGACAAGAGGTCTTGGATATGTCTAGTGTTTTACTGCTTAAAACACCACTTCAGCTCTTAATAAACTCAAGAATTAACAAGAATTGAAATACTACCATCAAGGTGCAAGATGTAAGAGCTCAGAAGGACATCTAGTCCCAGCTAAGTGGTGAGAATCAGTAGAAGGTCAGAAATAACTTTGTGAAGGGGATAACTTTGCAAGAGAATTATTAATGGCAGGTGAGGACCACAGAGAGAAAAATCAAGAACATTGGGGAAAGCTTGTTAAAGAGAGAAACATTGTTAAGTGCAGAATAATGTCTAAGAATTGCAAATGCCATACTCTGCTGTGTCTACAGTACAGTGTGGCAATAGGGACTAGTTAGACATAGTTAAGAGAGGTGTCCAGAGCCCAGATCTTCCATAATGTCATTCTAATGAGTCTGAAATTTGACTTAAAGGCATTTGAAAAACCAATGAAGCATTTGAAGCAGCAAATTGACATGATTGGATCTCTCTCTCTCTCTCTCTCTCTCTCTAATTGATCTATCTATCTATCTATCTATCTATCTATCTATCTATCATCTATCAATTATTGATCTGTCTATCACCTATCTACCATCTATCTATCTATCTATCTATCTATCTATCTATCTATCTATCTATCTATCTATCATCTATCTATCATCTATCTGTCTGTCTATCATCAATCTATCTATCTATCTATCTATCTATCTATCTATCTATCTATCTATTTATTGTGAAAACACCACGAATGATAGCTTCACGGAGGATTACTGAGAAAGACAATGAAATGCAGGCAGATTGTGGTAGAAAGACTTTAAAATGGTCTAGAAAGAAATTGGTGGTGACCTGACATAAAGGGAAAGCCATGAAGATGGAGAGTTGTGAACTAATTTGACAGATATATAAAGGAAAGATATGACAAATCCCGGAGACCATATATAAGAGCAGAAAAAAATATATAGACAACAAGAAAAATGCTCAGAACTCTGACTCAGACACCCTGAGAAAGGTTTGTCCATTTTTGAGGTAACAACTGGAAGTGAGAAGATTGATTTGTGTGGTCTTGGGAAACTCAAAGCTGTCAAGAGATCCCTGTGCTAAGGATATACTGATGAGAGTCCTTGGTTTTTGCTTATAATGGTAGACTTAGAGAATAACATGAAAAAGACCATATAGAAAGAGAGGTATGCCTGGGACAGAGCTCTGAATGCTCAGAGAGGGAAAAACCATGAAGTTCTTCTAAATAGCTTGTATGCAAACAGAAGATGAATGAATAGGGACCTATGGAGAGACTGTGGGAAGCTGTGGTGTACATGTTGGTTCTCAGCATATGGCTCTCTTTTACACAGACTGTCTCCACCATCCAGCATTTCCAGATCATAGATTAAACATACCACAGCTATACCATCCTTCTTATTCTCTTATCTGTATATAAGCAGTATTGAGATGTGTCTGTTACACGGTAGACACTACAGACTGTTCCCCCCCAAAATAAGCATCCCTATATAAGGATCAAGATATAATTATACCTATCTTTGCTCATAAGGGTTATTTTTTTGCAACTTATTTTGGGATATGTGTTATAGTTCTGGTAGTCCAAGGAATGGAATATGAAAGAAGAAATTGTAAAAATACTAGCAAGTGTGTATAGATGTAGTCTTTATAAGTCTTTGAAGAAGTTGGCTCCTTGAAGAGGATATGTTAACATATGTCTCAACCCTCACTGAGATGCTATTGGAAAACTCACAAACAGTACAACTTCTGTCCCCTCAGACACTTGGGGGCTTACTCTTGACCTTTTACTCTGTATAATGAGATGGTGTTTTTATTTTATTTTTTTAGAGATATATTAATTTATTGATACTTTTTTGATATATTTTTTATTTACATTCAAATGATTTCCCCTTTTCTGGTTCCCACTCCCCGAAAGTCACATAAGCCCCCTTCCCTCCCTATGTTCTCCTACCCAACCCTTCCCACTTCCCTGTTCTGGTTTTGTCTTATACTGCTACACTGGGTCTTTCCAGAACCAGGGGCCACTCCTCCGTTCTTCTTGTACCTCATTTGAAGTGTGGATTATGTTTTGCATATTCCAGTTTTCCAAGCTAATATCCACTTATTAGTGAGTGCATACCATGATTGAGCTTTTGAGACTGGGTTACCTCACTTAGTATGATGTTCTCTAGCTCCATCCATTTGCCTAAGAATTTCATGAATTCATTGTTTCTAATGGCTGAATAGTATTGATATACCACATTTTTTGTATCCATTTTTCTGTTGAGGATACCTGTGTTCTTTCCAGCTTCTGGCTATTATAAATAGGGCTGCTATGAACATAGTGGAACATATATCCTTATTACATGCTGGGGAATCCGCTGGGTATATGCCCAGGAGTGGTATAGCAGGATCTTTCGGAAGTGACATGCCCAGTTTTCTGAGGGACTGCCAGACTGATTTCCAGAGTGGTTGTACTAATTTGCAACCCCACCAGCAGTGGAGGAGTGTTCCTCTTTCTCCACATCCTCACCAACATCTGCTGTCTCCTGAGTTCTTAATCTTAGCTATTCTGACTGGTGTAAGGTGAAATCTCAGGGTTGTTTTGATTCGCATTTCCCTGATGACTAGTGAAGTTGAGCATTTTTTAAGATGTTTCTCTGCCATCCGAAGTTCTTCAGGTAAAAATTCTTTGTTTAACTCTGTACCCCATTTTTAATAGGGTTATCTGGTTTTCTGGGGTCTAACTTCTTGAGTTCTTTGTATATATTGGATATTAGCTCTCTATCTGATGTAGGGTTGGTGAAGATCTTTTCCCAATTTGTTGGTTGCCGATTTTTCCTTTTGATGGTGTCCTTTGCTTTACAAAAACTTTGTCATTTTATGAGGTCCCATTTGTCAATTCTTGATCTTAGAGCATAAGCTATTGGTGTTCTGTTCAGGAACTTTCCCCCTATACCGATGTCCTCAAGGGTCTTCCCCAGTTTCTTTTCTATTAGCTTTAGAGTGTCTGGCTTTATATGGAGGTCCTTGATCCATTTGGAGTTGAGCTTAGTACAAGGAGACAAGGATGGATCAATTCGCATTCTTCTGCATGCTGACCTCCAGTTGAACCAGCACCATTTGTTGAAAAGGCTATCTTTTTTCCATTGGATGTTTTCAGCCCCTTAGTCCAGGATCAAGTGACCATAGGTGTGTGGGTTCATTTCTGGATCTTCAATCCTGTTCCACCGATCCGCCTGCCTGTCACTGTAACAATACCATGCAGTTTTTTTTATTCGATATAATTTATTTACATTTCAAATGATTTCCCTTTTCTGGCCCCCCACTCCCCGAAAGTCCCCTAAGCCCCCTTCTCTTCCCCTGTCCTCCCACCCACCCCTTCCCACTTCCCCGTTCTGGTTTTGCCGAATACTGTTTCACTGAGTCTTTCCAGAACCAGGGGCCACTCCTCCTTTCTTCTTGTACCTCATTTGATGTGTGGATTATGTTTTGGGTATTCCAGTTTTCTAGGTTAATATCCACTTATTAGTGAGTGCATACCATGATTCACCTTTTGAGTCTGGGTTACCTCACTTAGTATGATACTCTCTAGCTCCATCCATTTGCCTAAGAATTTCATGAATTCATTGTTTCTAATGGCTGAATAGTACTCCATTGTGTAGATATACCACATTTTTTGCATCCACTCTTCTGTTGAGGGATACCTGGGTTCTTTCCAGCATCTGGCAATTATAAATAGGGCTGCTATGAACATGGTAAAACATGTATCCTTATTACATGGTGGGGAGTCTTCTGGGTATATGCCCAGGAGTGGTATAGCAGGATCTTCTGGAAGTGAGGTGCCCAGTTTTCGGAGGAACCACCAGACTGCTTTCCAGAGTGGTTGTACCAATTTGCAACCCCACCAGCAGTGGAGGAGTGTTCCTCTTTCTCCACACCCTCTCCAACACCTGCTGTCTCCTGAATTTTTAATCTTAGCCATTCTGACTGGTGTAAGATGAAATCTTAGGGTTGTTTTGATTTGCATTTCCCTAATGACTAATGAAGTTGAGCATTTTTTAAGATGCTTCTCTGCCATCCGAAGTTCTTCAGGTGAGAATTCTTTGTTTAACTCTGTACCCCATTTTTTAATAGGGTTGTTTGGTTTTCTGGAGTCTAACTTCTTGAGTTCTTTATATATATTGGATATTAGCCCTCTATCTGATGTAGGATTGGTGAAGATCTTTTCCCAATTTGTTGGTTGCCGATTTGTCCTCTTGATGGTGTCCTTTGCCTTACAGAAACTTTGTAATTTTATGAGGTCCCATTTGTCAATTCTTGCTCTTAGAGCATACGCTATTGGTGTTCTGTTCAGAAACTTTCTCCCTGTACCGATGTCCTCAAGGGTCTTCCCCAGTTTCTTTTCTATTAGCTTCAGAGTGTCTGGCTTTATGTGGAGGTCCTTGATCCATTTGGATTTGAGCTTAGTACAAGGAGACAAGGATGGATCAATTTGCATTCTTCTGCATGCTGACCTCCAGTTGAACCAGCACCATTTGTTGAAAAGGCTATCTTTTTTCCATTGGATGTTTTCAGCCTCTTTGTCGAGGATCAAGTGGCCATAGGTGTGTGGGTTCATTTCTGGATCTTCAATCCTGTTCCATTGATCCTCCTGCCTGTCACTGTACCAATACCATGCAGTTTTTTAACACTATTGCTCTGTAGTATTGCTTGAGGTCAGGGATACTGATTCCCCCAGATTTTCTTTTGTTGCTGAGAATAGTTTTAGCTATCCTGGGTTTTTTGTTGTTCCAGATGAATTTGATAATTGCTCTTTCTAACTCTGTGAAGAATTGAGTTGGGATTTTGATGGGTATTGCATTGAATCTGTATAGTGCTTTAGGCAAAATGGCCATTTTAACTATATTGATTCTACCGATCCATGAGCATGGGAGGTTTTCCCATTTTTTGAGGTCTTCTTCCATTTCCTTCTTCAGAGTCTTGAAGTTCTTGTCATACAGATCTTTCACATGTTTGGTAAGAGTTACCCCAAGATACTTTATACTGTTTGTGGCTATTGTGAAGGGGGTCATTTCCCTAATTTCTTTCTCAGCCTGCTTATCCTTTGAGTATAGGAAGGCCACTGATTTGCCTGAGTTGATTTTATAACCTGCTACTTTGCTGAAGTTGTTTATCAGCTGTAGGAGCTCTCTAGTGGAGTTCTTTGGGTCACTTAGGTAGACGATCATGTCGTCTGCAAATAATGATAGTTTGACTTCTTCCTTTCCAATTTGTATCCCTTTGACCTCCTTATGTTGTCGAATTGCCCGAGCTAGTACCTCAAGTACAATATTGAAAAGACAAGGAGAAAGGGGGCAGCCTTGTCTGGTCCCTGATTTCAGTGGGATTGCTTTAAGTTTCTCTCCATTTAGTTTGATGCTGGCTACCGGTTTGCTGTATATTGCTTTTACTATGTTTAGGTATGGGCCTTGAATTCCTGTTCTCTCCAAGACTTTAAGCATGAAATGATGCTGAATTTTGTCAAATGCTTTTTCAGCATCCAATGAAATGACCATGTGGTTTTGTTCTTTGAGTTTGTTTATGTAGTGGATTGTATTGATGGATTTCCGTATTTTGAACCAACCCTGCATTCCCGGGATAAAGCCTACTTGATCATGGTGGATGATCGTTTTGATGTGTTCTTGGATTCGGTTGGCAAGAATTTTATTGAGTATTTTTGCATCGATGTTCATAAGGGAAATTGGTCTGAAGTTCTCTTTCTTTGTTGGATCTTTTTTGTGGCTTTGATATCAGCGTAATTGTGGCTTCGTAGAAAGAATTGGGTAGTGTTCCTTCTGTTTCTATTTTGTGGAATAGTTTGAAGAGTATTGGTGTTAACTCTTCTTTGAAGGTCTGGTAGAATTCTGCACTGAAGCCATCTGGTCCTGTGCTTTTTTTTGGTTGGAAGCCTTTCTATGACTCCTTCTATTTCTTTAGGCATTATGGGACTGTTTAGATGGTCTAGTTGGTCCTGATTTAATTTTGGTGTTTCATCTTTCATGACCTCAGCCTGTTGACCAAAGTTCTCCTGTATTTCTTTAAGTGTTTTTTGCGTTTCCTCCTTGTTGGCTTTTGTATTCTCCTGGATTTCTTTCAATGATTTTTGTGTTTCCCTTGCAAGGGCTTCTAACTTTTGATCCATTTTCTCCTGAATTTCTTTAAGTATGTCCTTCATGTGTTACTGTACCAGCATCATGACCAGTGATTTTAAATCCAAATCTTGTTTTACTGGTGTGATGGGGTATCCAGGACATGTTGGTAGAGGAGAATTGGATTCAGATGTTGCCATATTGCCTTGATTTCTGTTAGTGACGTTCCTGCGTTTGCCTTTTGCCATCTAGTTCTCACTGGTGTTAGTTTGTCTTGTCAGTGCTGGACTCACCAGTGCAAGCTGCCCCTTCCCAGTTGGCCTCTGGTGCACAGCTTACCTCCTGCACTGCTTGTAGACAGGGTGCTGCTGCCCAGGCTGTTCAGATCCCAAAGCAGGCACCCGAAGGCTCCCGCTGGGGCCCGCTGGATTCACTGGAGCACACTGACTTCTCCCAGCTGGCCGCCCGGAAGCCCAGCTAGCCTCTTGCAGGACTTGGAGATGTGGTGCTGCCGCCCAGGCTGATCTGGATCCGGAAGCAGAGAGAGTAGAGCTGAGGGCTTCTGCCTGAGGCCTTGCCCCAGATTGTGTCTGTGGACCAGATGGAGCCCGTGTGCACCCCCAGGGAGTGCCGACGGTGTATGCTGCTGTGATCTCCCCTGTGTTCTGCTCACTCCGCTGGGCAGCCGATCCGCCATCCGGGCTGGCGCACACAAGGTTAGCCTGGCCGCCCAGGCCCTGAGTCCAGGCAAAAGCCTGGGAGGCCAAGGTCTGAGCAAAGTTCCCCTAGGGCTATGACTGTTAATTGGGTCCGCCAGGTGACTAGGATGGTGGGCGTGCGCACCCGCGCTCCCTGAAAGCGCCGGGAGAGTCTGCTGTGCTAACAACTTCCTGGGCGGGTTGACTCACATATGGCCCACCAAGCCGCCCAGTACTTGGGGTCAGTCCTGTGCCTTTTGGGGCCTAGACCCCCGCTTTGTTATCCTCAGGCTATGCCTGTTACAGGTCTGCCCGCCAGAACTCTCTGTCGTCCTGCAGGCAAAATGGCGGTGCGCGCGCAGGTCTGGGCAAAAAACCTCCTGGCTGGGTTGGCACCCCGATGGCCCCCCGACCAGCACAGGGCCTGGGTGCAGGCCAACGCCCGTCGGGCTCTGACCACCGTGGTGTTGGCCTTGGATTATGTTTGTGTACCTCAGTCTGTCCGATCCCTGGAGTCCAAAACCAAGATGGATGCACCTCTCCTGACTGGTGGGAGGCCGAGTTCTGAAGTGGCTTCCCTGCAGGAAAGGCGCCACCCAACTGCAGCTGCTTGCCGCCCGGCTGGTCAGCGAAGATCAGTGGTCGTGGGCGCAGGGCCTAACTGGACCCTGTGTCGCCTTGGTTCCACTGCTGATGGCCCTTCAGCTGGACCAGCCACTGCTGCACTGCCGCTGCCGCCACCGCCGCCGCCGCCGGAAGTCCACCATGCAGTTTTTAACACTATTGCTCAGTAATATTGCTTGAGGTCAGGGATACTGATTCCCCCAGAATTTCTTTTGTTGTTGAGAATAGTTTTAGCTATTCTGGGTTTTTTATTATTCCAGATGAATTTGAGAATTGCTCTTTCTAACTCTATGAAGAATTGAGTTGAGATTTTAATGGGTATTGTGTTGAATCTGTATATTGCTTTTGGCAAAATGGCCATTTTAACTATATTAATCCTGCCGATCCATGAGCATGGGAGGTTTTCCCATTTTTTGAGGTCTTCCTCTATTTCCTTCTTCAGAGTCTTGAAGTTCTTGTCATATAGATCTTTCACATGTTTGGTAAGAGTCACCCCAAGGTACTTTATACTGTTTGTGGCTATTGTGAAGGGTGTCATTTCCCTAATTTCTTTCTCAGCCTGCTTATCCTTTGAGTATAGGAAGGCTACTGATTTGCTTGATTTGATTTTATAACCTGCCACTTTGCTGAAGTTGTTTATCAGCTGTAGGAGTTCTCTAGTGGAGTTTTTTGGGTCACTTAGGTAGACTATCATATCATCTGCAAATAATGATAGTTTGACTTCTTCCTTTCCAATTTGTATCCCTTTGACCTTCTTATGCTGTCGAATTGCTTGAGCTAGTACCTCAAGTACAATATTGAAAAGATAAGGAGAAAGTGGGCAGCCATGTCTAGTCTCTGATTTTAGTGGGATTGCTTCAAGTTTCTCTCCATTTAGTTTGATGTTGGCTATCGGTTTGCTGTATATTGCTTTTACTATGTTTAGGTATGGGCCTTGAATTCCTGTTCTTTCCAAGACTTTAAGCAGGAAAGGATGCTGAATTTTGTCAAATGAATTTTCAGCATCCAATGAAATGAGCATCTGGTTTTTTTCTTTGAGTTTGTTTATGTAGTGGATTGCATTGATGGATTTCCGTATATTGAACCAACCCTGCATCTCTGGGATAAAGCCTACTTGATCATGGTGGATGTTCATTTTTATGTGTTCTTGGATTCGGTTGGCAAGAATTTTATTGAGTATTTTTGCATCTATGTTCATAAGGGAAATTGGTCTGAAGTTCTCTTTCTTTGTTGGATCTTTGTGCGGTTTTGGAATCAGTGTAATTGTGGCTTCATAGAAGGAATTGGTAGTGTTTCTTCTGTTTTTATTTTGTGGAATAGTTTGAAGAGTATTGGTGTTAGGTCTTCTTTGAAGGTCTGATAGAATTCTGCACTGAAGCCATCCGGTCCTGGGCTTTTTTTGGTTGGAAGGCTTTCTATGACCCCTTCTATTTCTTTAGGGGTTATGGGACTGTTTAGATGATCTATTTGATCCTGATTTAATTTTGGTATTTGGTATCTGTCTAGGAAATTGTCCATTCCTCCAGATTCTCCAGTTGTGTTGAGTATAGGCTTTTGTAGTAGGATCTGATGATTTTTTGAATTTCCTCAGTTTCTGTTGTTATATCCCCCTTTTCATTTCTAATTTTGTTAATTTCGATACTTTCTCTCTGCCCTTTGGTCAGTCTGGCTAAGGGTCTATCTATCTTGGTGATTTTCTCAAAAAATCAGCTTCTGGATTCATTGATTCTTTGTATGGTTCTCTTTGTTTCCACTTGACTGATTTCAGCCCTGACTTTGATGATTTTCTGTCTTCTACTCCTCCTGGGTGAATTGGCTTCTTTTTGTTCCAGGGCTTTCAGGTGTGTCCTTAAGCTGCTAATATATGCACTCTCCATTTTCTTTTTGGTGGCACTCAGGGCTATGAGTTTTCCTCTTAGCACTGCTTTCATTGTGTCCCAAAGATTTGGGTATGTTGTGCCTTCATTTTCATAAAATTCTAAAAAGTCTCTGATTTCTTTCTTTATTTCTTCTTTGGCCAAGGTGTCATTGAGTAGATTATTGTTCAGCCTCCATGTGTATGTGGGCCTTCTGTCGTTTTTGTTGCCATTGAAGACCACTCTTACTCCATAGTCATCCGATAGGAGGCATGGAATTAGTTCGATCTTTTTATATTTGTTGAGGACTGTCTTGTGACCAATTATATGGTCGATTTTGGAGAAGGTACCATGAGGTGCTGAGAAAAAGTTATATTCCTTTGTTTTAGGGTGGAATGCTCTATAAATATCAGTCAAGTCCAATTGGTCCAAAGCTTCAATTAGTTTTATTGTGTCCCTGTTTAGTTTCTATTTTCCTGATCGGTCCATTAAGAGTGGAGTGTTGAAGTCACCCACAATAATTGTGTTGGGTGAAATGTGTGCTTTGAGTTTTAGTAAAGTTTCTTTTACGAATGAGGGTGCCTTTGCATTTGGCGCATAGATGTTCAGAATTGAAAGTTCTTCTTGGTGGATTTTTCCTTTGACCAGCAAGAAGTGCCCTTTTGTATCTCTTTTGATGACTTTAGGTTGAAAATCAATTTTATCTGATATTAGAATGGCTACTCTGGCTCGTTTCCTGAGACCATTGGCTTGTAAAATTGTCTTCCAGTCTTATACTCTAAGGTGGTTTTTGTCTTTGACAATGAGGTGTGTTTCCTGTATGCAGCAAAATGTAGGGTCTTGTTTCCTTATCCAGTCTATTAGTCTATGTCTTTTTATTGGGGAGTTGATTCCATTGACGTTAAGAGATATTAAGGAGTAGTGATTATTACTTCCTGTCATTTTCGATGTTATTTTTATATTTGAGTGGTTCTCTTCTTTTGGGTTTGATGAAAGAAGGTTACTATCTTGCTTTTTCCAGGGTGTAGTTTCCCTCCTTGGATTGGAGTTTTCCTTCTATTATTCTTTGTAGAGCTGGGTTTGTAGAAAGATATTGTGTAAATTTGGTTTTGTCATGGAATATCTTGGTTTCTCCATCTATTGTGATTGAGAGTTTTGCTGGGTATAGTAGTCTTGGCTGACATTTGTGTTCTCTTAGAGTCTGCATGAGATCTGCCCAGGATCTTCTAGCTTTCATGGTCTCTGGTGAGAAGTCTGGTGTGATTCTGATAGGTCTTCCTTTATATGTTACTTACTGCCTTTAATATTCTTTTTTTGTTTAGTACATTTGGGGTTTTGATTATTATGTGACAAGACATATTTCTGCTCAGGTACAGGCTGTTTGGAGTTCTGTAGGCTTCTTGTATATTCATGGGCATCTCTCACTTTAAGTTGGGAAAGTTTTCTTCCATAATTTTGTTGAAGATATTTGCTGGCCCTTTAAGTTGTAAATCTTCACTCTCATCTATACCTATAATCCTTAGGTTTGGTATTCTCATTGTGTCCTGGATTTCCTGGATTTTCTGGGATACAAGGTTTTTGAATTTTGCATTTTCTTTGACTGTTGAGTCAATGGTTTCTATTGTATCTTCGGCATCTGAGATTCTTTCTTCCATTTCTTGTATTCTGTTGTTGATATTTGCATCTATGGCCCCTGATTTCTTCTCAAGGTTTTCTATCTCCAAAGTTGTCTCCCTTTGTGATTTCTTAGTTGTTTCTACTTCTGATTTTAGATCTTGGATGGTTTTGCTTAGCTTCTTCACTTACTTGTTTGTGTTTTCCTGTAATTCTTTAAGAAACTTTTGTGTTTCCTCTTTCATTACTTCTGCTGTTTGACTCACTTTCTCCTGCATTTCTTTAAGGTTTTTTTTGTGTTTCTTTTTTATTGGCTTCTATCTCTTGAGCCTTATTCTCCTGAATTTCTTTAAGTGATTTTTGTGTTTCCATTAATCGGGTTTCCAGCTTATTCATGTTCCCCTGTATTTCTTTAAGAGATTCATTTATGTCCTTTTTGTGTTCTTCTAGCAGCATCATGAACAGTGATTTTAAATCCAAATCTTGGTTTTCTGGTGTCTTTGCATAATCAGGGCTTGCTGATGTTGGAGAGCTTGGTTCAGATGCTGCTATATTGCCTAGGTTTCTGTTAGTAGCGTTCCTGCGTTTGCCCTTTGCCATCTTGTTATTTCTGGCATTAGTTGGTCTTGTTTCTGGCTGGTATTTGTGCCTCCTGTGAGTCTATATGGCTATTTCTGCAACACTGGATGGCTGGGTTTCTCCTGATACCGATTGCTAATGCGCTGCCGTCCTCTTGGGTGTCCCTGCAGCCCTAGAGTGCCTTGCCCCAGGTTGTCTGTGTGAACCGGGGGGGGGGGGGGGGGGGCTGGTTGCTCGTTCAGTGAGTGCTGATGGTCTATGCTGCTGCGGAACCTTTTCTGAGTGCTGGTCACTCTGCTGGGCAGCCTATCTTTCAACCAGGTTGGTGCACACAAGGCTAGCCTAGCTGCTGAGGCCCTGAGTCTAGGCAAAAGCCTGGCAGGCTAAGGCCCAAGCAAAGTTCCCCTTGGGCTATGAGTGTTAATTGATTCTGTCAGGTGGCCAGGATGGCGTAGTGCGTGCACTCCCTGAAAGTGCAGGGAGAGTCTGCTGGGTTAACAACCTCCTGGGTGGGTTTGCACACAAATGGCCCACTGAGCAGCTCAGGGCCTGGGGTCAGTCCAAGGCCTGTCTGTCTTAGACCCCCTGCTACGTTATCCTCGGGCTGTGACTCTTAGCTGACTTTGCCTGCTAGGACTCTCTGGTGTCCTGTAGTCAAAATGGTAGAGTGTGTGTAGGCAGGGCAATCAACCTCCTGGCCTGGTTCGCACACCGATGGCCCACCGAACATCCCAGGGCCTGGGTGCAGGCCAACGGCCATCGGGCTTAGCCCCCCGCACGATGTTGGCCTTGGGTTATATTTGTGTACCTCAGTCTGTCTGATCTCTCTGGTGCCCGAGATCCAAGAGACTCTTGTAACTGACTGGCGGGAGGCAGAGTTTTGATGTGACTTCTTGGTTCCACTGCTGATGGCCCTTCTGCTGGACCAGCTGCCATCGTCGCCACCACTGCTGCCGCTGCTGCAGCCGCTGCCTTCGCTGCTGCCGCCCGAGATGGTGATTGTATAATGCTTTTCCTTTAATTAGCTTTAATAGTTTGACAATATAAAGTTCACTTTATTTGTTAGCCCTGACACTTAATTTGATGCCTTTTCTCCCACTTTAAGCACCATTGGCAGCTCATTTTTAGAATGAAAATTGCCAAAATGAAATTGTATGTGGAAATATGAAGCCTAGAATGACCTAGATTATGGACATATCAGTATTGGAGGACAAAAAAGAAGGAGAAAAACAAGAGTACAATTTCTACCTGGTTATATTACTAAGCAAAATGCTTTTTCATAGTTATTTTAGGTGGATATGTTAAAATCGTATTTCATGTGCAATATAACCATCCTAAGCCAGATATGCTCTAGAATAGAATAGCAAATGAGAAAAAAGCAAATAAATATTCTTACTATAAGAAATATGTCCATGAAAAGTGAAAATAAATGTTTCCATACTGGTGGTGTAATTTTCAAACAAAACCATGAGTTAAATTACATTCTTCATTTTGTAAATTGACTGAGGTCAGACTTAGAGAACAAATAACATTCTTACACATTGTCTAACTGAAATTTGTTCTTTATTTCCACCAACATAGAGAAGGGATCATCTGTAATTCTGATGTCTAAGAAGTGATTGGGAACTCAGGCCTTTCCAAAAACCACTGACTGCCCCTGAGTTACTGTCCTTAGGGAACAAATATTTCCCAAAAGATGCATTTAAACATATTTTATGTGCTAGATGCCACAGATTAAATGTTTCCTAGAAATGAATGCATCGAACAAGAGAAATATAATTATTCTATCAAAAGAATATCTACTAAGGAGTGTACAAAGAATCAATAAATTGTTTTCCTCTCAGGCATGCAATGAGGCAAATCTATACTCTCAAGTTGTTCTTGTTGTTCTTCCTCCTCTTTCTCCTCCCTTTTCTCTACTTCTTTTAAGTTTATCTAATGAGGATCTTTTAGAAAAAAACATTTTTGGACTCCATAGAGACCTAGCTACTACTGGTAGATAAGTAAACAAATATTTTTTTTTTTGTAAATAGAAAAAGATTTGTAAAGAGAAAAAAATGTAAATAGAAAGATCTCTATGGTTGAATTGGGGAAGGATTAAAGAAGCTGAAATGGAGAGTGACTCCATAGGGAGACCAGCAATTCTCAAATAACCCAGACCCCAAGGTGCTCCCAGAGACTGAGCCACCAACCAGGAACACACATGGGAAGGTCTGAGACCCCTGGCACATATACATCAGAGGTCTGCCTGGTCTGGCTTTCAGTGGGAGAAGACTCACTTAATCCTTGAGAGACTTGAGGCCCCAGGGAAGGGGCAGACCTGACTTGGGGGAAACACCCTCCAGTAGGCAAGGGAAAGGAGGAATGGGACGAGAAACTGTGGGAGATAGGACCGAGGTGGGAGCAAAAACTAGAATATAGATAAATAAAATAATTAAAAAAAGAAAATTGTCCTTTTAGCTACATCCATACTGCCTTAGATGTGCAATTCAATTTATTTTATTTATTTTTTTTATTGTTGGCATTTATTTATCCCCTTTAATGGCAAAGCCTCTCTTATATGAGGGTCCTCTGGAAGTGTCATGCCCAGTTTTCTTAGAAACCGACAGACTGATTTCCAGAGTGGTTGTACCATCTTACAATCCCACCAGCAGTGAAGGAGTGTTCCTCTTTCTCCACATCCTCACCAACACCTGCTGTCTCCTGAGTTTTTAACCTTAGCCATTCTGACTAGTATGAGGTGAAATATCAGGTTTGTTTTGAATTGCATTTCCCTAATTGCTAATGATGTTGAGCATTTCTTAAGGTGCTTCTCGGCCATCTGAATTTCTTCAGGTAAATATTCTTTGTTTAGATCTGTACCCCATTTTTAATAAGGTTATTTGGTTCCCTGGGGTCTAACTTCTTGAGTTCTTTGTATATATTGGATATTAGCCCTCTATTGGATGTAGGGTTGGTGAAGATCCTTTCCCAATTTGTTGGTTGCCATTTTGTCCTTTTGACAATGTCTTTTGCCTTACAGAAACTTTGTAATTTTATGAGATCCCATTTGTCAATTCTAGATCTTAGAGCCTAAGCTATTGGTGTTCTGTTCAGGAACTTTTCCCCTGTGCCTATGTCCTCAAGGGTTTTCCCCAGTTTCTTTTCTATTAGTTTCAGTGTGTCTGGTTTTATGTGGAGGTCCTTGATCCACTTGGAGTTGAGCTTAGTACAAGGAGATAAGAATGGATCAATTCACATTCTCCTGCATGCTGACCTCCAGTTGAACCAGCACCATTTGTTGAAAAGGCTATCTTTTTTCCATTGGATGTTTTCTGCTCCTTTGTCGAAGATCAAATGACCACAGGTGTGTGGATTCATTTCTGGGTCTTCAATTCTATTCCGTTTGTCCACCTGCCTGTCCCTATGCCAATACCATGCAATTTTTAACACTATTGCTCTGTAGTATTGCTTGAGGTCTGGGATACTAATTCCGCCAGAAGTGCTTTTACTGTGGATAATAGTTTTAGCTATTCTGGGTTTTTTGTTATTCCAGATAAATTTGAAAATTGCTTTTCCTAACTCTGTGAAGAACTGAGTTGGGATTTTGATGGGGATTGCATTGAATCTGTATATTGCTTTTGGCAAGATGGCCATTTTAACATACAAAGAATCAACAAAACCAGGAGCTGGTTTTTTGAGAAAATCAACAAGATAGATAAACCCTTAGCCAGACTAACAAAAGAGCACAGAGACAGTATGCAGATTAAGAAAATTAGAAATGAAAAGGGAGATATAACAACAGAAACTGAGGAAATTCAAAAAATCATCAGATCTTACTACCAAAGCCTATACTCAACACAACTGGAGCATCTGGAGGAAATGGACAATTTCCTAGACAGATACCAAACACTAAAATTAAATCAGGATCAAATAGATCATCAAAACAGTCCCATAACCCCTAAAGAAATAAAATGGATCATAGAATGTCTCCCAACCAAAAAAAGCACGGGACCAGATGGTGCAGAATTCTATCAGACCTTCAAAGAAGACCTAACACCAATACTCTTCAAACTGTTCCACAAAATATAAACAGAAGGAACAGTACCCAACTCATTCTACGAAGCCACAATTACACTGATACCAAAACCACACAAAGATCTAACAAAGAAAGAGAACTTCAGGCCAATTTCCCTTATGAATATCGATGCAAAAACACTCAATAAAATTCTTGCCAACCGAATCCAAGAACACATCAAAACGATCATCCACCATGATCAAGTGGGCTTCATCCAAGGGATGCAGGGATGGTTCAATATAAGGAAATCCATCAATGTAATCCACTACATAAACAAACTCAAAGAAAAAACCATATGATCATTTCATTAGATGCTGAAAAGGCATTTGACAAAATTCAGTATCCTTTCATGCTAAAAGTCTTGGAAAGAACAGGAATTCAAGGCCCATACCTAACCATAGTTAAAACAATATAGAGCAAACTGGTAGCCAACATCAAACTAAATGGAGAGAAACTTGAAGCAATCCCACTAAAATCAGGGACTAGACCAGGCTGCCCTCTCTCTCCATATCTTTTCAATATAGTACTTGACATTCTAGCTAGAGCAATTAGACAATATAAGGAGGTCAAAGGGGTACAAATTGGAAAGGAAGAAGTCAAATTATCACTATTTGCAGATGACACGATAGTCTACTTAAGTGACCCAAAAAAACTCCACCAGAGAACTCCTACAACTGATAAACAACTTCAGCAAAGTGGCAGGTTATAAAATCAACTCAAGCAAATCAGTTGCCTTCCTATACTCAAAGAATAAGCTGGCTGAGAAAGAAGTTAGGGAAATGACACCCTTCACAATAGCCACAAACAATATAAAGTATCTTGGTGTGACTCTAACCAAACTAGTGAAAGATCTTTACGACAAGAACTTCAGGTCTCTGAAGAAGGAAATTGAAGAAGACCTCAGAATATGGAAAAATCTGCCATGCTCGTGGATTGGCAGGATTAATATAGTTAAAATGGCCATCTTGCAATTCAATTTTAAAGTTCATTGCTACTTGTATAATTCAGGATATTAATTTAGCATCTATAATCTTTCCTTCTTTCTCTTGTCTACCTGTTAATCATTTGTCTTTTCTATGTCTATCATCTATCTTTTATGTATATGTGTCTACTATCATCTATCTATCTTTCATGTCTATCTATCATCTCAAACATCCATTTTTCTCTGTTGTTCTCTCTATTATCATCTATCTATACATGTTTTCGCATTTCCCTGGAAGGATATTCTTTGCTGGATAACTGCCTGAACAGCTTAGTGAAATCTATTTTGGGCTAACAGTTAAGATTAACAGAACAAAGTCCAATCAGGTTCTAAATTCTAATAAAGATTGAGGTAGTTAATCATTTCAACCTGAAATAAACCTTCTGATGTATTTCAGACATTTTGTAACAAGACTTTTTATAAAGTTTAATATTTGATGAATACTGTTAATTTAATAACTTTGAATTCCATGAAGCTGACTATATAAAAAACAGCTCAACCTTCTGCTCATTTGATTCTTGGCTGACCAGGCTTTTACACATGCCATTAACTTGACTTACATGTTGTTAAATAATCCAGCACATTATTCCAAATTGAACACAAGTGAAATACATTGTGTTTCTGTGGAATTTCCATCTTCTACTTAAACTAACAAATGAAGCATATAATATATATGTATATATAGAATGTTATAGCCTTATCTATCCTGTTTCCTCAGAAGTATAATTTAATTTTGACTTAAACTGACATAAATATTATTACAAGAAATGGATTTTATCTTCTAGCTACTAGAAATCAGGAAACCACTCCATGTTACGGCTTCACATATTCTTGTGAAAACAGCAATCTAGATTGCTTGTTATTTTTTCTCTGTTGCTATAGAAGATGTGGATAAATAATCTTGAAGGGTTGGTGAGATGAATGGCTCAGTGGGTTCTTGAGCAACTCCTAAAGTGGGAAAGAGAGAGCTGACACCATAAGGTTATTCTTTGACTGCCATGTATATTTCATGGAATGTTGTTCCCTCCCTCCCTTCTTCCCTTCCTCCTTCCCCCCTACACACACGCAGGCACACACACACACACACACACACACACACACGCACACACACACACACACACATACACACACATACACTCATACTCACACAGTATGCACACATGTTAAGTTTTTTAAATCATTTTATTTTATGTATGTGTGTGTTCGTCCTGGATGTATGTTTGCATATTACATGTGTGCTTGTTGCCCACAGATGCCAGAGGAGGGCATCAATTCTCCTACAGAGTTACAGAAAGTTGTGATCTGCCATGTTGGTGATGGGAGTTAAATATAGGCTTTCTGAAGAGTAGCCAGAAACCACTGAGCCTTGTCTCTAGCTCAGTAGATTTAAAATATGATCCTGAGGAAATAGATGTACACTCCATATGCACTTTTATGCAAAAAGACAAATGAGAATGATATTAGAAGAGAGGCTTTTTATTTCTCAATTTCTGGCATTGAAACTCCAATCCATGCTGAAATTGTGCATGATAAAGGTGTCAAACTGAAGAGAGGAAGTGTGTGGGAAAGCATGGGCAAGCCCATTTACCCTGTCCTCTAACACACATCTTTGTCAGCTACGTGATGGAAATGCAGCACGGTGAAGTCATTATTGATTTATTTTATTAGTTATATAAATTTTGTGTAGTGGAATTTTAAGCTACCGACATGACTGCTTTGTCCAGGGGTCACATCCAAAGACCCTATAAGTCTGTGAGATCCAGCTGGAATGACACACCTGGAATTCCTTACAGCTGGAATACAGTCAGACCCTTAGTACACACCTTTATTCCTAAACAGCCTATGTAAAATCAGTTTGTAGAAGGAAGTACCCATGTTTGAAATTAACATGTAATTGAGGGGCAGACCGAGTGATGAATCAGAGAAAGATCTGACAGAATAAGTCACAGTTGAGATACACCCAACTCTTAGGAGAACAGATAGGAAAGAGAGTCTACTTAAGAGGAGTGCTCAGAATCAGTCAGCATGGAGAGGAGTTTTAAGCCAGCCATTGCTCAAACCAAAACAACACAAACAAACCAAACACAAACAAAAAACTAGAAAGGGTGAGTTTATTTAGCAGTAAGCCACTGAGACAACAATTACATTTGGTGAATAAGTTACATTTATAATTTTATCTTAGTGAAATATATAAAATGCCAGTGAAAGATAACTTTTGGGTACATTATCTTTCATGTTCTTATAATCCAAGCATATTTTCCAGACACCAATTTTAAGTTTTTCCCTTTCCTATTCTTTTCAAGTAATGCCAATGTTATACATTTCTACATGATTTTATGAATATACTTCTGAATCAAGACACCATTGCTTTTCAATGCAAATCAAAGTTTTCTTCAGTCCATAGCTCTGTCTGCTTCCTGGGAGAGTTCCTCATCACCAGGACAGCCAGGTAAGACACCCATACACTAATTTCCTGTCTGCAAGGCCAGAGCAAGCACACAAGCCATGAGATTTGCCCTGTTCATTCTGAGCTCCATCTTCTGGTCTACACCTCTATCTGCAATTGTGGAGCTGTACTCTACTCTCTGGACCACAGCTCTGCCTGCTGCCCAGGTGGCCTGCTGCCACCCAGGACAACTGGTCTCAGAGGCCTTCTACTCTCAGGGACTACCAGACCAATCAACATCAGAGACAATTAGATGGCTAAAGGCACACACAAGAACCTACCAACAAAAGCTAGTACAATATGGTACCATCAGAACCCAGCTTTCCTACAACAGCAAGCCCTAGATATCCTAACACACTGAAAAGCAAGACTATAATATTAAATCTCATTTTATGAAAATTATAGTTATTTAAAGAGGAAACAAATCTCTTAAAGTAGCCCAGAAACCCTGAATACCCAAGGCACAAATTGCATAACAAATGACTCCCATGAAGAAGTATGGAGAGGGTCCTGATCCTGGAAAGGATTGATCTAGCATGGGAAGGGAATATAACGACAGAGAAAAAGGAGGGAGGTGATTGGATAAGGGATGGAGAGAAGGTTTATGGGACATATGGGGAGGGGGGATCTGGGAAAGGGGAAATCATTTGGAATGTAAAAAAAGAATATAGAAAATAAAAATATTTAAAAAAAAGACTTATAGCTTGAAAATTAAAAAAAAAAGAGAGAAAGAAATACAATAAATATAGTCAAAGGTAGAACTCTTTAAAGAGGAAACAAATACAGTCAAACAAGTAAAGGAAAGGAATAAAACTGTTCAAGACCTGAAAACAAAAATAGAAGCAATAAAGAAAACACAAATGGAGGCAACTCTGGAGATGGAAAACCTAGGAAAGAGAATATGAACTACAGGATCACCAACAGAATATGAGATAGAGAATTTCAGTGATAGAAGATACCTTACAAGAAATTGTTTCCAAGATAAAACAAAATTTGAGAAACTATGAAAAGACCAAATATAATATTAATAGAAATAAAACTTTGAAATATTATAACTTATAAGTTTCCAAATATATTTTCAACAAAATTATAGAAGAACACTTCTCAAACCTAAAGAAAGAAACAGCTGTAAATGTACAAAAAGCTTACAGAACACCAAATAGACTGGACCAGAAAAAAATTGACCTTCCACATAATAATCAGACCACTAAATGTACAGAATGAAGAAAGAATATTAAAAGTGGCAAGGGAAAAATGCCCAGTAAATATAAATGCAGACTTATCAGAATTACACCTGACTTCTCAACAGAGAATTGAAAAGCCAGAAGGTCCTGAATATGTCTTATAGACTCTAAAAGATCACACATGTCAGCTCAGACTACTATACCCAGCAAAACATTCAATCACCATACATGGAGAAACCAATATATTCCACGACAAAATCAAATTTAAAGAGGATACTCAAAGGGAAATTCCAACACAAGAAGAACTATAGCCAAGAAAATACAAGAAATTGATAATTCTACATCAGCAAAACACAAAGAAGAGAAACAAACCACCACCACCATCACCACCACCACCACCACCAACACCACCACTACCACCACTAACAACAAAATAATGGGAATTAATAATCATTGGTCATTAATATTTCTCAATATCAATAAAATCAATTCACCAATAAAAAAAGACACATGGTAACAGAGTAGATATGTAAACAGGATTCATCATTCTGTTGCATTCAAGAAACATACCTAAGCAACAAAAATATACATTACCTTAGAGCAAAGGGGAGGGGGATATTTTCCAAGCAAACTGAAACAAGAAACAAGCCAGAGTAGCTATACTAATATCTAATAAAATACTTTCAACTAAAAGTAATCAAAAGAGATGGGGACTGATACATCATACTCATCAATAGAAAAATCCACTAAGATGATGTCTCAGTTCTGAACATTTATGCCCCAAATGCAAGGGGACCCACATTTATAGAGTAAATATTACTATGCTTAAATCACACATCAAACTGCACACAATAATAATAGGGGACTTCCACATCCCATTCTCACCAATGGATAGGTTATCAAAACAAAAATTAAACAGAGAAATAATGAAACTAACAAATATTATGAACCAAATGAACCTAACAGATATCTACACAACCTTTTATCCAAATTTTTGCAAAAGAATACATCTTCTCAACACCTTATGAAACCTTCTCCCAAACTGAAATAATCCCTTTAATCTTATCAGATCACCATGAATTAATGATAGACCTCAAAAACAACAGAAACAACAAAAAGCCCCCATACTCATGGGAACTGAACAACTCTTTACTCAATGATCACTTGGTCAGGGAAGCAATAAAGACAGAAATGGAAGACGTTCTAGAATTCAATGAAACTGAAGGCATAGCATACCCAAATGTATAATACAAAGTGAAAGCAGTGTTAAGAGGAAAGTTCATATCCCTGAGTCCCTTCATAAAGAAATTTGTGAGATCTCATACTGCCAACTTAAAAGCACACCTGAAAGCTTCAGAACAAAAGAAGCAAACACACTCAAGAGGAATAGAAGGCAGGAAGGAGTCAAACTCAGGGCAGAAATCAATGAATCAGGAACAAAGAGAGCAATACTAAGACTCAACAAGGTCTTAGTCGACCTTGTATAAGAGATCAAAGACTCAAAGGGCTGGTTCTTTGAGAAAATCAACAAAATAGACAAAACCTTAGCCAAACTAACTAAAAGACAGAGAGACAACCGTCAAATTAACAAATTCAGAGATGAAAAGGGAGACATAATAACAGACACTGAGGAAATAAAAAAAATATTAGGTCTTATTTCAAATGCCTGAACTCTACATAATTGGAATAAAATGGACGATATTCCAGACAGATAACATTTAGCAAAGTTAAACAAAGATCAGTTAAACCATGTAAACATTCCTATAACCCTTAAGGCAATACAAGCAGTCATTAAAAGTCTCCCAACCAAAAACAAAAACAAAAACAAAAACAAACCAAAAAAGGGTCCCAGGGCCAGATGGTTTTTGTTCTGCAAAACAGAAACTCATTCCGCGAGGCCATAGTCACCCTGGTACCTAAACCACAAAAAGCCTCAACAAAGAAAGAGAATTTCAGACCAATCTCTATCATGAAAATCAATGCAAAAACACTCAATAAAATACACGAAAATCAAATCTAAGAATATCAAAAAGATCACTCAACAAGAACAAGTAGGCTTTATCCCAAGGATGCAGGGATGGTCCAATATGTGAAAACCCATCATTATAATCCACTGTATAAACAAACTCTAAGAAAAAAAATCACATAATCATCTCATTATATGCTCAAAAAGACCTTCATAGTAAAAGAGAATAGGGATACAAGACACATACCTAAACATAATCAAAACAATATACAGCTCTCCAATAGTCAACATTAAGGTAAACAGAGGGAACTTAAAGCAATGCTACTAAAATCAGAGACAAGAAAAGGCTGCTCACTTTCTTCCTATAGATTCTATATAGTACTTGGAATTCTAGCTAAAGAAATAAGACAACTAAAGGAGATCAAGGGGATACAAACTGGAAAAGAAAAAGTCAATCTATCACTATTTATAGATGATATGACAGTATAAATAAGTGACCCAAAAAGAACTATAGTTGATAAACACCATCAGTAAAGTATGAAGTATGCAAAAGTGACCCCAAAAATCCTATCAGAGAATTTCTACAACTGATAAATACCTTCAGCAAAGTGGCTAGAGACAAAATTAATTCAAAGAAAACAGTATCCCTCCATTATACAAATGATAAATGGGCTGAGAAAGAAATTAGGGAAACAACATCCTTTATAATAGACAGAATAATATAAAATATGTTGGTATAACTCCAACCAAGCAAGGGAAAGATCCGTATTACAGGAACTTTAAGTCTCTGAAGAAAGAAACTGAAGAAGATATCAGAAGATGTAAAGATCTACCAAACCCATGGAGAGGTAAGATTAACATAGTGAAAATGGCCATCTTACCAAAAGCAATATACAGATTAAGTAAAATTCTCATCAAAATTCTAACACAACTTTTTACAGACCTTGAAAGTACTATTTTCAACTTTATATGGAAAAACAAATAAACAGACAAACAAAAAACCTGGATAGCTAAAACAATCCTGAACAACAAAAGAATCGCTACCCCTGATATTAAGCTGTACTACAGAGCAATAGTAATAAAAACTGCATGGTATTTCTATAGAATCATACAGGTTGATCCATGGAGTCAGATTGAAGACTCGGAAATAAACTCACATATCTATGAATACTTGATTTATGACAAAAAAGCCAAAACCATACAATGGAAAAAAGAAATGGTGCCGGTCTAACTAGATGTCTACATGTTGAAGAATGCAAATAGATCCATATTTATCACCCTCTACAAAACTCAAATCCAACTGGATCAAAGACCTCAACATAAAACTGATTGCACTAAATATAATGGAAGAGAAAGTGGAAAAGAGCTGTAAGAACATTGATACAGGAAACAAATTCCTGAAAAGAACACCATTATCTCAGGCCCTAAGATCAACAATTTTTAGATGGGACCTCATGAAACAGAAGCTTCTGTAAGGCAAAGGAAACCATCAATAAGCCAAAAGAAATCAATAGCCCTCCATTATACAAGAAATTGGGAAAAGATCTTCACTATAACCCTATATGTCAAAGAGGGCTAATATCGGAACCAGAAAAGGGGAAATCATTTGAAATGTAAATAAAAAATATATCGAATAAAATTTTTAAAAAAGTTAAAAAAAACCAACAACGACCAAAACAAAACCTAAAAATAAAAACAAAAAACAAAAACAAAAACAACAACAACAAAAAAGAAATTAGGTACAAACAAAATAACCCAGCTGAAAAACAGAGTGCAAAGTTAAACAAAGAATTCTCAACAAAGGAACTGGAATGGCTGACAAGCACTTAAAGAAATGTTTAACATTCTTAGTAATAAGGGAAATGTGAATGAAAATGACCCAAGTTACACCCATCAGAATGGCTAAGTTCAAAAACTCAAGGGACAGAACATGAAAGGATGTGGAGAAAGGAGAATACTCCTCCATTGCTGGTGAGATCGCAAACTTCCACAACAGCTCTGGAAATAAATCTGGCAATTACTCAGATAATTGGAAATAGTTCTACCTGAAGACCCAGTTATATTGCTCCTGGACATATACCCAAAAGATGCTCTACCATGCCACAAGGACACATGCTCCACTGTGTTCATAGCAGCTTTATTTGTAATATATAGAAAATGGAAACAACCCAGATGTCCCTTAACTGAAGGATGGATACAGAAAATGTTGTTCATTTACATAATAGAATACTATTAAGCTATTAAAAACAATGATATCTATAGCTTTTCCAAATGGCTGAGAAACAATCAAAGAAATGGTCAACTTCCTTAATCATCAGGGAAATCCAAGTCAAAATGACCCTGAGATTCCATCTCACACCAATCAGAATGGCAAAGATCAAAAACCCAGGTGATAGCAGATGTTGGCAAGGATGTGTAGAAAGAGGAACACTCCTCCATTGATGTTGATACTGTAAGCAGATAAAACCATTTTAAAAATTAAACTGGTTGTTCCTCAGAAAACTGGAAGTATTTCTACCTGAACACCCAGCTATACCACGCCTGGGCACATACCTAAAAGATGTTCCAACATATAATAAGGACACATGTTCCACTATGTTCATAGCAGCCTTATATATAATAGCCAGAAACTGGAAAGAACCGAGATGTCCTTCAACAGAGGAGTGGATACATAAAATGTGGTTCATTTACACAATGGAGTACTACTTAGCTATTAAAAACAATGACTTCATGAAATTCTTAGGCAAACAAGTGTCCTCTCCCCTAAAAAATGTAGACCTCTTCCCTAAAAAATGTATAAGCTGTTTTAGAACAATTTTTGTTGAAGTATAGTTTATACGAAGTAATAAATTTTATGAAATCAATTCAGTGAATTTGATAACAATATGAACAATCATTTCCACCTCTCCATAAAGTTAGTCCACTTACATATCCTGCTACATTTCTCACACCTAGACTCCAAGCAACAACCGATCTGTTTTTTTTGAGACTACAGATCAGAATCTCATATAATAGAATCAGACCATAGGTTTTCCAGGTCTAACTTCTATTCGCCATGGTGTTTTGATATTCCCCCAGATTGTGGGTGTAAAATCCTGTTGTCTCTTGTTGCTAAACAATTTTCTATTGTACAAGAACATGACTTTTGTTTCTTTACTCATAGTGTAAACTCCTGCAGTCTTAAGATGGGTCTTCAATGGTTTTGCATTCTTCTTCTTAGGAAGTAGATTGTGTTTTTTGTTTCCTAGGACTGTTACATAATAATTCCAAAGTCTCTTTGGTGGTGTCTTTTTGTCTCTTTGTTCTTGAGTTGTTTTTCTTTTCCCACAGTCTAAACAGATTGTGAACTCTTATACTATGAGTTCTACTCAGCAGGTCCATGTATGTGGGGCCTTTGGCAATGTTTCCTAGGTCTTTACTAAGAGTGACTTATGCATTTTATTTCCCCACATGAGCGAAGCTTGAGTTGGGACATTTTCTTCCTTCATGTCAGTTAGGCTCTGATAAGACGCTTTGCTTTTCCACAATGACTTGTGAGAACAGGAAGATCCACATGTATTTCAAACTGGTTACTTTTGCAACCTGCTTGGGAGCACAAGAAGTTATGAAGTTAATACACACAAAGCAGTGAGATTCCCTTGGGTCCTTTTTGCAGTTTTCACATAAGTCAACACAGAGCCATTAGCAGCTTGTCAACCAAGGCTCTAAAGCACAGATGCTGGGTCCAGTTGAGGGTTTCTGCTCTATGCACACTGTAATTCTTGTTATCTGCCTGCCAGTCTCCAGCTTTCAGGGATGCAGTTTGCCTGGTGACCTCAGTTTTCTAATGGGTTTAATGAGTCATTAGTTTCCCAGACTATTCTCACCTTTCTTAGTGTGAACATGGAAATAGTGACTTGTGACATCATTGTGTGTTAGCTTAAAAAGGGAAAGCTCTCTGCTGATGCATTGTGTATTTAGATGTCCTTTTATTGAGTTAAACTATCTATTCTGGATAAAAACCATTACGAACTCAAAAATCTCTGTCTAAACCATAGAAAGTCAGGGGCTGTGTGAATTTGTGTGGGTATGATATCAGGGTAGTGCTTGCCTCTGTAAATTGGGAGAATGGCTTATGTTTCCCAATATTGAGTTTATATTGGGTTGGCATTATTTACCCTACACATATTAGAATTCATCACTAAAACTGTGTGTGCTTCAATTTTTATTATTTGGCTTTAAAATTATAAATTCAATTTATTTAGTGTATGTGAGGAGTTCCTTATGCTATATTTCTTTTGGTATTGATTTTTAGAAAATTGAAGGTTGTTATCTACTTCATTTAAATTGATAATTATATTAGAAAAATTTGAGCATCTTTCCCTGCGTTATCCTTTAATAGATGAAGAGCTTCAGTGATATTTGTTCTGGTGCTGTTGAAGTTGCCCATTGCACTTCTCTGCGTACCCCTACTCTGCCTCTTTTCCTTCCTCACTCTTTCCCTTCCCTTACCCCCTTCTCTCTGACCTGCCCACATCTGCCACTCATACACAGACTTTTGCTCTTATTCCACTAAGAGTTTGTAGAGTTTTAAAAAACTCCAACAATAAAAAGAGATCAAGGGGATACAAATTGGCAAAGAAGAAATAAAGGTATCACTATTTGCAGATAGGATAGTATGCATAAGCAACCTCAAAAATTCTGCCAGAGAATTTCTCTAGCTGAAAAACAACTTCAGAAAAGTGACTGGATATAAAATTAACTCAAATAAATCAAATGAATCAGTAGCTTTCCTTTATATGAATGATAAACAGGCTGAGAAAGAAATTAAGGAAACAACTCCCTTCACAATAGCCACAAATAATATAAAACATCTTAGGGTAACTCTAACTAAACAAGTGAAAGATCTGTATGACAATAACTTCAAGTCTCTCAAGAAAGAAATTGAAGAAGATCTCAGAAAATGGAGAAATCTTCCATGCTCACGGATTGGCAGAATTAACATAGTAAAAATGGCCATCCTATCAAAGGTGATTTAAAGATTCAATGCAATCCCCATCAAAATCCCAACACAATTCTTCAAAGACATGGCGAGAGCAATTCTCAAATTCATCTGGAAAGGCAAAACACCCAGAATAGTGAAAACAGTTCTTTACAATAAAAGAAATGCTGGGGAATCACCATCCCTTCAAGCTTTACTACCAAGCAATAACGATAAAAACTGCATGATACTGGTGCAGAGACAGACACATTGGTCAATGGAATAGGATTGAAGACTCAGAAATAAAACTGTACACTTATGGACATTTGATCTTTGACAAAGACACCAAAATATACAATGGAAAAAGAAAGCATTTTCAATAAATGGTGCTGGTCTAATTGGTTGTCTGTATGTAGAAAAACGAAAATAGACCTATATTTGTCACCTTGCACAATGCTCAAGTCCAAGTAGATTGAGGGCCTCAACATAAAATCAGATATACTGAATCTAATAGAAGAGAAAGTGGGAAAGAGCCTTGAACTCATTGGCACAGGGGGAAATTTCCTAAACAGAACTCCAATGGCTCATGCTCTAAGATCATGGAACCTCACTTAAAAAAATGCATGTTCATTGATATCCTCCATTTCAGCTCATGTTTGGGTTTTCATTTTGCTGAGACTTTATGGGTATATCTTATGATGTTTCTAGGAGACACAATCTCACACCAAAGTCCCTGGTCCTCTGGCACATAAAATCTTTCTGTCCCATCTTTCATAATGTCTCCTGTGCCTTTGATATGGTGGTATCTTGTAAATGTATCTGTTGGGTTCCACAACAACAAAGTAAACCCTGATCCAGGACATAAGAAGCCCTCTCTTGAGCTGTTGGTCAGGTCTATCTAAGAGATGCTGAAACATACAGCCTACTGTTGTTGCCCTAAGTTGCCTCCAGCGGTGGAAGGAAAGTCCTTATTGCTGAAGACACCATGTACTTTATGCACAGAGTCCAGAGATCATAGAGCTGGAATTGACCTGAACAGCTTCTCCCTGAAGACTAGCTTTTATGGTAACAGAAGTTGCCATGACAGCTTCCAAAGGAGAGAGGCAAACAACAGTCCTACCCAGATCTAATGCCAAAGAACCTACAGGTTCAGTAGTGGTACACATATCTTGGCAGTAACCAACAGTTTTCTAATTGGACTTAAGACCTACTCAACAAGAAGGATAGAATGCATGGTACAGGAAACCTAGCTATATACTTAGTGCTAGTGGAATTATGTTTATCAGAGAATCTAAAGCCACTAATTTACTAAGCCAGCATAATCCCTAACAACAATCTATAAGCAATTGTCTACCTACAGATAAATGTAGTCTTCATAGCTCATCAAAGAAATTTCTCTTCACAATAGAGACTACTACATTATTAAATTAAGAACAAAAAGTCTAAAGGTTATTAGAAAAATGATTTAGAAAAAAAGTATTGGTAAAACAAAAATTCAACAGATATGATTAAAAATTACAGTTTTTCTGCTCAGGGGTTTATCCTGGTTTTCCAATTAAGGTCAGCCACCTTGCAAACAAAGCAAATTGATCACAACAGGAGAGAGATTAATAGCCAGCTCAGTAAATATATTGCCATCTTTATTACTATGAAGATATCACTAAGCTCCCTAGGATGCCCAAAGCATCATTTCAGTAAAAAGAAAAAAAAAGACAAGACATTGCAATGCATTACAACTAACTTGATTTTCTCTCTAAATTTGTGCAGTTGATACCTGTTATACTTGTGCATTCTTTTGACTATATTTTAATTTCATTGTCTGGATCAGAAATTCAAAGTTATCTCAGATCCCCTTTATTAGTAAAGGAGTAGAACTTGCTCACTGATGGCAAAGTGTGAGAATCTGGAATTTAACCCTATCTTGATCAGCTTGATAAATAGGTAGTTCTTTATAATTTTTATTTAGTTTTATGTGGCTTTATAATTCTTCACAAACTGATGAGCAGAATAAGAACTTTTGCTTGCATGAGTTGCAATTATAAAATTAATCAGTCTATTAGAAAATGTTTGCTTCAAGGCTGACAATAGAAGCAAGAGATGAATTTGATTGCCCGAGCTGGTTTATTGAGCATGGGAATTTTACTGTTCATAAAAAAAAGCACATAAACAGAACACTGATAAATGGATAACATTAGACTGAGGCTTACATGAAATCAAATCAGTTGTGCCACTAAAGCACACATTAATAAACTGGAATGGACTTTGGTAGGGTCATTAGTATAAGAATAACCTTCATGTTGAATCTGTCTGAGAGTTACTTTCCATGAATCAAAGTAATGAGCTTAAGCCATCAAACTGTCTCAGATAATCATCATTAGCATCTTGCATTCGCTATATCCAAGATACTTTACAGACAACATGTTCCTTCTTCAAATCATTGCTTAAGGCACTTGTTAGTCCTGGTTTAATTTTAGTTTTTGCTGGTTACAAAATACAAAGGAGTTATTTTTCACAGGTTGGGTTTGTCATGAAATATTTGAGAATAAGCAACAAACTACAAAAATTCTCTTGAATTTTCTCATCCCAAGTATTAAAATTATATGGATGAATATATAAATGATTTTATTTTCTGGTTCATTATTCAATGACATTCATTATCCAATTGAGTCTCTGAAGCTCTCTGATATACCCTTTAACAACCAGAGCATCTTTGAAAAGGGTAGTAGTTATTGACTCCTTTCTTTTTAGATCTAGTTGCAGATCTATTTTTATTATAGAAGATGTTTCTAGTTTGATTTTGATTCCCAAAATGGAGTCTCTGACATTAATGATCTAAGCTTTGTTTGAGAAAGTCTAAATTGTTAAAATTAGCACCCAAATATGTGTAAATGTATTTGGTGTGGCAATCATAATGTAAATTTGCTTTTTTACTTTAACTTTATGGAGAAGGAGCCTTGAAATATGTTGTTCATGGAAACATTCAAAAGCTATGGGCTTGCTATAAACAGTCTCACTGTGTTGATGTGTGTCCATTGAATCCCCAGTCTCTCCAGGGCTTCTATCATGAAGGGGTTTTAGATTTGGTCAAAGGCTGGGCAGTGGTGGCCCAGGCCTTTAATCCCAGTATTTGGGAGGCAGAGGCAGGCAGATTTCTGAATTTGAAACCAGCCTTGTCTACAGAGTGAGTTCCAGGACAACTACGACTACACAGAGAAACCCTGTCTTAAATAACAACAACAACGAAAACCAAACAAACAAACAAAAAAAGAAATAGATTTGGTCAAAGACCTTTTCTGTATCTAATGAGATCATCTATAGTTTTGTTCCTCAATTTATATGGTGGGTCATATTTATCTATTTACATATGTTGAACTATGCATGCATCTCTGGGATAAAGCCTACTTGATCATGGCAGATGATCTTCTGGATGTGTTCTTAGATTCAGTTGGCAAGAATGTTATTGAGAATTTTTAGATCTATGTTTATAAGGGAAATTGATCTGTAATTCTTTGTTGGATCTTTCTGTGGTTGTGGTTTCAAGGTAATTTTGGTCTCATAAAACAAAAGTGACAATGTTCCTTCTGTTTCTATTTTGTGAAATAATTTGAGCACAATTGGCTTTGAATCTTCATTGAAAGCTTGCCAGACTACTTTGCTTAAAAAACAAAACAACCAAGCAACAACAACAACAACAATGACAGCAGCAGCAACAAAAACCTGACCCTGCAGTTTTGATTTTCTTATTGTTTGTTTGTTCTTGGTAGGATGACTTTCAATTTCTTCTTCACAAGGGGTTATAGATCTCTATCTTGACTATTTGATCTTGATTAACTTTGATAGTATTGAGAAATAATCTATTTCTTTTAGTTGTTGCAATTTGGTGGAACACGGGTTTTTAAAACATGTCCTTATGATTTTCTGAATCTCATGGGTGTCTTGTTTCCTTGGTGTCTGTTGTTTCCTTGGTGTCTGTTGTTATGCTGCACTTGTTGTGTTTCCTTTTGTTAGTTTGGGTCTTATCTTTCCACCTTCTAGTCCATCTGTATAAAGGGTTGTCTATAATACTGGTTTTCTCAGGAAGCAACTCTTTGTTTCATTGATTCTTTGTAATTTTTTCCGTTTTATTTATTTCAGCCCTGAAGTTGATTATTTCTTGCCTTCTACTCTTTTTGGGTGTGGTTTTATATATTCATTCTAGAGATTTCAGGTGTGCTGTTACATTACAAATATGAGACCTCTCCTTTTTTTAAATGTTGGTACTTAACGCAATGACCTTGCCTCTTTTAGCACTATTTTCCTTGTGTCCCATCTGCTTGGGTATATTCTGTATTCATTTTCTTCCAATTCTAGAAAGTCTTTTCTTTCTTTCTTGACCAGGTCTTTTTCCAGTTTGTGGGCCATCTCTCCCTATGCATTGTCTTATATCCTGTTCAGAAGTTATGAGTGGTCACATTTGTCTACCTTAGATTTTCCCTCTGGGGGGAAATTTTCTCTGCCCACAATCCTTGCTCATTCCAATATCCCAGAGTATTTTCTTTGTCCTTTTGTCTAGAATTTTCATATTTCCATATCTTAAACTTAATATTTTGATCAAATCTGAGTTAACTTTTATAACCACTGGCAATGAGATACAAGTTTTGTTTGTGTGTATATTTGGGTAAGTTGTATATGAATATATTTTACATCAATTTCATTACAAATTTCATTTTATAAACTATGAAATATGTTACTTGTATTTCTAAAGAAATTGCATGGAATGTGTAGACCACTTAGAGTGCTATAGAAATTCTTTTAGCAGTATTGTTCTTCCCACATCTAATAGTGTAGGGTCATTATCCGATTCAGTAGGTGTGCTTCAGTTTCTTTCCTCAGCTTCTCATTTTCATTACAGAGACTTTTCAATTCTTTGGTTAAAACCACTTTCAGACATTTTATTTTTTAATTTTTATAAATAAAAATATTATATTTTAGCCACTGAGAATACAACTACATTGTTAATTTCCATTTCAGATTATTGGCTATTGATACTGACCAATGTTGAATTTTTGTTGGCTGACTTTATATACTTCAAATTTACAGAATTTATCCATTTGTTTCAATAACTTTTAGCATCTTTCTATCAATTAAGTATGAAATTAGTTAGGATTGGATAGTTTCAAATAACTTGAGTGTTTCTAGACAAAACATAAAACTAAGCAGCATAGAAGAAGGGAAGACGCACATGTACATTATCCTTCTCTGTCAAGAACCTGCCTACAGTGTGAAATAGCAACACTGAGCTATTTCTCCAAGTGATGCATATAGTGTCAAAGATGAAGACATGGTTATGTACTGAGTCTGCCAGGGAGGCCCTTAGAGAAAGGCTGCAAAGGTAGCTGCATTGCAGTTGGCTGCTTTTGAAGCCACCTCTCAAGGGCCAGCCTGAGCCCCAGAAGAGCTTCAGGATCATCTCCACAGAGGAAAGTTCTCTACCTTCTTCCCGCAGTTCTCCAGGGACCTTTGCAGAAATGCCCTTTATTCTTAAACTTAAATATTTGGCATAAAACTATGAAACTGCAAGAACGCACAAGAGGGAAGCTCTGGGATGGTTTAGTCAATACTTTTATAAGAACCTAAAAGCAAGAAAACAAATGGAACGATAATAAATGTTATTGTATCCAATGTTTCAACATAGTGTTAGAATCAATGAATTCAATGTAGATATCCCCCAAAAGAGAAAAGACAGTTTTAAAAGTACTAGGAAAACAAACTTTGTTTTATTACAGTACAGGAATCACTGTGGACAGAGAAGCACAGATACAATGTGCTCATCAGATAACCTTGGGCTACAGCTCTGCACTGTGGCTTGACTGAGTCCGTATTAGGATGCTAAGACAGGAGATGGTGCTCCGCACTGCTGGTCCATGATAATCCTTCTGCTTGAAGCCATTTCTGTCTTGCTTTTTAGCCTATATTTCTTTTAACTTTCAGAAATCCCCATCTTTTTCTTGTAGGACATGTTTGGTAGTACAAAAGTTAATGAGCTTTTACTATCTGGAAAAGTCTCTGTCTTCATCTCTAAGCATCAGCTTCAGTTACTATTGTATTCTTTGTTGACCATTTTTTTTCCCTCAGCACACAATGCCCTTGTGCTTTCTGATCCTGTGCAGCATCTCCTGAGACTAGTACACCTTTCGGTATGAAACTCACATGTGCTTGCCTGCATTTTTTCTTTCCAGTTTTTAGACAAGGAGAACTCTTGAACAGTATGATTATGGGTGGCATAAGATAATTTTATTGGATGGAATGATATCATGATATTTTACATTTATGTTAAAAATGCAGGCACTGATTCTGGTCTCTGAGGTTATCTCTGTATGGAAAAGTCTTTCAACAGTCAATGTGTGCAGTGGTTAAGGCTAAAGTCACACAGTGCTGGAATGTGTCCAAAGGCCAGAGCTGCTGTGGCCACCATGGTGCAGCTGGTGTGACTGGAAGTTTTTGTTCTTCTTGGAGACCTGGAATCCGCCAGGTTGTTACCTGCCACCATAGTGGTCCTGGACAATAAGCATATGCTAGTAAGTTGATCTGTGGGATTGGGCCTTCCTGGTTTTGAGATTCAAGGCAGTCTCCGCTCTTGAACAACTATATCTCCTCCCTGTTCTACAGTCTAAAGTAAGTCTGACACACGGGAGACAGAAAACTGTCCCTCCCAGTATTTGTTCATTTTTATTATTACTGTGCTACAGCCAGGAACTGCAGTTTTCCCTAGCTCTTGTAAAATTATTCCTATATTTGTGTATAGGTGTTTAAGTTAATTTCCACTAGAGGGATGACAAGGGGAATCTAGATTTTAAGTTTTGTTTCTTTTAATCAAGTAGCTATAAAATATCATTGTAAAACCACACTAGTCTTTTTAGTGGAGTAGCCAATTAGATTAAATGTGAGATTTATATCTTAAATTGAATGGCAAATTATAAATTTGAAAAGAATAGCTAGGAGTAGTAAGGCCTAGTAAAACTTTTCTGATGACAGATGAAAGCAAGGGAAACATGGGCTTTGATCTGATTTTCTGCATTGTTTTCTAAACTTGGATGTGTCTAGTCAACATTTATCTACATTCTGATCCTCTCCTAATTATAAGTTTCCACTTAAGAATCAAATGTCAAAATAGATAGTCATAACAAGGTCCAGATACACACACACACACACACACACACACACACACACACACACACACACACACACACACATACACGTAAACATTTTAAGTGTCATTAGCCCACAAATATAGATTTATTTTGTCATCAAACCTAAAGCAGCATTTCCAACAACAGAAAACCTCTACCAGACTAAACTAATTCTTTTGAATAATAATAAAACTGAAGATAATTAATGAAGTAAGTATATCCAGGGACTGCAGGAATGATTCCCAAAGGCTGGGAGGGTAGAGCAGTGGTCTGTTATCTTCTTACAACCCCTAGAATATTACTAATCTGTTAAGAAACATAATATTAGAAAACTTACAGGTAAATGGATGAAGCTGGGAACAATCTGAGTGAGGTAACCCAGACTATAAAAGACAAATATCATATAATCTCTCTCACTTGTAGATGGTAACTTTGAATCTTCATGTGTGTTTTATTTTGAATACCAACAGAGGTCAGGAAAATTTGTAAGGAGCCACAAGGTAGTGGAGCGTTCAAGGGAAGAAAGAAAGAAAAGAGTGTTATAAAGGAGGAGCTGAACTAACAGGAGAGGAAGGGTTGAACAGGGTAGGGGTGTCAGGGCAGGCCAGGGGAGGGCATACGGGGAGGGACACTAACATTTAAGATCTCATGAAGAAGTCCTACTGCAGAAACTTCCTAAAATATTAGCATGCATGTACATGAAGAGATCTTAGGTGACTTGCCTTATAATGGGGCAACAGTGGCCCTACTTGACACTCCACAGGCATCCTTACTAATGTTGTTTACATAAAACCATTTTAGTAGCATTGTGTATGTGGTGTCAACTTGTGTTTCCCAATATTATGCCAACTATGACTGATTATTCTGACAACCTTCTTACACTCAATGGCATTCATAGATTTTTTTTTTTGTTTTAGAAGCTGTTAAATTAAAAAGGTGTTTAAAATTAAAAAAGAATAGCTATATAATATAGCCCTACTGCTTTTTTAATTAAAAATAGTTTTTTTGTATGATACATTCTGGTTATGGTTTCCCCTCCTCCAACTCATTCTTGTTCCTCCTGTAGTCCCATCCCATCTAACCCGCATCCCTTCTGTCTCTCCTTAGTAAACAAAACAGGCACCTGGGGAATAATATCAAAATAATGAAATAAAATAAAATAAAAATAAAACCCAATCATAGGACTAGGAGATGGGGCAGAGATGATGGGAAGGTCACAGCAAGCAGTCTGGAGCTGGCAACAAGACAGTTGGATTTGGAGGAAAGAGTGAAGATCACCTACCTGCTTTCCTGGCCAATGTGACCTATATATCTCTGAAAGCCTTGCCACTTCTAGGTATGTAACCAGAAGAATTCAAGTCAGCTTACTACAGTGATATGTACCTGCACACATATGTTTATTGTGATACTATGTGCACGTACTCTCAAGTTATCAAATCAGCCAATGTTTCTACCAATAGCTGAATAGATTAAGAAAATATGGTATAAACACATGGAGTTTGTTTCATTTAGTATTTTTTTTAGATGTGAAAATTCTTTTTTTTAAATTTATTGATATATTTATTTACATTTCAAATGATTTCCCCTTTTCTGGACCCCCACTCCCTGAAAGTCCCATCAGTCCCCTTCCCTCCCCCTGCTTTTCCACCCAACCCTTCCCACTTCCCTGTTCTGATTTTGCTCTATACTGCTTCACTGAGTCTTTTCAGAACAAGGGGCCACTCCTCCATTCTTCTTGTACCTCATTTGATGTGT
Source organism: Apodemus sylvaticus (assembly GCF_947179515.1). Classification (NCBI taxonomy): domain Eukaryota; kingdom Metazoa; phylum Chordata; class Mammalia; order Rodentia; family Muridae; genus Apodemus; species Apodemus sylvaticus. The sequence continues at coordinate 47,654,842 of NC_067477.1, forward strand.
GGATTATGTTTTGGGTATTCCAGATTTCTAGGTTAATATCCACTTATTAGTGAGTGCATACCATGATTCATCTTTTGAGTCTGGGTTACTTCACTTAGTATGATATTCTCCAGCTCCATCCATTTGCCTAAGAATTTCATGAATTCATTGTTTCTAATGGCTGAATAGTACTCCATTGTGTAGATATACCACATTTTTTGCATCCACTCTTCTGTTGAGGGATACCTGGGTTCTTTCCAGCATCTGGCAATTATAAATAGGGCTGCTATGAACATAGTGGAACATGTATCCTTATTACATGCTGGGGAATCTTTTGGGTATATGCCCAGGAGTGGTATAGCAGGATCTTCTGGAAGTGAGGTGCCCAGTTTTTGGAGGAACCACCAGACTGATTTCCAGAGTGGTTGTACCAATTTGCAACCCCACCAGCAGTGGAGGAGTGTTCCTCTTTCTCCACATTCTCTCCAACACCTGCTGTCTCCTGAATTTTTAATCTTAGCCATTCTGACTGGTTTAAGGTGAAATCTTAGGGTTGTTTTGATTTGCATTTCCCTAATGACTAATGAAGTTGAGCATTTTAAGGTGTTTCTCTGCCATCTGAAGTTCTTCAGGTGAGAAATCTTTGTTTAACTCTGTACCCCATTTTTTAATAGGGTTGTTTGGTTTTCTGGAGTCTAACTTCTTGAGTTCTTTATATATATTGGATATTAGCCCTCTATCAGATGTAGGATTGGTGAAGATCTTTTCCCAATTTGTTGGTTGCTGATTTGTCCTTTTGATGGTGTCCTTTGCCGTACAGAAACTTTGTAATTTTATGAGGTCCCATTTGTCAATTCTTGATCTTAGAGCATATGCTATTGGTGTTCTGTTCAGAAACTTTCTCCCTGTACCGATATCCTCAAGGGTATTCCCCAGTTTCTTTTCTATTAGCTTCAGAGTGTCTGGCTTTATGTGGAGGTCCTTGATCCATTTGGATTTGAGCTTAGTACAAGGAGACAAGGATGGATCAATTTGCATTCTTCTGCATACTGACCTCCAGTTGACCCAGCACCATTTGTTGAAAAGGCTATCTTTTTTCCATTGGATGTTTTCAGCCCCTTTGTCGAGGATCAAGTGGCCATAGGTGTGTGGGTTCATTTCTGGATCTTTAATCCTGTTCCATTGATCTGCCTGCCTGTCACTGTACCAATACCATGCAGTTTTTAACACTATTGCTCTGTAGTATTGCTTGAGGTCAGGGATACTGATTCCCCCAGAATTTCTTTTGTTGCTGAGAATAGTTTTAGCTATCCTGGTTTTTTTTGTTATTCCAGATGAATTTGACAATTGCTCTTTCTAACTCTGTGAAGAATTGAGTTGGGATTTTGATGGGTATTGCATTGAATCTGTATATTGCTTTTTGTAAAATGGCCATTTTAACTATATTGATCCTGCCGATCCATGAGCATGGGAGGTTTTTCCATTTTTTGAGATCTTCTTCCTTTTCCTTCTTCAGAGTCTTGAAGTTCTTGTCATACAGATCTTTCACATGTTTGGTAAGAGTCACCCCAATGTACTTTATACTGTTTGTGGCTATTGTGAAGGGGGTCATTTCCCTAATTTCTTTCTCAGCCTGGTTATCCTTTGAGTATAGGAAGGCCACTGATTTTCTTGAGCTGATTTTATAACCTGCCACTTTGCTGAAGTTGTTTATCAGCTGTAGGAGTTCTCTAGTTTAGTTTTTTGGGTCACTTAGGTAGACTGTCATGTCATCTGCAAATAATGATAGTTTGACTTCTTCCTTTCCAATTTGTATCCCTTTGATCTCCTTATGTTGTCGAGTATTTTTCAATACTCAGTAACAAAAAAAAAAAGAATGAATTATTCTAGAAAGCAAATGGAGCTGAAGTTAAGGGAAATGGTCCACACTTAGAGAGGTGCCACATCTCCTCTCATGTGAAAACTACAGGGAAAAGAATATGAAAGCGAAAAGAAACATGAGAGGTTTGGAAAGGGAATAACAGGAGGGGAGATAATGGAGAGAGTAACAGAAGGTATAAATATATCTGTCTTAGATAGGGTTTCTATTGCTGTAAAAAGACATTATGACCAAGGCAACTCTTACAAAAGGAAACATTTAATTGAGGCTGGCGTACAGTTTCAAAGGGTCAGTCCATTATCATCATGGCGGGAAGCATGGCAGTGTGCAGGCATGGTGCTGGAGGAGCTGAGAGTTCTACATCTTGATCCACAGGCAACAAAGAGAAGACTGGCTTACACTGGGAGGACCTTGAGCATATACATGAGACCTCAAAGTTTTCTCTCCAGTGACACACTTCCTCTAACAAGGCCACGCTTATTCCAATAAGGCTACATCTCCTAATAGTGCCACTCCTCATGGGCCAAGCATTCAAACACATGAATCCATGGGTCACACCTATTCAAATCATCATAATGCTCAAATGCAGTATGTGCACATACAAAAATATAATTATATTTGTACAATTAACATAAGTGACTAGCCTTTTAATGAGTGCTATTACTGCTTCATGATCAACAAATCTATAAATGAAATAGTTAATGGATATCTGTTATTTATATAAATTACATAAAATTTATATAAATTTTATATATTTATATAAATTACATGAAAAACACACATACATTATTGCTTGTCCAATTCATCTTCACATTAGGTGAATAACATACTATAATAAATATTATTTAATAATATGCACAATTTGACAGAAATATGTAAGAATAACATCTGAAATTCAAAACTGTATGTTTTTCATTATAGAAAGACGTAAACACAAGGCATTATGTATTAGTTAAATTAGACATTTGGGTTTCTCTTCCATTTCTTAATGTTACATAGTTATAATAATTATTTTACAGTTATTATGGATTTCTGATTGTTTCTCTAGGGTTGTCCTGGAAGTGTAACTGCAGACATGAGCATTTAAGGACTTTGTATTTTTAAGGTATTTCAAAATAATTGCATCACAACAGAGGAGTCAACATCATCACTTGTACCATCTTAGAAACATTATGTTTTAGAAATCTTTGTTGAACAAAATTAAACATACTAAACATGGCCTTTTTAGAATTAGTTAATATTTACTTTATTTAATGTTTAATAAAATGGAATTGACTTCAAACATGCATTGATGGTTTCCTTTGGTAAGACTTATGTTTCAAATTTTTTCCTACTAGACTATTTTACTCCTGGGTTCTTAATGTTTTTACAATTAATATAATGAACTCTTCTCAATTGTGTTGCAATGGTCTAATCGCTGTATTGTAGGACATTTCTAAACTGTATACTTTTTTGTAACTTGTCCTTTAGGCGTGAAAACAAACATTCATTTCTTGACCATCATTTAGTGAGTAGTTGGAAATGATGCTCATATAACAAGCTATCCATACTTTCATCCAAACGCTTATGCTTACAACCATTCCACACTATTTTGGAAACTTTTATCTTATAGATTTTTAAATTTATGACTGCCTCGTGGATGCCACTGGAACTTTATTTTTATTTTTTCAAAAATCCATCTGTATATCTTTCTTCTTTAAAAGTCCCACTTTCCCTGGATTTTCCTATTAAATCAATCATGAAGCTTACATTACATATGACACTGCAAATGAGAAACACCAAAGTTAAGTCACCAACCAAAGAGCATAGATGGGCTGGTCCATGGCCTTATCCAGCCTCAGTGAGAAGGGATGTCCCAGAGAAGGCGGATGCTAGAAGGGTGAGGTGGGAGTAGGTGGGTGGGTGGGAGAGCACCCTCTTAGCGGCAAAAGGGAGGAGGATGCAGTGAAGGGTTCATGGAGGGAGGACTGGGAAGGGCAAAACATTTGCAATGTAAATAAATAATTAATAAAATATTAATCAAAGGAAATGTCTATGGCTTCATTAATATTAGACAAGAGAACTTTAGCTCAAATGCAAATGCTACAGCTAAGCATGTGAAATCAGCAATAAGACAGAATGGTCCTGCGTGATTACATGCCCAATAAAACACTTAGAAAACCCAGTAGTCACAGTGCATGTATAATAACCAACAAAACTGAAAGTAGAGATCACAAGTTCATAATGGTAAGTGAGGATTTGATTTCCCACTCAACAACATGGTAGTAGGACATGAAGTGAGCCAGTGTGCAAGAAGGCATCTACCAACTAGGTCAAGAAGACAAAGAATGTTTCACACAGCAATGACAGCCTGTGCATTCTCTCAAAGTGCATGGGGAGATATGCAACAAAGTGGATACTGGGTTGGAAAATATCAACTTTTAAAGCATAGAAACAATATTTTTTTTTGGAAATAAATATATTGGACCTTAATTGGAATTAAGAATAGATTTATTACAAAAGCCTCTCTCCCTCTCTCCCCCCCCCTCTCTCTCTCTCTTTTTCTACACACACACACACACACACACACACACACACACACACACTCACACACACACACACTTTAAACAATATATTCTTAAATAACCCACAACAAAAAGATGCCTCAAGAAAAATTATGACGTTTGTTGAAATCAATAAATATGAAATTGAATTTATACAAATCTTACAAATGCTGCTGAATCAGTATTAAGATGAAATTTTATAGCCTCAAGCACTTACAGTGTAAAGAAAGATGAGTTTCAAAACACAGTTTGAACTGAGCTACAAGATAGCTCAGCAGGTTAAAGCACCTCCCACAAGCCTGACAACCTAAGATCTTTGGAAGGAATTTTGACAGCCTAAGTGCTGTCTCTATGAGGTAGAAGAAGAGGATCAACTTTCATAAGTAATTTGGGCTGAGGTTTTGTAGACATTTCCTATAATCAGTCACAAGGAAATAGTTTTGTAACTATTTCATCCATACAAGCTATCAATTAACTTTTTTTTTTATCATTTTAAATATCTACCTAGGAATGAAGGGCAATTGGTCTGCAATATATATACATTGATATATATATCAATGTCAAGTTTCCTTTTAGGAACCAAGAAAGAAAAGGGGAGTATAAGATCAGATTCTGAAATATAAATAGATAAACATGATCAGTCAACTTAAAAACCAAACCTCTAAAAACATCAGTAAAATGTACTACCTCCCTTAAGACTAGCGAGGAGAAAAGATGGGGCCACATCAGGAGAGGAGAATGCAAACAGAATTTTAGTGTCAAGAATGCAATAGATATGGCTACATTTCCCACCTAAAAGATAAAGAAGTTTTGAGATACATACTATTATTATATTCATGAATTTGATGTGTGTGGAGTTCCTCAAAAGTTGCAAACAAAATGAAAATGGAAATTGAATATAGTTTCCCACATCATCTACCTGATAAGGCAGTGATCTGCCATTGAGCTATATCTCCAGATGTGCACAAGTATTGAGTAGCTATAATCCTGCCCAAAAGAAGTCACCATACTAGATTGTTTTACTAAGGTTTATGATGAATTTTTGACAACATTTCAATAATATATAATTCCAATTCTATGTCAATATTTCCAGAAAATAGTAAATACTCCCCAATATATGTTATGAAACCATTATCCACACTCAAGGCAGACAAAGGCATTGCAATAAAGGAAACCATAATCCAATATCTGTCGTAGAGATTGTCTTTAAAAAAACCTAGACAAACTTAGAAAATAAAAGATGGTAACAAAAGAAAAATATGTTTAAAACTAATTTTTATGTTTATTCTAGAAGACTGATTTAGTGTCGAAATGGCAGTTGGTACAATCTATGCTCTAACATGACAAGGAAAAAATAACTGAGGATCATATCATTAAATAAAGAAAAATATTTACTCTACTAAAATGAAGTCCTCTGCAAACTGAGACAATAACTCAAACTAAAAAAAAAAAATACCATCTGAATAAATGCCACCACATCTGACATTATACTTAATGATGGCAGCCTGGCAGGATGACCACTTCCTGACACTTCTATTCAGCATGGATCTGGACATCTTGACTGGTGCAAAAAGAAAAATAAAGGCAGAAAATAGAATATAAAGAAAGAACTCAAACCTATCAGATTTGCATATTATAGGGCTGTTTAAACTATTTCAGTCCATCATCTTAGGATTTATATCATTTAGTCAGGTCAAAGTAGATAAGAGGAACACAAAATTGATCATCTTTGCATACATTGCTGATGAATATCAGTCACTAAAATTAAAAATGGCCATTTAAAGGAACTCTCAGAGATGTAATACATATTTAAATCTAGTAAAGCAAAATGTGAGATCTGTGTGCTGAAATTTCAAAGTAGACTACGTGATAGCAAAATGCTGAATTTGCTGACTTGTAGAGTTGGTATTTAAATGTTAATTCTTCTCAAATTAACTACATGTGTAATGCATTTACAAAAGGGCTGATAGCACTAACTATTCGATCTCTAACCTTTAAATGTGAGGAGAAATACACAAGAATAGTTAAAACTATAAAAAGAATAGCATTGTATGAATCATATGGTTTTACTTTTTAAGATTTACTATAAACCTATAATACTCACCACAAGACGGTGACAACAGGCTACACTTTTGGGATAAATAAGGTCAAATATAGATGCTGGCACATGTGGGACACATTGTTGACAGAATTACAAAATAGAGAAAGGGTGACCTTTTCAACACATACTTGCAACAAATAAATATTCATATGTACTAACAATAACAATTATAATAATAAATGTGATACTTTATGCAGAAATTAACTGAAAATAGATCATAGATTTTAGTATAGTATGATATACATTTTAAGGAAAAATAATAGAATAATACCCTTCTGACCTAGGAAATATCAAAGAATTTGAGGAAAAGACATTGTCAGCAAAATAACAATAATAAATTGAACTCAATCAAAATTCAAAACTTCTAATTATTCAATATGCCATTAAAGGATATACATCGGCAGACCACAGATTCTAAGAAAATGTCTGTGAGCTATGTCTGGAAACTATTTTGCTAAGATATAGGAATATGCCCAGCAATTTGTAACAAAAATAACGTTCAAAATTGGCTATGCTTTAAACATATTTCAACAAAAGTTATTTACATAAGGATGTGTCCAGTATTGTTAGCTTACATCAGCAGAATGAAGGAAGATATCACACTGGGACATCATGTGCCCACCAGAATAGCAGAGAACAATGCTTATGTTCTTGCATTTAGAGTTAGCTCTTCAGGTTGCAATACCAGAGCATAGCCAATCATTAACAGCTAAGATGCAGATAAGACACAGCGGAAACAGTCCACCATCAGGTGATGCTAAGCAATAAAAGAGACTTGCTATTGACTCTCGCAAGCTGTGGATGAATCACAGTCTCATGTACAGAGCGTACATCAGATAATTAAAGTGTTTGAAGTTGTACAACAAAGAAAAGAAATAATTGCTGAAAACTGTGCTGGAGTAGAACTAGCCTGTGGGAACCAGGGTGGACTGGGGAGGGATGTGATCACACTTTCTGAAGTGTAACTAATTTGAAGTAGGTAAATGTTTGGGCATGCTATTTAGGAAACAAAGTGCAGATGGAACACTTACAATCATCTAACTCATTACACATAAATTATAACCTGAAGGAGAAGGAAATGTGAAAAGTAGAAGCTTAGTCAAACATGCACACTGAAGCACTGTGGGATGGTGGTACCAATGTTCGGAACATACTCATACACATTAAAGCTTAGTTAGATGGTTTATGTGTCAGTATGGACAGAAACAGAATAAACCATAGTATGTAATGATTTGGGGAGTTAGAATAAGGAATACAATTTTCAATGAAATAGTCTTTTAACTTCATATTTGAACATTGATGGATAAAGTGCTATTGGTCCAGTGCCATTGTTAGATAACATGTAAGAGTCAATATTTGTAGAGAATTTCAGTTAAGAGTATTTGTCAGGTAAGAAGTTTCTCTACTATGAAGTTAACATTATGGTAGATGAAAATGCTCCTGCTTCAAAGTCACCTGTGGTACATGGTAGCCACATTAATGCGCCTACTGCAACAGAGGAATAAAAATGTTCCCTGATATGTGCAGACTTTCATACCACAAAGTCAAAGCTTGGACTTACAGAAGTACAACAGTATTGGTTACAAAGAATGCTTATAAATTTGAACAAATCTCAATTTCTGTTTTCCTGATTTTATATTTTTCTTTTTTAAAAAATTATTTTCTATATTCTTTGTTTACATTCCAAATGATTTTCCCTTTCCAGGTTCCCCCATCCCCATAAGTCCAATAGCCCTCTTCCCTTCACCCATTCCCCAATCAATCCCCTCCCACTTCTCTGTCCTGGCAGTCCCCTACAATGCTGGATCAAACCTTTCCAGTACCAGGGCCCTCTCTTCCTTCTTCTTGGGAATCATTTGATATGTGAGTTCCGTCTTGGGTATTCAGAGCTTCTGGGCTAATATCCACTTATCAGTGACTGCATTACATGTGTGTTCTTTTGTGAATGAGTTACCTCACTTAGGATATTTTCCAGTTCCAACCATTTGCCTAAGAATTTCATGTTTTTAATTGTTGAGTAGTATTCCATTGTGTAAATATACCACATTTTCTGTATCCATTTCTCCACTGAGGGACATCTGGGTTCTTCCCAGCTTCTGGCTGTTATAAATAAGGCTGTTATGAACATAGTGGAGCATGTGCCCTTATTGCATGCTGGGGAATCCTCTGGGTATATGCCCAGGAGAGGTATAGCAGGGTCCTCCGGAAGTGCCATGCCCAGTTTTCTGAGGAAACGCCAAACTGATTTCCAGAGTGGTTGTACCAACTTGCATTCCCACCAGCAGTGGAGGAGTGTTCCTCTTTCTCCACATCCTCGCCAACACCTGCTGTCTCCTAAGTTTTTAATCTTAGCCATTCTGACTGGTGTGAGGTCAAATCTCAGGGTTGTTTTAGTCTGCATTTCCCTAATGACTAATGTTGAATATTTCTTAAGGTGCTTCACAGCCATTCTAAGTTCTTCAGATGAAAATTCTTTGTTTAGCTCTGTAACCTCATCTGTTATTAGGGTTTTTTGGTTCTCTGGAGTCTAACTTCTTCAGTTCTTTGTATATATTGGATATTAGCCCTCTGTCAGATGTAGGGCTGGAAAAGATCTTTTCCCCATTTGTTGGTTGCTGTTTTGCCCTTTTTTTTTTGTAAATTTTTTTATTCTATATAATTTATTTACATTTCAAATGATTTCCCCTTTTCTAGCCCCCCACTCCCCGAAAGTCCGGTAAGCCCCCTTCTCTTCCCCTGTCCTCCCACCCACCCCTTCCAACTTCCCCGTTCTGGTTTTGCCGAATACTGTTTCACTGAGTCTTTCCAGAACCAGGGGCCACTCCTCCTTTCTTCTTGTACCTCATTTGATGTGTGGATTATGTTTGGGGTATTCCAGTTTTCTAGGTTAATAACCACTTATTAGTGAGTGCATACCATGATTCACCTTTTGAGACTGGGTTACCTCACTTAGTATGATGTTCTCTAGCTCCATCCATTTGCCTAAGAATTTCATGAATTCATTGTTTCTAATGGCTGAATAGTACTCCATTGTGTAGATATACCACATTTTTTGCATCCACTCTTCTGTTGAGGGATACCTGGGTTCTTTCCAGCATCTGGCAATTATAAATAGGGCGCTATGAACATAGTAGAGCATGTATCCTTATTACATGATGGGGAATCCTCTGGGTATATGCCCAGGAGTGGTATAGCAGGATCTTCTGGAAGTGAGGTGCCCAGTTTTTGGAGGAACCGCCAGACTGATTTCCAGAGTGGTTGTACCAATTTGCAACCTCACCAGCAGTGGAGGAGTGTTCCTCTTTCTCCACACCCTCTCCAACACCTGCTGTCTCCTGAATTTTTAATCTTAGCCATTCTGACTGGTGTAAGATGAAATATTAGGGTTGTTTTGATTTGCATTTCCCTAATGACTAATGAAGTTGAGCATTTTTTAAGATGCTTCTCTGCCATCCGAAGTTCTTCAGGTGAGAATTCTTTGTTTAACTCTGTACCCCATTTTTTAATAGGGTTGTTTGGTTTTCTGGAGTCTAACTTCTTGAGTTCTTTATATATATTGGATATTAGCCCTCTATCTGATGTAGGATTGGTGAAGATCTTTTCCCAATTTGTTGGTTGCCGATTTGTCCTCTTGATGGTGTCCTTTGCCTTACAGAAACTTTGTAATTTTATGAGGTCCCATTTGTCAATTCTTGATCTTAGAGCATAAGCTATTGGTGTTCTGTTCAGGAACTTTTGCCCTGTGCCCATGTCCTCAAGGGTCTTCCCCAGTTTCTTTTCTATTAGTTTCAGTGTGTCTGGCTTTATGTGGAGGTCCTTGATCCACTTGGAGTTGAGCTTAGTACAAGGAGACAAGGATGGATCGATTCGCATTCTTCTGCATGCTGACCTTCAGTTGTACCAGCACCATTTGTTGAAAAGGCTATCTTTTTTTCACTGGATGGTTTCAGCTCCTTTGTTGAGGATCAAGTGACCATATGTGTGTGGGTTCATTTCTGGGTCTTCAATCCTATTCCATTGATCCACCTGCCTGTCATTGTACCAATACCATGCAGTTTTTAACACTATTACTCTGTAATATTGCTTGAGGTCCAAGATACTGATTCCCGCAGAAGTTCTTTTACTGTTGAGAATAGTTTTAGCTATCCTGGGTTTTTTTGTTATTCCAGATGAATTTGAGAATTGCTCATTCTAACTCTATGAAGAACTGAGTTGGGATTTTGATGGGGTTTGTGCTGAATCTGTAGATTGCTTTTGGCAAGATGGCCATATTATCTATATTAATCCTGCCACCCATGATCATGGAAGATTTTTCCATTTTCTGAGGTCTTCGATTTCCTTCTTCAGAGACCTGAAGTTCTTGTCATACAGATCTTTCACATGTTTGGTTAGAGTTACAAGATACTTTATATTGTTTGTGGCTATTGTGAAGGGTGTCATTTCCCTAATTTCTTTCTTGGTCTGCTTATCCTTTGAATATAAGAAGGCTACTGATTTGCTTGAGTTGATTTTACAACCAGCCACTTTGCTGAAGTTGTTTATCAGTTGTAGGAGTTCTCTGGTGAAGTTTTTTGGGTCACTTAATTATATTATCATATCATCTGCAAATAGTTATAGTTTGACTTCTTTCTTTCCAATTTGTATCACCTTGACCTCCTTATGTTGTCTAATCTAGCTAGGACTTCAAGTATTATATTGAAAAGACATGGAGTGAGGGAGCAGCCTAGTCTAGTCCCTGATTTTAGTGGGATTGATTCAAGTTTCTTTCCATTTAGTTTGATGTTGGCTACCGGGTTGCTGTATATTGCTTTTACTATGTTTAGGTATAGGCTTTGAATTTCTGTTCTTTCCAAGGCTTCTATTATGAAAGGATGCTGAATTTTGTCAAATGCTTTTTCAGCATCTAATGAAATGACCATGCGTTTTTTTTCTTTGAGTTTGTTTATGTAGTGGATTGTATTGATGGATTTCTGTATATTGAACCATCCCTGCACCCCTGGGATGAAGCCTACTTGATCATGGTGAATGATCATTTTGATGTGTTCTTGGATTTGGTTGTCAAGAGTTTTATTGAGTATTTTTGCATCGATATTTATAAGGGAAATTGGCCTGCAGTTCTCTTTCTTTGTTGGATCTTTGTGTGGTTTTGATATCAGCATAATTGTTGCTTCATAGAATGAGTTGGGTAGTGTTCCTTTTGTTTCTATTTCGTGGAATAGTTTGAAGAGTATTGGTGTTAGGTCTTCTTTGAAGGTCTGATAGAATTCTGCACTGAAACCATCTGGTTCTTTACTTTTATTGGTTGGAAGACTTTCTATGACACCTTGTATTTCTTTAGCAGTTATGGGAATGTTTAGATGATCTATTTGATCCTGATTTAATTTTGGTATTTGGTATCTGTCTAGAAAATTGTCTATTTCCTCCAGATTCTCCAGTTGTGTTGAGTATAGGCTTTTGTATCAGGATCTGAAGATTTTTTGAATTTCCTCAGTTTCTGTTGTTATATCTCCCTTTTCATTTCTAATTTTGTTAATTTGGATACTGTCTCTGTGCCCTTTGGTTAGTCTGGCTAAGGGTTTATCTATCTTGTTGATTTTCTCAAAGACCCAGCTCCTGGTTTTGTTGATTCTTTGTATGGTCCTCTTTGTTTCTACTTGATTGATTTTTTTCCCAGTGTTTAAAATGTAAGGTCTTAGAGATGTTTTTGCATAGGATGAATTCATTTATGCAGTTAATGGATCTTATTCATGTATACAATCTTTACAATTATTTTAATTTGATGCATCTATATTATATAATAAAAAATGACTGCCTAAAAGAACTCCTTTTTTTTAATCCATACATTATTGTGTCATCCTCCTGAATTCTTGAATTTGTGATCAAATGAAAACTGTTCGTGTATTAGCTTTATTGGATTTAGCAATTTTAGAAAGCTATGCTTGTACTACCCCAGGAAAATTGAATTCTGAAACTGATAATGACTTATCATCCTGAGTTTGTTGACAAGATTTATACTTGCTCCCCTGTTTCTGAGATGTAAGGACATGTACCTGTAGGCACCAAACAACCCTGCTATGGCTCTTCTTTCATGAATAATACATTAACAGGCTTTCAGAAGTTCATAGTTATATTTTTGATTTAAGAAATAAGAAGAGGGAAAAGAGAAACTAATTCCAGGATGCAAAATTTCTGGGTTCTCTAATGATTCACTTTGTGAATTCATCTCTTTGAGCATCTCTTTGTTCAAAATCATGGCCTAGGCCATCTACAGTAATGTGGAGTACAGAACTTTAAAACTGAGGAAGGACCTGTTGTAAGTAAGACATTTGTCTTTTGGAAAATTTACTTCAGTTTCACAATGTTAGAACAATTTTTAAAGATTTCTATCAATTTTTACATGCATTCTCCAGAAGGTAGTATTACAGAAAACTGATGGATTATATAAACAAACAAGCAAAACCCCCAAACCAATCCCCCCAAAAGAACAATCATTGAAATACACTGGAATACATTTAAAAAGCTATAGTATGTAGATTAATAAATAAATATAAATTTTCATATAAAATATACAGTTATTTCTCTATAGTTATTGTACTGGCTGGTTTTGTGTGTCAACTTGACACAGGCTGGAGTTATCACAGAGAAAGGTGTTTCAGTTGGGGATGTGCCTCCATGGGATCCAGCTGTGGGGCATTTTCTCAATTAGTGATCAAGAGGGGAGGTCCCCTTGTGAGTGGTACCATCTCTGGGCTGGTATTCTTGGGTTCTATAAGAGAGCAGGCTGAGCAAGCCAGTAAGAAACATTCCTCCATGGCCTCTGCATTAGCTCCTGCTTCCTGACCTGCTTGAGTTCCAGTCCTGACTTCCTTTAGTGATGAAGTGAAACGTGGAAGTGTAAGCTCAATAAACCCTTTCCTCCCCAACTTGCTTCTTGGTCATGATATTTTTGCAGGAATAGAAACCCTGACTAAGACAGTTATGTATTGCAGATTGATCCTGGAGAAGACAGTTACAAGAAGAAACTAAAAAGGCATGACATCACCAAGCCTGGACTCTAAGTACCCTTAAAGGAACCCCTACATTTGGGGATGGGGGAGAGCTGAGCTGAGGATAGAACATAGAACGTTATGAAGGGTCTGCAGAGGCTCCTTTGTTTGATGATTTGGACTCTAGACAGTGGCTGTAGAACATTTGCGATGCAGGGTCTAGCTGGCAAAAGTAGGTCTCTAAGGCTGGGCCCTGAGTGTTGTGTCTGCCTCTAGTTCATGTCTGTGCTCTTGGTTTTTGATGGCCAACTAGAGGGTTTATAAGTAACACCTGAAGCTCCTCCTATAGATGTATTCTGCCTGACTTCTTTCACCCCCTTCCCTCTTCCCTCCCTCCCCTCCATTTTCTTTTCTTTCTTTCCCTTTCCCCTTCCCTCTCTTTCTTTTCTCAGCAATAGTCTTAGTAATAGTTGAGGTTGGGTAAGACCGGGAAGCATAGAAAAGAGTCAAACTGAAAGCATCATGAAATGTGCCTTGTAGAGATATGGAGGTCATCAGAAATGTAAAAAGAACTGCTTTGAGGAATTGCCAAACATATTGACAAGTAAGTAGGATAAGTAGAAAATAATTGGACAGAAAAATAAAGGATAGAAAAGTATATATAGCTATCTCTTTTAAAGGGTCTACAAAAGGGACAAGACAATTGAATCAACAGAGTACAATTAATTTCATATAAATAAATTTATATGAAATCTGAACATTTTAAAAAATATTTTTCAATTATTTTATGTGTCTGAGTGTCTTGTCTGCATGTATGTCTATTTACCACTTGTATCCCTTGGAATTAGTAGCTGGTTATAAGCTATTATCACATAGGTGCTGGGAACTGTGCCTGGGTACCCTGCAAGATTAACAAATTCTCTTAAATGCTGAGCCACTTTTTCAGCCTCTGAAAACATTTAAATAAGGTACAAAAAGCTTAGTACCAAGGACTGGAGATTTGGATCAGAAGTTCAGACCTCATTCTGTTCCTGTAGAGGACATGAGATCTCTGTATCTACATGTTGGCCTACAACTCTCTAACTACAGTTTGAGATGTCCTCTCTTGTCTTGACAAGCATCGGGTACACACTTGGTACACATACATACATGCGGGCAAAACATATGCGCACATGTGCACACACATACAAATAAATAAATTTTTATTTATTTTGAATTTAAATATTCATTTATTTAAATGAAATTATTTCTTTTATAATTATACTGAAATATAATTATAATTTATAAATTTAAAATATTTATTTTATTTAAAGTGACCTATACAAAAAAAGGACAGGATGGTGCTATTCTCATGGTGAGCAGATGACGTCAAACACAAAGTGCCAGAGGGGATTAGGGATCACCCATTGACAGGCCACTCCATACACTCCTTCCACATACTAGAAAGAGACTATTCTTTTCATCTCCTTTCCTATGTTGCATAATCCTCATCTTAGTCTTATATTCTATGAAGACACTGCCTCAGTCTTTTCCTTTCCCATAGTGGCTCTGCTCAGTGAGGTCTCTCCCCAGTGAGGAAGTCTGTAGGCATCAACAGATATGCTCTAAGTGGGTGTGCATGAGATTCCTTCACTTTGGGGCTTGCCCTCTCTTTCCTCTTTTTACCCCACCCCCTGTCTGTTCCATCATTATCCAGTACCCTTGCTTCTGGAAAAAAGCGTTAGCCATCTACTGAGCAAATTGTCATTAATACACTGTAAAGAAATGCTACCCTAGTAGATAGATGGACAAAGAGGGAAGGCCCACCAGAGTTTTCACATTTGATTTCAATGAATTTCACTTTGGAAGTTTGAATGCCAAGTCTCCCTAAGTTGAATATCCAATTTCAGCAGCACCACAACTTGGCAGTGTTTCAAAAGTAAGGTCTTCAATTTGTTTCAAAACAGATACAGTATGAGGTGCAGAATAAAATTATGTAAAACATCTTTTGAAGTTTAGGCTATGAAGAAGATATTCTTCCGCAACCTTGCTTTTCAATCCACAGTTATGAGCCTTGAAAAGGAGTTAGCTTTGGAAGCCCATGTTTAATTCTATTGTTGTCCTCATGGGTACAAGAAGTAGAGACACCCAATCACTTCCCAAGCACATTTAAGGATAATTTTTAAAAATATTGAAATTAACTATCCTGAACATATACAAGATTTTATAGACATGCATGATACAAAAAATTCAAAGTCAATATGCACATAATCAACAGCCCCTGAAAAACAGAACATTCTTGTCTGAGTTTCCTGCCATCTCTAAATACAACTTTAAAGAAAGGAAAAGAATTTAAAAGAAACCGAAATTGCATCAGATGTCCTCCTGCCCACATGAAGGTGACCCCAATTACCCGGGGAGGCTCTCAGCTTAACCTCCAAAATAATGAAGCAAGAGTCTTAAATTGCACGCTTCAGATAGAATATGGGGGGGATAGTCAGCTGTAGAAAATTGGCCCCTTGTAGATGCAGAAAGTACTGATGCTCTTGGCCCTACCATTTATCAGATCCCAAATAATCTAATAAAAAATAAATGTCAGATGAGAGGCATCAGAATCTTTCCCTTGACACTGGTTCCTCTGCAGGAAACCATTGATGAAACAACAGTGGGTTAATAGCTGTAACATCTGCCCTAAGAAAAGATGCTTTTCATTGCTGCCTCACTGATGACAAGTCAGCCTTCCTACTAAATGAGAAAGAATACACAGGATAACCTTTGTACAGTTAGTTTTCCTTTACCTAGATGAAATGATTAAAAGTAACAGACTCTAGCAGGTAGTGCTTCAGTTCTTCAGAGATTAACTCCAGAGCATCCACCAACCAATTTCCCAAATAAAAGTTGCTGTGTTTGTGTGTGTATTTTTGTGTGTGTGTTACATTTGTGCATGTTCATTTCCATGTATGTGGACACGTGTGTGTACATATATTCACATACACTTGAAGGCTATTGGATGTCCTCCTTGACTGCTTAAAAATAAAATAGCTAACTTTCTCCTAGTATCTCCATCTCCTACATATTAAAACTGGTGTGTGTGTGTGTGTGTGTGTGTGTGTGTGTGTGTGTGTGTGTGAGAGAGAGAGAGAGAGAGAGAGAGAGAGAGAGAGAGTTCAACTCTGATCTCATACTCACACTACAAGGTCCTTACCCACAGAGTCATCTCCTTAACCCTATAAGATTTTTTGTTTTTAATTTGATTTGACAGTGCAGGACTGAAAGCACTGAGCCCCACATGTAAAGATGCCCCAGGCATCTAGCACACTTCTGGATTGCTGCTATCTCTAGTACCAACTAATGTCAAAAAAAAACTTTTTAAATATCTGAACTGCATCTCAGCACTCAGGATTCAGAAGAAGGTAGATCTCTGTGAGTTTGAGGCCAGTGTGTTATACATAGTGTTCTGTATGCCAACCAGGGTTAAATAAAGAGAATCTGTCTCAAAAAGAAAAAAATCTGAACTCTAAGTTTCAACTAAATACTTAATACTACCAATGTTCAGTTTCTTTCTTCCTCTTGCTTCCAAAGCCTGCTTTGTTCTTTCTTCAGTCTGGGCCATTCCATGGTCCCTTCGTTTGAAGAATGTAGAAATAGAGAACAGTCATGTTCCTGCAATAGAACATTATACCAGAGTTCACAGGACAAACATAATGGATGCCCAAATTTTGTTTAAAAAATGTGTAAGCAGTAAATTAGTACACAGACCTTAGACATAGAGATTCAGTCTTAAAAACTTAAAAACTTTAACACTGAAGATACATTTCTTCTATTTTTCCACCTGGAAATATTCTTTAAGGCTGTTATCAGAGCAGAAAGAAACTGATGTATGGATTGCAGGAGGAATGCCTCTGAGCCATGACTTCAACAAGAGACCATGTCAAGTAGGCTTCTTCAGCAGCACGTCAGGAGAACGACTCTTTATTGACACATGTCCAGGGTTGTCCTGCCAGGCTCATGGGAGGCCAGCCACCATGGAAAGTCTCTTGCTAATTATGCATGAACATTGGCAAAATGGTTGCATGAATGGAATGCTGAGTTTTTATTTTCATGCAATAGCTCTTGCATCAACATTCATCTTCATCAATCCAATCAAATCTTGCAAAAGTAACTTGAGTACCTGGAAGATATTGTCCCTAAATACAATCTCTCTTCTGAAAAAGAAAAGAGACTAGAAAGTTCTATGAGCTGTAAAACCTTATCCACACGCATGTAAATATGTATGCCTGTGTGTGCATGCTCCATTCAGCATGGTAGAGGTGTTCCCCTTCAGGATGTGTCCCTCTCATATCACCAGCTTCTTGAGGCATTGTTTTGAATGATGTCAACCATTGAAGTTCTACCTCTGTCACATCATCTGTGTTTTTATCTGCTCCAGATTGTTTGAAACTTGGAATCACCATCACTTTTAACTGCTGTCCTTTCTTATGAATAAATATTCTGTGATTTTGTATTACCCATCTCAAAATTGGCTTTTGTGAGCATCTCATTTTCCATGCCAAGGAAAACCAGGCTGTCCATCAATGTGGTATTTTTTATTCTTTGTCCTTGTTTATCACATATCTATTCTGTTTAACCAAATTTCACGACTTATAGGTTCCTTCTATTGAACAATATTACTTTTGATTGTATTCCTACTCAGTGTTCCATTATTCAAAATGCCCAATGCTATGGAAAGTCAAATTTGCTCACTAACTTTCCATTCTTGGTTGTTTTCCCCTTAAGTCGCTGTTCTTTGAGTGTCATAATGATCTAAATATGCCTTTCTGGTGTTTTCATCACCAGGGGCTATATGAGTTTTATAATTCACCTGGCCTTCTGTCCCACACCCTGGACCATTTATTCCAAGGGTTGCTGTCCCCTAGTGTTCTGGCTTCCTATATGTCTCCACAATGAAAGCCATTTGTAACTAAGGTGCTTTCCCAGGTTCTCTCTCTAGTACTGATACCAGTTTTGTCCCTTCTACCTGCATTTACACTTAAAGTCCCAGACTTAATGTACTCAGATCCCCACCTCCACTACTTATCAGCATCTGTAACTAAGAGCTAGTCCAAAGCTACAAACCATCCTCAGGGGTGTTCCCATCTCTTCTGCTACTGCACTGATTGGCAATCTTACCCTAGTTTCTTGTCAGTTTCAAATATTATGCTGTGAAGCTGTTAGAGCCTTCACCCTATCTCTGTCTCCAGGAGAGCCACAGAATCATCTTCCTAAGGCTTTGTTGCAGTCACTACTTCTTACTGCTAAGCATTGCTAATATTTGCAGATTCTCTGCAGAGATGAATTTCACATTTGTCATGGTTTGAATATGTTTGGCCCAGGGAGTGGCACTATATGGAGGTGTAGACTTGTTGGAATAGGTATGTGACTGTGGGTGTAGGCTTTAAGACCCTCATCCTAGCTACCTGGAAGCCAGTCTTCCACTAGCAGCCTTCAGATGAAGATGTAGAACTCTCAGCTCTGCCTACACCATGTGTGCCTCAATGCTGCCATGCCCACACCTTGATGATACTGGACTGAACCTCTGAACCTGTAAGCCAGTCCCAGTTAAGTGTCCTTTATAAGAATTGAGATGGTCTTGGGTATTCCAGTTTTCTAGGTTAATATCCACTTATTAGTGAGTGCATACCATGATTCACCTTTTGAGTCTTGGTTACCTCACTTAGTATGATGTTCTCTAGCTCCATCCATTTGCCTAAGAATTTCATGAATTCATTGTTTCTAATCCACACATCAAATGAGGTACAAGAAGAAAGGAGGAGTGGCCCCATGTTCTGGAAAGACTCAGTGAAACAGTATTCGGCAAAACCAGAACGGGGAAGTGGGAAGGGGTGGGTGGGAGGACAGGGGAAGAGAAGGGGGCTTACGGGACTTTCGGGGAGTAGGGGGATAGAAAAGGGGAAATCATTTGAAATGTAAATAAAAAATTATATCGAATAAAAAAAAAAGAATTGAGATGGTCATGGAAACTGTTCATAGCAGTAAACCCTAACCAAGACAGAAGTTGGTACCAGGGATTGGGATATTGCTGTGGTAGAACTGAACATTGTTTGGAAGAATGTGGACTTTGGGACTTTGGATTTGGAAAGCAGTAGAATGCTTTAAGTGTGGCTTAATACTATACAGAAGACGTTGTTAATGTGAGTGATTTGAACTGTGCCAACCTGGCCCAAGAGGTTTCAGTGGAGAAGAATTTCAGTATGTGGCCCAAGACTGTTTTTTTGGTATTTCGGTGAAGAATGTGGCTACTTTTGGCCATTGTCTGAAGAGTCTGCCAGAGGCTAAAGTGAAGAGGCTTAGATTAATTGCTTTGAAAAAGGAAGTCTCCAAACAGCCTGGTGTAAATTCTGTTGTGTGGCTACTAAAGTTCACTCTTATGAAGATCATTTTAATGAAAAGGAGCAAGATGAAAAAGGAAAAATGCAAAATATATGGTTCAAGAGTTCAATTGAAGGAGCACCAGGAAGTAGAATAGATCTGAATCCTATGTTCTAAAAGGTACCGGATTAAGGGAGTGGGACTTTGGGGCAAGATCCTACCCAGCTAATTTAGGTCCAGGCATAGTGATACATATCCTTAATCCCAGGAGACAAAACCAAATAGATTTTTGAGTTCAGGTCCAGACTGGGGCACAGAAAGTTCTATGTGTTCTATGTTCAGGCATGGTGGTGCACACCTTTGATCCTAGGAATCAGGCAGTAGATATCCGAGTACAAGGTCAATCTACAAAGCAAGATCCAGACCAGAACAGCCAAGCTTAGGCAATGAGAGAGTAGGAAAAGAGAAAGCTAGTGATAATGTAGTAGAAAAAGGGGGCCATGTTCCAGCTCCTGTAGGCAGCAGCTTTAGCTACGTGGCTCTGGGTTTGGAGTGAATAACAGAAGGGACTACTGGGACAATTGATGCTGGTTAGCGGGAGCTAAGAAATTAGTGGTGATTAAGAAGAGGCCAGCATCACTGAGGTAAAATTTTCTGGGAAGTGTTTTCTTAGGGCACAAAGAAGCTGTGTTCCAGAGATAGCCAAGGTTGTAGCTCCTGCTGCAGCTGTGCTTGGTAATGTGTAAGAGTCACCCCAGGTGGTACTGATTTTGAAGGCATAAAAGAGTCATGAAGAGCAGCTGAGGCTTGGCACTATGAGAGGCCATGGAAGGCCATTGGTAAAGGTGCAGCCTCAGTTGTAGTTGACAGCCCAGGACTGAAGGGGTCATGCAAAGGAGTTGAGGTTTGACACCATGAAGAGAGCCTATGAGAGGCTATTGGTGAACCCTAGCTGCAGCAGAAGACTCCAGTGTATTGGAGATGCCAGTACCATGGGATGATCAGCAAGAACAGCAGCAATAGTGGAGTGGATCAATCTGAGCTTAGAGGGCTACATAGGGCAGAACTGGAGAAGTGATGCCAGCCCTTTGGAGGAGTCCAGAAGATCATGTGTGGATCCCAGACATTGGAACAAGAAGCTGTCTTCCCTCTGCCCATTCCCCAATCAACCCCTCCCACTTCTCTGTCCTAGTAATCCCCTACAATGCTGCATCAAGCCTTTCCAGGACCATGGGGCTTATGGGGAGGGGGGAACTGGGAAAATCATTTGGAATGTAAACAAAGAATATAGAAAATAAAAAAAATACTTTCTGAAAAAAAAATGTCAGTTCATTATCAAAAAGAAAAATAATGAATCTTTTATTCCTAAAAAAAAAGAAAAAAGAAGAAAAAGAAAAGAAACAAGAAGCTGTAACATTGAAGTTGCCTTGGAGACCCCAAGATTTTTGAGATGCCAGAGCCATAGGCTATCTCCTGGGGAATGCTGTCAACAGGGAGTAGAACCAGCCTAGGAGAAGAACTTTGTTGCAGTAAACAAAGATGAGAAAGGAGTTGGAAACCTGAAAAGTGCTTTGACATCAGCCATGCAGATAGTTTGGAGTTTGCCCAGCTGGTTTTTTGTCTTGATACGTCTCAACAAGCCTATGGGGGCCAGGGAGTGGAATGTCATGGTTTGAATATGCTTGGCCTGGGGAGTGGCACTATTTGGAGGTGTGGCCTTGTTGGAATAGGTGTGTGACTGTGGGTGTAGACTTTAAGACCCTCATCCTAGCTGCCTGGAAGCCAGTCTTCCACTAGCAGCCTTCAGATGAGGATGGAGAACTCTCAGCTCTGCCTACACCATGTGTGCCTCAATGCTGCCATGCCCGCACCTTGATGATAATGAACTGAACCTCAGAACCTGTAAGCCAGTCCCACTTAAATGTTGTCCGTCATAAGATGCTGTCACAGTGTCTGTTCACACTTCATTTTCCCCTCTTTCTAAAGTTATCTTACCACACACAGTGATGATATTACTGTCATTCTCCCAAGCTGTCTGGCCTCTGAACCTGCTTCTATAGATTCTATGAACTATCTGCCTGGATTTCCAGTCTTCTCTGTATCCAGTTTTGGATGCCAGTCAACTCTTCAATGTTTTCCTAGTTTTTAAGGCTGGACTGCATGTCTCTTTTGTGTCTATAGCATACTTTCACCTCTATGAACATGTCACATGTCTATGTAAGCATAGAGGTTCTTTTAAGTTTTAAAGAATCTCTCTCTCTCTCTTTCTTCCCCCCCCCTCTCTCTCTGGGGTGTGTGGGTGTGTGGGTGTGTGGGTGTCTGTGCAAACACAGGTTAACAGGGAAGTTGCCAGGCCCAATTCCAGGGAAAGCAACTCTCCTCTCAGCGGACCAAAGTTCTCTAGGCTGGCTTCCAGGAACCAGTTTCTTCATCCCACATGGCAGCTTCTCAGTAGAGGGTGGTTCCATTTGCTTGTAGCCACCACCTTTCAACCTTAAAATCAGGTCTATGGTGGGGGAGGGCCAGCATTTTCACCAGGTCCAGGAGTGTCCCCTCAACACCGGAGCAGCACTGCTGCCTCAGCACTGCTTGCTGCACCTTAGCCCTTTGATCCTGAGTTGCCTCTCAGAGGCAATCCTTTGTAACAATCACCACTTGTGACATCTCATATAAGCCTAATTACCTAGTCGGAAATACTATGTGGCCCGAGTTTCTGGTTAAGTCCAAGTCATTTTTCTTCTAGCCACACACTGCCTGACAGTCAGGAAACATTTCATTAGCAGTAAGAATGACTTTCATTTTTTTCTTCCATTTTCATCTTTTTGAGGAATTCTTCTATCAATGAGAATGCTAGCAAACCCTAATATCCATTCCGGCTCTCTGTCACTTTGATTTATTTCTCTCAGTACCCAGTGACTGGAAACGTAGAGCAAGCAATAAACATGGCAGCCCACTTTGCATTCAAAAAAAGAATTTTGTCTTTTGTCTGTAAGGAAACTGCTTTTCCAACAGCCAAAGGAAAAGAATTGATGCATTGGAAGAACATCGAGTTAGATCTCACACCCCACATTCACCTGTGGCTAGAGAATAACACCAAGATACATTGTTTCTACCCTGAACAAATAGTCTATAGTTTCACAGGGTATAGATATACCATTACATTTGTAGCAAATGCTTATATGTTTAAATGTATACGTTGTGTATATATGTTTATATAGAGTACATATCTTCACATATAAAACTACAGTATTTCACAGTACTATACATTTCAAATAGCGTTTGCTATATTCTATCTTCTTTTTAATTATTCCCACAGATCATATTATTTACTAATGGCCTTCCCCAGCCAAAGGAAAAGAATTTTAAAATTAAAGGTAAAAAATGTTGCCAACTAAACAGACCCCGGTTACAACTCTGCTTGGGTCACTTCTTAGCTCCAGCTCTGTGTCCATAACATTGCTGTCTCTGTTGCTTGGTTCATCAGAGAAAGGGAGTGTTAGTTCACAAGGCTTGCTTGGTAGGGTAGAACTATTTTATAAGGTGCGAAGTATTTGACATTAAGTTTAAAGCACAGGGGTAGCTAGAAAAAGGTGATTGAAGCTAGCCACAGGTTGTTTTATACTGTTCAAAATCCATAAGTTATACCCAGAATAAATTATAGTCAGAATCCTCACTATTACAGTGTGAGCTCAGTTCCTGGCACTGACTCACTCCCATAATGGCAGTGGTTTCACATCAGCACAGACACTCAGGGATACCATAAGATCACCTAACCCCAAACCTGCCACTCCTAATATTCATAAACCTGAGAATATTCTGTGACAGTTGAAGAATGGTCATCTAATAAATAGGCTGGTATTGGTCAGAGGTTATGGAGTAACCTAAGAATTGGTACTGCTGCCTCATGTTTTAAGCCCCTCTGTAGCCCATTCAACTCCTGACTTCTGTTACCACCCTAGACAGAGATCCATCAACAGGCTTCAACTAACCTAGGCTGTTTCTTTGCACCGCCATGGTCCATTTGTCCTACAGAACTAAGAGGATCCTTTCAAAAATAATTCAGTACCACTTGGCTTTTTTCTTTGCTCTTAGGATAACGTTTAGATCCTGATCATAGATTACAGTTGTTTCTAGAGATTAAACATGTGCCCTTTCCAGTTTCAACTGTCTTCCTTCTGACTCATTCATGTGATGTCATACCCCTTGCTGCCCATCAGTTTTCCTCCTAACCTTGTTTGACGAATGCATGTAAGCTTGATACACAAGCCCATTATCTAACACATCAGCTGTATTATATATTCTTCACCTTGGCTTTGCTACTATATTCATCTTTCTCTGTTACAGAATATAATCTCAGTAAGAAGAGGGGCCATTATCCAGATCTCCAGTGTCCCCAGCATTTTCAGCAGAACCAAGAACACATAGAAATACTTAAATGTCTGTTTATTGTGTAATTCTATAAATAATTTACATTTCAGTTCCACATATTTTCTTAAACATCTGGAGGATAAGTGTCATAGATCATCCAGCTATGGATGTATTATGAAACAGAACCTGTACTGGCTGGTTTTGTTTGTCAACTTGATACAAGTTTGAGTTATCACAGAGAAAGGAGCTCCAGTCAAGAAAATGGCTCCATGAGTTCCAGCTGTAAAGCATTTTCTCAATTAGTGATTAAGTGGGGGAGGGCCCCATGTGGGTGGTGCCATCCCTGGGCTGGTAGTCTTGGGTTCTGTAAGAAAGCAGGCTGAGCAAGCCAGAGGAAACAAGCCAATAAATAACATCCCTCCAAGGCCTCTGCATCAGCTCCTGCTTCCTGACCTGCTTGAGTTCCGGTACTGACTTTCTTCTGTGATGAACAGCAATGTGGAAGTGCAAGCTGAATAAACCCTTTCCTCCCCAACTTGCTTCTTAGTCATGACATTTGTGCAAGAATAGAAAACCTGACTAAGACAGAACCTAAAATAGCACCACATTGTCTTTGCTCCCAGGAGATAAAACCTGTAAGAGACAGAATGTGTGTGAACCAACAAAATGTCATGGTTAAATGGTAAGGAGTGTGGTGGAAGACACAGCTGTGGCAATTTCTAAGCCTCCTGTGACAAAGACAGTATTCTGGGTGTCTAAAAACAACAGGAATGTATTGTCTAAGCTCAAGGGGCCACAGAGGCTGTGTTCTCTCAGAGGTCTTGTAAGTCTCTCCTTTATTTTGAAAGTTCCCTGGCTTATGACAAATTATTTTAGTCTATAAGTGACATTACCTTTTTTTTTTTATGTGCGAGTCTCAGTTGACTTTACTATTTGTAGCTTTATCTCTATTCAATCAAACATCTCAAAGTCACAGCCCAGGTTAATATACCTTCGTGTACTTAGTAGTATGTCAATGTGTTTCTTTTGCTAGCACTACATTCAAACAGTCAAGCTGAGTGATTTTAAATATAGAACACCCTTTCTTTTTCTGGCTTTGCCAGACTCTTGATCTTATTATCTGTTATTATTTCATAACTTCCTCATTTTTTAAAATATCTGTGCCAGTAAATAAGATGACTAAAAGTCATGTGCTCATAGTGCCTGCCTTAGGTCCTGGGCCCTTTTCATTCTTTGCTGTCGGTTTCCATGTAGAAGGCACACAGAATTAATGCACAGCAAGAAGTAAGTGAGATTCCTTTATTAATGCAGCTGCTCATGATTGGCAAGAAGGAACTTGGTTTTGCCATTGGTTTTGTCATTAGTACAGTCAGAGATGATACAAAACACATCTTATCTAAGAATGGATAGATTTATTCTGAGCCAATATGAATGACACTGGCCATGGAGCATGGTTTATAGTTGCCCCTAATAGCATGTTACAACATGCAAGGTGTTTCATGAACTATTACAGCTGTATGGAAGTTGTTTTGGGGGTGGCTTATTTTTTGTTTTTGTTTACATTCCAGATTTTATTCCCCTCCCGGTCCACCCTCTGACTGTTTCATATCCCTTACCTCCTCCCTGTTCCCTGGTTCCATGAGGATATCCCCACCCCCAACTTCCACCCTACCAGACCTCTAAATTCCCTGGGGTCTCCAGTCTCTTGAGGTTTAGGTGCTTCTTCTCTGACTGAATCCAGACCTAGAAGTCCTCTGCTGTATATGTATTGGGGGCCTCATATCAGCTGGTGTATGCTGCCTGGTTTGTGATCCAGTGTCTGAGAGATCTCAGGGGTCCAGGTTAATTGAGACTTCTGGCCCTCTTACAGGGTTGCCTTCCTTCTCAGCTTCTTCCAGCTTTCCCCTAATTCAACCACAGGGGTCAGCAGCTTCTGTCCATTGATTCAGTGCAAATATCTGCATCTGACTCTTTCAGCTGTTTGTTGGGTCTTTTGGAGGGCCATCATGATAGGTCCATTTTTCTGAGTGTTCCAAAGCCTCAGTAATAGTGTCAGACCTTGGGCCCTAGAGCTGGATCCTACTTTGGGCCTGTAGCTGGACCTTCTTCTTTTTCTCCCGCTCTTCTCCATTTTCATATCCATTAAAGGGCTAATATCCAATATATATATAAACCTCAAGAAACTAACCACCAAAAAACCAAACAACCCAATCAAATAAATGGGGTATAGAACTAATCCATGAATTTACAACAGAGGAATCTTGAATGGCTGAGAACCACCTAAAGAAATGTTCAAAGTCCTTAGTGATCAGAGAAATGCAAATCAAAACATCTCTGAGATTCCACCTTACACCAATCAGAATGACTAAGATAAAAACCTCAGGTGACCACACATGTTGGCGAGGATGTGGAGAAAGAGGAACACCTCCATTGCTAGTGGGATTGGAAAATGGTACAACCACACTGGAAATCAATCTGGAGGGTCCTCAGAAAATTGGAAATAGAACTACCTGAAGACCCAGCAATATCACTCTTGAGAATATATGCAAAAATGCCCCATACCACAAGGGGCATGTGTACCCCTATGTTCATAGTGGCCTTGTTTGTGATAGCCAGAAGCTGGAAACAACCCAGATGTCCCACAACAGAAGAATGGATATAGAAAATGTGGTTCATTTACAGAATGGAATACTACTCAACTATTTAGAACAAGGATATCTTGAGTTTTGAAGCCAAATGGAATGAACTGGAAAATATTATCCTGAGTGCTGTAACTCATACCCAAAGGACATGTATGGTATGTACTCACTCACTAATAAGTAGTTATTACCCCCCCCCCCAAAAGTATAGAATATGCAAGATACAGCCCACAGATACAAATGCCTCAGTTCCACTTGGGAGGGAGAAAAAAGCAATCACAAGGGAAGAGGAAGGGAGGGGACCTGAGAGGGAAAGGGGACAGGGTAGGGAAGAGGGGAAAAGGATCTGGTATTGAGTGGAGGAAAAGGACTGAAGCTCTGAGGGCCAGCAGAAAGAATTGAAACAGGCAAACTATGGAGGTAGGATGTTGTGGGGACCCTCCAGAATGTAGCAAAGACCTGGGAGGTAAAAGATCCTCAGGACTCAAAGGGACCCTAGATGAAATGCCCTACAGTGGGGAGTGGGAACTTGTAGAGCCCACCTCCAGCAGAAAGACTGGGCATCAAGTGATGGATGGGATTGTTATCCCACAGTCAAAATTCTGACCCATAATTGTTCCTATCTGAAAGAACGGTAGGGATGGATATGCAGAAGAAGTTGGTAATCATGGCAGTTTTCAGGCACATTGGTGGGGAGATGCAGTATGCTAGGGTTAGGGTTAGGGTTAGGGTTAGGATTAGGATTAGGGTTAGGGTTGGGGTTGGGGTTGGGGTTGGGGTTGGGGTTGGGGTTGGGGTTGGGGTTAGGGTTAGGGTTATGGTGCTGTCAGTTTTAGGTGTTGCCAGATAACTTCATGAGCCTTTGGGTAAGTGGAAGATAGTAGACTACTGAGGTAATAAATTTCAACAGTTTTGCATAACAGTTGAAGGTATATTAAGTTAGACTCAGAGATGGGCAAAAATCAGTATTCAGGGAATTAATGATAGTCCAAGATAATCTTTGGCTCTGAATCTGAAATATTCCAACTCTCCACAATCATGATGTTCTAAGCAGTCAATCAGTCCTTTAGAATCTTTTACATAAGTGTGGTTCTTTTCTCTGTGAATTTCAACTTACAATAGACATTTGAGTTGTCATGCATTCCTGCTGTTAACTAGCTGCAAAGAAGCAACAGATGAATTGTTCATTGGGGAAAATGATACTCCATAGCGTGGGAACTTACTGTAAATGTGTCTGAGTCTACGGACTGGCAGGTGGAAGCAGATGCAGTGAACACTGAAGAGCTGACATGTCAACCATCAATGTCAATGAATAAAACTCCAGGCAATGAGATCTTGCTCTCCCTCATCCCCATTTCATATGTGAGTTAACAGGCCCCTAAAAATGGGGTGCTAGGGTGTTAACGTGAGCTCTGTTGTTGCCCAGAGCAGGTGTATGTTTCCTGGTCATTCAACTCGGCCAGTATGTCAGGAATCACATCCTCCTTCCTCTTTTCTGGTCCTTATCAGAGAAGGCAGACAAAGCAGATGGGACTTTGGTTGACTCACATTTTCAGGCTGTACACCGAAGGCCGCAGAGGGCATGCAATAAGTCACTGAGGTGTGCTGTGTTATAACCACTCACTCTCCCTGCACAGCTAATGGAGGGGCTTAAATGCAATACTCAGTTTTGCGTGTCACTGTTTGTTCCACATGTCAGTTAGTCTGTAAACACAGTTCTATGCACGTGTCTATGCATTTTCAGTAGAAGATGTCATTTATAACCTACTTTATATTTATATTCTCCAGACTTTACTGACTCTATATTTCCTTGGAATTTGCAAGGTGTTATAGTGAAGTGATTTTCTCCCAGGTAGGCTTGGCCATCAGTCAGTGTGGAACCGAGCTTACAGAGGGATTTTCTCCCAGGTTACAGCAATAAATCACGCAAAACTATAGTGGTGTGGTTTGTAGATAAACAGTAACGGTAATGGGGCATTAATACTCCCTAGTAGGAGGGGGAATGTGTCACTATATTTTTATCTTAGAATCTAGCCATGATATCCTCTAACCCCTAGATAGGCATGGTCTTAGGGGTGCTAAAATATATAAGAAACACAAAATTAACTGAATCCATTGATTATTTCATGAGGTCATCTTTCATACTGGGTGGGATTTTGCCTTGATACATTTGCTTTTGCTTTAAGTCATTCATTCTTATAGCTCCAATAAACTCATTGGTTCACCCAGTTGTACTTAGATGGTATATTTTCTTTAGTCTCTGGTTATATCTTAGCTGCAGTGAACAAATGTTTGTCCACGACTTCTCAGAAAAAGTGACATGAGATAATTTTGATCCCCAACAAGCAGCAGTGATACAGGCTTTTAAAGGAATAAAAAACACACATATACAATTTTATTTTAAGGGCATTTATTATTTTTTGTTGTTAGTGATAAATTGGTAGTGTCATATTTGGGGGTGATTTGGAAAAAGTCTTAGTGTTTTTTTATTGTCCATGAATTAATGATAATTTTTTTGATTCCATCCTTAAGACTTAGCTTTAGAAAAACTTACCAAAGTTCTGCTTCCAGGAATAGAAATTTTTGAAACACTAGTAGGCTAGTGATCCAGGATAGAGGTTGAAAAGAATGCTGCTAACTCAGATGCAATAGTACTACCCACTTTCCTCTATCACTAAGCTGAAACTGTGTCTTAGGACTCTAATTTGGATGTCATAAGTTCCCATTTTGGTGAAGGCAAAGACAAGATAAACTCAGGTGAGACCTAAAAGATTGGAGAATTATTTATTGCTTGTAACATGTAGAGAATGGACTTCATTTCCTATCTAGCACCCATGTAGAACAATGGGAACATGGAGACTTATTAGGGAATCTGTCCACAGAATATTCAATATAAGGTCATTCAGATTAAAGTGAAACACAGAAATGTTCCTGGACATACTGAGCTTACACCATAACATTTTAGCTGAAAATAAAGAATATTATTAAGGAATATCAGACCAGAAGTTCCCCAGAAAGTGCCTACTTTATTTAGTAGTTAATGGGAGCATATATGTTCTTTTGGCAAAAACAGAAGAGCGAAGGGACCACCGAGCTTCTTTGAAGAACTGTATCTGATGATGATTGCAGCTTCTGGGAAATGGTGAGAAGACGAAACCATGCCTAGTTTTTGATATTTTAAAATAGTGATTTTTCACTTCTATGATACATAGCCTATCCAGTATTCTAGAGTGTAACTTATAAATCTAATTTTGTTTTAGGAAAGCAAAGGTAAAAATGTTTTCTCTTTCTTGTCCAATTACATCATTTTATTTGAATTCCTAGTTTTTACAATAAGCATATTCAATTTGGCAATAAAACAAAGATGTACTGTTGTCACGAAGCTTTTGATACAAGTCCCACATTTAATGAGATGGTATCCTGAGAGAGCATTCAGTTTTCTCTCTTTGTCTTTCCTTTGTCACAATTTTTTTTTTCAGTAAATGAGTTCAGTGATAGTCACCATTGTAGAGACAAACTTTTGCATCTGATATGGATAACAAAAAAACAAAGGGAAGTAAATGAATGTTTGCATAATGAATGGAATAGGACTAGGAAAAGCAATAAAAGTCAAGGAAATTAGACCCGACAGGAAAACAGCATGAGCAGAAATGAAGCTTTGAAGTCATCTACTTGCTCTAACATTTTACTTTCAAAGGAGAATTACAGTTGTAACACTCCTGGTATGTGGTCACATAAGTTCCATGTAAAGCTTCAGTAATGTAGCATTAGCTACTATTTGTATTAGCAGAAGTTACGTTATTAGGATCCAGTATTTATCATACTGTTTGAAGAGCTTGACCTGTTTCCATCTTCTACAACATGGAAAGTCCTTCCCAGAGTGTACCTGATTGAATAGACACACAAAAAACAGGATTGTTCTCATAGTTTTCCATTATTTAATTTTACATAAAATAGAAACATGTCCAGGATCAGAGAGTGTGCTGTGACATTGTGTCCTCCAGTAGTGTCAGAAGCTACCCACATATAGTTGCACCAACATGGGAGCCGAACAAGGACTTACGTAATAGACATGCCAAGGTGGACAGGGAAAGACCATGAAGCCTCAACTCTACACAAAGGACTACAGGCAGCTAAGGACCATGGAGAAGGGAGAAATTGTCTTCCCCGAGGAAGAGAACACCGATAGATTATCCACTACCAAGTGGTGCACTCTAAAAACATACATGCAAGTAACATTAAAGCTTGGACAATGTTATATTTATGAATATATGTGTACATTTATGAATATATGTAATAACAATAAAAAAGAAAAAAGAGAGAATGAAGATGATTTATGGGAGGGTTTAGAAGGATAAAGGGGAAGGGAGAGATAACATATTATTATCTCAAAAAAAGAGGTAAACAAAAATGAATGATGTTTTTAATGTTTGATGAAATCCAAGTTGTTTCCTACAAATAGTTTTTGATGTTTTCTTTAATTCCTAAATGTGTTATTTATTCAGTAATTTCCATAAACATCTGTTTTGATTCTTTGTGTTGTTACTCTCTTTGATGACTTTTGATCTGACACTATTTTTTCCTTATAGCTATTGTTATGAAACTATCCCATTAGATTGGTCAAAAGGAGATCATCTCAATTTTCTCTCTCCACAGCATTTTATAACACTTATATTCAGATCATCTGTGTTGCAGTTCTAATCCTGGTGTTTTACTTTCTCACAAAATGTGGATGAAAGTACCACATCATATACATCTGCATATACTTGCTGTAAGAGCAATTTTACTTTTACATATGTCTCTAAATGCGTATGTGCAAGAGGGTAGACTATGTCCTTAAGCTATATCATACCGGAATCATAAGACATAGTTATGCATCAAGTATATTCGACAATCATGTTTATTAACACCTAGAAGCCTGGAAAATGGAGACTACCATGTTGTCTTTTCTCTTGAACCAGAACTAATTCCTTATAGAACTGGGTTTCTTATTCATAGTATTGATTTCTTGACAACAATAAAAATTGTTTGTACAAAAAGGGCAAGTATTTCAGAAAAGACTGTTAAATAAAAGTCATTCCCAGCATGCACTAAGGCCCAGGACTGGTATTGCCAATCTAGAGCACTGAACATTTTATACATTTGCACTAGGGTCCACGACTGGTCTTGTTAATCCAGTGCATTGATTGTGCACTTGAAGCTCTTTCATATAAATGGGATCAATTTTAGAATATGCCAAGAAGTATGCTAATCTTTGTTTTTTCTTATAATGGTGCATTTTGCTCTTTAAAGACAAATACAGAGTTACTTACCCTCCTTTCATGCATGCCCACACACAGAGAGACACCCTGTTTGGTTTCAGTCACTAACTCAGAGAAGCTACAAACAGCCTTCAGAATCTAGGATTTTTGTATTTTGCTGATTTACTGTTTGTGGTACAGACTTCAGAATTTAACTATGCGTCCCCATCCCCCATTAACAATATTGAATTTTTTATTAAGTATCACACAGATTCACAGATTTGGAAGAATATAGTACTCATCTGCTCTAATTAAAGATTATACATTTGGTTTCTTTTCTCTCAATAATTAGTTAAAACATCAAATAACCACTAAATGTAAATTGAGGTTAGATAAGTTCTCTTCATTTAGAAGAAAAACCTGTGAAGAAATAGCACACCTAAATGAACATTATATAGTAAATGGGAAATATAAACACAGAAGTTACATCGACGGCAGTGTCTGAGTAATTGGCCCCAAGGCGACATAGGTCAGAACAGAAAGCAAGTGTGACAAACATGACATTTGAGGTCACTCAGCAATGGTAAGGCCAGGTCTGTCGTTTCTTACAGATCTGGACTCAAGGAATATAGTTAGCTTTGGTTTCTCCATATTAGTGTCTGGAAGAGAAATGATAATTCTTTCATCTATTGCATTAAACTAGTGAGAACTGAATGAGAAAATGTGTAGGGAACTATTCGCTACCTGATGTGCAGATGTTATCGTCATCACTAGTATCAATGTGATTTCTCTCCTAAACCAACTGCTTATCCTTACTTCTCTGTCTATATTATCCCTTCTTTCTATATTATTGCTCACAGAAGACATTGACCATTTAAAGCTTTAATTCTACTGAATCATTTCAGTTCTTAAAATTTTTCTCTGCAGACAGGTGCATGAGTTCTACGTCACTGGAAAGGCACTGAGTGATTAAGGTCCTGCCTTGTTTATTTGCCTTCTTTATTTCACAATTCTGATTATATTGGATTTTCTTTTTTTAAAATATGTCACCCTAGACCAAAATATGCTGTATGAAAAACATTTTAATAAAAATGTGTCAACTATGTTTTCATTTCCAAACATTTTAATACATTGCTTCTGCTTGGAATGTTTATTATCAATTCCTTTACAGCGATGAAGTCTTCACTGCTACCAAGTCTACTATTGTAGTTTGAAAGAAGTTTTCTCTGACTCGATTTATTTAAGTCTCCTATGTCAGTAATCACCATCGCCTTAATTCTATTACCTCTGCTTTCTAGGTTAACTATCACACTCATTTGCTCATTATTTATTATTCATATATCTCATTAGAATTTAAGATCTCTGAAAGCATTGTTTTCTGTCACTTTCCCACCTCTGCATTCTTAACACTAGAGGGATGCCTATGTTATCAGATATTAAACAAACAAATGGATGGGTGAATAATTTATGGTTTATATAACAAATAAATCACAGGCTACTATAATTAAGAGAGTTATCATAGGAGGAGTGGTTCTTCTAAAGTCTTGCTCTGCGCTATCAGGCTGTAAGTTCCTTCAAAACTGTGACTGAAGGTGTGGTACTCTTAACAAGCATATTGTATACCATTAGCATTGTAGGAATAGAAAGTATAAGGAAAAGCAAAGATGTACAAGGAAAGGCTAGTATTAAAGAGGAAAATCAAATGACTTATAAGGTTAAATTCAAGGCAAAAGTATGAGGAAAACAAATATATTTTATCCTGATAAAATATAGCATTCACTGAAACCAATAGAAATATTCATTTAGTATCAAATAATATTATATTTTAAAAGAAAAGCAACAACAATAAATCCACTGGTATAAATTAGTATGCTAAATATACCATTTTCAAATTTCAAATGGCACCAGAAAAGAGTAAGGATTGCAGGAACTACACGAAATCAATTAAATAGCTATGATCTTTTAAAATATTTCTATTGACTCCAAAAATTGATAATATAGTTGGAAGAAATTCCCAAAGGTGGTATCGGAAGGGTAAGGTTAATTTGGTAAAGGCAGCACAGAATGCCATGCCAACCAGCTCTGTACTTAGTGAGTCCTCCCTAAGATCAATGTCATGCCACTTGGCTTCAAGCTCTAATAGGAAGAAAAGAACAAACTTAGCTGATCAGATTTGAATGTTATTTTTGATATTTTCAAACTGCCAATGTAAAATCCCATGGATGCAATGGCTTATAGCAACAGATTTTTTTTTTGAAATTGTTATAATCTGGGAATTTCAAGGTCAAAGCAGATTTGATATTTCAGTGAGAGCCTGTTTCATGCTTCTTTGACAGAAAGGTTTTTCACATGGAAGAAAAAAGCTTTCTGATCTCTATAGGAAAACTACCCCCTTTCTTGAGAGAAGTACCCTCAGAACCTAATAATGAGCTTCTAAATGTCTTACTTTCTAATCCATTATCCAGGGGCTTAAAGTATAACATGTATTTTGGAGGTAACAAATGTTCAGATCATAGCAATCATCCTTAACCAAATTCCCAGAGAAGCCAAATCACTAGTTAATGATGAAATCAGAGAGGGTGTTTATTCTTCAGGATGTAGAGTTGTCAGGTAGAACTTTTAAGTAAGAGAGGAATCCATGAGGAAGTATTGACATTTTAGAGGACAGTTGGATGAAGTGGAAGACAGGTATTAGTGTTGAAGACATACATTGATCTGAATTTGGATGCTGGGGTTTTAATATCAGTCAGTAGCAAATGAATATATGATAAAAAATGATTGGCTAACAAGTATGTGTGTGTATGTGTGTATGTGTATGTGTGTGTGTGTCTACATGCTTCTATTAATTATACAAGTGGAAATCCCCATAGATTCTATTAAAATGTTGAAATATCTAGAACAAATTTAAATAATATGAATATAATAGAATATATGCAGATTTTCTACACAGGCTATTATAAAATGTTGAGAGAAATCAAAGAAGGAAAGATGAGCTGTGTCTTGGATTGGAGCATTATAAAGAAGTAAGCATAGTAATTGCCAAACTAACATGTTTAACAGCATTCAGCGTACAGTACACATGTATTGACTTCTAAGATTGATAAAGGTAAAGAAATTTGGAAGCTTATAAGTTAACAAGACAGAATATAAGTCATGAAAACTTATAGAAAAAACTGAACAGAAGCATAACTGTGGTAAAGGAATAGACTCATATATTAATGAGACATCTGTACAAATATATAAATTGAATATAAGCCGATGAGTATATTTTCATAAATGTGGCCAATCAATATTTATTGTTATAAGCTGCTTCCAGCAACATTCTCTAGCTTAAAGGGTATAGCTCAGAATAACATAGTTTGTGTGCCATTTGATTCTTGAAAAAGTTGCAGAACAAATCCTGAAGAGAATTTTCAACACTTTCTAACTTCATGATAGAACAATTCAACATCTATGTGCCATGTAGTCAGTTGTGTTGGATGATGTTTTGCTGGGGAAACACATGAAGGAGTGTTTTCCTGAAGTGGATACAGGTGAACGACTAAGGCAGACTTGTGAAGGAACAGTTCACTCAAGCAGACACAGGAAAGAGGATGTTCTGCTAAAACAGTGTGTAGTTGAGCTCCATTTGTTGGGACTCTGTGGACTTGGGCTGATTGGATGCACATACTGAGGCAAGACTATGCTGAGGCAAGGCATGTGGAGGACATGTGATGTTTGGAGGACTCCACAGAGTAACAGAGATAGAGCTTGCCTTGTTTATAGAGCTAACTGTACAGTGTCTGTGGTTCTTCTCTGATCTTTGCTTCCCTGAAAGAGACACAGCTGAGAACTTCTGTTGTCCCTCTGGATCCCTCCTGCTGAGACCTGACTGTCTCTGATAGGTAGTGCCATCACTGGTGATTTGTGGTTGCTATACTGGCTCTACTGAACTGTACTGCTGGTGAATCTGTGAAGTGTTTATGAGTGTATCGAGCTGCTACTGTTGACCTATGAACCGAACTGCTGATTTCCAGGCAACACAGATGGGATTTGCTTCAAAGAACCATTTCTAAACAGATCCACTTTCCCCATATCATTTATTTTCCACTTCCTCGGGTGGGTGGTGGACTACAAGAGAGGTTAAAGCATTTAAGAACCGTCATTAAAATTAAGATTTAAAAAATTAAAGATACAAAAGACACTATGACCAAAGCAACTCATAAAAGAAAGCATCTGATTAGGGGTTTACTCTATCATCATCAAGTCAGAAAGCATGAAAGGCATGATTCTGGAGTAGTTGAGAACCACACCCTGGTACATAGTCAGAGGGCGGTGGGGAGGAGGAGGAAGAGGAAGAGAGAGAGAGAGAGAGAGAGAGAGAGAGAGAGAGAGAGAGAGAGAGAGAGAGAGAGAGAGAGAGAGAAGGAGAGAGAGGGAAGGAGAGACAGGGGAAGGAAAGGGGGAGAGAGAACACCTAGATCTAACTTGAGATTTTGAAACTTCAGTGCTACCCTCAGTGATACAATTCCCCCAACAAGGTCACACCTCCATACCTCCATAACCCTTTTAATCCCATCAAAGGGTTCCACTCCTTGGAAACTAAGCATTCAAATATATGAGCCTGTGGGGGTCACTCTTATTCAAATCAGCATATTCCACTTTCTGGTCCCTCTAGGCCTGAAACCATACTAAAAAGCAAAAAGCAAAACGCAAAAAAAAAAAAAAATCAATTTTATTTTTACTTATTTCAAAAGTCCTCATTGTCTATCATAATCTAAAAACTGTTCAAAGTCTCTTTGAGGTTCATGGTGATCTGTTAACTGTAACCCCTACAAAATGAAACTCAAAAATCAGATCATGTACTTCCAACATCTAATGGCACAAATATATATTACCTTTATGACAGTAAAGAAAGGAAGCATAATGAGGTAATACCAGGCTAACGAAAGGCTGAAAAGCAGCTGGGCAAACTGCAAACTCTGCATCTCCACAACCTCTCATCTTTGTTGACTGCTAGACACTTCTCTCTCTTGGGCCGGTGCCAGACCCAGTTTGCAGCTCTCCTCAACATTTACCTCATGGCTCTGGCATCTCCAACATCTTGATGTCTCCAATGAAATCCATGTTTCGGGTTTCAAAACTTCAGTGACCTTTTTGGACCTCCACACAGGGACACCCTTGACATGTCTAGTCTCAGTGACTTTCCTTAGCCATGGAGTGAAATTCCACAATCCCTTTCTTGTATTCTTGACTATAAAGCCAGAACCATGTGACCACTGAAGCTGCCAAGTTCTGCTGCTTGCTGGGGCTGAGAAATGTTGCCCTCATCTGTTACATTTGTATCAGCTTTATGTTATTGATGGTTTCCTTTTGGCTTAAACTTTTCTTTAATTCATCCTCACAAGTTGAAAGCTTAGCTGCTGCGATTTTTGCCCTGATGTCACTGCTCCCTTTATCCCATACTGCTTTTTTCTTTGAACTTTTTATCTCATTAAGCACTGGACTTAGTTCATTACACTTCCTGGTGCTCCTTTGCTCCCCAAACTGTACGTTTTTTATTTCTCTTTTTAATTATAGATCTAAGTAAAAGTGATTACTAATAAGCACATGGCATAGTCAATACTAGACTGTCTTGAAATCTTTGTTAGTACCATGTATCTAAAATTCTTCAGTTAAGCTTCAGGTAGATTTTTAGGACAAGGGCAAAAAATCCACCCACATTCTTTGATAAAATATTATAAGACTGATCCCTAGGCAACTTACTAATATTCTTCCTGTTTGAAACTTCTTAAGCTGGGCCTCCACAGTTCATTTTGCCCTTAGCAACACTGTCTTCTAGGTTTCCACTAAGATGGCCCTTTAAGCTCCACTTAAAGTGTCTAAACACTTTTCTGCTCTAAATTCTCAATGTCTTCCATATTCTTCCAGCAAATAGCATGGTCAGGTCTGTCACAAAAACTACCTACCAGTCTCTGGTGCTAGCTTTGATTTAGTCACTCTTCTATTGCTGTGAAGGGGCACCATCACCAAGGCAACTCTTAAAAAGGACAGAATTTACTTGGGGATCACTTACAATTTCAGAGGCTTAGTTCATTATCATTAAGGAAAGGAACATGAAACCCAAGGTGCTGTAGGAGTAGTTGAGAGTTGCACCTTCAGGCAGAGAGAGAGAGAGAGAGAGAGAGAGAGAGAGAGAGAGAGAGAGAGAGAGAGAGAGAGAGAGAGAGAGAGAGAGAGCCTTTAGAAAACTCAAAGCCTACCCCTGGTGACATACTTCCTCTATCCAGGCCACACCTCCAATCCAAATCTTACCAAAGTGTTCCATCCCTTGGGGACTAAGCATTCAAATATATGAGCTCGGGGGTGAAGGTGAGAGGAGGTCATTCTTCTTCAAACCACTACAATCCATGTATAACAAAATTGATCTTAGTTTAGACTAAGACTCACTCCCATGTATTAAAAAAAATCCTAAACTAAAAAATAAAGCAAAAAGTTATAATGAAAGTTAGAAAGGAAAATTTCATTTAGACCAACTGTTCCTGGATATGATATTAAAAGAAGAGTCTATAAAAGAATAAAACTCACAGATTGACTTCAAAACAATTAAAAACTTCTGCACTGTGAAATACATTGCTAAGAGTATAAAAAGACAACCTTCAGACTGAAAAGAAAGTTTACAAATCATATATCCAAGAAGATATATGTATCTAAAATAGATAAAAAATTTGTAGATGAAGTCCAAACTCACAGTGAGGAATAAACAACTTTTAAATGAAAAAAAAGTCATGAAAAGATACTTTGGTGAAGGGAACTCAAAATGACAAGTAGAAACATTAAAGTGGCTAGCACATGTGGTTTAGTGAGAGGGGGAGCATGAATCAGACTCTCTAGTAAGTACCTGGCCATAGCATATAACAGTATAAGACCCTTTGAAGAAAGTAGGAGGACAGTTTTACATTACTTATATCCTCTTTCTCCCAACCCTAGGAATCATGGCATAGGCAGAAATATCATCTGCTTGGGAGAAAGAAGTGAGCACAGGCCTTTGCTCGGGATACCACTAACAGGCCTTTCTTTGTAAAAGTACTGACTGACTACATGTCTCTTAAATTCCATGCCAGTAATTCAGCCCAGTGCCAGGTGGCAACACATAGCCTCAGGCATGTATGGCAAGTTCAGTTTCTGGCATGCGCCACTGGTTCATTCTGGACACTAACAATGAAACGCTCAGTCAGAACTCAGCAGCCATTGAGACAAGCATAATGAGAAATGATACTGAAAATATCTTCCCTGGGTTTCTGCTCATCACAGCACTGTATTTGCTATATTAAATCACAGGCTTTGGGTACAGACATGGCAGCCGTAGGGTTTCTAGAATGACATAGTGCCATGCCTGCTATGAGGCTTTTCCATGAAAAAGCAGTTGTGAAGGCTGGAGTGATACCTACTTCTTCAAATGCTCAGATGCTGCTGTGTGCCCACT
Organism: Apodemus sylvaticus; assembly: GCF_947179515.1. Taxonomy (NCBI): domain Eukaryota; kingdom Metazoa; phylum Chordata; class Mammalia; order Rodentia; family Muridae; genus Apodemus; species Apodemus sylvaticus. Next base: position 47,694,390 of record NC_067477.1, read on the forward strand.
GGATCAAGTACAACTAAAGAAGCATGGTGTCACCAAACAGACATAATAATGCACCATGAACTTTATGCATGAGGGAGTGGGAGCCAAATTGAAAAGGATGAAACCAGATGTTTTCTAATTGCTCTAGCTAGAACTTCAAGTATTATATTGAATAGATATGAAGAGAGATGGCAGCCTTGTCTAGTCCCTGATTTTAGTGGGATTACTTCAAGTTTCTCTCCATTTAGTTTGATGTTGGCTATAGTCACTTGATTTTTGACAAAGGAGCTAAAAGCATCCATTCAAAAAATGATAGGCTTTTCAACAAATGGTGCTGGTTCAACTGGCAGTTACCATACAGAAGAATGCAAATTGATCCATTCTTTCTACAAAACTCAAGTCTAAGTGGATCAAGGGCCTCCACATAAAACCAGGTACACTGAAACAAAAAGAAAAGAAAGGGAAGAGTCTCAAGCACACGAGCAAAGTGGAAAATTTCCTGAAGAGAATACCAATAGCTTATACTCTAAGATCAAGAGTTGACAAATGGGATTTCATAAAATTACAAAGTTTCTGTAAGGCAAAGGACATTGTCAATAGGACAAAACTGCAACCGACAAGTTGGGAAAAGATCTTTACCAATCCTACATCCAACAGAGGGCTAATATGCTATATATACAAAGAACTCAAGAAGTTAGACTCCAGAGAACCAAATAACCCTATTAAAAATGGGGTACAAGGAGATAAAAATGGATCAATTTGCATTCTTCTGCTTGCTGACCTCCAGTTGAACCAACACCATTTGCTGAAAAGGCTATCTTTTTTCCACTGGGTGGTTTTAGCGCCTTTGTTGAAGATCAAGTGACCATAGGTGTGTGGGTTCATTTCTGGGTCTTCAATCCTATTCTACTGATCTACCTGCCTGTCACTGTACCAATACCATGCAGTTTTTAACACTATTGCTCTGTAGTACTGCTTGAGGTCTGGGATATTGATTCCCTCAGAAGTTCTTTTACTGTTGAGAATAGTTTTAGCTTTCCTGGGTTTTTTGTTATTCCAGATGAATCTGAGAATTGCTCTTTTTAACTCTATGAAGAACTGAGTTTGGATTTTGATGGGGATTGCATAAGACAGCTGATGTTGGTGAGGATGTGGAGAAAGAAGAACACTCCTCCACTGCTGGTGAGAATGCAGGTTGGTACAACCACTCTGGAAATCAGTTTGGTGGTTCCTCAGAAAACTGGGCATGACACTTCTGAAGGACCCTGCTATAACACTCCTGGGCATATAGCCAGAGGATTCCCCGGCATGCAATAAGGATACATGCTCCATTATGTTCATAGTAGCCTTACTTATAATAGCCAGAAGCTGGAAAGAACCTAGATGTCCCTCAGTGGAGGAATGGATACAGAAAATGTGGTATATTTACACAATGGAATACTACTGAGCAATTAAAAACAATGAATCCATGAAACTCTTAGGCAAATGGTTGGAATTGGAAAATAACATCCTAAGTGAGGTAACTCGTTTACAAAAGAACACACATGGAATGCAGTCACTGATAAGTGGATATTGGTCCAGAAGCTCTGAATACCCAAGATACAACTCACATATCAAATGATTTCCAAGAAGAAGGAAGGAGAGGACCCTGGTCCTGGAAATGCTTGATGCAGCATTGTAGGGGATTACCAGGACAGAGAAGTGGGAGGGGATTGATTGGGAAATGGGCAGAAGAAAGAGGGCTTATGGGACTTATGGGAAGGGGGGAACAGGAAAAGGGAAAATCATTTGGAATGTAAACAAAGAATATAGAAAATAAAAAAAAACGGGGTACAGAGCTAAACAAAGAATTCTCAACTGAGGAATAACGAATGGCTGAGAATCACCTAAAGAAATGTTCAACATCCTGAGTCATCAGGGAAATGCAAATCAAAACAAACTTGAGATTCCACCTCACACCAGTCAGAATAGCTAAGATAAAATTTCAGGTGACAGCAGATGCTGGTCAGGATGTGGAGAAAGCAGAACACTCCTCAACTGCTGGTGGAATTCCAAGCTGGTACAACCACTCTGGAAATCATTTTGGCGGTTCAGAAAATTTGGTATAATACTACCAGAGGACCCTGATATACCACTTCTGGGCATATGCCCAGAGGATTCTCCAGCATGTAATAAGGACACATGTTCCAATATGTTCAAAGCAGCCTTATTTATAATAACCAGAAGCTGGAAAGAACCCAGATGTCCCTCAACAGAGGAATGGATACAGAAAATGTGGTACATTTATACAATGGTATACTACTCAGGTATTAAAAACAATGAATTCATGAAATTCTTAAGCAAATAGAACTAGAAAATACCATTCTGGGTGAGATAACCCAATCACAAAAGAATACATATGGTATGCACTCACTGATAATTATATTAACCTAGAAGCTTGGAATACCCAAGACAAAATTCACAGACCAAATTAAGCTCAAGAAAAAGGAAGGACAAAGTATAGATACTCTGGTGCTTCTTAGAAGAGGGGAAAAAATACCCACAGGAGGAGATACAGAAACAAAGTGTTGATCAGAGACTGAGGGAAAGACCATCTAGAGACTGCCCCTCCTAGGGATTCATTCCATTTATGGTTACAAAACCCAGACTCTATTGTGGATGCCAACAAGTACTTGCTGACAGGAGCCTAATGTAGCTGTCACCTGAGAGGTTCTGCCAGTGCATAACAAATACAGAGGGGGACACTTTCAGGCAACCATTGAACTGAGCACAGGGTCCATAATGGAGGAGCTAGAGAAAGGATCCAAGGAGCTGAAGGGGTTTGTAGCACCATAGGAGGAACAACAATTTGAACCACCCAATACCCCCAGAGCTCCCAGGGACTAAACCACCAACCAAAGAGTACTTATGGCTCCAGTTGCATATGTAGCAGAGGATGGCCTTGTTGGACATCAAAGGGAGGAGACTCCCTTGGTCCTGAGAAGGCTAGATGTCCCAGTACAGGGAAATGCCAGGACAAAGAAGAGAGGAGTGGGTGGATTGGTGAGCAGGGGGAGGGGGGATGGGTTAGGGCACTTTTGGGGGATCAGGAAAGGGGACAACTTTTGAAATGTAAATAAAGAAAATATCTAATAAGAATTATAAAAATTAAGCTTGATATTTTTATTAAAATAAAATAATATTCCAAGTAAAAATAGAAAAAAGAAACTAGATGTTTTAAGGGAGCTCAGGGAACTTGATTCCATGAGGTGAGGGAGAGTCAGGCTGAAAGATGTAGTAGAGAAAATTAAACAAAAAATTCAATTTCAGAGCTAGCAATGCAGTGGATGAAATGAAGAAAAAAAGGTACATTGAGGCATCACGGGCAGAATAATCAGGAATTAAGTCTGGGAAGATATGCATTTAAAGCAGAAAAATAGAAGGAAGAGCAATGAAAAGGATTATGGGATATGTGAGCTACTATTGCTAGAGAGCCAACAGTCCATTCACAAGAATCCAGGAAGGAATGGGAAAAGACATAGCATTAAGACCTTATGTAAGGAGGCAGCAGTAGCAGCTGGTATGATAGCTCACTCTGTCATTCCTGTATTTGAGAGGTAGAGACAGGAGGATCCCTGCAAGTTTGAGACCATCAAGGACTACATAACAGCATTCTGTCCCTAAAAACAGAGGGATAAAGTCACTATCAGAAAATACTCCAAATACAGAGAAAATACCTGAATATTAAGGTCTGTTAGCTGTTGCTAACAACCCAAGTCCATGAGGCCTCAACCCTACACAAAGAACTGTGGATAGCTAAGGAACTCTGAAAACTGGAGAAGTAGTCTTACCTAGGAAAGAACACAACAGTTGGTTGTCAGATACCAAATGGTCAGCCCAGAAACCATATAAATGTAGCATTAGACAGACCGAGCAGGTTATATTTAAGAATAGATATGTATATAACAACAATTAATGAATAAAGCAGGCCACACTTTTGAAAGACAACAGGAGGGGCAAATGAGATGGTTTAGATGAGGAAAGGGGAGGTGGGGATGATGTTATATGATAATGTCTATAAATACATCTTTTTTTTTATAAGGAAATAGATTTGTTTATGGTTTTGCAGGAAATATCATTTTGGTGAGAAACTTCCAGAGGACAGTCCTGAGGTGTCATAGGACATCACAGTCTAGAGACTGGGAACATGCAGGCCTAGCTCTTGGTCTTTCTCCACGCCAATTACCTTATCTAATTCTTATCATCTATCCAAAACTCTACCTCCAAACACCTCAGGGGGGTGAGGCTTCAATACTACTAACAACTCACAATGGGGATTTCACATCAACATTTGAAGTCTCAGGAAGCACACTCAGCCATTACTACTTCTTATCACTTGGAAGGAGAAAGTAAGATGTCTACCCAGTAGCAACCCAACTAATCCTGAGTCTAGCCATAGAACTAAAAAGTAGAAAGAGGGTTCTGAAAGCAGAGCAAAACGACAATCAAGTGATATGTAAGGGCCCTAATGCTCCTAGCAGCAGACTGCCCAGCATGAAACACACAGCAAAGGAGAGTAGGAAAACAAATAAAGCTGTCAAGCAAGAGAACTCTTCCTTAGAAAAGTGTCATCCAGAAACCAAGAGGATTAAAGGCTGTTCCATACCAATAGGAAGGGAAAGGAAAGAAGAGAAAAGCCAGCCCAAAGATCTAACACCACTAGACTTGGCTTGGAAGAAATAAGTAAATTTGTCTAGCTAGATGAAAGGATGGTTTTTAGTAACTTGAAGGCACAGAACTCATTGGTTAAAACATAGAGTCAAATCCAGTGCCCCAGTGCTATGAAGTCACCATCTTTACTATGATGGTGATTTAAAATTAATAAAGTATTAGTATGATAACAATGTATTAGAATTCAAACATACATATAAAATTGCAAATGTTAATATTCTAAATACAACACATTATATGTATTGAAGTGCAGTTAAATTTAAAACTGTTAATTATCTTGAATACACTGTTTTAATTGTAGCTATTTTAAAGCTACACAGTAACAAGAGAGTACAAACATATAACAGACACATAGATCAAAACCAAAAAGCAAAGTGAAGATGAAAACATACAATTAAAGAAAAATCTATCTAGGTACAGCATCCCACTTTTATAATCTGAGCAGTTAAGAAGGGGAGGCAGGAGAACCACTGATCTGAGACCAGTTTGAGTTACTTAGTGAGCTCACAGGGGGCAGAGGGAGGGGCAGGGGAGGGCAACAGATGTTAACATTAAAGAAAAATAGCTGTGGGATTGCAAGATGGTACAACCACTTTGGAAATCAGTCTGGTGGTTCCTCAGAAATCTGGGCATGACACTTCCAGAGGACCCTGCTATACCACTCCTGGGCATATACCCAGAGGATTCCCTGGCATGCAATAAGGACACATGCTCCACTATGTTCATAGCAGCCCTATTTATAATAGCCAGAAGCTGGAAAGAACCCAGGTGTCCCTCAACGAAAGAATGGATACAAAAAATGTGGTATATTTACACAATGGAGTACTATTCAGCCATCAGAAACAATGAATTCATGAAATTCTTAGACAAATGGATGGAGCTGGAGAACATCATACTAAGTGAGGCAACCCAGTCTCAAAAGATCATTCATGGTATGCCACTCACTGATAAGTGAATATTAGCCCAGAAATGTGGAATACCCAAGACATAATACACATATTAAATGATGTCCAAGAAGAATGGAGGAGTGGCTCCTGGTTTTGGAAAGACTCAGTGCAGCAGTATAGGGGAATACCAAAACAGGGAAATGGGAGGGGGCGGATGGGGGAAGAGGGGGAGGGAAGAGGACTTATGGGATTTTCGGGGAGTGGGGAGGCAGAAAAGGGGAAATCATTTCAAATGTAAATAAAAATATATCGAATAAATAAAAAATAAATAAATAAAGGAAGATAGCAATTAAGGAAGGAAGGATAAAAAATTTAGAAAACAACAAAATGAAAGACATTCCTACCTTTCACTGATAAGCTAAATATAAATACCCCATTCAAAAAAGACAGAGAGGATGAATTGATAAGCATATTCTAAGAAGTCCAGTATATGCTGCCTAAAGAAACTCACTGCACCATATGGCCTATAGAGACTCAAAGTGAAAGAATGCAAAAGGTAGTCTATGCCAATGAAAACAAGAAAGAAGTGGTGAGGTTCCAGTCCTGAGGCCTCTGGCGGGAGCATTCAGATCTCTACGCTTCCATATCCAGATCAGCCTGGGTAGCAACAACACATCTCCAGGTCCTGCAAGAGGCAAGAGGGGCTTCCAGGCGGGCAGCGGGGAGAGGTCAGTGTGCTCTGGTGAATCCAGCAGGCCCCAGCGGGAGCATTCAGGTGTCTGCTTCTGGATCTGAACACTCTGGGCAAAAGCACCCTGTCTCCAGGCAGTGCAGGAGGTAAGCTGTGCACCAGAGGCCACCTGGGAAAGGGCAGCTTGCACTGGTGAGTCCAGCATTGACAAGACCAACTAACACCAGTGAGAACTAGAAGGCAAAAGGCAAACGCAGGAACGTCACTAACAGAAATCAAGGTAATATGGCAACATCTGAACGCAATTCTCCTTTACCAGACATAGACTAACCGACTGGATATGTAAACAGGACCCTACATTTTGCTGCTTACAGGAAACACACCTCAGGGTCAAAGACAAACACTACCTTAGAGTAAAAGGCTGGAGGACAATTTTACAAGCAAATGGTCTCAGGAAACAAGCTGGAGTAGCCATTTTAATATCAGATAAAATTGACTTTCAACCCAAAGTCATCAAAAAGACTCTGAGGGACACTTCTTGCTGGTCAAAGGAAAAATACAACAAGAAGAACTCTCAGTCCTGAACATCTATGCTCCAAATGCAAGGGCACCCTCTTTCGTAAAAGAAACTTTATTAAAGCTCAAAGCACACATTGCACCTAACACAATAATTGTGAGTGACTTCAACACTGCACTTTCCTCAATGGACCGATCAGGAAAACAGAAACTAAACAGGGACACAATGAAACTAATTGAAGCTTTGGACCAATTAGATTTAACATATATATATATAGAACATTCTATCCTAAAACAAAAGAATATACCTTTTTCTCAGCACCTCATGGTACCTTCTCCAAAATCGACTATATAATTGGTCACAAGACAGACCTCAACAAATATAAGAAGATCAAATAATCCCATGCCTCCTATCAGATCACTATGGAGTAAAAGTGGTCTTCAATAGCTACAAAAACAACAGAAAACCCACATACACGTGGAAACCGAACAATATTCTACTCAATGATACCTTGGTCAAGGAAGAAATAAAGAAAGAAATTAAAGACTTTTTAGAACACAATGAAAATGAAGACACAACATACCCAAATCTATGGGACACAATGAAAGCAGTGCTAAGAGGAAAACTCATACCCCTGAGTGCCTCCAAAAAGAAAATGGAGAGAGCATACATTACCAGCTTAATGGCACACCTGAAAGCCCTGGAACAAAAAGAAGCTATTTCACCCAGGAGGAGTAGAAGGCAGGAAATCATCAAACCCAGGGCTGATATCAATCAAGTAGAAACAAAGAGAACCATACAAAAAATCAACAAAACCAGGAGCTGGTTTTTTGAGAAAATCAACAAGATAGATAAACCCTTAGCCAGACTGACCAAAGGGCACAGAGAAAGTATCCAAATTAACAAACTTAGAAATGAAAAGGGAGATATAACACCGGAAACTGAGGAAATCCAAAAAATCATCAGATCCTACTACAAGAGCCTGTACTCAACACAACTGGAGAATCTGGAGGAAATGGACAATTTCCTTGACAAATACCAAATACCAAAATTAAATCAGTATCAAATAGATCATCTAAACAGTCCCATAACACATAAAGAAATAGAAGGAGTCATAGAAAGTCTTCCAACCAAAAAAAGCACAGGACCAGATAGTTTCAGTGCAGAATTCTATCAGACGTTCAAAGAAGAGTTAACACCAATACTCTTCAAACTATTCCACAAAATAGAAAAAGAAGGAACACTACCCAATTCCTTCTACGAAGCCACAATTATGCTGATACCAAAACCACACAAAGATCCAACAAAGAAAGAGAACTTCAGACCAATTTCCCTTATGAACATCGATGCAAAAATAATCAATAAAATTCTTGCCAACCAAATCCAAGAACACATCAAAACTATCATCTACCATGATCAAGTAGGCTTTATCCCGGGAATTCAGGGTTGGTTCAATATACGGAAATCCATCAATGCAATCCACTACATAAACAAACTCAAAGAAAAAAACCACATGGTCATTTCATTGGATGCTGAAAAAGCATTTGACAAAATTCAGCATCCTTTCATGCTTAAAGTCTTGGAAAGAACAGGAACTCAAGGCCCATACCTAAACATAGTAAAAGCAATATACAGCAAACCGGTAGCTAGCATCAAAGTAAATGGAGAGAAACTTGAAGCAATCCCACTAAAATCAGGGACTAGACAGGGCTGCCCCCTTTCTCCTTATCTTTTCAATATTGTACTTGAGGTACTAGCTCGGGCAATTCGACAACATAAGAAGCTCAAAGGGATACAAATTGGAAAGGAAGAAGTCAAACTATCATTATTTGCAGATGACATGATAGTCTACCTAAGTGACCCAAAAAAACTCCACTAGAGAACTCCTACAGCTGATAAACAACTTCAGCAAAGTGGCAGGTTATAAAATCAACTCAAGCAAATCAGTGGCCTTCCTATACTCAAAGGATAAGCAGGCTGAGAAAGAAATTAGGGAAATGACCCCCTTCACAATAGCCACAAACAGTGTAAAGTATCTTCGGGTGACATACCAAACCTGTGAAAGATCTATATGACAAGAACTTCAAGACTCTAAAGAAGGAAATGGAAGAAGTCCTCAAAAAATGGGAAAACCTCCCATGCTCATGGATCGGTAGAATCAATAGAGTTAAAATGGCCATTTTGCCAAAAGCAATATACAGATTCAATGCAATACCCATCAAAATCCCGACTCAATTCTTCACAGAGTTAGAAAGAGCAATTATCAAATTCATCTGGAATAACAAAAAACCCAGGATAGCTAAAACTATTCTCAGCAACAAAAGAAAGTCTGGGGGAATCTGTTTCCCTGACCTCAAGCAATACTACAGAGCAATAGTGTTAAAAAACTGCATGGTATTGGTACAGTGACAGGCAGGAGGATCAATGGAACAGGATTGAAGATCCAGAAATGAACCCACACATCTATGGCCACTTGATCCTCAACAAAGAGGCTGAAAACATCCAATGGAAAAAAGATAGCCTTTTCAACAAATGGTGCTGGTTCAACTGGAGGTCAGCATGCAGAAGAATGCGAATTGATCCATCCTTGTCTCCTTGTACTAAGCTCAAATCCAAATGGATCAAGGACCTCCACATAAAGCCAGACACTCTGAAGCTAATAGAAAAGAAACTGGGAAAGACCCTTGAGGACATCAGTACAGGGAGAAAGTTTCTGAACAGAACACCAATAGCTTATGCTCTAAGATCAAGAATTGACAAATGGGACCTCATAAAATCACAAAGTTTCTGTAAGGCAAAGGACACCATCAAGAGGACAAATCGGCAACCAACAAATTGGGAAAAGATCTTCACCAATCCTACATCAGATAGAGGGCTAATATTCAATATATATAAAGAACTCAAGAAGTTAGACTCCAGAAAACCGAACAACCCTATTAAAAAATGGGGTACAGAGTTAAAGAATTCTCACCTGAAGAACTTCGGATGGCGGAGAAGCATCTTAAAAAATGCTCAACTTCATTAGTCATTAGGGAAATGCAAATCAAAACAACCCTAAGATTTCATCTTACACCAGTCAGAATAGCTAAGATTAAAAAGTCAGGAGACAGCAGGTGTTGGAGAGGGTGTGGAGAAAGAGGAACACTCCTCCACTGCTAGTGGGGTTGCAAATTGGTACAACCACTCTGGAAATCAGTCTGGCGGTTCCTCCGAAAACTGGGCACCTCACTTCCAGAAGATCCTGCTATACCACTCCTGGGCATATATCCAGAGGATTCCCTACCATGTAATAAGGATACATGCTCTACTATGTTCATAGCAGCCCTATTTATAATTGCCAGATGCTGGAAAGAACCCAAGTATCCCTCAACAGAAGAGTGGATGCAAAAAATGTGGTATATCTACACAATAGAGTACTATTCAGCCATTAGAAACAATGAATTCATGAAATTCTTAGGCAAATGGATGGAGCTGGAGAACATCATACTAAGTGAGGTAACCCAGACTCAAAAGGTGAATCATGGTATGCACTCACTAATAAGTGGTTATTAACCTAGAAAACTGGAATACCCAAAACATAATCCACATATCAAATGAGATACAAGAAGAAAGGAGGAGTGGCCCCTGGTTCTGGAAAGACTCAGTGAAACAGTATTCGGCAAAACCAGAATGGGGAAGTGGAAAGGGGTGGGAGGGAGGATAGGGGAAGAGAAGGGGGCTTACGGGACTTTCTGGGAGTGGGGGGGCTAGAAAAGGGGAAATCATTTGGAATGTATATAAATTATATCGAATAAAAAAAAAATCCAGGAGACAGCAGGTGTTGGAGAGGGTGTGGAGAAAGAGGAACACTCCTCCACTGCTGGTGGGGTTGCAAATTGGTACAACCACTCTGGAAATCAGTCTGGCGGTTCCTCCGAAAACTGGGCACCTCACTTCCAGAAGATCCTGCTATACCACTCCTGGGCATATACCCAGAGGATTCCCCACCATGTAATAAGGATACATGCTCTACTATGTTCATAGCAGCCCTATTTATAATTGCCAGATGCTGGAAAGTACCCAGGTATCCCTCAACAGAAGAGTAGATGCAAAAAATGTGGTATATCTACACAATGGAGTACTATTCAGCCATTAGAAACAATGAATTCATGAAATTCTTAGGCAAATGGATGGAGCTAGAGAACATCATACTAAGTGAGGTAACCCAGACTCAAAAGGTGAATCATGGTATGCACTCACTAATAAGTGGATATTAACCTAGAAAACTGGAATACCCAAAACTTAATCCACACATCAAATGAGGTACAAGAAGAAAGGAGGAGTGGCCCCTTGTTCTGGAAAGACTCAGTGAAGCAGTATTCGGCAAAACCAGAACGGGGAAGTGGGAAGGGGTAGGTGGGAGGACAGGGGGAGAGAAGGGAGGGGGCTTAAGGGACTTTCGGGGAGTGGGGGGCTAGAAAAGGGGAAATCATTTGAAATGTAAATAAAAAATATATCGAATTAAAAAGAAAGATTCAATAGTAAAAAAAAAAAAAAAGAAGTGGTGATCCTTGCTTCTATATCATATAAAACAAATTTAAAAAAGAAAACAAAAACAAAAAGCTGTTATATAAAATTACATACACAGATACGCATACAGATACACACACATGCACACACCTTTTGTTTTGGTAGTTGTCTTTTCAATTTTATTTTTAGTTTATTTTGATTGTAAAATAAATTTGCTCTTTGAATTTTTCCATGTTTCTTTATATATATATAAATATCTATCTATCTATCTATCTATCTATCTATCTATCTATCTATCTATATCTTTATATCTATCTATCTATCTATCTATATATATATATCTTTATATATATATACATATCTATATATATCTTTATATATATATATATATATATATAGAGAGAGAGAGAGAGAGAGAGAGAGAGATGGGAAGGTAAAGGGAATTTGGGAGCAGTTAGACGGGAATCAATGACCAAAATATATTGCATAAAAATGTTTAAATAATTTATTAAATATCAAATATTTAGTCATGGAATGAAGTTACCTCAATACAATAAATGTAGTAAGATGATAAATCACAATTAATATGAACAGACAGTAGTTTAGCGAAGAAGGTTCTTAGATGAATACACACACAGCCAACTGCTTTTCATCATAGGTGCCAACAAGGAACAGCAGAAAGAAGTCTCCTTCAAAACAATAGTACTGGAGAAATAAGATATTTATGTGACAATTAAAATTAGACCCTTTCTCAGATCAGACACATCAAATTGAAACCGATTAAAGTTTTAAAGTTTAGACACAAAGCTACAAGGTTCCATCAAGGGGGGAGGGCAGAGGTAAATATTTTCAGAGCCATGTCTAGACAATGAATTGGGAGATAATCACAGGAAAAATGCCACGCTAAAACGATTCTGCATAGGAAGAAAGAAAATGGGAGATTGAAGAGACCTGACAGAACTCTAGAAACATATCTGCAAATCATCATCTGGTAGGGGATTACTATTGAAGGAAACAAATCATTGCCTTAAAATATACTAAAGACTTAAATAGACATTCTGTCAAAATCTTCCAAAGGATTTATTTTGTCTATTGGCATGTGTGTGCATGTGAGGGTATGTCAGTGTGTCAGTGTATGGAGATCAGAAGGAGGCACTGGGTCTTTCGGAGTTGGAATTCCAGTCATGTGCAGGAAACTCTATTGGTGGATGCTGTGATTCTCCTGATTATGTGGCAAATGCACTTCAATGCTGAGCCATAGATCCAGCCTCTGAACAGACATCTGTGGACAAAAATGTAGAAAAGGCAAAAGAGTAAATAAAAAATACACACCATCCTAATCATCACGTAATGAAAGTTAAAGTCATAATGAGTATCACCTTTCAACAATTAGAGTGGCCATAATCCAAGCGACAAAAGATCGCATGTCTGTGATAATGTGAAGAAAGGAACTCTTGCTGCACTGTAAGAGAGAACATTAATTAGAGCCATTACAGAGAACAGTATAAATATTCCCTCCAGAATTAAAAATAGGACTGTAGATGATCCACCAACCCCACTACTGCTTGCATAACCAGAGGAAATGAATTCAAAATGCCAAAGAGATAGCTGTGCTCTCATGTTCAGCCCAGCATTTTCCATGATAGCTCAGACACAAATGAACTCAAGCGGCCACCACTGGGCAGATCCGTAGACTGCCTGCCTTCTTTCCACAGCTTCTTTTTAGGTCATGCTCAACTTTTCCCAGTTGTGCAAACAGATTTTTATGAAGCTATGAAAGCAATTCGGAACAGCAATTCAGTGAGGACGCAGCCGCTTTCACCCAGCACTTTCTATGAATGTGAATCTACATATGAGAACAAAATAAGCCTCAAGTCTTGTTTGCCAATCTACACAAAATTTCCAGGGAAAATGTGGACCTGAAAATAAAGCCAAATATTATACAACTTCTAGAAGAAGCATGAGGTCATTGGACCACAGTTGGGCAAGCATGTCTTAGGCAGAACAAGGAAGAGAGTAAGAGAGAGGAAAGCGATAAGGTATGTTTGACTCAAATTTAAACTTCTCATAAGAAAACTACACATGCAGATACTCAGGTAGAATGTGTCACACAAAATTTATGTATCCAATAGACAAGAATTAAATCTAAATTTAGTTATGTATACAGGCAATAGGTAGACCTGTGGGAAACATGTTACATTAATAAGCAAATAGACACAATGCTATCAGAAGGCAAATAACAGACCTCTGATGAGATGCCATTTCAAATCTTCTAGAAAGGGTAAAATTTTAAAAGTATTTGGCATTGGTTTTGACAAGGTTGTAGAACAAATGCAGTTCTCATATATTAGCCTCAAGAAAGAAAATAGTGAAGGACATTTGGAAAAAGTTTGACAGCTCATAGAGTTAAATATATGCATATATATAAAACTCAAAAATTTTGTTGCAAGATATTTACCAGAGGTGGAGGGAGCACACAAACACTTGAGCAAGAATGCAAGCAGCACCTCTATTTATAGCAGCAAACAAGCTGCAAACCATGTAACCTATAACCAACAAGGAAACAACTACATTTTTGTGCACTCAAAATATGGTATACTCTTCAATAAAAATAAATATTGATCGGTATATGGTGAAGAAATGTATAACAATTGTAGGAAGGGAAATTAGATATGTGATTATGCCTCTGGTTACATGTTATATTCAAAAGCATATAAATATACATGTATGTGTGTGTGTGATTTTATATATGTAGGAAATCTTATGACAAACAAAGCTTATTTGTGATAAAGTGAACATTTTCTGTTTTTGTTTCTGTTTCTGGGGGTTGAGAAGTCAGGTGGCTCTTTTATTTTTATTTGACATATTTTTTATTTACATTTCAAATGATTTCCCCTTTCCTGGCTCCCCACTCCCCTAAAGTCCCATAAGCCCTCTTCCCTCCCCCTGTTCCCCCCATCTACCCCTTCCCAATTCCCTGTTCTTGTATTCCCCTATACTACTGCACTGAGTCTTTCCAGAACCAGGGGCCACACCTCCATTTTTCTTGGACATCATTTAATATGTGTATTATGTCTTGGGTATTCAAAGTTTCTAGGCTAATATCCACTTATCAGTGAGTGCATACCATGATTGATCTTTTGAGACTGGGTTGCCTCACTTTGTATGATGTTCTCCAGCTCCATCCATTTGTCTAAGAATTTCATGAATTCGTTGTTTCTAATGGCTGAATAGTACTCCATTGTGTAAATATACCACATTTTTTGTATCCATTCCTCCATTGAGAAACACCTGGCTTCTTTCTAGCTTCTGGCTACTACAAATAGGGCTGCTATGAACATAGTGGAGCATGTGTCCTTATTGCATGCCGGGGAAGCCTCTGGGTATGTGCCCAGGCGTGGTATAGCAGGGTCCTCTGGAAGTGACATGCCCAGATTTCTGAGGAACCACCAGACTGATTTCCAAAGTGATTGCACCATCTTTCAATCCCACAAGCACTGGAGGAGTGTTCCTCTTTCTCCACATCTTTGTCAACACCTGCTGTCTCCTGATTTTTTGACCTTAGCCATTCTGACTGTTGTGAGGTGAAATCTTAGGGTTGTTTTGATTTGCATTTCCCTAACGATTAATGATGTTGAACATTTCTTACAGTGCTTCTCAGCCATCTGAAGTTCTTCATGTGGAAATTTTTTGTTTACCTCTGTACCCCACTTTTTAATAGGATTATTTGGTTCTCTGGGTTCTACCTTCTTGGGTTCTTGTATATATTAGATATTAGCCCTCTGTGGGATTTAGGGTTGGTGAAGATCCTTTCCCAATCTGTTGGTTGACGTTTTGTCCTTTTGACAGTGTCCTTTGCTTACAGAAACTTTTTAGTTTTATGAGGTCCCATTTGTCAATTCTTGATCTTAGAGCATAAGCTATTGGTGTTCTGTTCAAGAACTTTTCCCCTGTGCCCATGTCCTCAAGGGTTTTCCCCAGCTACTTTTCTATTAGTTTCAATGCCTCAGGTTTTATGTGGAGGTCCTTGATCCACTTGGAGTTGAACTTACTACAAGGAGATAAGAATGGATCGATTTGCATTCTTCTGCATGCTAACTTCCAATTGAACCAGCACCATTTGTTGAAAAGGCTATCTTTTCTCCACTGGATGCTTTCAGCTCCTTTGTCGAAGATCAAGTGACCATAGGTGTGTGGGTTCATTTCTGGGTCTTCAGTCCTATTCCATTGATTTTCATGCCTGACATTGTACCAATACCATGCAGTTTTTATCACTATTGCTCTGTAGTAATGTTTGAGGTCTGGGATACTGATTCCCCCAGAAGTTCTTTTACTGTTGAGAATAGTTTTAGCTATTCTGCTTTTTTTGTTATTCCAGATGAATTTGAGAATTGCTTTTTCTAGCTCTATGAAAAACTGAGTTGGGATTTTGATGGGGATTGCATTGAATCTGTAGATTGCTTTTGGCAAGATGACCATTTTAACTATATTAATCCTGCCAATCCATGAACATGGAAGATTTTTCCATTTTCTGAGGTCTTTGATTTCCTTCTTCAGAGATCTGAAGTTCTTGTCATATAGGTCTTTCACTTGTTTGGTTAGAGTCACACCAATATACTTTATGCTGTTTGTGGCTATTGTGAAGGGAATCATTTCCCTAATTTCTTTCTCAGTCTGCTTATCCTTTGAGTATAGAAAGGTTACTGATTTCCTTGAGTTGATTTTATAACCAGCCACTTTGCTGAAGTTGTTTGTCGGAGTTCTCTGGTAGAGTTTTTTGGGTCACTTAAGTATACTATCATATCATCTGCAAATAATGATAGTTTGACTTCTTCCTTTCCAATTTGTATCCCTTTGACTGCCTTATGTTGTTTAATTGCTCTAGCTAGGACTTCAAGAACTATATTGAAAAGATATGGAGGGAGGGGGCAGCCTTGTCTAGTCCCTGATTTTAGTGGGATTGCTTCAAGTTTCTCTCCATTTAGTTTGATGTTGGCTACTGGTTTGCTGTATATTGCTTTTACTATGTTTAGATATGAGCCTTGAATTCCTGTCCTTTCCTAGACTTTTAGCATGAAACGATGTTGAATTTTGTCAAACGCTTTTTCAGCATCTAATGAAATGATCATGTGGTTTTTTTATTTGAGATTGTTTATATAGTGGATAGCACTGATGGATTTCCCTATATTGAACCATCCCTGCATCCCTGGGATGAAGCCTACTTGATTATGGTGGATGATCGTTTTGATGTGTTCTTGGATTCAGTGGGCAAGAATTTTATTGAGTATTTTTGCATCGATATTCATAAGGGGAATTGGCCTGAAATTCTCTTTTTTAGTTGGATCTTTGTGTTGTTTTGGTATCAGCATAATTGTGGCTTCATAGAGGGAGTTGGGTAGTGCTCCTTCTCTTTCTATTTGGTGGAATAGTTTGAAGAGTATTGGTGTTAAGTCTTCTTTGAAGGTCTGATAGAATTCTGCACTAAAACCATCTGGTCCTATTTTTTTTTTTTTTTTTTTTTTTGGACAGAAGGCTTTCTATGACCCCTTCTATTTCTTTAGGGGTTATGGGTCTCTTTAGATGATCTATTTGATCTTGATTTAATTTTGGTATTTGGTATCTGTCTAAGAAATTGTCCTTTTCCTCCAGATTCCCCAGTTGTGTTGAGCACAGGCTTTTGTAGTAGGATCTGATGATTTTTTTTGAATTTCCTCAGTTTCTGTTGTAATATCTCCCTTTTCATTTCTAATTTTGTTAATTTGGATACTGTCTCTGTCCCCTTTGGTTAGTCTGGCTAAGGGTTTATCTATCTTGTTGATTTTTTCAAAGAACCAGCTCCTGGTTTTGTTGATTCTTTGTATGGTTCTCTTAATTTCTACTTGATTGATTTCAGCCCTGAGTTTGATGATTTCCTGTCCTCTTCTCTTCCTGGGTGAATTAGCCTCTTTTTGTTCCAGCGTTTTCAGTTGTTCTGGTAAGCTTCTAGTGTATGCTCTCTCTAATTTAGTTTGGAGGCACTCAAAGCTATGAGTTTTCCTCTTAGCACTGCTTTCATTGTGTCCCATAGATTTGGGTATGTTGTGCCTTCTTTTTCATTAAATTCTAAAAAATCTTTGATTTCTTTCTTTATTTCTTCCTTGACCAAGGTATCATTGAGTAGAGTATTATTCAGTTTCTATGTGTATGTGGGCTTTCTGTTGTTTTTATTTTTATTAAAGACCACTTTTACTCCATAGTGATCTGATAGGAGGCATGGAATTATTTTGATCTTCCTATATTTGTTGAGGTCTCTCTTGTGACCAACTATATGATCAGTTTTGGAGAAGGTACCCTGAGGTGCTGAGAAAAAGGTATATTCTTTTGCTTTGGGATGAAAAGTTCTCTATATATCTATTAAATCCAATTTGGTACAAAGCTTCAATTAGTTTCACTGTCCCCCTGTTTAGTTTCTGTTTTCCTGATCGGTCCATTGAGGAGAGTGGAGTGTTCAAGTCACCCACGATTATTGTGTTAGGTGCAATGTTTGCTTTGAGCTTTAGTAAAGTTTTTTTTTTTTTAAGAATGATGGTGCCCTTGCATTTGGAGCATAGATGTTCAGGATTGAGAGTTCTTCTTGTTGGATTTTTCCTTTGACCAGCAAGAAGTGTCCTTCCATGTCTCTTTTGATGATATTAGGTTGAAAGTCAATTTTATCTGATAATAGAATGGCAACTCCGGCTTGTTTCCTGAGACCATTTGCTTGTAGAGTTGTCTTCCAGCCTTTTACTCTAAGGTAGTTTTTGTCTTTGACACTGAGGTGTGTTTCCTGTATGCTGCAAAATGTAGGTTCCTGTTTACATATACAGTGTGTTAGTCTATGTCTTTTTATTGGGGAATTGAGTCCATTGATGTTAAGAGATATTAAGTAGTAGTGATTATTGCTTCCTATCATTTTTGATGTTAATTTTATACTTTTTGGTTATCTTCTTTTGGATTTGATGAATGAAGTTTAATATCCTGCTTTTTCCAGGTTATAGTTTCCCTCATTATAATGGTGTTTCCCCCCTATTATCCTTTGTAGGGCTGGGTTTGTGGAAAGATATTGTGTAAATTTGGTTTTGTCATGGAATATCTTGGTTTATCCATCTATGGTGATTGAGAGTTTTGCTGGGTGTAGTAGTCTTGGCTGCCATTTGTGTTCTCTTAGAGTCTTCAGGAGCTCTGCCCAGGGTCTTCTAGCTTTCATGGTCTCTGGTGAGAAGTCTGGTGTAATTCTGATAGGTCTTCCTTTATATGTTACTTGCCCTTTTTCTCTTACTGCCCTAAGAATTATTTTTTGGTTTAGTACATTTGGGGTTTTGATTATTATGTGACAGGAAGTATTTCTGTTCTGGTCCAGTCTGATTGGAGTTTGGAGTCTTGTATATTCATGGGCATCTCTCTCTTTAGGTTAGGGAAATTTTCTTCCATAATTTTGTTGAAGGTATTTGCTGGCCCTTTAAGTTGTAAATCTTCACTCTCATCAATGCCTATAATCCTTTGGTGTGGATTTCTCATTGTATCCTGGATTTTCTTGATGTTTTGGGTTCAAGCTTTTTGCATTTTGCATTTTCTTTGACTGCTGATCTGATAGGAGGGAGGCATGGAATGCTTTATATGGTATCTTCTTCGGCATCTGAGATTCTTCTATCTCTTGTATTCTGTTGTTGATATTTGCATCTATGTCCCTTGATTTCTTCCCAAGGTTTTCTATCTCCAAAGTTGTCCCCCTTTGTGATTTATTAGTTGTTTCTGCTTCTGCTTTTAGATCCTGGATGCTTTTGTTCATTTCCTTCACTTGCTTGTTTGTGTTTTCCTGTAATTCTTTGAGAGATTTTTGTGTTTCCTCTTTCATGACTTCTGCCTGT
Organism: Apodemus sylvaticus; assembly: GCF_947179515.1. Lineage (NCBI taxonomy): Eukaryota > Metazoa > Chordata > Mammalia > Rodentia > Muridae > Apodemus > Apodemus sylvaticus. The sequence continues at coordinate 47,713,569 of NC_067477.1, forward strand.
TGATCAAAGTTCTCCTGTATTTCTTTAAGTGATTTTTGCATTTACTCCTTATTGGCTACTAACTTATGACCCATATTCTCCTCAATTTCTTTAAGTGATTTTTGTGTTTCCCTTGTAAGGGCTTCTAGCTTTTGATCATTTTTCCCCTGAATTTCTTTAAGAGATTTATTTATGTCCTTCATGTGTTCCTCTAACAGCATCCTTACCAGTGATTTTAAATCCAACTCTTGTTTTTCTGGTGTGTTGGGGATATCCAGGACTAGTTGTTGATGGAGATTTGGGTTCAGATGCTGCCATAATGCCTTGGTTTCTGTTAGTAATGTTCCTATGTTTGCCTTTAGCCATCTGGTTCTCACTGGTGTTAGATGGTCTTATTGTCACTGGCTGGTGCTTCAACCTCCTGTGGACCTTTAAGGTTATTTCCAGGACACAGGATGACTGGGTTTCCTCTGGCACAGAGTGCTGATATGCTGCCTTCCTCTTTTGTGCCTTTGGAGCCCCGCTGAGTCTTGCCTTAAGCAATGTTATACTTGGGTTGTCTCAGTGAACCAGGTGTTCCCAGACTGCTCTGTCATGGAGTGAAGATGGTGGCAGAGAGTCACTCCCTCTGTTGATCTTCATGCAGGACACAGGCCCCACGACTGGCTGGCTGGCAAATGAACCGCCTATGTGCTCAGGTCCTGGGCGCAGGCAGACCCCTGGTGGTTTGCACCCCCAGAGATCTTAAGCTCAGGATAATTCAGTACCTAGTGATGCTTTTCTGCCCTGGCAGGCAGTGAAGATGGTCGCAGGGGTCACTCCCTCTGCTGCTCTCTATGTAGGACACAGGCCCCACAACTGACTGGCTGGCAGATGAACTGCCTATGTGCTCAGGTCCTGGGTGCAGGCAGACCCCTGGTGGTTTGCAACCCCAGAGATCTTAAGCTCAGTATAATACCATACCGAGCTCAGTACCTAGTGAGCTATAATACTCAGTACCTAGTGATGCTTTTCTGCCCCTGCAGGTAGCGAAGATGGCTGCAGGGATTCACCAGATGGCTCTTTGATGGAGTAAAATTGCTCTACATTTTGATGAGATATGAGTTACACAAGCAAATGTTTTTTTCAAAATGTCTACATCTGTGTGTTTAAGCTGTGTGTATTTCAATGTATGCAAATATGATTTCAAAAGGAGAAAGAACCGTGAAGAAATTGTGAAATGGAGAATTTAAAATGAACAATTGATTGGGATATTCTCTTTAAACCAGAGTAATGAAGCTTAAGGCAAAGGGCCTACTATTAATTTTGATAATGGAAAAAGCATAACAATGAATGTACTTTTTGCAAACAACACCCAGGGGGAAGATATGACAGTACTGAATGCGTGTGTCTATCCTAGACAAGAATTTGCATCAGGATCCGCCTAAGGATAGCTCTTGGATGAACTGGACCACAGGCTGTGGATCATCCCTGATGATGAGCGACATTTCAAGCTGGGAAGTAGAATGTGTGTAGAAGGGTTGTGGCGTTGACGAGAGTGTGTGCTTTGGTTTTGGGATACATTTTCTTAATCCTATTTTATTGATTGGGTGAAATAATTCTAAGATATAAAATTAATTGGCTGTGTACTGGAATATATTCATTGCTGTTTTTCCATTATCAAAATTAATAGTAGGTCCTTTGCCTTAAGTTGCATTAGTCTGGCTTAAAGAGAATATTCTAATCTATCATTCATTTTAAATTCTCCACTTCAAAGTACAATACACTAGGAATGTATTGGAACAGCCACTGTCTAACATAGGTAGAGATTGAGAACAGAGAACACAGTTATGAGGTCAATCAGAGGATCTCCCAAAGAGCAATTAAGAGCTGCAATTCTAAGACTCACTTGAAAGTCTGTTTCCAATCATCACAAACCAGCACACTGACCCCTCTCTCCCTTACACATAATTCAGCAGATTTTATCAATACTTGGGGACATTGCTGTAAACATTTGTTATTAGAATTCTAATTATGCAAAAACACCTCCCCAAACCAACCAACCAACCAGCCAACCAACCAACCAACCAACCAACCAACCAACCAACCAACTAACCCCAATCCCCCACCACAAACAACAAAAAATGAAAACAAAACAAAACACCTGCCCCTGGCAAAACGAAAGCCAAAGTAGGCTATGAAGGTAGTGATGCCATAAGGATGCTTTGTGTATATATGTATGAATATTGCGTCTGTGTGTGTTTGTGTGTGGGGGGCTACTTAGATGTCTTCCACTTTTACTCTCGATGCTATCTTTTGAGGCAAGATCTCTCAAGAAGCACAGAGTTCACTGATGGACCACACTAACTGGCCAATGACAGGCAAAGAGCCTTCCAACTGGACCTCCAAACCCCACCAGAGCATCAGGACATTTATCTGATGCCACATTCTTTTTCACAGTAGCTACTTTACTGACTGAGCCATTTCCCAGTCCATGGATGTTTTAATTTTTGATGGTATTTTGTTGTTGTTGTTCTGGATATATACATTTCTTTCAAGTGACAGGAAAAATTTTGATCTTGAGAAGATAGCAGCAGTAATATGAAATCATAATACACAAAGAACATTTTACTCTCTGAGTGTGTGCCTGCTAAAGTCTCTTGCTGATGGGGCTCCTCAGGGGCCCAGAGCAGTATAAGCTGTCCCTGTAGGATCTTTGTTTTGCTTTCTGTTTATTTGTTCTTACATGGAGCTGGAGTTCATTAATGGCAATAACACTGCATTAAGAGATATGAAAACAGAACTTTCCATCACATTCCCATTAAAAGTGGCAGTTCCAGACAATTCTGTGCTCTTGTGAAACATGTAGTTCTTGTAAGGATGAGCTTAACTTGAACTATTACAACACTTGCTATACTATATTGCCAATAACTGAAATAGAATTTGCTACAACTCCTTATAATTGTTACATGAGACTTAACATGCCCAAGCACAGTCCTCTAATAAATCATGAGTAATAAAAAATTAAATCATAGCTTAGCTATTATTATTTTGCATTGGGAAGAGTCAAATCTGTAATATATGAAATTTATTTACCTGTGAGCTTATAGCACCAGTGCCATTGTGCTAAGGGCTTCGAATGCTATTGTCTTAAGGATTTTCAGAATTATGAATCTGAGTACATTATAAAATACATTTTATATTTATATATAGTAATATATTTAAGTATCTAGTATATCCTATTTGTACGGGAGAAGCTCATTTCTTCTGATGTAACATCATTCTTCAGAAGGGTATAAATTAGAGAACAGATTTCATATGCAGATTGTATTCTTGCCCTGAGACTTTTCTAGGCAATGCTGGAAGCAGAGAGAAAGACATGGAGGCCAGATTTCCTTGTTCTAAAACCGACATTCCCTTTACCTGCCAGGAACAAGTCTGCCTGGTGACTTTGTTTTCAGTGTGAATATAGTTCATCTCTTTTATTGTTTGTGTAGAAGAGCACTGGAATCAAGGAGATTTTCCTCTTCTTGTACTTCAGATGCTAGGAAGTGAGTTAGGTGTTGGGTTCTAGGTTTCAGGTGTGAAATAGCTACGAGAAAAATTGTTAACATAAGGTTTTGCCTGTTCAGTGAAACCACATTTATTCCCATCAATAGATATTCAAACTCAATTGTCAATGGGGTGGTAAAAGTCTCTGATTGAAAATAGCTTGATTTCAAGTTATCACACATTTACATGTACAATAGTTGTGGCATAGCAGTCAAAAACTACAGTACAGATCAAATACACAAGAAGTCACACTTACAATTGTCCCAAAGCCCCAAGCATTAGAAGGATGGGCTATAAGCCCTACATTCATTCTCAGGGCTTTCTTTGACTTTGTAGAATGGAATGCTGAGCTCCCAGTCAACTCTCACCACTTGATGTAGGATGCTTTTAATAAGGTCTAGACATAGAGTAGGTAATTGAGCAGGACCTGGGGGTATGGGAAGAACTTTCTTCAGAACTTATTCTCTACCCTTGTTCCCCCAGGGGTAGGGACCTAGGAATTAGCCTAATTTTCTCTCCTCATCCTTTGAAAGAAAAACAAGAAAACTATATATGTATATAAAGCCAGTGTGCATTCTTATGGTGAATTCCTTCTGAATTCCAGAAGAACTCAGGAAGATATGTTTGACATTACACTTAATAGTCAAACCTGGACCCAAATATAAGACTTTCTTTTTTCCTTTAAGAATCTAGCCTGTTAGGAGAGACAAAGCCTTTTTAAAAGTAACTACAAAGTGAAGTCTGTTTCTGGAAAAAGTGACCATGTCTATGGTATCATCACAGCATTATCAGTTGTCATTCATTTAGAGGACTCTTTTTTTTTTTCATAGAAGTTTTATGTTAACCAGAGTGTTTATTTGGCTATGATAGAGAATTTTAGATGTTAAAAAAAGACATCCTTCTACAAAGTTAGTAACATCTTTGTGCCAATAACAAACCCATGCAGTTTTAGTTTCTTAGGAGTTATACTCAAGGAAATTGATAGAAATCAGTGCAAGGCAGAAGTCTGCAGACACAGAGCATCTGGATAGGCCAGTGGGACAGATCCTCCTTTATCCCATGAATGGAGATATAGCAAATGGTCTGACTCCTTACATTTCCTTCAAGGCTAGAGAGTATATGAAGATTTTAAGTATCTCAGTCATATATGTCTTGTATATAGATTTATCCTTTGAGCTTCAGATCAGACCAGGGAAGAAAGCTTAATGAAAGCAGCTATTCTGGAGTCTCAGGCTCTCCCATCTTCTCATTGTTGTTCTTTCAAAATCCCGAGGTAGGCAGTGTTTCTGACCCCTCTGAAATCTTACACAACCTTTATATTTTATCTTTTATGTCCATTATTTAACAAGAGTCATCTTAAGTTATGCATAAGAATAGGATTCCACACAAAACACACTGTGTATTTCTCAGTGTGTAACAAAGAGACTGTCATTTGGATGGAGAGTAGAATTTCCTACAATCAATCCATTTTATAGATGACATACAAAGATGACTTCTGCTTGACTTTAGACTATCACTTGAGAGACATGTTTTTTTTGTTTTGTTTTTTTGCTTTTTGTTTTGTTTTTATAGTTTCTGCTGCTTCTCAAGTTATGAGTTTAAAATGTATAACAACATTCTAATAGACAGGAAGATTTGGGTCACAGTCCACACCCATAAACGACGGTATCCACACTTACCACATTTTGTATGCCAATAAGAGAGCAGTCAGGCTACTTTCTGTTTTGAAGAGGAAGGGTTAGAGAGTAGAAAGAAGGGATGGAAAGAGGAAGCGAGAAAGGAAGGAGAAAAGGAACACAGGCAGACTTCTTAAACTTCACCTTGCAAAAGATACTACAGTATGGTGGGACTTTCTTGAACACACCAGCCACAGAACAATGGCACAGAGACTTATTAATTTTATTCTAGTTTAGGCTTAATTTAGGCCACCTCCCTGCTGCTCATCTAACTTAATTAACTCGACTAGTCTAGTCCATGTCCTGCTACATGTTAAATGTCTCTCTCTCCTTCTCTGTTCATTAGACCTCATCCATGTCCACTGGTAAATCTTCCTGTCTCTCATTTTTGTCCCAGAGACCTTTTCTGTGTCCAAAAGTCTGGCCTTCTCCTTCCTAACTAGCTATTGGCAATCTCCTTTTTGCTAAACCAATCAGAGAGTGAGGAGGGTGTATGTTTACAAAACACTGAGGCAGGTGATCAGTTCTCAGTTCTCAGCTCTCTGTCTGGCACAGAATTAACAACCAAATGAAACAAAGAGAGCTTTTACACAGTGCACCCCAACACTACAGAAAACCACAACCAATCAGAATGCAGACATGTGGAGCCCAGATACATCTACAGAACCAAAAGCTCAAGGAACATTGAGGAAGATGGAGATATGACCATGTGTCATCTTTGTTCAGCTCATATTAAGAAAAATATAAGAAATAACCTGTTTATGGAATAGGAAAGGAAGGACATAAGGAGGCTCATTATCTCTTCACTGACTTTATAGTTGCACACCTCTATGAAATTCCCAACTGATTGCACTTGGTTTCGGAGAATCTTGGGTGTGTGCTGGATGGAATGTATAGGCTGGAGAAAGCAATCAGAAATGGTAGCACCTTAGACGTGACCAAGAAGGCACTTTCATCCATTCAGGGTGCAGACTTTCCAGTTCAGCTGCTTTAGAGTGACCTTGGGCTTGTCCACAATCCTTCTTCTGTATTCTGTAAGTATTTTCCACAATCCTTCATCCTCACTGGGCTTTCTAAGTAAGCCCTTAAAACTCACCGATTCTCCAGAGTGAACTCTGTTGGTTTGTCACTGGGACATTCCGAGGAGGGGGTACTTGGTGCTTATGGCTCCCCTGGGAGGGATCTGCACAGCACCAGTCATCTTTCTTCTCTAGAGTGTGTTCTCTTTCATTTTCTCTCACCTTGCAAATGGACGTTGGGTGGTCTGACAGTTCCATCATATCTGAAAGCTAACAGCAATGAATACCGTGATCTCCTTATGGCACACAGGGGTTATTTCAGAGCAAATCTAACTCTTCTTTCCTTGAAACATTTTCCCCCTAAAATGCTACTGTTTTCCCTCTTGGCTCTGAATTCAAATGGGATTCCAGAGAGGCCATTAGACAATATTGTGATACTTTTTGTTTGTGACAGCCATGTGTTTGTTTGTTTGTTTATTCATTTTGTTTTTCCAATAAAAAAGGAAAAAATGTAGCAGCCATTATTGTAAGAGCAGTTACTCTTTCAGTGACAAGCTCAGGCGACACACACATTTTTGCCCAGGCTCTTGACAATCTCACTCATTGATCTATGGCACTGGCTAGGAAAGGTCTTCCTGTATAGGAGCCTTACTGTGCATCTGTATAGCAGTCTTACTGTTTGTTATCTTGTGAGATAGCATGGTAACACTCACAGAAAGGGAGACTGGAGCTGTCACCTGTCTGTGCTGACAGTCTTTTATGCTATCAAGATGATTCTGTATATAGGATGTTGACTCTATACGGTCATGGCACACATCTCTGGAGCAAATCTGAAAGCTAAAGTGTATACTGGAAGATCTACAAGATGTCAAAAGCTGTTTATCCTTTATATGTTGCTTCTGACTCTACTGAAAAGTTTAGACTCTGAAGAGTGTTGTCACTATTTGTATTTAATACAGTTCTAGGTTTTGACATTCATTTCATTTCTTTCTAATGAACTAACATGGTCTTCCAGAAATTCAGGGCAAAAGGAGTCTCTTTGTCCATATTCGAAGCTGAAGCTTCAAACCTGTTATCAAGGTTTGGAGGTGAGCTCTTTGTTTCTACCTGTATTCCCATTTCCATTTTATTAGAGCTTTGTTCATTTTATGTTATGTACCCTTTGCCTTAATGTGTGTATGTGCACTGAGTGTAGGCCTAGTGCACAGTAGAGGTCAGAAGTGGCATCAGAGTCCCTGGAACTGAAGTTGTTGATAGTTGTGAGCAGCCAGGTGGATGCTGAGAACCACACCCAGGTCCTCTGCAAGAGCAGCCAGTGCTCTTAACTGCTGAGTCATCTTTACAGTCCCCATCTTTCTTTATCTGCCTTAATGCTTCCATATTTTGTTTCTGAAACCCAGACTCTTATTTCTCCATCCTTCTGCAAGACTACTCCCCTGACCCTATCTTTCTGTTTTTGATATTTTTTTTCCCTATGACTTGCTGCCTTATGAAGCTTCTCTGGACTCATTGTACTGTAGCAAGTAAGCGATGGCTTTTATAACTTTAACTTCAGTTTTGACTTCTCAGATCCCAAATAATTGGGAGGTTAAAAAAAAAGAAACAGAAATTTATTGTCTTATAAATAACCAAAAAAAAAAAAAGAAATTAAGATGCATTATTTTTCTGAGAATGAATTTGTCGTTAACTGTCTTGCTAATTAGTAAAAACAATCATAAATGTTCCTGAGTATTTATTCATATCTTTTTTCCCTGGCACTGGTTTTTCATATGGTCACGGTTCCAATGACTCAGCATGGAGACATAATTAATTCATTCATTGGAGCAAAGTAGATAATGACAAGTAAATGATTAATCCCATTTTATGGCTGTGTTCAGTATTATATTCACTTAGTAAGAGTGTCTAAAGAGAATAGTTGACTGAAACAAAAGCATGAATTATGGATGGCAGCAAAGGTCAAAGAGAAGGTCAATGTTTTGTTTGATATGCACTAAGGACAAACCAAACTGCAAGACTTTTCCTACTTGTTAAAAATGGGCGGCTTTATGACACATGATAGGTTGTGTGTGTGCGCGCGTGTGCATGTAGGTGTGTGTGTGTATGTGTGTGTGCATCTGTCTGTCTTCTGAGCTCCATTCCCTCCTTATTTGCAAATGCTGCAAATCAGCCAATGATTACTCAGTGAAACTCTGATAGTAGTTGTTCTCAACTTTCCTAATGCTTTGTCCCTTTAATACAGTTCCTCAAGTTGTGGTGACTCCCAACCATACAATTATCTAATTGCTACTTCATAACTGCAATATTGCTACTATTATGAATCATAATGCAAAAATCTGATACGATATGTAGGATATATGATGTGACCTCTCCACTCTTGAGAGGGTAGCAACACACAGGTTGCAAACCTCTGCCTTATAGTCTGTGCTTTATTATCTAGGCTTTTTATTAAGTTACTCATAATAAATTACGTTTTCTAGAATATCTTTGCTTGCATTGGTTCTGGTTTGCATAGGTCATGGAAGATGTTGTATGTTCAATGTCCTTGATCATATAAATCACAGCCTTTATTTCTTAATAAAGTTTTCATTTTTCCAAACCCAAGATCTCCTACAAAATTTTATATATTTTATAAGCTCAGTAATTACCTTGCATAAAAAGAACTACAGTAACAATGTTAGTAGCTTTATTAGATGACACTGATAGATCTTGGCATCTCTGCTTTCTTGAAAAAGTTTGGAAAAGACCTTAATGATCCAAATTACTTACCCATGAAGTCTTGTCTCTGAATCATCCACATTTCTGATATGGATAAACCAAACTGCAAGACTTTTCCTACTTGTTAAAGATGGGCGGCTTCATGACACATGATAGGTTGTGTGTGTGCGTGTGCGTGTGCATGTAGGTGTGTGTGTATGTGTATGTGCATCTGTTTAAAACAAGACCTATTTAAGATCAGTTTTACTAAATGATATGACTTAAATAGGTAACTCTGACCTTCTGCTCTGCAGAGTTCTTCTGTTACACAATCAGATTTTTTGTTGTCTCCATAAAGAACCTGAAATCCAAGACATTTTCCTATCTCACAGGACACAAATATCTCATTGGAATATGTGTGTTCATTATATCAGGTCAAAGGAGAAGTGGTGGCTACTTAATATTAATAGGCAGTAAATGTAGTCTTAATGAACATAGACTTTTTTATGCGCTTTATTTCCGCCTAAGGAGATGCAGCTCATTAGGATTCCAATGCAAACATTTGGAACAGTAGACCATCAAGGACACATTTTTCATTTTATGTTCTCATCATTCTTATTTTAAAAGCCCATAAAAATTTCAGGCATTTATGTAAAAACAAAGATGTTAAGTACTGAAAGCACTGCTTTTTCCTTAAGTTGGGCCTTTATATAGCATGTACTGTGGAAAACTGTTAGGCAGCATGCACACTGCACTTTAATTTCGCTACCCATTGCTCATCACAAACACCTGTGAGTCCTCAGCGGGCACTCAGAGCTTGGGTTTAAAATGACTCTTGTCTTGACTTCTCCACTTAATGGGCACATACTTCAATTTCCAGCTGATAACCTAATGTGATTGATCAGAAGCAGATCTATGCGTAATCTGGATTTCAGGGGTTACTAATAGATTCCACGGTCTGTCTCTTCCACTTTCTAAAATACGAAAACCTCAAGTTATAGGAACTAGATTTTGCAAGTTCTTTATCAAAAAAAGTAATCTGAGTATGAAATGAAGTCTTTGGCCCAACTTCCCACATTCCTCAGTTTACATAGACTACAATGTCATATGGTTTAGTCTCTGATTATATAGCATTGTGTTTTACTTATAAATAAAGGCACTGATGAATCATCCTAGTTTTAATTACATGAAAGTTAAGAAACCCACTGCCATTACTGCTATTTCACCATCAGCTTGCCACTGTTAACCACAGCACACTGAAACAAATATATGAAAAGGTGGAAAGTTTCTGTTAAGAAAATAGAGTCTAGCAGAACCTAGATAGGTGTTCTGTGCTCTCACAATGTTAGAAGCAACCCCTATCCTGGGCCCATAATATCATTCACTTATTCAAACTAATAGAAAATCATGTACCATGTCAAAAGAACTAGGATTTAAAAAGTACAACTGCTATATATGTTTGGGGGCCTTTGATCAGCTCATGTGTGCTGCTGAGTTGGTGGCTCAGTATCTGAGAGATTTCAGGGGTCCAGGTTACTTGAGACTGCTGGTCTTTCTATTGGGTCACCCTTCTCAGCTTCTTCCAGCTTTTCCCTAATTCAACAACAGGGGTTCCTGACTTCAGTCCAATGGTTGGATATAAGTATTTGTTTCTGTCACAGTCAGCTGCTTGTTGGGCCTCTCAGAGGGCAGCCATGCTGGGCTCCTGTCTATAAGTACACGATCGCATCAGTAATAGTGTCATCCTTGGAGCCTCCCTTTGAGATGGATCCCAAGTTTGGTCTGTCACTGGATTGCCTTTCCCTCAGTCTCTCCATTTTTACCCCTGCAGTTCTTTTAGACAGAAACAGGTCTGGCCTTAGTGTTCTAACCCTGAGAGACTTGAGGCCACAGTGAGTGGGGAAACATGGCAGGGGCAGGAGGACATCCTCTTGGATGCAGGAGGAAGGATAAATAGGATGAGGAACTGTGGAAGGGGGGACCGAAAAGGGTTTTGTATCCCAATTTTCTATAGGGATAAAGCAGTTAAGATATGATGATCACACAATGTTCTTGCTGGGGAGAAAGCAAGAAAGTGAGTGTTAAGCTGGACTGTAAAAAAATAAAAGTAATAAAAATAAATAAAAAATAAATAGATAGCAATATAGATAGATACATAGATACATAGATAAAAGTATAACTGTTTAATTTCTTCCTTTTAGGACTAGTGAGAGATCAAAAAAGCTTTGGGTATTGCTTACTTTCTCGAGAATTCTACAGAAAATCTTGGAGACATATCTGTTTTTAAATTTCGTAAGTCAAACCTTGAATGAAATTAGTCTACAGGGCTAATATTGATTTTAAAAGATTAAGTGAGTTTTTAGGATATATATATATACACACACACATATATATGTGAATACATATATCTCTTTCTACTATCTTCCTTAATTGTCTTCAATAATATTTGTAAGCATACATGTGTATAGGTATGCCTATATCCTTCTGAAGTTACTGAGCCACAAAAACTTTATGCCATAACAAAATCATCCTTATATTATTGATGAGTATGAATTGATTGATTGAGTGAGTATGTGTATGTGTACGTGTACGTGTGCGTGTGCGTGTGTGTGTGTGTGTGTGTGTGTGTGTGTGTGTGTGTATAATAACAGAGCAAAATGTTGTGATGGGAAATGGAGTGTATCTGTAATGCAAACCCAAGACAGCTGGTGTTAGTCAAAGCTCCAAGGTGAGCAGAAGTGTGACCTGGAAGTGAATATCATTGGATGATAGACCAGTGTGGAGATGGGAACTAACCTTCCTAACTTAAGGAAGGTAGAGAGAAATGTCCTCTGAAGGTGAAGGAAAGAAGACATTTCAAATGTTGGCACAATGCTTCACAAAGTTCTGTGACAATACTGAAAATAGAAGACAAATGAGTGAACCGATGTATCTGGTTAATGTGTTATATCTGTACCTTGAAGGTTCATATATGAATGGATGAAAATTTAAAAAGGAATTATTATATTTTTAAGCAAAATTTGAAGAAAAGTGAAGGATTCAGGGGCTATGTATTATGAAATCATTCCTTATCCCTAGATGACAAAAATTATAAGATATATTGCTCAAATTAAGAAATGACTTTAAGGCAAAGAGCAAATCCAGGGTGATCCTGTAAGCTTACTTTAATATCTCAGGAAAAAAATGTGCTTGATATATCATGTTGATCTTTTGAAATAAAGATTAAGGGCATGCCTTTTCTATTAGAAAATAGAGATGGCTTTCCCTGACTGAAGAATGGTGTCTATGGGACTTCTGTGAGTGGATATCAAGGGGGAAAACAATCTATGTCTGTTTACATGAATGAACAAAGAATGAAGTTCTTTGTTTAGCTCTGTACCCCACTTTTTAAGGGGGATATTTGGCTCTCTGGAGTCTATCTTCTTGAGTTCTTTGTATATCTTGGATATAAGCCCTCTGTTGGATGTAGTGTTGGTAAAGATCTTTTCCCAATTTGTTGGTTGCCATTTTGTCCTTTTGACAATGTCCTTTGCCTTACAAAAACTTTGTAGTTTAATGAGGTCCCACTTGTCAATTCTTGATCTTAGAGCATAAGCTATTGGTGTTCTGTTGAGGAAAATTTCCCCTGTGCCCATGTCCTCAAGGGCCTTCCCCAGTTTCTTTCCTATTAGTTTCAGTGTGTCTGGTTTTATGTGGAGGTTCTTGATCCATTTGGACTTGAGCTTAGTACAAGGAGATAGGATTGGATGAATTTGTATTCTTTGGCATGCTGACCTCCAGTTGAACCAGCACCATTTGTTGAAGAGGCTATCTGTTTTCCACTGGATGATTGTAGCTCCTTTATCAAAGATCAAGTGATCATAATTTTGTGGGTTCATTTCTGGATCTTCAATTCTATTACATTGATCTACTTGCCTGTCACTGTACCAATATCATGCAGTTTTTAACACAATTGCTCTGTAGTACTGCTTGAAGTTGGGGATACTGATTCCCCCAGAAGTTCTATTACTGTTGAGGATAGTTTTAGCTATCCTGGATTTTTTGTTATTCCAGATGAATTTGAGAATTGCTCTTTCTACCTCTATGAAGAACTGAGTTAGGATTTTAATGGGGATTGCATTGAGTCTGTAGATTGCTTTTGGCAAGATGGCCATTTTTACTATATTAATCCTGCCAATTCAAGAGCAAGGAAGATTTTTCCATCTTCTGAGGTCTTCTTCGATTTATTTCTTCAAAGACTTGAAGTTCTTGTCATACAGATCTTTCACTTGTTTGGTTAGAATCACACCAAGATACTTTATATTGTTTGTGGCTATTGTGAAGGGTGTCATTTCCCTAATTTCTTTCTCAGCCTCTTTATCCTTTGAGTATAGGAAGGCTACTGATTTGCTTGAGTTATTTTTATAATCAGCCACCTTGCTGAAGTTGTTTATCAACTGTAGGAGTTCTCTGGTTGAGTTTTTTTGGGTCACTTAAGTATAATATCATATCATCTGCAAATAGTGATAGGTTGATTTCTTCCTTTCCAATTTGTATGCCTTTGACCTCCTCGTGTTGTCTAACTGCTCTAGCTAGAACGTCAAGTACTATATTGAATAAATATGGAGAGAGAAGGCAGCCTTGTCTAGTCCCTGATTTTAGTGGGATTGCTTCAAGTTTCTCTCCATTTAGTTTGATGTTGACTACTGGTTTGCTGTATATTGTTTTTATTATGTTTAGGTATGGGCCTTGAATTCCTGTTCTTTCCAAGATATTTAACATAAAAGGATACTGAATTTTGTCAAAGGCTTTTTCAGCATCTAATGAAATGATTAAGTGTTTTTTTTTTCCTTTGAGTTTGTTTATGTAGTGGATTGCATTGATGGATTTCTGTATATTGAACCATCCCTGCATCCCTGGGATGAAGCCTACTTGATCATGGTGAATGATTGTTTTGATGTGTTCTTGGATTTGGTTGGCAAGAATTTGATTGAGTATTTTTGCATTGATATTCATAGGGAAATTGGTCTTAGGTTCTCTTTTTTGTTGGATCTTTGTGTGGTTTTGGTATCAGTGAAATTGTGGCTTCATAGAATGAGATGGGTAATTTTCCTTCTGTTTCTATTTTGTGGAATAATTTGAAAAGTATTGGCTTTAGGTCTCCTTTGAATGTCTGATAGAAATCTGCACTAAAGCCATCTGGTCCTGTGCCTTTTTTTTGTTTGAGAGACTGTCAATGACCACTTCTATTTCTTTAGGGGTTATAGGTCCGTTTAGATGGTCTATCTGATCCTGGTTAAATTTTGGTTATTGGTATCTGTCTAGGAAATTGTTCATTTCCTCCAGATTTTCCAGTTTTGTTGAGTATAGGCTTTTGTAGTAGGATATGATAATTTTTTGGATTTCCTCAGTTTCTGTTGTTATATCACCCTTTTTATTTCTGATTTTGTTAATTTGGGTACTGTCTATGCTCTCTGGTTATTATGGCTAAAGCTTTATCTATCTTGTTGATTCTCTCAAAGAACTAGCTCCTACTTTTGTTGATTCTTTGTATAGTTCTTTTTGTTTCAACTTGGTTGATTTCAGCCCTGAGTTCCATGATTTCCTGCCTTCTACTCCTCTTGGGTGTATTAGCTTCTTTTTGTTCTAAAGCTTTCAGGTGTTCTGTTAAACTGCTAGTGTATGCTCTCTCCAGCTTCTTTTTGTAGGCACTCAGAGCTATGAGTTTTCCTCTTAGCACTGCTTTCATTGTGTCCCATAAAGTTGGGTATGTTGTTCCTTCATTTTCATTAAATTCTAAAAAGTTTTTGATTTCTTTCCTTATTTCTTCCTTGACCAAGGTATTGTTGAGTAGAGAATTGTTCAGCTTCCATGTGTATGTGGGCTTTTTGTTGTTTTTGTTGCTATTGAAGACAACCCTTATTCCATAGTGATCTGATAGGATGCATGGAATTAGTTTCATCATCTTATATCTGTTGCTGTTTGTTTTGTCACCTCATGGTCAATTTGGAGAAGATACCATGAGGTGCTGAGAAGAAGGTATATCCTTTTGATTTAGGATGAAATGTTCTATAAATATCTATTAAGTCCATTTGGTCCAAAACTTCTGTTAGTTTCACTGTGACTCCATTTAGTTTGTGTTTCCATGATCTGTCCATTGAAGAGAGTGGGGTGTTTAAGTCCCCCACAATTATTGTATGGGGTGTGATGTATGCTTTAAGCTTTAGTAAGATTTCCTTTACGAATGCAGGTGCCCTTGTACTTGGGGCATAGATGTTCAAAATTGAGAGTTCTTCCTGGTAGATTTTTCCTTTGATGAGTATAAAGTGGCCTTCTGTATCTTTTTTGATGACTTTTGATTGAAAGTTTATTTTATCTGATATCAGAATGGCTACTCCTGCTTATTTCCTGGGACCATTTGCTTGGAGGACTGTTTTCCAGCCTTTTACTCTTAGGTAGTGTTTGTCTTTGACACTGAGATACGTTTCCTGCATGCAGCAAAATGTTAGGTCTTGTTTATGAATCAAGTCTGTTAGTCTATGTCTTTTTATTGGGGAATTGAGTCCATTGATGTTAAGAGATATTAAGGAATAGTGATTGTTGCTTCCTGCTTTTTTTTTTGATGTAATTTTTATGTTTGTGGGGTTATCTTCTTTTGGGTTTGTTGAAAGGAGATTACTTTCTTGTTTTTTCTTGTGTGTAGTTTTTCTCCCTTTGTTGGTGTTTTCCATTCATTATCCTTTGAAGGGCTGGATTTGTGGAAAGATACTGTGTAAATTTGTTTTTGTCATGAAAAAACATGGCTTTTCCATTTATTGTAATTGAGAGATTTGCTGGATATAGCAGTTTGGGTTGGCATTTGTGTTCCCTTAGGGTGTGCATGATGTCTGCCCAGGCTCTTCTGGCTTTCATAGTCTCTGGTGAGAAATCCAGTGTAATTCTGATAGGTCTGCCTTTATATGTTACTTTGACCTTTTTCTCTTACTGCTTTTTTTCCCCTTTTTTTTCTTTTTTTTATTCGATATATTCTTTATTTACATTTCAAATGATTTCCCCTTTTCTGGCTCCCCACTCCCCGAAAGTCCCATAAGCCCTCTTCCCTCCCCCCCCCCCCCCGTTCCTCCATCTAACCCCTTCCCACTTCCCTGTTCTGGTATTGCCCTATACTGCTGCGCTGAGTCTTTCCAGAACCAGGGGCCACTCCTCCGTTTTTCTTGGACATCATTTAATATGTGTATTATGTCTTGAGTATTCAAAGTTTCTAGGCTAATATCCACTTATCAGTGAGTGCATACCATGATTGATCTTTTGAGACTGGGTTACCTCACTTAGTATGATGTTCTCCAGCTCCATCCATTTGTCTAAGAATTTCATGAATTCATTGTTTCTAATGGCTGAATAGTACTCCATTGTGTAAATATACCACATTTTTTTTGTATCAATTCCTCCGTTGAGAAATACCTGGCTTCTTTCCAGCTTCTGGCTACTACAAATAGGGCTGCTATGAACATAGTGGAGCATGTGTCCTTATTACATGCTGGGGAATCCTCTGGGTATATGCCCAAGAGTGGTATAGCAGGGTCCTCCGGAAGCGTCATGCCGAGATTTCTGAGGAACCACCAGACTGATTTCCAAAGTGGTTGTATCATCTTGCAATCCCACTAGCAATGGAGGAGTGTTCCTCTTTCTCCACATCCTCGCCAACACCTGCTGTCTCCTGAGGTTTTGACCTTAGCCATTCTGACTGGTATGAGGTGAAATCTCAGGGTTGTTTTGATTTGCATTTCCCTAATGATTAATGATATTGAATATTTCTTAAGGTGCTTCATAACCATCTGAAGTTCTTCATATGAAAATTCATTGTTTAGCTCTGTACCCCACTTTTTAATAGGGTTATTTGGTTCTCTGGTTTCTACATTCTTGAGTTCTTTGTATATATTAGATATTAGCCCTCTGTGGGATTTAGGGTTGGTGAAGATCCTTTCCCAATCTGTTGGTTGATGTTTTGTCCTTCCTTGAAGTCCTAGCTAGAGCAATTAGACAACATAAGGAGGTCAAAGGGATACAAATTGGAAAGGAAGAAGTCAAACTATCACTATTTGCAGATGATATGATAGTATACTTAAGTAACCCATAAACTACCAGAGAACTCCTACAGCTGATAAACAACTTCAGCAAAGTGGCTGGTTACAAAATCAACTCAAGAAAATGAGTAGCCTTTCTATACTCAAAGGATAAGCAGACTGAGAAAGAAATTAGGGAAATGACACCCTTCACAATAGCCACAAGCAGCATAAAGTATCTTGGGGTGACTCTAACCAAACAAGTGAAAGACCTATATGTCAAGAACTTCAGATCTCTGAAGAAGGAAATCGAAGAAGACTACAGAAAAGGGAAAAATCTTCCATGCTCGTGGATTGGCGGGATTAATATAATTAAAATGGCCATTTTGCCAAAAGCAATCTACAGATTTAATGCAATCCCCATCAAAATCCCAACTCAGTTCTTCATAGAGGTAGAAAGAGCAATTCTCAAATTCATCTGGAATAACAAAAAACCCAGGATAGCTAAAACTATTCCCTTACTGCTTTTAATATTCTTTCTTTGTTTAGTACATTTGGTGTTTTAATTATTATATGACGGGATACATTTCTTTTCTGGTCAAATCTATATGGAGTTCTATAGGCTTCTTGTATGTTCATGAGACATCTCTTTCTTTAGGTTAGGGACGTTCTCTTCTATAATTTTGTTGAAGACATTTACTGGCTCTTTCAGTTGGAGATCTTCACTGTCTTCTATGCCTATAATCCTTAGGTTTGGTTTTCTTATTTTGTTCTGGATTTCCTGGATATTTTGGGTCAGGAGCTTTTTGCATTTTTCATTTTCTTTGACTATTGTATCAATGCTTTCTATGGTATCTTCTGCATCTGAGATTCTCTCTTCCAACTCTTGTATTCTGTTGTTGATGCTTGGATCCATTACTTCTGACTTCTTTGCTAAGTTTTCTATGTCCCGAGTTGTCTCCCTTTGTGATTTCTTTTTTTTTTTAATTTTCTTATTCGATATATTTATTTACATTTCAAATGATTTCCCCTTTTCTAGCCCCCCCCCACTCCCCGAAAGTCCCGTAAGCCCCCTTCTCTTCCCCTGTCCTCCCACCCACCCCTTCCCACTTCCCCGTTCTGGTTTTACCGAATACTGTTTCACTGAGTCTTTCCAGAACCAGGGGCCACTCCTCCTTTCTTCTTGTACCTCATTTGATGTGTGGATTATGTTTTGGGTATTCCAGTTTTCTAGGTTAATAACCACTTATTAGTGAGTGCATACCATGATTCACCTTTTGAGTCTGGGTTACCTCACTTAGTATGATGTTCTTTAGCTCCATCCATTTGCCTAAGAATTTCATGAATTCGTTGTTTCTAATGGCTGAATAGTACTCCATTGTGTAGATATACCACATTTTTTGTATCCACTCTTCTGTTGAGGGATACCTGGGTTCTTTCCAGCATCTGGCAATTATAAATAGGGCTGCTATGAACATAGTAGAGCATGTATCCTTATTACATGGTGGGGAATCCTCTGGGTATATGCCCAGGAGTGGTATAGCAGGATCTTCTGGAAGTGAGGTGCCCAGTTTTCAGAGGAACCGCCAGACTGATTTCCAGAGTGGTTGTACCAATTTGCAACCCCACCAGCAGTGGAGGAGTGTTCCTCTTTCTCCACACCCTCTCCAACACCTGCTGTCTCCTGAATTTTCAATCTTAGCCATTCTGACTGGTGTAAGATGAAATCTTAGGGTTGTTTTGATTTGCATTTCCCTAATGACTAATGAAGTTGAGCATTTTTTAAGATGCTTCTCTGCCATCCGAAGTTCTTCAGGTGAGAATTCTTTGTTTAACTCTGTACCCCATTATTTAATAGGGTTGTTCAGTTTTCTGGAGTCTAACTTCTTGAGTTCTTTATATATATTGGATATTAGCCCTCTATCTGATGTAGGATTGGTGAAGATCTTTTCCCAATTTGTTGGTTGCTGAATTGTCCTCTTGATGGTGTCCTTTGCCTTACAGAAACTTTGTAATTTTATGAGCTCCCATTTGTCAATTCTTGCTCTTAGATCATACGCTATTGGTGTTCTGTTCAGAAACTTTCTCCCTGTAACAATGTCCTCAAGGGTCTTCCCCAGTTTCTTTTCTATTAGCTTCAGAGTGTCTGGCTTTATGTGGAGGTCCTTGATCCATTTGGATTTGAGCTTAGTACAAGGAGACAAGGATGGATCAATTTGCATTCTTCTGCATGCTGCCCTCCAGTTGAACCAGCACCATTTGTTGAAAAGGCTATTTTTTTTCCATTGGATGTTTTCAGCCTCTTTGTCGAGGATCAAGTGGCCATAGGTGTGTGGGTTCATTTCTGGATCTTCAATCCTGTTCCATTGATCCTCCTGCCTGTCACTGTACCAATACCATGCAGTTTTTAACACTATTGCTCTGTAGTATTGCTTGAGGTCAGGGATACTGATTCCCCCAGATTTTCTTTTGTTGCTGAGAATAGTTTTAGCTATCCTGGGTTTTTTGTTGTTCCAGATGAATTTGATAATTGCTCTTTCTAACTGTGTGAAGAATTGAGTTGGGATTTTGATGGGTATTGCATTGAATCTGCTTATTGCTTTTGGCAAAATGGCCATTTTAACTATATTGATTCTACCGATCCATGAGCATGGGAGGTTTTCCCATTTTTTGAGGTCTTCTTCCATTTCCTTCTTCAGAGTCTTGAAGTTCTTGTCATACAGATCTTTCACATGTTTGGTAAGAGTCACCCCAAGATACTTTATACTGTTTGTGGCTATTGTGAAGGGGGTCATTTCCCTAATTTCTTTCTCAGCCTGCTTATCCTTTGAGTATAGGAAGGCCACTGATTTGCTTGAGTTGATTTTATAACCTGCCACTTTGCTGAAGTTGTTTATCAGCTGTAGGAGCTCTCTAGTGGAGTTTTTTGGGTCACTTAGGTAGACTATCATGTCATCTGCAAATAGTGATAGTTTGACTTCTTCCTTTCCAATTTGTATCCCTTTGACCTCCTTATGTTGTCGAATTTCCTGAGCTACTTCAAGTACAATATTGAAAAGATAAGAAGAAAGGGGGCAGCCCTGTCTAGTCCCTGATTTTAGTGGGATTGCTTCAAGTTTCTCTCCATTTAGTTTGATGCTGGCTACCGGTTTGCTCTATATTGCTTTTACTATGTTTAGGCATGGGCCTTGAATTCCTGTTCTTTCCAAGACTTTAAGCATGAAAGGATGCTGAATTTTGTCAAATGCTTTTTCAGCATCCAATGAAATAGCCATGTGGTTTTTTTCTTTGAGTTTGTTTATGTAGTGGATTGCATTGATGGATTTCTGTATATTGAACCAACCCTGCATTCCCACGATAAAGCCTACTTGATCATGGTGGATGATCGTTTTGATGTGTTCTTGGATTCGGTTGGCAAGAATTTTATTGAGTATTTTTGCATCGATGTTCATAAGGGAAATTGGTCTGAAGTTCTCTTTCTTTGTTGGATCTTTGTGTGGTTTTGGTATCAGCGTAATTGTGGCTTCGTAGAAGGAATTGGGTAGTGTTCCTTCTGTTTCTATTTTGTGGAATAGTTTGAAGAGTATTGGTGCTAACTCTTTTTTGAAGGTCTGATAGAATTCTGTACTGAAACCATCTGGTCCTGTGCTTTTTTTTGTTGGAAGACTTTCTATGACTCCTTCTATTTCTTTAGGCCTTATGGGACTGTTTACATGGTCTAGTTGGTCCTGATTTAATTTTGGTATTTGGTATCTGTCAAGGAAATTGTCCATTTCCTCCAGATTCTCCAGTTGTGTTGAGTACAGTCTCTTGTAGTAGGATCTGATGATTTTTTGGATTTCCTCAGTTTCCGTTGTTATATCTCCCTTTTCATTTCAAAGTTTGTTAATTTGGATACTTTCTCTGTGCCCTTTGGTCAGTCTGGCTAAGGGTTTATCTATCTTGTTGATTTTCTCAAAGAACAAGCTCCTGGGTTGTTGATTCTTTGTATGGTTCTCTTTGTTTCTACTTGATTGATTTCAGCCCTGAGTTTGATGATTTCCTGCCTTCTACTCCTCCTGGGTGAAATAGCTTCTTTTTGTTCCAGGGCTTTTAGGTGTGTCATTAAGCTGGTAATGTATGCTCTCTCCATTTTCTTTTTGGAGGCACTCAGGGCTATGAGTTTTCCTCTTAGCACTGCTTTCATTGTGTCCCATAGATTTGGGTATGTTGTGTCTTCATTTTCATTGTGTTCTAAAAAGTCTTTAATTTCTTTCCTTATTTCTTCCTTGACCAAGGTATCATTGAGTAGAATATTGTTCAGTTTCCACGTGTATGTTGGTTTTCTGTTGTTTTTGTTGCTATTGAAGACCACTTTTACTCCACAGTGATCTGATAGGAGGCATGGGATTAGTTCGATCTTCTTATATTTGTTGAGGTCTGTCTTGTGACCAATTATATGGTCGATTTTGGAGAAGGTACCATGAAGTGCTGAGAAAAAGGTATATTCCTTTGCTTTAGGATAGAATGTTCTATATATATATCTGTTAAATCTAATTGGTCCAAAGCTTCAATTAGTTTCATTGTGTCCCTGTTTAGTTTCTGTTTTCCTGATCAGTCCATTGAGGAAAGTGCAGTGTTGAAGTCACCCACAATTATTGTGTTAGGTGCAATGTGTGCTTTGAGTTTCAATAAAGTTTCTTTTACGAAAGAGGGTGCCCTTGCATTTGGAGCATAGATGTTCAGGTTTGAGAGAGTTCTTCTTGTTGTATTTTTCCTTTGACCAGCAAGAAGTGTCTCTCAGAGTCTCTTTTGATGACTTGGGTTGAAAGTCAATTTTATCTGATATTAAAATGGCTACTCCAGCTTGTTTCCTGAGACCATTTGCTTGTAAAATTGTCTTCCAGCCTTTTACTCTAAGGTAGTGTTTGTCTTTGACCCTGAGGTGTGTTTCCTGTAAGCAGCAAAATGTAGGGTCCTGTTTATGTATCCAGTCAGTTAGTCTGTGTCTTTTTATTGGGACATTAAGTCCATTGATGGTAAGAGATATTAAGGAATAGTGATTGTTGCTTCCTATCATTTTTGACGTTATTTTTTAAATTTGATTGGTTAACTTCTTTTGGGTTTGGTGAAAGGTTACTATCTTGCTTTTTCCAGGGTGAAGTTTCCTCCTTGTATTGGTGTTTTCCTCCTATTATCCTTTGTAGGGCTGGGTTTGTGGATACATATTGGGTAAACTTAGTTTTGTCATGAAATATCTTAGTTTCTCCATCTACGGTGATTGAGAGTTTTGCTGGATATAGTAGTTTTGGCTGGCATTTGTGTTCTCTTAGAGTCTGCATGAGATCTGCCCAGGACCTTCTGGCCTTCATAGTCTCAGGCGAAAAGTCTGCTGTGATTCTGATATGTCTTCCTTTATATGTTACTTGGCCTTTTTCTCTTACTGCCTTTAATATTCTTTCTTTGTTTAGAACATTTGGTGTCTTGATTATTATGTGACGGGAAGTATTTCTGTTCTGGTCCAGTCTTTATGGAGTTCTGTAGGCTTCTTGTATATTCATGGGCATCTCTCTCTTTAGGTTAGGGAAATTTTCTTCCATAATTTTATTGAAGATATTTGCTGGCCCTTTAAGTTGTAAATCTTCACTCTCATCTATGCCCATAATCCTTAGGTTTGGTCTTCTCATTGTGTCCTGGATTTCCTGGATATTTTGGGTTACAAGCTTTTTGCATTTTGCATTTTCTTTAACTGTTGAGTCCATGGTTTCTATGGAATCTTCAGCATCTGAGATTCTTTCTTCTATCTCTTGTATTCTGTTGTTGATATTTGCATCTATGTCCCCTGATTTCTTCCCAAGGCTTTCTATCTCCAAAGTTGTCTCCCTTTGAGTTTTCTTAGTTATTTATACTTCTGATTTTAGATCCTGGATGGTTTTGCTTAGCTCCTTCACTTGCTTGTTTGTGCTTTCCTGTTATTCTTTAAGAGATTTTTGTGTTTCCTCTTTCATGACCTCAGCCTGTTGACCAAAGTTCTCATGTATTTCTTTAAGTGTTTTTTGCGTTTCCTCATTGTTGGCTTTTGTATTCTCCTGGATTTCTTTCAATGATTTTTGTGTTTCCCTTGCAAGGGCTTCTAACTTTTGATCCATTTTCTCCTGAATTTCTTTAAGTATGTCCTTCATGTGTTCCTGTACCAGCATCATGTCCAGTGTTTTTAAATCTAAATCTTGTTTTACTGGTGTGATGGGGTATCCAGGACATGCTGGTAGAGGAGAATTGGGTTCAGATGTTGCCATATTGCCTTGATTTCTGTTAGTGACGTTCCTGCGTTTGCCTTTTGCCATCTAGTTCTCACTGGTGTTACTTGGTCTTGTCAATGCTGGACTCACCAGTGCAAGCTGCCCCTTCCCCGTTGGCCTCTGGTGCACAGCTTACCCCCTGCACTGCCTGTAGACAGGGTGCTGCTGCCCAGGCTGTTCAGATCCCGAAGCAGGCACCCGAAGGCTCCTGCTGAGGCCCACTGGATTCACTGGAGCACACCGACTTCTACCAGCTGGCTGCCCGGAAGCCCCGCTAGCCTCTTGCAGGACCTGGAGATGTGGTGCGGCCGCCCAGGCTCCCCTTCGTGATTTCGTTGTTGTTTCTACCTCCTTCTTTAAATCCTGGATGGCTTTCTTTAATTCCTTCACCTGTTTTGTTGTGTTTTCCCTTAGTTCTTCAAGGGCTTCTTGCTGTTTACTTGTGTTCTCTTGTATTTCTTTAAGGGAGTTATTTATGTCCTTCTTGAAGCCCTCCATGATGCCCTTCATCAGCATTATGACCTGTGATTTTAAATCCAAATCTTGCTGTCCTGGTGTGTTGGGGTATCCAAGACTAGCTCTTGTGGGAGAATGGGGTTCAGATGGTGTCATATTGCCTTGAGTTCTGTTAGCAACGTTCCCACCTTTGCTTTTTGCCATCTGGTTATCTCTGGTGTTAGTTGGGTCTGCTGTCACTGGCTGGAGCTTGCCCCTCCTGTGTGTGTGCCTGTAGGCCTATCTCAGCATCTTTGGGTGAGCTGCTTTCTCCTGTCGCAAACTGCTATGGTGTTGCAGAGTTCCTGGTTGGAGGTGGAGTCCTGGTGCAGTGTGTCCCAAGTGATCCTCTACTCTGGTAAAACCTGCCTACCAATCTGTTGCATAGTAACAGAAGCAAAGATGACAGCTGAGACCTACTCTTTCGTAGTTCTATTTGGGTATGTACCACTGTGGCCCCGATCAGCTGTGGATGCAGGTTGTGCTGGCTGTCTCCTCCTCACTGGCTGCTGGGTGTATATTTGGCTTCCTGCACTGCTTGGAGATGGCATGCTGTGGCCAAGGCTGCTCCTGATCCAGAGGCGGAGACCAGAAGGCTCTTGCCAGAGGCCTCCAGACTGGATCTTCTGCTCTGCAGGACCAGACTCACCTATGCAGGCTGCCTCTTCCTAGTTGTCTGCTGGGTGTATGGCTGGCTTCCTGCACTGCTTGGCGATGGCACAGTGTGGCCAAGGCTGTTCCAGACATTGTTTTTAAATAAACATATTGGTGTGAACTGATGGGGACAAAGAGTCTATAAAATACAAAACACATCCATTCTTAATTTTCTATAGGGATAAAGCAGTCAAGAAATGATGATCACACAATGCTCTTGCTGGAGAGAAAGCAAGAAGTGAGTGTTAAGTAATAGACATGGAGATGTTGTAGGTAGAACTCAGACCTTCAGGGGACCAGCCCAGAGACAGCATCTACTGCTAACAAACTGTGTCCAGCTAGTTTTAAAAGTTTCCTTGTCTCAGAAACACTTGATTCTTCCACATCTGCCATTACAGTGTCTTCCCCGTGGTATATGTATATGTATATATATATATACACCTCACAATAACTTCTAAGAGGTTTCACCCTGTAGCCAATGGAAAGAGATACAGAGACTCATACTCAGAAATTAGATGGAGCTCGAGGAGACTTATGGAAGAGTTGGGAGAAAATTTGGGGGTTCTGAAAAGGACAGAGTGTTCACAGGAGAACCAACAGAGTCAACTAACCTAGACCCTTGGGAGCACCAATCAAAGGTGAACATGGGCTGTACCCAGGCCCCCTGCACATATGTAGCAGATGAGGAGCATGGTTGTCATGTGGGTTTCCCAAATAACTGAAGCAGGAGCTGTTCCTGAGCCTGTTGCCTGTCTGCCTGCCTATGGATCCCAGGACAGCTTTGCCTGGCCTCAATGGGAGTGGATGCGCCTAGTCCTGCAGCAAATTGATGTGAAAGGGGAGGAAGGGCTGATATTAGGTTGTAAAGAAAATTTAATTTAAATTTTCATACATTTAAACTTATGAAACTTAAATTTAAAGTAGTAATTTAAAAACTACTTTTAATTGAAAATACACACACACACACACACAGCATGATGTTTAGAACCAGGTGTATACTGTGAAGTGACACAACATGAGGAGGTAAAGAACTTTTAGTTTGGTTCTCACATATGAAAGTGGGAAATAACCACCTGAGGAGATGTATCCAAGGAAACCAGGCCAATGAACTTTGCACACATCTCTAATGAGATCCTGAGTCTCAGACTTGATCCTGACATAGTAATGAGCTTAGACTTGTGGAGCCTATTAGAGAATAGTGGCTGCACTTTGAATGTGAGAACACCCCAAGAAACTCATAGAGTGCACAGGCTGTTTCTTTTCTTTTTTTTTTTTTTTCCACATAACATCATATCATTGGATCCTTAGCCCCAGATGAGAAGTAGAATCCACATTCCCTTCCCTCATGTATTGGAAACCCTGTGACCACATAAATGAGTTCTGGAAAAGCCTCTACTTTGTTCGCTGTATGTTCCTACTGGAGCTCTGAGCTGGCATTGAAGCAATGGAGAGGAGCCATCCTCAGGTCAATATAGCCCAGAGAAAGGCTACATTAATTCACATATTTGCAGAAAATGGAGCTCTTCTGGGACTAAATAATGAGAGAGGGAGAGGTATATGTTGATGGAAAGGGAATGGGACAGACTGGGCAAATTGTGTAGCCCCTAGATATTTCATATTTCCACTTTAAAGCAACAAACAAATGGGGGCTGGAGAGATGGCTCAGCTGTTAAGGGCACTGTCTGCTCTTCCAGAGGTCCTGAGTTCAATTCCCAACAACCACCCAGTGGCTCACAACCATCTGTAATGGGATCTTATGCCCTCTTCTGGTGTGTCTGAAGACAGAGACTGTGCTCATATATGTAAAATAAATACAAAATTAAAAAAATTCAATCATTGTCTGACAGCAATGTCAAGAGGGAGCTGAGGTCAGTATTAACCACTGTGGTCCTTTCAAACTCTTGAAATAATAAGCTACTGCATGACTGCTGATATTTTAAGCCACTAGATATAGGAGTGATTTGTCACATGCAATCAACAACCAGAAATGGCATGAATAAAATAAGAATTTCCCTAATATTTATTACTCACTAAAACAAAAAACATGACAATTTGTTTAATTAAGAGAACATCAATCAATCCATAATACTTTTAATTAGACTATAAATTAGAGACTCATTCATGTTTTTGTATTTAGCTCATTAGAAAAGTTGGAGGAATTCCCTCCACTTTCTTTCAAGGTAGTGCTCTAAGTCCTTTTCATATATTCTGCAGAAGCATGCAAACCACCACATACATTTTAATATGCATTCTTCTCCCTGAAAACATTTGATACAGTCCTTTCTGATTGCCTCATTTGAAGATGTTAATGTGTGACTCCTAGGTTTCAAGTTCCCACAGACAGAACCTTCTAAGTTTATGATGAAAAATATTGTAAAATATTTACAAGCAAGATCCCAATAGAAGTGTCCTGAATTTCAAGAACACTGGAACTGACACCCTGGAAAGTGAGGCATAAGCTTTCAGAAGTAGGTTGTGTATAGCGAGCTTTTGGAGAAGGATAAAAGTTTAGGGTACAGAGGGATTAATGCTGCCTGATAATAGGGAAGATAAGAGTTGTGTTAATTGAAAACAAGAGCCCTCAAATTTTCTTTTTTTTATTTGATATATTTTTTATGTACATTTCAAGTGATTTCTCCTTTCCTGGCTCCCCACTCCCCGAAAGTCCAATAAGCTCTCTTCCTTCCCTCTCTTCCGCCATCCACCCCTTCCCACTTCCCTGTTCTGGTATTGTCCTACACTTCTGCACTGAGCCTTTCTAGAACCAGGGGCCACTCCTCTGTTCTTCTTGGACATCATTTGATATGTGGATTATGTCTTGGGTATTCCAAGTTTCTAGGCTAATATCTGCTTATCAGTGAGTGTATACCATGATTGATCTTTTGAGACTGGGTTACCTCACTTAGTATGATGTTCTCCAGCTCCATCCATTTGTCTAAGAATTTCATGAATTCATTGTTTCTAATGGCTGAATAGAACTCCATTGTGTATATATACCACATTTTTTGCATCCACTCTTCTGTTGAGGGACATCTGGGTTCTTTCCAGCTTCTGGCAATTATAAATAGGGCTGCTATGAACATAGTGGAGCATGTATCCTTATTACATGCTGGGGAATCCTCTGGGTATATGCCCAGGAGTGGTATAGCAGGGTCCTCAGGACGTGTAATGCCCAGATTTCTGAGGAACTGCCAGACTGATTTCCAGAGTGGTTGTATCATCTTGCAACCCCACCAGCAGAGGAGGAGTGTTCCTCTTCCTCCACATCCTCGCCAACACCTGCTTTTAATCTTAGCCATTCTGACTGGTGTGAGGTGATGCCTTCTCCACTTACCTACTCCTCCAGAATAAAAAAGAGACAGATACCAAATGGATTCTCAGACTAGAGGAGAAAGTCAGGGTTGAGACTAGCTGCACTTTCTTCTGGGAAGCAGGTGTGAGCTCTTCTGACAATATGGTGCAGTATATTTGTTCAACAGTTCCTGTCAGGTCTTGTTGGCCCATTTCCAAGAGAAAAAAATAGGAAGAGTGAAGAGTGTTCCTCAGGGCACTCTTATAGAACAGCCTGCAAAGCCAAGATAGTGTGTGTGTATGTGTGTGTGTGTGTGTGTGTGTGTGTGTTTGTGTGTGTATGTGTGTATGTGTGTGTGCATGTGCTCTTTTTGAGCCAATTTGACTTTCTTTTTTTTAATATTTTTATTTTCTATATTCTTTGTTTACATTCCAAATGATTTTCACTTTCCCGGATCCCCCCTCCCCATATATCCCATAAACCTTCTTCTCTCCATCCCTTCTCCAATCGCCTCCCTCCTTTTTCTCTGTCCTTATATTCCCTTCCCATGCTAGATCGATCCTATCCAGGATCAGGACCCTCTCCATACTTCTTCATGGGAGTCATTTGTTATGCAATTTGTGCTTTGGGTATTCAGAGCTTCTGGGCTAAGTAATATCCACTTATCAGAGATCGCATTCCATGTGTATTCTTTTGTGATTGGGTTACCTCACTTTGAATGATATTTTCCAGATCAAACGATTTGCCTAAAAATTTTGTGAATTCATTGTTTCTAATTGCTGAGTAGTATTCCATTGTGTAAAAATACCACATTTTCTATATCCATTCCTCCTTTGAGGGACATCTGGGTTCTTTCCAGCTTCTGGCTATTATAAATAAGGCTGCTATGAACATAATGGAGCATGTGTCTTTATTGCATGTTGGGGAATCCTTTGGGTATATGCCCAGGAGAGGTATAGCAGGGTCCTCTGGAAGTCTCATGTCCAGTTTTCTGAGGAACCTCCAGACTGATTTCCACAGTGGTTGTACCATCTTATAGCCCCACCAGCAGTGGAGGAGTGTTCCTCTTTCTCCACATCCTCGCCAACACCTACTGTCTCCTGAATTTTTTTTTTATTCGATATAATTTATTTACATTTCAAATGATTTCCCCTTTTCTAGCCCCCCCACTCCCCGAAAGTCCCGCAAGCCCCCTTCTCTTCCCCTGTCCTCCCACCCACCCCTTCCCACTTCCCCGTTCTGGTTTTGCTGAATACTGTTTCACTGAGTCTTTCCAGAACCAGGGGCCACTCCTCCTTTCTTCTTGTACCTCATTTGATGTGTGGATTATGTTTTGGGTATTCCAGTTTTCTAGGTTAATATCCACTTATTAGTGTCTCCTGAATTTTTGACCTTAGCCATTCTGACTGGTGTAAGGTGAAATCTCAGGGTTGTTTTGATCTGCATTTCCCTAATGACTAATGATGAGCACTTCTTAAGGTGCCTCTCGGCCATCTGAATTTCTTCAGGTGAAAATTCTTTGTTAAGATCTGTACCAATTTGTTGGTTGCTGATTTGTCCTCTTGATGGTGTCCTTTGCCTTACAGAAACTTTGTAATTTTATGAGGTCCCATTTGTCAATTCTTGCTCTTAGAGCATACGCTATTGGTGTTCTGTTCAGAAACTTTCCTCCTCCTCCACTGCTGGTGGGGTTGCAAATTGGTACAACCACTCTGGAAATCAGTCTGGCGGATCCTCCGAAAACTGGGCACCTCACTTCCAGAAGATCCTGCTATACCACTCCTGGGCATATACCCAGAGGATTCCCCACCATGTAATAAGGATACATGCTCTACTATGTTCATAGCAGCCCTATTTATAATTGCCAGATGCTGGAAAGAACACAGGTATCCCTCAACAGAAGAGTGGATGCAAAAAATGTGGTATATCTACACAATGGAATACTATTCAGCCATTAGAAACAATGAATTCATGAAATTCTTAGGCAAATGGATGGAGCTAGAGAACATCATACTAAGTGAGGTAACCCAGACTCAAAAGGTGAATCATGGTATGCACTCACTAATAAGTGGTTATTAACCTAGAAAACTGGAATACCCAAAACATAATCTACACATCAGATGAGGTACAAGAAGAAAGGAAGAGTGGCCCCTTGTTCTGGAAAGACTCAGTGAAGCAGTATTCAGCAAAACCAGAACGGGGAAGTGGGAAGGGGTAGGTGGGAGGACAGGGGGAGAGAAGGGGGCTTACAGGACTTTCAGGAGTGGGGGGGCTAGAAAAGGGGAAATCATTTGAAATGTAAATAAAAAATATATCGAATAAAAATTTTTTAAACAAACAAACAAAAAAATATCTGTACCCCATTTTTAATAGGGTTATTTGGTTCCCTGGGGTCTAACTTCTTGAGTTCTTTGTATATATTGGATATTAGCCCTCTATCAGATGTGGGGTTGGTGAATATCCTTTTCCAATTTGATGGTTGCCGTTTTGTCTTTTTAACAGTGTCCTTTGCCTTACAGAAACTTTGTAATTTTATGAGATCCGATTTGTCAATTCTTGATCTTAAAGCATAAACTATTGGTGATCTGTTCAGGAACTTTTCCCCTGTGCCCATGTCCTCAAGGCTCTTCCCCAGTTTCTTTTCTATTAGTTTCAGTGTGTCTGGTTTTACATGGAGGTCCTTGATCCACTTGGAATGAAGTTTAGTACATGGAGATAAGAATGGATCAATTCGCAATCTTCTGCATGCTGACCTCCAATTGATCCAGCACCATTTGTTGAAAAGGTTATCTTTTTTCCACTGGATGTTTTTGGCTCCTTTGTCGAAGATCAAGTGACCATAGGTGTGTAGATTCATTTCTGGGTCTTCAATTCTATTCCATTGGTCCACTTGTCTGTCACTGTGCCAATACCATGCAGTTTTTAACACTATTGTTCTGTAGTATTGCTTGAAGTCAGGGATACTGATTCCCCCAGAATTTCTTTTGTTGTTGAGAATAGTTTTAGCTATCCTGGGTTTCTTGTTATTCCAGATGAATTTGAGAATTGCTTTTTCTAACTCTGTGAAGAACTGAGTTGGGATTTTGATGGGGATTGCATTGAATCTGTAGATCGCTTTTGGCAAGATGGCCATTTTAACTATATTAATCCTGCCAATCCACGAGCATGGCAGATTTTTCCATTTTCTGTAGTCTTCTTCGATTTCCTTCTTCAGAGACCTGAAGTTCTTGTCATATAGATCTTTCACTTGTTTGGTTAGAGTCACACCAAGATACTTTATATTGTTTGTGGCTATTTTGAAGGGTGTCGTTTCCCTAACTTCTTTCTCAGCCTGCTTATCCTTTGAGTATAGGAAGGCAACTGATTTGCTTGAGTTGATTTTATAACCAGCCACTTTGCTGAAGTTGTTTATCAGCTGTAGGAGTTCTCTGGTGGAGGTTTTCTCCTCACTTAAGTAGACTATCATGTCATCTGCAAATAGTGATAATTTGACTTCTTCCTTTCCAATTTGTATCCCCTTGACCTCCTTATGTTGTCTAATTGCTCTAGCTAGAACTTCAAGTACTATATTGAAAAGATATGGAGAGAGAGGACAACCTTGTCTAGTACCTGATTTTAGTGGGATTGCTTCAAGTTTCTCTCCATTTAGTTTGATGTTGGCTACCAGTTTGCTGTATATTGTTTTAACAATGTTTAGGTATGGGCCTTGAATTCCTGTTCTTTCCAATACTTTTAGCATGAGAGGATGCTGGATTTTGTCAAATGCTTTTTCTGCATCTAATGAGATGATCATATGGTTTTTTTTCTTTGAGTTTGTTTATGTAGTGGATAGCATTGATGGATTTCCTTATATTGAACCATCCCTGCATCCCTGGGATGAAGCCTACTTGATCATGGTGGATGATCGTTTTGATGTGTTCTTGGATTCGGTAGGCAAGAATTTTATTAAGTATTTTTGCATCAATATTCATAAGAGAAATTGGCCTGAAGTTCTCTTTCTTTGTTGGATCTTTGTGAGGTTTTGGTATCAGCGTAATTGTGGCTTCATAGAACGAGTTGAGTAGAGTTCCTTCTGTTTCTATTTTGTGGAATAGTTTGAAGAGTATTGGTGTTAGGTCTTCTATGAAGGTCTGATAGAACTCTGCACTGAAGCCATCTGGTCCCATGCTTTTTTTGGTTGGGAGACTTTCTATGACCCTTTTTATTTCTTCAGGTGTTATGGGGCTGTTTAGTTGATCTATTTGATCCTGATTTAGTTTTGGTGTCAGATATCTGTCTAAGAAACTGTCCATTTCCTCCAGATTCTCCAGTTGTGCTGAGTGTAGGCTTTTGTAGTAGGATCTAATGATTTTTTGAATTTCCCCAGTTTCTGTTGTTATATCTCCCTTTTCATTTCTAAGTTTGTTAATCTGGATACTGTCTCTGTGCCCTTTGGTTAGTCTGGCTAAGGGCTTATCTATCTTGTTGATTTTCTCAAAGAACCAGCTCCTGGTTTTGTTGATTCTTTGTATGGTTCTCTTTCTTTCTACTTGATTGATTTCAGCCATGAGTTTGATGATTTCCTGCCTTCTACTCCTCCTGGGTGAAATAGCTTCTTTTTGTTCCAGGGCTTTCAGGTGTGTCATTAAACTGGTAGTGTATGCTCTCTCCATTTTCTTTTTGGAGGCACTCAGGGCTATGAGTTTTCCTCTTAGCACTGCTTTCATTGTGTCCCATAGATTTGGGTATGTTGTGTCTTCATTTTCATTGTGTTCTAAAAAGTCTTTAGTTTCTTTCTTTATTTCTTCCTTGACCAAGGTATCATTGAGTAGAATATTGTTCAGTTTCCACTTGTATGTGGGTTTTCTGTAGTTTTTGTTGCTATTGAAGACCACTTTTACTCCATAGTGATCTGATAGGAGGCATAGGATTAGTTTGATCTTCTTATATTTGTTGAGGTCTGTCTTGTGACCAATTATATGGTCGATTTTGGAGAAGGTACCATGAGGTGCTGAGAAAAAGGTATATTCTTTTGTTTTAGGATAGAATGTTCTATATATATCTGTTAAATCTAATTTTTCCAAAGCTTCAATTAGTTTCATTTTGTCCCTGTTTATTTCTGTTTTCCTGATCGGTCCATTGAGGAAAGTGCAGTGTTGAAGTCACCCACAATTATTGTGTTAGGTGCAATGTGTGCTTTGAGCTTTAATAAAGTTTCTTTTATGAAAAGAAATGCCCTTGCATTTGGAACATAGATGTTCAGGATTGAGAGTTCTTCTTGTTGTATTTTTCCTTTGACCAGCAAGAAGTGTCCCTCTGAGTCTCTTTTGATGACTTTGGGTTGAAAGTCAATTTTATCTGATATTAAAATGGCTACTCCAGCTTGTTTCCTGAGACCATTTGCTTGTAAAATTGTCTTCCAGCCTTTTACTCTAAGGTAGTGTTTGTCTTTGACCCTGAGGTGTGTTTCCTGTAAGCAGCAGTATGTAGGGTCCTGTTTACGTATCCAGTCGGTTAGTCTATGTCTTTTTATTGGGGCATTGAGTCCATTGATGTTAAGAGATATTAAGGAATAGTGATTGTTACTTCCTATCATTTTTGACATTATTTTTTAAATTTGATTGGTTAACTTCTTTTGGGTTTGATGAAAGGTTACTATCTTGCTTTTTCCAGGGTGAAGTTTCCCTCCTTGTATTGGTGTTTTCCTCCTATTATCCTTTGTAGTGCTGGGCTTGTGGATAGATATTGGGTAAACTTGGTTTTGTCATGAAATATCCTAGTTTCTCCATCTATGGTGATTGAGAGTTTTGCTGGATATAGTAATTTTGGCTGGCATTTGTGTTCTCTTAGAGTCTGCATGAGATCTGCCCAGGATCTTCTAGCCTTCATAGTCTCAGGTGAAAAGTCTGCTGTGATTCTGATAGGTCTTCCTTTATATGTTACTTGACCTTTTTCTCTTACTGCCTTTAATATTCTTTCTTTGTTTAGTACATTTGGTGTTTTGATTATTATGTGATGGGAAGTATTTCTGTTCTGGTCCAGTCTGTTTGGAGTTCTGTAGGCTTCTTGTATATTCATGGGCATCTCTCTCTTTAGGTTAGGGAAGTTTTCTTCCATTATTTTATTGAAGATATTTGCTGGCCCTTTAAGTTGTAAATCTTCACTCTCATCTATGCCCATAATCCTTAGGTTTGGTCTTCTCATTGTGTCCTGGATTTCCTGGATATTTTGGGTTACAAGCTTTTTGCATTTTGCATTTTCTTTAACTGTTGAGTCCATGGGTTCTATGGAATCTTCAGCATCTGAGATTCTTTCTTCTATCTCTTGTATTCTGTTCTTGATATTTGCATCTCTGTCCCCTGATTTCTTCCCAAGGCTTTCTATCTCCAAAGTTGTCTCCCTTTGAGTTTTCTTAGTTGTTTCTACTTCTGATTTTAGATCCTGGATGGTTTTGCTTAGCTCCTTCACTTGCTTGTTTGTGCTTTCCTGTAATTCTTTAAGAGATTTTTGTGTTTCCTCTTTCATGACCTCAGCCTGTTGACCAAAGTTCTCCTGTATTTCTTTAAGTGTTTTATGCATTTCCTCATTATTGGATTTTGTATTTTCCTGGATTTCTTTCAGTGATTTTTGTGTTTCCCTTGCAAGGGCTTCTACCTTTTGATCCATTTTCTCCTGAATTTCTTTAAGTATGTCCTTCATGTGTTCCTGTACCAGCATCATGACCAGTGATTTTAAATCCAAATCTTGTTTTACTGGTGTGATGGGGTATCCAGGACATGCTGGTAGAGGAGAATTGGGTTCAGATGTTGCCATATTGCCTTGATTTCTGTTAGTGACGTTCCTGCATTTGCCTTTTGCCATCTAGTTCTCACTGGTGTTAGTTGGTGTTGTCAATGCTGGACTCACCAGTGCAAGCTGCCCCTTCCCAGGTGGCCTCTGGTGCACAGCTTACCTCCTTCACTGCCTGCAGACAGGGTGCTGTTGCCCAGGGTGTTCAGATCCCGAAACAGATACCTGAAGGCTCTCGCCGGGGCCTGCTAGATTCACCAGAGCACACTGACTTCTCCCCGCTGGCCACCCGGAAGCCCCTCTTGCCTCTTGCAGGACCTGGAGATGTGGTATTGTCACCCATGCTGATCTGGATCTGGAAGTGGAGAGATCTGAGGGCTCCTTACAGAGGCCTCAGGACTGGAACCTAAGCTCCGTGCCCCCGGAGCAAGCTGCCAATTTTACTTTCAAATGTATATTAGCAGCTGGAGCCTTCAATCTCATTACATGTAACTGTGTTCTAAACCTGAGTTTGATTGGAACAGTGATCTGCCTCACTGTAAATGGGGGTCATCACCATATGACTTTAGCTGATCCATGGCCAATGGAACCAAGGTGAAAATCTGGTTTGGGTACTTGCTTGATAGGGATCTCTCACCCATGTCAAAGCCAACAAAATCATCTGCTACCAACTTTAAGCATTTAGAACTTTATTATCTATTCATCCTCTCTCTCTCTCTCTCTCTCTCTCTCTCCTTCCCTCCCTCTCTCTCTTATAAGCAAGTTCATAGTCTCTTGATTTGGAAAAAATGTAAAAAACAGATAAATTCGCTACTAGTTGCCAATTCTTTCCTGCACTGTAGGCACAGGGTACCTAGCCATTTCAGGACATAATAGTTTCCACCCAGTGAATCTAAATGTTATTTTAATGAAGACAATGAAGATCAAAGCAGAAGAATAGGGTGGGTTTGCCAAGGGAGAGGGATCACTTAAACTCTTCTACCTTCTTCTTGGCTTAGGGAACTATCCCTAGTACACAGAAAAAAACACATTCTTGGCTTTCCTTAGCTAAGCTGTAAGAATAGTTGGAGCTTTCTCGTGGGAAAAAAAAGCACAGAGAAAAACTACAGAACTATCCCTTTACATGCACTTGTATGTGATATGAATGCATATTGGCATGCATTGGGGTATATAGGTGACTACTATAGCATATGTGTGCATGTGCAAGCCTGAGTTGATCTGAGGAGACTTACAATCACTCTCCACTTTAATAATTAACTTGAGCCTCATCTCTTATTTGAACACAGAGTTCATGGCTATGGCTGGTCTAGCTAGCTAGCTTGATTATGAATCCCCTGAACTGGAATTACAAAGAGACATCACACCTGAAAGGCATTGATGTAGGTTTTGGGGATTGAACTCTGGTCCTCATGCTATAGAGCCAACTGACTTTCTAGCTCCTTCTATCATAGGCCCTTTGATGTGAAAATTCACTTGCACTATTACTGAGACTGTAAGCCAGTACAGGAACCTGTTTTCCTGCTTGGTGGATAGTTTTCATGTCTCCACTTTTCATTTTCTTTGTTTTAAAAAAATATTATCCTTCTAGGCATTGAGTATATAATTAAGTAAACAAAAGTTTATATCACAGAAATCAAATTATCAGACCAAGAATGCTATTTGTTCTCCATCACTGGGGTAGATTGCATACTTCTGGCAAATTTCCTTAGTCAGAGATTGTAATAGAAAGGTACACACCTGTGTGAATTTAACCAAAAAGTTTATAAAGGATAGCAACTGTTGGGGACTATTTTTAGAATGGAGAAAAATGCAGTGTTTCTAAAAATATAGTTTCTATCGACTAGAGCCCTCAGCATTGCTGACAGGCAGTCTTTGAAGCAGAAGTCATCAGCAGGAGCTCGATAATCTGTGAATGGAAAGGCCACACAATGACACAAGGCTGCTGGGTTCCTCTTCTGGGAGTCTGGTAAAGGGGACAGATGGCTCCAAAGGTAAAGACAAATGTTGACCTCCTTATTTCTACCGATGACATGAGGGTGTGGGTCTTTAATGGCCTTGAAAACAAGTCTTGAATCATAACCATATGCCCACTAGCAAGAAAAAAGCTGTATATGTTGGGAAAATTTGGGATCAGAGTGAGAACACAGATTATAAATCTTACCAACTCCTTATAGTAAAGGATCAGAGGTGGGAAATTATACCAGGAAGGAATTTATTCGTAGGAATCATACCAAGGGACTATAATTACAAACTCATAAAGCAAATGAGACTAGAATGTATAGTGGACAATGGTGAGGATACAGCCAGAAACCAGACCATGTTTGCTATGATAACACATTATACTCATCTTTTAAACAGGATTTTTTTTGCCTTTTGCTTATAGATGTAGATACAGTAAACCTCCAAGACCTATAATAAACATAGCCACCCAATACTATGTGCATCCTTATATGTCTCTCTGCAAAGTACACAGACATCCACCTCTACCCAAATATCTTCTGAAAAAATAGCTTTGAATTTCAATATGCATGGTGGCTCTTGTGCAGTGGGTCAATATACAGCCAACCCCTCCTTAATACTGCTCACTGCAGAATCCAGAAGCCTTCAATGTCTAAGTCCTTGGTTCATAGGGACTAGCTGTAACATTAGATAGTGGTCCTCAGTGAGTAATTGAATATTGCTTTTGTGGTGTTTTTGGCTACTTTTTCAGAGTTTATAGGAGCAATGGAGGTATCTTCCAGGCATCGACTGCCAAGAACCACTGAAATCTGTGACTGATCCTTGAGAACCTCACGTGAGTGGTCAAACTAGACAGTGTTATTGAAATTTGCAAGACATTTTATAAAAACTCCAACATGGAAGGGGGACCTCAGCGTGTTACTTTTCTCTTGTTCTAGAGTAACTGGATTGAAGGAGGGTTACCTCCATGTGAGGTTAGTCATTTACTAACACCAAATATTAATACTGAAGGCACTGGGAGTGTCAAGTGGAGTGTCAAAGTGGACTTTTTTTTATTTACATCCTGTATTAAATTTTTAAATTCTTTTGATAACCCCATTAGATTAAATTAACATGGCTGATATCAGAGCTCAATTCCCAGAGAAGGGGCATAAAAGAGGATTGCATGTCTTTACATATAACTTACCCAAAGTGACAGTGAATTTATAGAGGAATATAAGAAGCAGGGAGTTATCACGTTGGGCAGAATGTATGAAGAAACTCTAGCACTATTCTTGCAGAGAAGCAAAACATGGCATAGTAGCCTCCTAGGTCATGATGCACTCTCCTTTGATTAGATTGGTGCTGCTTGTTAAGTCTGAAAAAAAGCTATGTTTTAATGAAGACCTTGGTGTTACTGCTGCTCCCATGTTGTCACTCTTTGTAGAGCATCAGCACCTGTTACAGTATTAAGTAAAGATAAGGGGAAATATGGAGGTGTGTTATAGTTCATAAAATGAAAGAACCACAAACAACTTTTCTTTTTTTTTTATTTCTTTACATTTTATTTTTTTTTAATTTTTTTTATTCGATATAATTTATTTACATTTCAAATGATTTCCTCTTTTCTAGCCCCCCCACTCCCCGAAAGTCCCGTAAGCCCCCTTCTCTTCCCCTGTCCTCCCATCCACCCCTTCCCACTTCCCCGTTCTGGTTTTGCTGAATACTGTTTCACTGAGTCTTTCCAGAACCAGGGGCCACTCCTCCTTTCTTCTTGTACCTCATTTGATGTGTGGATTATGTTTTGGGTATTCCAGTTTTCTAGGTTAATATCCACTTATTAGTGAGTGCATACCATGATTCACCTTTTGAGTCTGGGTTACCTCACTGAGTATGATATTCTCTAGCTCCATCCATTTGCCTAAGAATTTCATGAATTCGTTGTTTCTAATGGCTGAATAGTACTCCATTGTGTAGATATACCACATTTTTTGCATCCACTCTTCTG
Source organism: Apodemus sylvaticus (assembly GCF_947179515.1). Taxonomy (NCBI): domain Eukaryota; kingdom Metazoa; phylum Chordata; class Mammalia; order Rodentia; family Muridae; genus Apodemus; species Apodemus sylvaticus. The sequence continues at coordinate 47,751,943 of NC_067477.1, forward strand.
TTGAGGGATACCTGGGTTCTTTCCAGCATCTGGCAATTATAAATAGGGCTGCTATGAACATAGTAGAACATGTATCCTTATTACATGGTGGGGAGTCTTCTGGGTATATGCCCAGGAGTGGTATAGCAGGATCTTCTGGAAGTGAGGTGCCCAGTTTTCGGAGGAACCGCCAGACTGATTTCGAGAGTGGTTGTACCAATTTGCAACCCCACCAGCAGTGGAGGAGTGTTCCTCTTTCTCCACACCCTCTCCAACACCTGCTGTCTCCTGAATTTTTAATCTTAGCCATTCTGACTGGTGTAAGATGAAATCTTAGGGTTGTTTTGATTTGCATTTCCCTAATGACTAATGAAGTTGAGCATTTTTTAAGATGCTTCTCCGCCATCCGAAGTTCTTCAGGTGAGAATTCTTTGTTTAACTCTGTACCCCATTTTTTAATAGGGTTGTTTGGTTTTCTGGAGTCTAACTTCTTGAGTTCTTTATATATATTGGATATTAGCCCTCTATCTGATGTAGGATTGGTGAAGATCTTTTCCCAATTTGTTGGTTGCCGATTTGTCCTCTTGATGGTGTCCTTTGCCTTACAGAAACTTTGTAATTTTATGAGGTCCCATTTGTCAATTCTTGCTCTTAGAGCATACGCTATTGGTGTTCTGTTCAGAAACTTTCTCCCTGTACCGATGTCCTCAAGGGTCTTCCCCAGTTTCTTTTCTATTAGCTTCAGAGTGTCTGGCTTTATGTGGAGGTCCTTGATCCATTTGGATTTGAGCTTAGTACAAGGAGACAAGGATGGATCAATTCGCATTCTTCTGCATGCTGACCTCCAGTTGAACCAGCACCATTTGTTGAAAAGGCTATCTTTTTTCCATTGGATGTTTTCAGCCTCTTTGTCGAGGATCAAGTGGCCATAGGTGTGTGGGTTCATTTCTGGATCTTCAATCCTGTTCCATTGATCCTCCTGTCTGTCACTGTACCAATACCATGCAGTTTTTAACACTATTGCTCTGTAGTATTGCTTGAGGTCAGGGATACTGATTCCCCCAGATTTTCTTTTGTTGCTGAGAATAGTTTTAGCTATCCTGGGTTTTTTGTTGTTCCAGATGAATTTGATAATTGCTCTTTCTAACTCTGTGAAGAATTGAGTTGGGATTTTGATGGGTATTGCATTGAATCTGTATAGTGCTTTAGGCAAAATGGCCATTTTAACTATATTGATTCTACCGATCCATGAGCATGGGAGGTTTTCCCATTTTTTGAGGTCTTCTTCCATTTCCTTCTTCAGAGTCTTGAAGTTCTTGTCATACAGATCTTTCACATGTTTGGTAAGAGTCACCCCAAGATACTTTATAAAAATTCAGCATCCCTTCATGCTTAAAGTCTTGGAGAGAACAGGAATTCAAGGCCCATACCTAAACATAGTAAAAAGCAATATACAGCAAAACGGTAGCCAGCATCAAACTAAATGGAGAGAAACTTGAAGCAATCCCACTGAAATCAGGGACCAGACAAGGCTGCCCCCTTTCTCCTTATCTTTTCAATATTGTACTTGAGGTACTAGCTCGGGCAATTCGACAACATAAGGAGGTCAAAGGGATACAAATTGGAAAGGAAGAAGTCAAACTATCATTATTTGCAGACGACATGATTGTCTACCTAAGTGACCCAAAGAACTCCACTAGAGAGCTCCTACAGCTGATAAACAACTTCAGCAAAGTGGCAGGTTATAAAATCAACTCAAGCAAATCAGTGGCCTTCCTATACTCAAAGGATAAGCAGGCTGAGAAAGAAATTAGGGAAATGACCCCCTTCACAATAGCCACAAACAACTTTTCTATTTGGAGATGCAGTATTCTAAAGCATGGCTTTTCTTCAAGGACTCCAGTGGCCATCAAGAAAAGCCATGGTCAGTAAGAGTGAGGTGTGATGTTATTTACCTGGGAGGTGGCATTTGTGACATGACATAATTTGTCTAATGTAGCTAGAAGTTCTGAGAAGAATCTTGAAAGACAGTTTCACTATATGAAATGCTTCCCACGACTGTAATCTCTACAATGGGCTCACAATTATCTGCACCTGTGGCAAAGTATTTCCCAGCATGGACTGGATCTATTCCCTACAGTCCCCTTAGCCATTCCATAGTTTCAGATCGTATCATCTTGAGATTGGTCTTGACAATGATTTCTTGGATATGACACAGGGAACAAAAAAGTAAGAAAACGCAGAAGTGATTGTTGAGAGAGTGGGGTTGTGGGGGAGGTGGGGTGGAGAGCTTCATATAACTTTATTGCAAAGAAAACAACAAAATGAATAAAGAGGTAACTTATTAAATGGAGAAACTGGTTTCTGTTTTGTCTGTTTGGGTTTTTTGTTATTTTAAATTTTATTTAAATGCTTAAATAAGCATTTTAGGTTAGAATATAAAGTAATGCATTTTATGCAGAATCTTCATAAGTACACACTTTGTTCCCAAAACTGAGTTTCTAATGAGGGGTTCATGTTAAATTATGAAATAAACCTCCATAATTTAATAGCAAAACATCCATTCAATTCACTTTAAAAAGGCATTTTGGTATACAGCTTTATAAGACTTAATTGAAGAAGAATGAAAGGGGCCCCTAAATATTTTAAATAAGATCTTGCCTTTGTTTTGTATAGAACATGTGGAATGTGCCCTTTCACTCCACAACTACTTTCTTTTTTATGTGGATCTAGCTTATACCTAAAATAATTCTCACTCAATTTTAAACATCTTGTCATTTCTCTGTGACCACTGTTCATCAACTCCATAAATTTTGAAATGGTTTCCCCCTCTCGTAGAACACTGAGTTTCTGCTAATAATAAGCACTTAATATTTTATACACCTTTTGAGGTATATGATACTATCTGTTTTATTTTATAAATTAACAAAGCATCGTGTGCACTAATGTTAGTTCAACAGCACACTTACTCTGCCTTATTACAGCTCTGTAGAAAAGAGATCTGTCTGAGCTCTCCAGCCTCAGAAAGCCTGGTGGGAGGGCTCAGATATCTAAATAAATAATGAAGTACAAAAGTAAAATAGAAAGTTGCTCTTTGCAGTTCCTAAAAATGAACCACTCAGGTTTATTTGGGGCCTCCTGCTAAGCAAATATTGTGACTTTCATTTCTCCATCAGAACTTGCCTGTCCTGTCTCTCAAACTGAATATTCTACTCTGTGATATAGAATAGACATCAAAAATTTACATAAGAGTTTAAAATAGTTTAAATAGCAAATTGGAAAAGAGTTTAAATAGAAAATGCATAAGTATTTTAACCGTTTAGACATCTATTTATCTGCCTGTGTGCAGCAAGGCTCATGCGTGTATGTCAAAGGACAACTTGCAGGCCTTGCTTCTTTCTTGTCACTGTGAGCACTCAGGGGACTGAAGTCAGGTCATCTGGTTCCCTAACAAGGGTCCTCACCTATTTAACCATCTCAGGACCTAGAATAATCCTTTTTGAGATTTCAAAGTCTCATTTTCCTTCTGTATTTACTATCAAATAGCTCCTTTTGGTCCATCCTCGTGGTCACTAATCTTTCCTTCTATGAACCCATCCAATCTTTAAGCATCTCTTTTCTTCATGTCTGTTAATATTTTCATGTGTGTCATCTTGAGGCATCTTTGTATGCCTTTCATGCTTGTTCTTAATTCATTTGAGTGTTTTGAGTGTCAGTTATTATACCTATTTAACATTCTCACTTGCTATTCCCAGTATTTCTAGCAATTCTGAATGTATTTCCTTATTTTTCCCTAATCGGTTACACTTACCTGCTGTTTTTCAATGTCTGACACAGTTTGGTTGGATGACATTTACTGTGGATTTCACCCCATCTGGCACTACATAATTCTGTTGTCCCTTATCTTGAGTTTTATTCTGGGATTCTGTTGACATTCACTAGTTTTTCCAGACCCTCCTTTTAGGACGTGTTGAATCAGATGTTCCTTACCACTAAATCAAGGTGCTTCCATATGACTACAAGGAAAAGCACAGTGTGTCCTTTGCCTGACTATGGTCAGGCAGGGCTGCTGGCCCTCTGGAGGTACTCTCTTCAGTGTTTGTTTCAGCTGATGCTTTCTCAGCCTCACACCGCTTCCACACAGGCACACCCTAATCCACACTCAGCTTCAAAACCACAGAGCCTTCCTCAGGTCTCAGAAGTTGTTGGTGCATCTTCTCCCTAATGTACCAAAAACTGTTAACAGATTCAATGCAATCCCAATAAAAATTTCCACCCATTCTTCACAGAAAAAAAACTATATTAAAATGCATATGGAACCACAAAAGACCCCAGATGGCCAAAAACAACTTTGAGCACAAAGAACAATAGTGGAGAGTTACAATTCCAGATATTGAGATATATCATAAATCCATAGTAATAAAAGCAATGTGGAACAAAATTAATGATATAAACACAAGTACACATAACTTCATTCATGTAATATTTGACCTGAAGAAAACATCCTCAACAAATGGTATTGGGAAAACTTGAAGTCCAGAAGTTAAAGAATGAAATTAGACTTATATATATATATATCGCCTGGTCAAGCACTACCTCCAAATGGAGCAAAGAACTAAACCTGAAACCCAAAACACTAAAAGAAACTAAAAGAAAACATAGGCAAATCCTTCACTATATCCATGTAGGAAATCACTTCCTAAAGATGAATTCATTTGCCAAAAAATTAAGGACAACAGTTGACAAGTGGGATTTTGTGAAACTAAAAGGCTTTTTGTACCCCTAATGAAATAATCAGCAGGGTGAAGAGGAAGCCCAAAGACTCAGAGAGACTCTTTACCAGCTATATCTACAGAGATTTAGTATTCAGAATGTAAAAGGATCACAAAAGAGAGTCAAAGAAATAATTGATCCATCTAAAAATTGGCCTGAATAAAGAGTTCTTAAAAGAAAAAAAAAAACTGGCTAAGACATATCTCAAAATGTTCATCATCCCTAGTAATTAGGGAAATGCAAAACAGCACAACTTGGAGTTTTCATCTTACCACAGTTGAATGGCAAAGATCAATAGGACAACTGACAACAAATGTTGTAAGGGGGCTGGGGCAAAGGGAACTCTCATTGTTTGTTGGTGGATACTATCTGGGGAAGCCACTATGGAAATAATTATGAAGAAATCTCAAAAACCTAAAAATAAAAATGGTAATATGACCCAGCTTTACTCCCTCTTGGCACATGCCCAAAGGACTGCATATCCTACTCTACAGATATTTACCCATCATGTCATTGCTGCTCTATTCACTATTGGTAGGAAATGGAAAAATCTAGACGCCCTTCAGCTGCTGAGCAGATAACAAACATGTACATACATAGTATGGAATACTATTCAGTGGTAAAGGAAAACAAAACTCTAGAGGTAAATGGAACTATAATAAATCATGTTGACTCACCCACACCCAGAAAGACAAATGCTATATGATCTCCAGATGATTGGATGGATCCCTCTCATAGCTCTAAATCTTCAGATGTAATACACAGTAAATACACATGTAAATACACAGTCTGTAGCAGAAACAGAAACTAGGAAACTAAAGCAGGACTTTTGCCAGGAGAGGGAGTTTTGGGAGCAATAGAGAAAGGAATAGCAGGGTACCAGTGATCTGGTCAGGGACGTGGGACATGACGATGCTTTGGGTAAGGAGAGGGAGATAAATGCAGAAGCAGGGAGAATGGCAGGATACAAGTGATGGGAAAGGCGGAGCTCTTTAGAAGGTAAAATAACAATCGGGATGTCTGAAATGTCACAAAAAATCATACTATGAACTTAAAATACTATAATATATATGATTCTGTGTATAATATACATATATAGTTTGAATAAACTTTTTCTCATCTGAGCATATAGTGCTTCCTCCAAGAGCCAATGACCACCTAGCCAAAACCTCAATATCAGACATGAAAAACCCTCTTTTGGGATGGTTTTTATGGCTGTCCAAAAGACCCTCAAAGCATATAGACTGTTGCTGTTGTCTTTTGTGAGTTGTCAGAGATGGAAAAAAATGTTCCTGTCACTGAAGACACCATGTACTTCAGAAACAAAACTAAGAGCCCCATCAGCCGGGATTGGCCTGAGTGATCCCTTGCCAGAGGATTAGCTTTTATAGTAGAAGGAACCATGCAGGCTTCCAAAGGTGGGAGGAACCCAACCGTCCTCCCCAGCTGTGATGCCTGTGATCCACATGAACAGCCAGCATGACAGATAATCCTAAGAATGCATTAGAGGCCCACATACCTTGCTAGTAACTGGATTTGAGACATGCTCAACAACAGGGAAAACATGCCTTGTACTAGAAACCTAACTAACAATTGCCCAGTGCTAGTGAATTGGAGAATCTACAACCACTAACCTACTAAACCAGTTTATCTGACAAAAATCTACAGACTTTTGTCCTTATACCTAGAGATAAGTGTAGTTTTGCCCCTCATTAAGGAAACTTCTCTCTTCAGTAGATGTAGACAATTATAGACCATAACCAATCAAAATGTGGAGTTGTGGTGCTCAGTCCCATTAAATACATCTCTCAAAACACTCCCATATCTAAGGCTCAGAGAACAATGCAGAAGAGAGGATCAGGGAGTTTGTTCTGACTTTGGACTTCCTAGAAACATCAGAAACTTCATCAATGGAACCTCATCACCGTGAGTGCCCAAAACAGAGCTCAATAAGGACACTGCCCATGGCCACGTTAAGTAGAAGAGAGAAAGCTCACGAGGCCTCAACCCTACACAAAGAACTAAAGGCAACTGAAAACTGGGAGCAGGGGAGGTGGCCCTCACCAGGGAGGGGAGAGGAGACCAATTGTTTATCCAATAGCTAATGGGCAGCCCTGAAAACATACATACAGCTAACATCATAAGGACTGTGCAGGTTAAATTTAATATATGTTTGAATTTGAAGGAGAGTGTGAAGAGGTATGTGGGAGAGTTTGGATGGAGGAACGAAAGAAAAATAAAAAACCAAACCAAACCAAACCAAAACCTAAAAACCAAAACAAATAAAAAACCAAAAAGAGGCTTATTCTGGTTATACTCATCAATTGTTGAATGAATTCCCTGCTTACTTCATTATGTCTCCTGAGTAACACCCACCATTGTCTTTTAGGCTAAATACCTGCTAATGACCTTGTGCTTGTTTTACTAGATTGAAAGTCCCAAGAGAGTAAAGAATAGAGGAGCAGACACATTCCTGGTTTTAAAACATAGTTTTATACATAGATTTTTATACATAGTAGTTGCTTAATAAACATTTATTGCATACATAAATAAAACTATAATTTCAGACATTCTGGGTGCCTGGCATTGAACAGTACAGCCGCTGCAAAGCTATCCCCAATTTTTAAGTCACTTTTCAGGTTGTGTATGGTGTTCTTCTGGAGCATTCCCAAGACATCAGCTAGTCAAACCTGATATGTGTGAGTATTGTGGTGGGAGCGATACAGAATATAAAACACCTCACACAACTTGCTTCTCTTGGCCCTCATGCGAGGAAAAATGATCTCCACCTGAGGAGTTGGACTATCAGAGTTATGGAGGTGAAAAGGGATATTATTTTCAAAGGTCTCAATTAGGGGAGAGTGGTCCTAAACCCTGCACAATAGCCATTCTCCTGGTGACATGATAGACACATCCTCTCAATGACACAAAAATTGTATTTTTGATGGATTTAAAGCAGAAAATTTCATATATCTTTCAGTTGTATTTTCTTTGACTCTGAAATACTCTTTGATTAGGATTTTTTGACTTATAAAATATTAGCTTTGAAAAATTATGATTTCTGACTAGTTAAAATTAAACTCCAATTTTGAAAATTTTGATCCCTAGTTAGTTAAAATTGAATTTCTCCATGGTGCGCATGTGCATGTGTGTGTGTGTATGTATATATGTATGTATGTATGCCAGGAGCCAGGATTGGGGTGCATTCTTGCAATCTCAGCTTTTGGAAGAGAGAGGCAGGAGGTCCACTGCAAATTTGAGGCAACCTGGTTTACACAAACAGCCTAGTCAAGGCTACACAGGGACACCCTGTGTCCAAAAATAAAAGAATTTTGCCAGAACATTTATAAATAACTTCTGTAGGCAAAGAGTAGCATGGTTCTTTTATTCTGATATATGACATTTGTACATTCCATACTTTGGTAGCCCCAACCGGGGAACACAGGAGAGCACAAGCCTTGTTTCCTTAACTCTCTATGAGTGGGAGGATTCTTAGACTAAAACAAAAAGTTTTGCCTTTTACATATGTGATCTTAGATATGCTGGTTCATTTACATTTCAGACTACATTTATTTCTTGTAAATGTATATGTATATATATGTGTGTGTACATATATGTATATCTAGGTGTGTGTATGTAGTTGTGTGGATTGTGTTTGTATGTATTTGTGATATACATATATATATCAATCATGTATATCATATATGTGTGTGTATGTGGTGTGGTATATTATGTGTATGTGTATTTGTGTAATGTGTGTGTATAGTGTGAGGTGTTATGTATGTGTGTGGTGTGTGTATGTGTGTATATAAGCATGTAATAGAGCATGTGTGTGTATTTTTACTTTTATAATGTGTGTATATGTGTAGCGTGGGGTGCTATGTATGGTGTGTATGTATGTGATACTGGAAAGGAGGGAAAGTGAGACTCTATTAGTTCAGACCAGAACTGTCAGGGCTTCCTTAATGAACTGCAGGGTTAGTGTTCAGTGAGTTATCACATCTTTCCAGTTCTCAGTTCTTTGGGAAGGAAATAACACTATCCAGGAGATCCTTGCTCTCTCCTTTGGGATTTAAGCACACAGACCTGTGATGCATCAGTGCTCACTCCAGTTATGTGTCTCTAATATGGTAGAGTCGCCCAGACTCCCTAAAGTATATCTATGCTGCTTTAGGAATGTGTATTGCTATTCTGGGCCATGAAGGTATTTGACTATTACCCTCTGACGCCATAGTCCTTCAATAATAGTGGCTCTATTATCCTCATTGGGCTGCAGATCATCCATCTCTTAAGACTAGACTTCAGTACCAAACTGTTGACTGAATATCAACTAAGACAGCCCATTGGCACTGTCTCTGGGCATCGGTTAGAATGTCTCCGTCTAATATTACAGAAAGCTTTTCCTGAACAAAACTTATTTTTAGAAATGCAACATAGTGATTTTTTTCTAAAAGTGAAGTTTGAATTTCCATTTATTTAGAAGCCTTGGGGACATTGCAGCTGAAGAAATGTATTCTTAAGCCAAGAGACTTGATCATATTGTCCTTACAGATGACAGTGGGCATTTTGCTAGGGTAAGGATAATAAAATTAGATCTGTCATTCTTGTTTAGGCATCCGAGAAGTAAGTGTAAGGCACAAATGGTGCCGGCTCAGATATTTAGACCTGAGCAGCGGAGCAACAATAAGATTCCATTTTCAGTAGTTGGCACTGTCTGGATATACGGAATATTTAGGCAAGGATGTTATTCAAGGTCGTAAAGACTTCCCTCAGGATACTCATTGCATTGAGCCAATACTCTCAGGTTTCTACATAATTATTTTCTTCTACACCCATGATTTTTGAAGTACAAAATGAGTCTTGATTGAATCTTACTTGTACCCAACATACTTTCCAATCAGCAGCCACTGAAAATAAACTTTAGTTATATACCTTGCTCTGGAGTTTTTTCTGATATGGGGTTGAGCTGTTGGATGAAAATACAGGGAATTACTTTTCAATATATGACTTAAAGCATAAACTTTGGCCCCGCTTTCCTGCTGGATCCCAGGAGCAGAATTTAGCAGGACAGAATATACAGAAATGTCTCTTATATAAAGGGGAGCCCAACCCCCACCTTCTACAGCCCACATACCATGCATAATTTCATACACTGTGAATAGTGTGATTGCTCAAGATGCTTTGGCTTCTACCATACATCAGGGCTTCCACAGGCTTTATGTATGGATATTAACTCTCTGGGTGTTACAGTGTCTCTATGGCTGCAGGGCATTTATAAGAAGCACACCCTGCACCTTTTGCTGGATAGTCTGAACAACAGACTATTATTTCTCTTGATTGTTTTATTTGGGTTCATGGAGTCTTTGTTTTCCTTGATGGACAGTGAGTGCTTTTACTTAAGAAAAAACTAAACAGTTATTAATAGTAACAATGAATGCATTAACAGAAAAATACTGGGTAGACATGAGTATGTATGCGTTTATACATATACAGATACATTATATACAGATATATCATATACAGATGCATCATACACACACACACACACACACACACACACACACATGGCTATAGTCATACAAATGAGTACGCAACACAGGATCCAGTCACCCATACTTCTTCTTCAGGGATAAAATGTTGAGTCTCTGCACACTAACTGGGGAAGGAAAACTACTTTTTCCCTAGTACCTGTATCTTGGTAAGAGATTCACTATTCCCTTGCATTATGACATACAATATCTGTAGGGGAGAAGCAGTAATAGCAGGAGTAGGAAGGAGATAGAATGGAAGTAGAGTGAGAGTCAACAGGACATACTATGTGTGTGTGTGCAAACTTTGAATTGACAATTACTCTAAGATTGAATGAGTACTCAATGAAAATACTTCCGTTTCAGGTTGGTTTTTTTTTTTCAGAGTGTTAGAAAGAGCAATTCTCAAATTCATCTGGAATAGCAAAAAACCCAGGATAGCTAAAACTATTCTCAACAGTAAAATAACTTCCAGGGTAATCAGTTTCCCAGACCTCAAGTAGTACTACAGAGCAATAGTGTTAAAAACTGCATGGTATTGGTACAGTGACAGGCAGGTAGATCAATGGAATAAGATTGATGACCCAGAAATAAATCCACACACCTATGGTCACTTGATCTTTGACAAAGGAGCTGCAACCATGCAGAGGAAAAAAGATAGCCTTTTCAACAAATGGTGCTGGCTCAACTGGAGGTCAGCTTGTAGAAGAATGCAAATTGATCCATTCTTATCTCCTTGTACTAAGCTCAACTCCAAGTGGATCAAAGACCTCCACATAAAATCAGACACACTGAAACTAATAGAAAAGAAACTGGGGAAGACCTCTAAGATCAAGAATTGACAAATGGGACCTCATAAAATCACAAAGTTTCTGTAAGGCAAAGGACACCATCAAAAGGACAAATCGGCAACCAACAAATTTGGAAAAGATCTTCACCAACCCTACATCAGATAGAGGGCTAATATCCAATATATACAAAGAACTCAAGAGATTAGACCCCAGAAAACCAAATAACCCTATTAAACAATGGGTACAGAGCTAAACAAAGGATTTTCACATGAAGAACTTCGAATGGCTGAAAAGCACCTTAAAAAATGTTCAACATCATTAGTCAATAGGGAAATGCAAATCAAAACAACCCTGAGATTTCACCCTACACCAGGTAGAATGGCTAAGATTAAGGATTGATCTAGCATTGGAAGGGAATATAAGGACAGAGAAAAAGGAGGGAGGTGATTGGAGAAGGGATGGAGAGAAGAAGGTTTATGGGACATATGGGGAGGGGGGATCCTGGAAAGGGGAAATCATTTGTAATGTAAACAAAGAATATAGAAAATAAAAATATTAAAAAAAACTCAGGAGACAGTAGGTGTTGGCAAGGTTGTGGAGAAAGAAGAACACTCCTCCACTGCTGGTGGGAATGTCAGTTGGTACAACCACTCTGGAAATCAGTCTGGCTGTTCCTCAGAAAACTAGGCATAACACTTCTGGAGGACCCTGCAATACCACTCCTGGGCATATACCCAGAGAATTCCTGACATGCAATAAGGACACATGCTCCACTATGTTCATAGGAGCCCTACTTATAACAGCCAGAAGCTGGAAAGAACCCAGATGTCCCTCAATGGAGGAATAGATACAGAAAATATGGTATATTTACACAATGGAATACTACTCATCAGTTAAAGAAAATGAATTCATGAAATTCTTAGGCAAATGGTTGGATCTGGAAAATATCATCCTAAGTGAGGTAACCCAACCACAAAAGAACACACATGGAATACAGTCACTGATAAGTGGATATTAACTCAGAAACTCTGAATACCGAAGACACATATCAAATGACTCCCAAGAAGAAGGAAGAAGAAGTCCCTGATCCTGAAAGGCTTGTTCCAGCATTGTAGGGGACTGCCAGGACAAAGAAGTAGGAGGGGGTTGATAGGAAATTGGGCGGAGGGAAGAGGGCTTAGGGAACTTATGGGGAGGGGGAACTGGGAAAGGGAAGATCATTTGGAATATAAACAAAGTATATAGAAAATAAAAAATTAAATAAAAAATGAATTCACCTAGCAAAGCAAGAGTATACTATTGCATAAGTAAATAAGAAAGTTGTCATTTTTCAGCAGTAAGATAAGTGCTATATAATTTAATTGTTGAATCTCACTGAAAATTTGGTTGTTTATATTTGTTTAATCCATCTGAATTTTTCCCAGATGTATTGTTTATTTTAAGTGCAGAAACTCAAATTAACTCCAAATTTGGGAAGTAATAGAATGAAGTAATGGGTGAGAACAATTACATATTGAATTAAATACCAATTTATGCATTGAAAAAAAGGGCTTTTGTTTTTCTATGTGTGTCTGCATTTGGTTATATGTACATAAGAATGCCAGGAGAGGGAATCAGATCCCCTGGAGTTGGAAATATGTGTGGTTTTGAGCCCCTGATGCCTGTGCTGGGAGCAGGGCTCCACATTATGAAGAGCAGTATGTGCTTTCAAACACAGAGCTGTATCTAGCCCCAAGCTTTGAGCTTTTAAGGACCATGTGCTTTCAGAGATTTATCCACTGCTATTGGGTACTGCTAGCCTTTAAACACACTTAACACTTTCAGACTCTTGATTTTCCTTCTGCTCATGTTCATTGGTTTATCATTTATCACTTTTTCTTTCTTTTTTTAAAATTCATTTGGAGGATTAATAATCTTTCCTGGTCCTTGATGAAAACAAGACAATGTTAGTTTTGTAATTTCAAAGAAGAAAAATACCTGTTTATATGCATTTTAAAAATGCCTTAGTTGGGAATGGTAGTATATGCTTATAAATCACAAAATTCAAGAAGCAGAGGGAAGAAGAATTCTAAAAATCTGAGGCCATTCTGGGCTAATTAAGGATATATAGTAAGATATTGTTTAAAAATGCATAACATAGAAGTAAATACTTGCAAACCAATTATATCCTTATAATTATTTCCATCTATTTATTAATAATGGTCTATATTACCTTCTCTCTTTTTCTGTATCCAGAGCCACAGCTGGAATTTGAGATACAAACCTACTAAATGTGTACATCTCAAGTGGTCTATTATTACACTGTTTTGTTAATAGATTCCAGATCTTTCCTCCACAGCAGCTTTTGATTCTTCAGTTTTCTAAAGCATCAGCAGAACATGTCAGTCAAGCCCAGGGAAATCCCTAACACTTAAGAAGTCAGATGCCTTGAAAAAAGTTTTATAACTATGATTAGCTACAATATTACACTTTCCTCTTCCACTCACTTCCTAATTCTTCCTACACTCCCATCACCTTGGAAACCTAGATAATAAAAGATGAGACAGGTTTCTGGTACTTAACCAGCACTAGAGCTTTTGTATCCCTTAATGCACTATAATTACAGCCCTGCCAAATAAGCCATGGCTGGATCACCAAGTGTCCCAGCCTGTGAATTCAGAGTCCCTACTTGCCTATATTTTATACATGAAAGGAGAAACCTGTATTCTTCATCTTTATCTGTACATTTGCACACAGGCAACTGGTTCCAAGAAGCAACAATTCAGACAAGGCAAAGACATTTCCAGGTGATTAACTATAAATGGGGGCAATATATCTCCATCCTATAAGTATAAGATGAATTAATTTGGGGGAGATAATGAAGTGTCAGTCCCCCAAGAGAGACAGAAAGGGAACATATTCGAATGTGTTCAATTCTTCTGCTCCATGGTCTTTATCTTTCATTAGTACTCTTCCAATTAGATTTGAAAATGCTTTTGCTTCCTTGCAGTAGTCACTGATGTGGTTGACTTAACTTTGAAGTGTGCCTTTACAGCTATCTTAAAAGGGGGCAACGAGGTAGCAACTGGTAGAAACTACAGAAGTTTGCAAACACTCATTCGTGAGCAAAATCTGCTTACCTTGCAGACAAGACTTCCCTATTCTGAATTTGATAGAATTTGCAGTATCCACCAGGATGCAAACTGTACTAAAGCTATAAATTGGCTTGGAGTGGTTTTCTCTATTTTCTAAATACTAAAAAGATCAAAAATACTTTTTGTGGCCCTGCCCATCTTTCAAGACCCTCCAGGTCTCAATTATCTCCTACGATAAGACTACTCACTGCTCTAGAGACTAGTCACATCTCCAAGGTGTCTCACATCAAAGAATTGTGGGCACTTCTCCTGAGCACGCCTCAACATTATACATTAAAATTCTTTTGCTAAAACTTAGTAAATTATTGAGAAAAAGTTAAATATCCCAACTAATAGAGGAAGCGAGGAAGAACAAGGAAGTTCTGTATAAGATTTTCAATCACATTCCAACATAAAAAAATGATTAACTGAAGAATAGTGCCTTGTTGGAATAATGGTCTGGGATGGATATTTAACTCCAAACAAGGGAAGAGGACCCTGAAATATGGATTGATATTGGATAGGATAGATTGTCTCACCAAAGCACAGAGTATCTTGATTTATTTCTCTTGATTTTCTGTGGCATAGAAAGTTCCAAACAGGAATTAAAGGCCCATACCTAAACATAGTAAAAGCAATATACAGCAAAGCAGTAACCAACATCAAACTAAGAGGAGAGAAACTTTAAGGAAGCCCACTAAAATCAGGGATAGACAAGGTTGCCCTCTCTCTCCCTATCTATTCAATATAGTACTTGAAGTTCTAGCTAGAGCAATTAGACAAAAAAGGAGGTCAAAGGGATACAAATTGGAAAGGAAGAAGTCAAAATATCACTATTTGCAGACAACATGATCGTATACTTATGTGACCCCAAAAATTCCTCCAGAGAACTCTTAAAGCTGATAAACAACTTCAGAAAATTGGCTGGATAGAAAGTTAACTCAAACAATTGGTATCCTTCCTCTACTGAAAGGATAAACAGGCTGAGAAAGAAATTAGGGAAACAATACCCTTAACAATAGTCACAAATAATATTATATACCTTGCTGTGACTCTAACCAAGCAAGTGAAAGATCTGTATGACAAGAACTTCAAGTCTCTGAAGAAAGAAATTGAAGAAGATCTCAGAAAATGGAAAGATCTCCCATGCTCATGGATTGACAGGATTAGTATAGTAAAACTGGCCATCTTGCCAAAAGCAATCTACAGATTCCATGCAATCCCCATCAAAATCCCAGCTCAATTCTTCATAGAATTAGAAGTAGCAATTTGCAAACTCATTTGGAATAATAAAAAAAACCCTGGGACACCAAAAACTATTCTTAACAATAAAAGAATTTTGGGGGAAATTACTATCCCTGACCTCAAGCCATATTACAGAGCAATAGTGATAAAAATTGTATGGTATAGGTACAGAGACAGGCTGGAATATCAGTGGAATAGAATTGAAAACCCAGAAATGAACCCACACACCTATGGTCACTTGATATTGGACAAAGGCATTAAAACCATCCAGTGGAAAAATGACAACATTTTTAACAAATGGTACTGGTTCAACTGGAGGTCAGCATATAGAAAAATGCAAATTGACCTGTTCTTATCTCCTTGTACAAAGCTCAAGTCCAAGTGAGGATCAAGGACCTCCATACAAAACCAGATGCACTGAAACTTATAGAGGAGAAAGTGGGGAAGGGCCTCAAACACATGGGTACACGGGCAAATTTCTTGACCAGAACACCTATGGCTTATGCTCTTAGATCAAGAATTGACAAATGAGACCTCATAAAATTACAAAGGTCCTGTAAGTCAAAGAACACTGTCAATAGGACAAAACAGCATCCAACAGATTGGGAAAAGATCCTTCCCAATCCTTCATCTGATAGAGGGCTAATATCCAATATATACAAAGAACTCAAGAAGTTGGACTCCAGAGAATCAAATAGCCCTGTTAAAAAATGGGGTACAGAGTTAAACAAAGAATTTTCAACTGAGGAATATTGAATTGCCAAGAAGCACCTAAAGAAATGTTCAACATCCTTAGTAATCAGGGAAATGCAAATCAAAACAAACCTGAGATTCTACCTCATACCAGTCAGAATGGCTAAGATCAAAATCTCAGGTGACAGAAGATGCTGGAGAAGATGTAGAGAAAGAGGAACACTTCTCCATTGCTGGTGGGATTGCAAGATGCTACAACCACTCTGGAAATTAGCATGGCGGCTCCTCAGAAAAGTGGACATTGTACTACCTGAGGATCCAGCTATACAACTCCTGGGCATATATACCCAGAAGATGCTCCAACATGTAATAAAGACATATGTTCCACTATGTTCATAAAAGCTTTATTATAATAGCCAGAAGCTGGAAAGAACCCAGATGTCCCTCAACAGAGGAATCGATACAGAAAATGTGATATATTTACACAATGAAGTACTACTATTCAGCTATTAAGAAAGATGAATTCATGAAATTCTTAGGCAAATGGATGGAACTAGAAAATATTATCCTGAGTGAGGTAACTCAATCACAAAAGGACACACATGGTATGCACTCACTGATAAGAGGATATTAGCCCCAAAACTCTGAATAGTCAAGATACACTTCACAGACCACATGAAGCTCAAGAAGAAGGAAGACCAAAGTGTGGGTGCTTCAGCTCTTCTGAGAAGGGGAACAAAATACTCACAAGAGCAAATATGTGGATAAAGTGTAGAGCAGAGACTGAAAGAAAGGCCATCCAGATACTGTCCCACCTGGGTATTCATCTCATAAACAGTCACCAAACCCTGCACTATTGTGGATGCCAAGAAATTCTTGCTGAAAGGAGCCTGATATGGCTGTCTCCTGAGAGGCCCTGCCAGAGCCTTACAGATACAGAGGCAGATGCTCACAGCCAACTATTGGACTGAGCATGGGATCTCTAATGTAGGAGTTAGATAAAGGACTGAAGGAGCTGAAGGGTTTGCAACATCATAGGAAGAACAACAATATCAATCAGTCAGACCCCTGCCCCCAGTGCTCCCAGGGTCTAAGCCATCAACCAAGGGATACACATGGCTCCAGCTACATATGTAGCAAAGAATTGCCTTGTCAGACATCAATGGGATGAAAGGTTCTTGGTCCTGTGTTGGCTTCATTAGATGCCCCACTTTAGGGGAATCCAGGTAGGGGATGGGGGGTAGGAGAAGGTGGGTGGAGGAACACCCTCATAGAAGTAGGGGGAGGATTGATAGGATAGAGGCTATCTGGGAGGGGGTGATTGGGAAAGGGAAAACATTTGAACTGTAAATAAAGAATATATCCAATTAAAAATAATAATAAAAAGAAAGAAAGTACCAAACAGCAAAACTTCCTGTTGAGGTTACACCTATGTATTATTCCCAACCCCCAAAATAAATGCTATTTAGAAAAACATTCCCCTTTTCAAAAGTCAGCTTCTAAAGGGAATTAAAGGCCAGTTAATATGTGTGAAGCTGACATTAGACTTCAGGATATTGTTTGAAGATGCGGTTCCCCTAGAGTCTACAGGATACTGTGTGCCCACTCTGTTGAAATCTGCAGAGCTATCCCAGGTCCTCTCTGTCAAACTTACGCACACCACTGTATCTTGCCTTGAGCTTTGCCCCGTAATTTTCAACTTCTCTCATTTTGTAGCCTTGGCTTTGACCCTATCTCTCCACAATTTAGCTAACTCATAAATCATCCCCCTACCTTAATCTCTCACTACGAGGCTGCTTACCCAGTTCTATTACCAGTAGGTTGTCCTAGGAGACATATTAACTGAGAACACAGTCTTTCCTGCCTTGATCAGCACACTATATCCAGTATGCTATCCCTGGCAGTATCTCTGACTCTCCCAGAACTTCAAGGGAATTTAGAAGGAATCTGATTGTCTCAAATCCAGCACTTAGTCCCCTAAAGTAAACAACATAGCAGCAGCAGAAGCTCCATGGATGTCCCATAGGATTCCCTGTCCTGACTGCCAGGGAGAATTTTCAGCCACTCTAACCTGAATATTAAATAAGACAAAGTGTTTCACCTAGACCCTATCGTGGAATAAACTATTCAAAGCAACATAGTTATCCAGAACAAACTTTGCAACAGGTAGGTGGCTTGCGCCTTCTCACCTGGATAAAGGGACAAAGATAATGAAATAGTCTACCTAAGAATTTTTGTTTTGTGAGGGTCTCTAGAATCAGAGAAATATGATACAGTTGATTAGAAGGACTAGACACAATGAGAATGCCCCAGATACGATACAGCCGGAAGGAAAATGTCTGCACATCCTTTGAAGCAGAGAGAAGAGCCAGAACAACAAAAAGGTGAACAGAACTGTATGTGTGGGCAAGCCTATGTCTTCTAATGTTTACATCCGTCGTTGCATAGCTCAGCATCAGATGCTAAAAGCATAACTGGATGCTAATTAAAGGGTGGAGATGTCCTGGTATTTGTTACTAGCTACCGTTTTCCTGTCCTTCATCCTATTTTGAAAAGTTGGCCTTGTCATCACCATTCCATTCTAATAAGATTTTACATGCCAAATTGACATGTTTTTAAATTTTGGTAGGTAAAAAGCTTTACCTGTTTAAATAAAGCCAAAGTAATAACTTTAGTGCAGAAACAAAGAGGGTCAGTAGCCATGATGGAGTCTACTGACAAATTTCTGCTCTCTCAAGGCCTGGAATTGCAGAAATACACACCAGCACTTTGCGAAGCCTGGATGCTGCAGAGGAATTAAAGTAAAATACTTCAGAAGCTGTGGCCTGCTGCTGTTTTAGAAACCCGCAGACTCCCAGAGCCTGGCAGCTTCTAGTGGGAGTCTTGGTGATTAATTGTATTGAATTTGCTTTGACTCCAGATCCTAATACAACGAAAGCAATCTATCCCCGGATCACAGGCTCACCATGGGTGCGCATGTGTTCTCTGCACAGGCTCCAAACAACTCTCTAAAGGCAAAGGGGGCTAAATAGAACTCACTTCCAACTACTGGAGAGGATATTCTGCTCACTGAGTGCTCTGTGTCTCACCTCAGAGGAAGAGACACAAAAGTTTTCAAATCCTTTTTGAAAATGTCACACATGAGTACTAGACTAATATAATTTCTACCCTTTTCCCTGTTCTTACTTGCCCCATATTATACCCTACTCCCTCTCAAATTATTGATCTTTCATTCTGTAATTTGTGTGTGTATGTATGTGTGTGTGTGTGAAACCTGCTGAGTTCATTAGTGTTACTCACATATATATGAGTAATATATGTACTATAGTACATATAATATATGACATATATATCATATAATATATATCATATCATATGTGATATATCATATATTATATAATGTGTGCGAAACCTGCTGAGTTCATTAGTGTTATTCACATATATCTGAGTAATATATGTACTATATATTACATTATTAAATATACTCCATACCCATATACTATTACATATTATAATATGTAACATGTAATGACATATTATATATTATATAAATATATTTATATAAGTATATTTATGCTACATTTATATATTTATATATTATATTTAAATTAATATATAATACATAACTACTCATACCTCCTACATATGAGTGTGTATGCATGTGTATATGTGTGTGTGTGTGTGTGTGTGTGTGTGTGTGTATGTGTGTGTGTTTAGTTCTGATCATTAGGGATTAGATAACCTATTAGGAGGCTTGTCTGAGAAGAAGGCTTATTCTCTCTTTCTCACCAGACTTTAACTGGATGCAGCTCTTCATGTAGAGGTCGGCCCTTATGAGATTTTCCCCTATTTATATTGACGTATTAATAGTATGTCATTATGCAGATTTTTTTTAGGCAGACAAATTGTAGATATTTCATCACAGACTTTATTTTATACATGTCCCCCACTGTTTTAATACAGAAATGAAAGACTGGAACATTCAAAAGTAATTATGTATATAAAGAAAATTAGAAAATTTCTATGTGCCCATGGAAAGGCTGAGGAAAATATGTGGGAAGAGGAAAATATGTGGGAAGACTGTAAGTTTCCATCTTAGGTGAGTTAGTGTGCAGACATGACCTAAAATAACAACATCAAAGTACTAAAAATGTCATCTGTGACCCCTATATTTAATAAACGTATCCTTTAAATTGGGGCAGAAATTAAAAACAGCCCCCCAATAAGATGCACTGCCAGTTCAGGAGAAATTTTAACCATCAATGAAATAGATAACAAACGAAATTGAAGTGAATCTAACAATTTAGCTCACCACTGTAGAGCTAAAGCAGTGAGAGCACAGCAACACAGAGGAGGTAACACAAGGTGATTTCTTCTAATCAGCAATGATTTTAAATACAAATTGATTAAATGCTCCACTGAAGACACAGAAGCTGATAGAATTAAATAAAACTCATGCTTCAACAAGATGCTGTCTAATAAATGACTCATTTCCAATCTTAGTTATCAACTTAGAATGTGAGAGGATGAAAATGGAATTGCACACATAAGACAACAAGAGAAAGGTATGATGGGTGTGGAATATCAGACAGAGCACTCAGATTTTCATCTCATTAGAGTAGACTTGATTTAAATAAAAAAGGGCTACAAAAGACATTGAAAGTCACCACACATTAATAAAAATTTCCATATGGTGATAATAATTGTGATTAATTATGCCTAATTATATGTCATTGTTATATAGAGAAAAGTGATAGGTCTGGTAGCAGCAATAAACACAGCAATAGCATAAGACTTTAATACTCCCCTTCAGAGAATAAACTGAGTGAAAAGATACATTCTCAAAGCAAGAAACACAAATAGGCAGCATACTCTTAAAGAGGTCTTTAACCATCTTGGCCACTACAGAAATGCAGATTAAAATTACTTTAAGATTCTTTCTCATCCCAATCAGAATGGTCATTATAAGGCACACAAATACAAATGACATCCAACTCTGGTGTGGATGTGAAGAATCTTATGCTCTTTTGGTGGGCTTGTAAACTAGTGAGCCACACTGGAGATCAATGTGGAGGTTTCTCAAAATAAATCTGTAAATCCACCAATCCAGTTATCCTGGGCGTACATAAAAGATGTGATATCTTACCACAGATATACTTGCACAATCATGTTCATTGTACCTTACTTTGCAATAGCTAGAAAATGTAATCAATTAAATATCCATCAATCAATGATGATGGGACAAAAGAAATATGGAATATATACACAGTGTAATATTACTAATCTGTGAAGAAACAAAAAAAAACCCTATGAAATTTGTATGTAAATGAATGGAACTGGAAATAATTACACTGAGTGAGGTCACCCATACCAAGGTGGATAAGCACTAAATATTCACTTTTACATAAAAGTCTTATCTCCAATAATTTTACATGTAGAATAAATAGAAGCTAGGAAACTAGATGTGGGTCATTGGTGTGGGGGATGGATTTAGGGAAGGGAAATTGTATACGGGTAAAATTAAATATGGGGGTCACTGAAGAAAAATCTCTGGAAAGTACTAGAGTGGTGGAGATGATCAAATGTACATAAAAATGGTACTTATGATCTGGCAATGAAAGCCAGTATAACAGGAGGGCACAGTAGAACCCATGTGATATGAAAGGATAAGAAGGAAATACTTGAAGGTAAATGTTTAGGTAGGGTGAGGACACAGCAGTGGGGGAAAGGAGGGGGGGTGGGCTAACCAAAATGAGGAAGTTTAATAGTCTTTAAGCTAATTGATAAAAATTAAGGTGTTTGGCAGAAGTGTCCTACATTACTGAAGAATGCTGCTCCTGAAAGAGATGGATTATGAAGCAAAATCTCAGTACCAGGCA
This sequence comes from Apodemus sylvaticus, assembly GCF_947179515.1. Taxonomy (NCBI): domain Eukaryota; kingdom Metazoa; phylum Chordata; class Mammalia; order Rodentia; family Muridae; genus Apodemus; species Apodemus sylvaticus. The sequence continues at coordinate 47,773,944 of NC_067477.1, forward strand.
CCAGGCACCAGAAAGCAGGCCCCAGCTACCTCCCTATGAGTTATTAGCCCGAGAGGCAACCAAAACCACAGAGGCTATTGTTGTTCCTTTTGGTTGCCCAGCATAGCTCGATGGTAAGACCTTGTTGCTGATTCAGAGAAATGCATCTGGAACTAACCAGAAAACTCTTCCTGCTAGCTAGCTTTCACAGTTCACTGGTCAAAAGTGTCAAGACTGTTCTTAGAGGTAGTCAACCACTCTGTGATTTAATCGGAGGCCTTTTTCACTGGAGGGGATTTATGACTAGCACTGCAAACATGGCCAAAACACAAGGCTGACGAAGTCAAAAGCTCCTGGGGAGAACCTATCCATATTTTCTAAATGGTCAAGTTATCAAACCGAGGGCCAAACACTTGTGTTTCCATCCATGGAACCGTGCTGCGCCCCATCTTAGTCAGCGGCAGTCCTCATTAGAGTGGGCATTGGGTAATGCAGAGGCGGGTTGCTATTCAAAGTACTGAGAAGCAGTGGCTGTGAGTGCTCAGGTGTACAGAGGGCATCTACATGACTCCTTTCATCAAGGTTCAGGCAACATCCCCAGAGAGAGGATGGAGAGAATGCCAGAGCCGGTAGATAGGAAGAATGCTGTGGATGCTGTCTTCCGGCATGACACACCCACTGCAGATATGCACTCAGTACAGGTGGTCACCTGTACAAGAGTTACACAAGAGTGAGAGGACTAAAAATTACAGTGTGTGTGTGTGTGTGTGTGTGTGTGTGTCTGTCTGTCTGTCTGTCTGTCTGTGTTAAGGGGGCACTTGTGAAGTGCTGCCCCCAGCTGAGGGACTACTCACAGTTTATGCTGTTGATGCTGCTGTAGGATAGAGAGTTACTTTTCTTTAGAAGCTTGGGCACTGGAAGATTGCCTATGCACCACTGAGTGACACCTCCCGCCCCCCGACGCAAATAAGAGAAAGCACTAATTGGTTTCAGTTGGTTAAATAATAAGTACATATAATAAAATAATAAATGATAATAGGTATTTTAAAAGGGCATGAGGTCAGAGAGAAATATATATGATCAAGATACATTGTATACATGTAAGAAAGTTTCAAGAACAATAAAAATTTTAAATTTATAAAACACATAAGCGGATATAGTTCCTTTTTTCATAAACAGCAAGACAGTATTGTTAAAATGACAACATTATTCAAGCCAATCTACAGACTCAGTACAATCCCCACCAAAATCCTAAGCATCTGTTTTTTTTTTTTAAAAAAAAAAGGGGGTGGGGGAGGCATCTTAAACTTATGCAGGATTTTATGAATGTCAGGATAGACAAGGAAAAGGGAAAAATAAACTTGTAAAAGTATACTGAAGCGTCAGGGTTCACATTGCTTTACATCAAAACCTACATATCTACAGTAATCAAAACAGTGTGAAAATTACAGGAAGAGAGTCATATAGACCAGAAACCTAGAGGTCAGAAATAAACCTTCCTCATGCATGGGCGAGAGTGCGTGTGTGCATGTGTGCGTGTGTCCGTGCGTGCGTGCGTGCGTGTGTGTGTGTGTGTGTATGGGTGGGTGCATGCGTGCGTGTGTGTGTGTGTGTGTGTGTGTGTGTGTGTGTGTGTGTGTGTGTGTATGGGTGGGTGTGTGTGTGTGTGTGTGTGTGTGTGTGTGTGCGTACATATGGAAGCCAGGCCCATGCTGAGTGTCTTCCTCGGCCATTTCTCACAGCTATGATTCACAGTAGGTAAAACATGGGAGCATCCCAAATTAGTATGTTGGCTGAATAGGAAAATGTATCATATACACACAGGAGAATATTCAGTGCAAAATGGATGTGAATTCTGATTTCTGCTGCAATATGAATGGAATTTGAAATGCTAAGTGAAAAGAGTAATTTAGAAACATGGTGTCTCACTGAATCTGGAGCTCAGGAATTCAGCTAGCTAGCTGGTTGTCTAGCAAACCCAGGAATCCCCCTGCAGCCACCTCCATGATCCTGGGGTTATAGGCACAAGCTACAAATCTCACTTTTCAAGTGATTGTTGGGGATCTGAAATCAAACTCTCATACATCACTACCGAACCCAGTCTTTTCATAAGATGTCAAATCATGAAAGAGAAGGCAACAATTTCGCAGTGCTGAGAAAACAGAAATGCACATTCAACCAGAAAAAGCCCCCGAGTCTAACCTAACACACTGTGTAAAGACTAACTCGAGCTGAATCACACAGCTAACTGCAAGATCAGAAACTTTAAAAATCTTTTGAAGAAAACAGAGGGCACCCTGGGTTTAGCCACACTGTCTTTAATATGATTCTGAAAGCACGGGCCACAAAAGAAAAACGTATTGGAACTCATGAAAATTTAAAATCTCAAAATACAAAACTAAAGCAATAGAGGAAAGAGAGATACACAAAATGAGATAAAACATTCATAAATCACCTATCTAACCAGGCGTTCATGTCAGGAACATGTTGAGAACTACCTAAACTGAACAACAAAGATAATCCAACTCAAAACTGAGCACAGGGCTTAAATAGACATTTCTCCAAAGAAGATATACAATGACCAAGAAATATATACAACAATATTTGATAATGTTAATCATTAAACAAATACCAATCTAAACCATAATCAGATTCCACCTCTAACCCATTGAGGTAGACATTATAAAAGAAAACAAGGGCATAACATTTTTAATGAGAATGCTGAGAAATTAGGATCCTTGTGTTGGAGTGAATGTAAAGTGGAACATGTATAATGAAAAACAGTATGGCAAGTGCAGAAGACATTTAAAACTGGATTTCCCCAAGATGCTGAGTATGCACCAAAATAGGGGCTCTTGAAAAGGATGTTCCTATGGTAATACACACACACACACATATATACATACATATACACATACATACACATACATACACACACATATACATACATATACACATACACACATATACATACACACACACACACACATATATACATACATATACACGTACATACACATACATACACACACATATACATACATATACACATACACACACATACATACACACACACGCGCGCGCGCACACACACACACACACACAACTATGATTCACATTAGGTAAAACATGGGAGCATCCCAAATTAGTATGACAGGTGAATAGGAAAATGTATCATATACACACAGGAAAATATCCAGCGCAAAATGGCTGCAATATGAATGGAACTTGAAGACATTCTGCTAAGTGAAAGAAACCAGTGACAAAATTCTAATGCTGGACACTCCAGCTTCTATGAGAATCTTGGAATCCTTAAAAATCATAAACACACCACCAAAAACAGTGACTGTGGAGCCCATGGTCACAGAGGAGTAGAGTACACATTCCATGAATTTAAAGTTTTGATATTGTAAGATGCAGATAAAAGCTAGGCAATGGCGCTCACGTTAGCACTGTAGGCCGCACCGCCCCACCACTGGGTCATAGAAGGAAAGCGATTATGATTGTAAATTCAGTGATGTGAATTTTACCACAATAAAAAAAAACTTCAATAACTTATAAGGTAACAGTTGCCAAACATGACATGCTGTCAAAGGAGAGCCCAAGTGTTCATCTCCAAATAAAATTGGAATACTCTGCCAAGCACAGATCAAAGAGTTATTTTTCAACATGTTTATACTTCTACAAGTCAGACAGTTCAACAATAAAGGGCTGGGAATGCTTCACTTGACTAAACTGGTCAAAAGTATGACCAAGAGTTTTGGCTTATAATATCTTTATACAAATATTTATCTGGTACTGAAAGCAGCTTCCCTAGTTCCATGTGTATCACCAAAAAGCAAACAAACCCCTAAACTCCATATATTTAACCCTTAGCATGATTAATTAATTGCCTGTGTATTTTTCCTGAATCATTTCAATAGCTTTTTCCTTCCTTTTTAAAAAATATTTTTATTTTCTATATTCTTTGTTTACATTCCAAATGATTTCCCCTTTCCCATACCCCCCTCCCCATATGTCCCATAAACCTTCTTCTCTGCATCCATTCTCCAATCACCTCCGTCCTTTTTCTCTGTCCTTATATTCCCCATTTCAATGGTTTTAATGCTTGTTCTTTGACTTTCTTATTGAGAAAGGCTTAACAGTATTACAAGTGACTCTTTGGCGCCTTTTCATTGTGGTCACAATGTGAAGCATGCATTAGAGTCTAACAAACACATTGTCTATCGCTTTAAGAAGATCTGCTTTCTTGCAAAACAGTGCATATATTCCTTGTGGTTTTATCTTATTAAAGCTCGTATCTTGTTAAAGTCAAGGAGGAGGCGTGCGTGGTTCTTATCTAACAGAAATAGTGCTGATGAGGAACCATACTTTGGTTTCCTGAGCCAGTGTGGTAATGGCCAGGGCATTAGAATACAGTATTTAACTCAGTGCACAGGGAACTCAGAAGTTTGTTTCAAGTGACTAACTGTGATATGCTAACAACAGCGATGTTCATTTCCTTAATCCCTTGCAGAAAGTAATGTAGAAAGCACCACAGTTAACAACACTCCTTATGTTCTTAAAAACAAAGATGTCTAACTGCAGTACTTCAAATAGTTGTATTTCTGCCCTGCTCAGTAACAGCATTCCTGGTGTCATTTCCATTTCCCTCCTCAACTAGAGACAGCACTTTAAGGCCTCCCTCTAGTGAGCACACACACTGGGACCACACTGTCCTCTCATTCCATCCCACCAAGTGGAAACTGCCAGACTGACCCTGAGTGGGAGGGACGCCAGAAAGGCTAAGCTTCCAGATGGGGAAAGTGACAGAAGGCAGCAGGTGGTTGTGGGAGCCCTCAAGGAACAGGCACCAGATGTTCTGCTTCATCCTGGAGACTTGCTGTGCTTCAGAGCAAGAGAAGAAGATGCGCCAGCCTTGGATGAAGCCTTCCAGCACTCCCTGGGGTTGGGGAGTAGAAGCAGCCTCTTAATGACCCAGCACAGGAAAGCGGCAGCCTTCAAGGTGAGCCAGCTGGAGTTTCTAATTGTCCAAAGTTGTTTGTTTCTCCCTTCCCCATCTTAACAATTCTTTCTTTTCCTTTTCGTTTCCTCTGTTCTTTTATATCTTATTTAGTCTTTCAGTTTGGTCCTCGCATGTATATAATGCACATTGATCCCGTTCTTTGCATTATCCTGTCTCATCACCCTCCCCATCTCACTCCACCCCTCCCTCTCAACAGCTTCCCTTCTTGCTCTTGCTTCTATGGTTTATTCTTCACAACACTCTGTTGGAGTTGCTTGACTCAGCATGGGGGAGGGGGCGTTATTTATTTGAGCAAGGGCAACTGACTAATGTCTAGGCCACTGAGGGATATGACTCCCCTCCCCAAGCAAACATTAATATCTCTTCATGGAGTGGTGGGGCCACGTGAGCCCCTCCACCATCATTGTGCGGTATCGACAGGTCCCATAAGTTCAGGTGCTATGTTGGTAACCATAGCACCATGAGCTCATGAGCACAGCCACAGGATGTCCAGAAGAGATTGCATAACATGCCTTCAATTCTATTAACTCTTATAATCTTCCCACCCCCATTCTCTCTAAGTTCCTTGAGCTTTGGTGGGGTAGAAGGTGATGAAGGTGTCCTACTTGGGCTGAGGACTCAGCAGTGGTTTGGGCAGTAGTGAGTGGCTGCATTGATTATTCCCCATAGCTCCTCTGACTAAGGCTAAGAGCATCAGTAATGGCCTAACCATTGGCTTTGTCTGGTTTTGCTCACATTTCTCCCCATACTAAGGTCATCTGCAATCCTTTCACTCTGAGTCTGGCTTTGGATGATTGAATTACCTTTGCCGTCTCATTGGCAATTCTGCTTAAATATCAATGATTACTAGGCCAACTTGGCACTCATGAAAATGATGCCTGGTTGATCTAATTTATTACTGAGGGTTTAAAAACTTTTGCTTTAAAACACAACTTGGACTCTTAGCTTCAGACCATCTGCTGAGCACTGGGATATTCTTGGCAGTTGCAAGCATGAGAATAAAGTGGTCTAAAACTTTGAATAGAAGAATCCAGCTGGGACTCATCCCAGGGCTCTAGAGAGATGTGGTCTATGCCAGAACCAGGTTTATCACAGAATCGGTGAAGAGGGGGATACTAAAAGAGGACACAGTCATAGGTTTATCTTAAGCCATTGGAAAGTCTTACCTGTTGACAAAATGGATGCCTTGGAAGTTTTTAAATTTGGAGCCTGAAAGGGTAAATGGTAATACAGGGACAAAGACAACAGACAACAGTCACATGACATTTCTAGGTAAAGATTTCTGATCAAGACAAACATAAGGGCATGAATTCTATAAAAGTCTGAGCAGGAGTGAAAGCTGTGGCTAGAGAAGATATCACCCCATGGGAACATGTTCAAAGAGATGAAGGATGACATACACACTGACATACACACGTGTTGGCAGCATCACCCACATGGTTTTCAATTGTTGCAACTGCCGAATTCATTTCAAAATTGCACAAATTCTTTAATATTATGTGATTAAAATGAATAAAATATAATTTAATCCCTTTAAGTATTAAAGAAAATATGGCTTGCATCTGACCTGTATGTGGCACTGCTTTTTACCAATCTTTTACAGCCAGGCAAAAATTACTTCAGAAGAAAAATGGAGCAGTGTATTTATCTGCAGTTTAAATTGCCTGAAGGTGTTTGATAGGGAGAAATTAGAACACAGTTACCTGGTCTAAGATTTTTACCAGGCCATTAAAATTAACATTCTTCCCAGGGATTCAAGGAAATCATTAATGGTGGAGAGTGGCAAACTAATTTAGGTAACTTCAGTATCCTGCCTCTGTACTAATCCATGCCACCTGCAGTGAGGTCAGGGCGTGAATTAAAGGCAGAGGTGGCCACCTAGAATGTGTGAATACAGTTTTGGTTAGGCATGTAATTGACGTTTTTATAATGCTACATCTCTGAAATTGATAAAGACGTCAGAATCGGGACAGTCACTTCATCTTTTTAATCTATAAAGTCATTATGAAGAGATTATTCTAGATGCCAGCACATCAGTACCTCTGCATAAATTGACCTGTTCAGAGCAAAAGGTGTGATCAGCAGTTTTCCTTTAACCATATCCACTTTGCATGGAGTATCCTCTTGGGTGCTGAGAATAAATTAAGGGTTAGAAGCTGCAGTTCTGTGGAGTTATGATGTAATAAGCCTTATCCCTCCATCTAAAGGAAGACAAGCATTACCTCCCGCTTTCTCTTCTAGCTCTTTCATCAACAATCTGACATTATAAGTAGCTCCATATTGTGAGTTGTGTTTTCCTGGCCAGTTTTTCTCTCTAGACTATGAACAGCTTAGAAAAGGAACCATGTTTTTCTCTTCTTTTGTTTCCCTGGAATACAGAAAGTAGCACATACGAAATGGTAAGTAGGTGCTGGTTGAGATGAAAATGGAACCCGTGTTCTTGTTTTAGGAAGAGACAATGAAAGTGTTTTGGAAGTGAAATTTATGTGGTTAAAAAGTTTCAGTTAGATTCTCTGAGAAAATGCAATAGATCGGAAAGTAATACATTTTCAAAGCTCAAAAATGAAGTAAAATTTGAAATCTATTGCTGTTCATATTAGCTTAATTTGAGAAAGTTGATTTGTTTCAGAGTGTGAACTGTAAACTTTAAATATAGTGTTATGATCTTCTATCTTTTAGTCTTTATTTTTCCTCAACACAATGGTTTTATTATTTGGGAATTTGAACAATGCTCTCCCTCCATCACACTCGCTTTCCATCCTTCCCATGCCCACCTTCCCACTACTCTTGCTTTCCATGCCCCCGCAGTTCCTGCAAACCAATCCCACAAAACACCGTCAAAACTATGTTGCTCACCAATAGCTTACGCTTTAAGATCAAGAATTGACAAATGGGACCTCATAAAACTACAAAGTTTCTGTAAGGCAAAGGACACTGTCAAAAGGACAAAACGTCAGCCAACAGATTGGGAAAGGATCTTCACCAATCCTAAATCCCACAGAGGGCTAATATCTAATATATACGAAGAACTCAAGAAGGTAGAACCCAGAGAACCAAATAACCCCATTAAAAAGTGGGGTACGGAGCTAAACAAAGAATTTTCACATGAAGAACTTTGGAGGGCTGAGAAACACCTTAAGAAATGTTTAACATCATTAATCATTAGGGAAATGAAAATCAAAACATCCCTGAGATTTCACCTCACACCAGTCATAATGGCTAAGGTCAAAGACTCAGTAAACAGCAGGTGTTGGCGAGGATGTGGAGAAAGAGGAACATTCTTCCACTGCTGGTGGGATTGCAAGATGGTGCAACCACTTTGGAAATCAGTTTGGTGGTTCCTCAGAAAACTGGGCATGACACTTCCTGAGGACCCTGCTATAGCACTTCTGTGCATATACCCAGAGGATTCTTCAGCATACAATAAGGACACATGCTCCACTATGTTCATAGCAGCCCTATTTGTAGTAGCCAGATCTGGGAAAGAACCCAGGTGTCCCTCAGTGGAGGAATGGATATAAAAAATATGGTATATTTACACAATGGAGTACTATTCAGCCATTAGAAACAATGAATTCATGAAATTCTTAGACAAATGGATGGAGCTGCAGAACATCATATTAAGTGAGGTAACACAGTCTCAAAAGATCAATCATGGTATGCACTCACTGATAAGTGGATATTAGCCTAGGAACTTTGAATACCCAAGACATAATCCACATATTAAATGAGGTCCAAAAAGAATGGAGGAGTGCCCCCTGGTTCTGGAAAGACTCAGTGCAACAGTATAGGGGAATACCAGAACACAGTAGTAGGAAGGGGTAGATGGAGGAACAGGGGGAGGGAAGAGGGCTTATGGGACTTGCAGGGAGTGGGGACCCAGAAAAGGAGAAGTCATTTGAAATGTAAATAAAAATATATCAATAAAGAAAAAAAAATTTAAAAAAAGTAAGTCCTGAAAAAAAAAAAGTATATTGCTTATATAGGAGGAGCATAGTCCTCCACAGTCCCAGCGGCCAGCATCTTAAAGGAAATTGAGTCCTTCCTCATCCCACTACAAGAAAACAGCAACTGTGGAGAGTTACATTTGTGCGTTATTATCAGTTTTTAAGGACCCTCTTCCTTAGTCCTGTCTGGACTGTAGAACCCTTCAATGTCTCTCATTCTCAGTCATGAGTCTGCAGCCATCGGTACCACTGCAGAAAGAAGCTTCCTTGTCCATAGCAGCTGACAGCAGCATGGATCTCATAAATCAACATGGCCTCCAGTGGCAGCACAGATTATGTTCTTTTGGTGTTTAATGTTTCAGAAATGCAATCAATAGTAGCAAAAATATCATTGTCCTCCTCATCATCATCATTATATATAGACATATTTATAATTTAATTTTAGGAAGAATCTAATATAATTTTTGAAATATCTTCCCTGTGTAGCTCAGGCTGTCTTTGAACTCATGATCTGCATGTCTCAGTCTCATTACTGTGGCAATCACAAGCATGAGCTACCATATGGAGTTATGGTTAGGCTAATTTTGCCAACAAAGAGATGTCTACACAAAAGGACTCCTTATATGCATGCTTGATATAGCTAATTGACATGCTGAGTTGCTGAGTTCTGAGTGGTTAAATCACACACTGAAATGTGACTAACATCCTTATTTCTACATTGACAGAAACAAGAGAATGGTAGAGAAATACTTCTACACAGCATAAGGGTAACTTGGGATGACCCAAAACCATCTGCAATAGCAGTAAAACATACTGTATAAGTTAAATCTTAGTAGTCACTTGAGTATGGAGAGACAAACATTCTTTTGCTGTTGATATGATATGCACTGTAGCAGGTCCACATACAACACTGGAAGCTTACAGGTATTTTTCTTTCCTCAATTAACTATTTTTATGAAATCAGTTACATCATAGTAGCTTGTGGAATGAGAGATTGAACTATAGAATCAGGACAATGGCCAAATATCACATGGAGAGGTATTGCTATAGGATAAATGTCAGCATGGGCAGGTAATGTGTGCAGGGCAGTTGTCTTAGTGCCCTTGGACTGGCCCAGTTCTTGCCCCCTTTCTTATAGCTCTCAACAATAACTGCAGAAATGCTGGGAGCACAGCATCCCAAGATGAGAACAAACTGTCTGGAACATCCCAGGCTCTATTCCTGTCCTTATTTTTTTCTTTTTAAATGGAATGCCCTTCAACACACTAACTCAGCAAATCTTATTCCCACTGAGCATAAAACTCAAGGCAGACTGCTTGCAGGTTTCCTAACTGCAGTTGAAACAGATGAAAAATCACAGGCAGCTTTTCTGATCCTGGTGGACTCATTCACCACAAATTCTATTTCTAGCCTTTTGCTGTCTACATATGAGACTAAAGTTGCTTTGTGTAATATGTATAAATATTTGTCTCATCAACCTCATGATGGAAATTGCAGTGCAAACTGCATTAACTGAAGTTTTTGTGGAGTACAATGATGGCCTTTGCTGTTCTCTTTGTGCGGGGAGTTGCTCCCTTGGATTGCCGCCTTATGCACACTGAATCTACTTCACATGGTGAAGGTGAGGTGGCTGACAGCTGAAGAACTGGAGTCATGGGGGGTTATTCTCAACCAGAAACTAGAACATGATAATATAAAAGTCTAAGAGTCAGGGTGCAATTGGATATCCATTCAAACACTGGAGAACCTATCTGCAGTGGTACTATGGTTTAGGTATTAAATGTGTTGTAAAGGCCATCTGTGGAAGGCTGAGTATACAGCCATGGGGCTCTAGGGATACCTTAGGAATGTTACCTATGGAAAAAAAGTTAGGCTTCAGGGGGACATGCTCTTGAAGGAGGTATTGAGAACTGGATCTTCCCGTCTATTTCCATCTTCCCGTTTGCTGTCTGCTGTGACGTTAGCAGGGCTCCCTCATCATGTTACAGTGATAGCCTGTGCAGCCACAGGCTCAGTGGACCAAGCCAACCTGGCCTGAAAGCTCTGAATTCCTATAGTAACCCTTCCCTCTTTTCAGGTTAATTTGCCTCAACCACATGTTACAGCTATGTAATGCTGACTAGTACAGAAACAAACCATTTGAAAATCGCCAGAATCCCAGGAGCTGATCTGCTGAGTGGAGCATAAGCAAGATCAGAGAAGGCTAGAAACCTGGAACTCTGATCACGAAAACATCCCTGGAGGAAACCAGTGCCCAAACTACTGTCTAACTCCAAATGTATACACCGAACTGGGTGATATTTTAACTTGGCCTAACTGATATTTTCATATTTTCTAGAGAGTCTCAACAGGAGACTCAGATCACTTCTCATAACTTTGTATTTATCTCATGGTAACATTCACCTTTGGCTTTACTCTTTAGTACTTATTTCCTTCAGTATTTGGAAGAGTTACTAGAGTTCTAGAGTTCTAGAACCTTATTAGAGTTCTAGATGTCCTGTGCATGTTGAGTCACCCTCAGGGCACCGTCAAGCTCTTGAATTCAAAACCACTCCTGCAGATTGAGCCATACATGTTCTTATGGTCTCTGCTCCAATATCAGCCCTTAGTGTGGCCTTTCCTGACAATCATACAAAAAAAAAATGGAACACCATTTTTACAGCTCTTATCTTGTCATATTTTCACTCACTGATCTAATTTCTATGAGGGACTGGAGATGTAGCTCTGTTGGTAGAGAGCTTTCCTAGTTTGCCTGAGGTCCTGAAGGGAGGAAAGGATGGAGGTAAGGAAGACAGGAAGAAGGAAGGGACAGAAGCAAGGAAGTAGAGAGGGAGGAAAAGACAGACCAATAGAATTTGTCACTCCAATTTAGAATAGCACCCTTGTTTTTTCATGAACAAAGTATGAGCTCTGTCAGCGAGAGACCATTTTTCACCTTCTTCATAGAACTAGGAGGGAGTAACACAAAGTAAACTTGTCAGATGAGGAAGATGGTGTTTCAGAAAACTGTTATAAGCTTCTTGAGGAAGGTGCTATCCATGAGAAAAGAAGGACCCAGGCGTTGCCTAAGCACCAGCAGCCTCCTGCGGCAATAGAACCCTGACAGGTCATCAACAGGACCCATACTTAGACTCTGAACATCCAGGTTTGGATAATAATTGAAGACCATTCCCCTTATCAAACTAGAGGACTTTCAGCTGTGAAAGGAAAAGGAAGCAATGACATTGAGGGCCTCAGCTCTTGACTGTAAGCACCAGAAAGCTTACTTAGGTTGGTTCTTCTATCTTCATTGAAAGAATAAGGAAGTAGCTACAAGCCCAAGCTCTTTGGGAGGGGAGCATTGTCAGAAGGTGAAATTGCTGTACATCTGTAATCTATTATGTTTTCATTGTAAAAGGCAGTCTCAGAAGCACTACTTTGTGTGTGTTATATTACATATATCTATACATATGCACACATATGAAGCTGCTGTTGTTTGTGTGCAGCAATAGTTACTGTTTTCTGCATTGTGTGTTATACATTCAGGAATACATGCTTGTACATGTATGAGTTTACAGATGTATGTGGGGAATGCATATGTGGGCATATATGCTTGGAGGTCAGAATTAATGTCTTAATCTCCTTCAGTTATTCTACACTATTTACTTATTCAGGGTCTCTTGCTGATCTAGGACTTTGCCAATCCCAGCTAGTCTAGCTAGCCAGAGTGCCTCAGTGTCCTCTTGTCTCTGTCTCTCCAAAGATTACAGTTGGTCCCCAAATCTCCATGACTTTTATGTGGGCATCAGAATCCAAACCCCTGGCCTCACACTCACAGGATGAACACTTTATCCACTCTAACCCAGAACCAGTCTTTTACATACAAAAGCAAACAATAATCCAGGTTAGTGCGAGAACACTTGCTTAGCAGGCACAGATGCCCAGGCTCAATCTCAGCCCACTTCCTCCCCAAGCACTGTAGATTCGTATCTGTTCATCAATATGTTTGTGAGTATATTTCTTTCTATGTATATATGTCATGTGTATATATGGTGGCTTATGAGCATGTACATGTATGTGAACATACATGTGGAAACCATATGTTGACTTTAATTTTTAGCCTATGGTAATGATTGTTTCAAATCTAAAATACGATGTAATGTAACCAATCAAATATCTATCCAGATTCAACTTTATATTCTTCTTTCTCTTAAATATGGAATATAGTCTATCAAAAATCACATATCTTAGGTTTACATCTTATCTCTGAATGGTGAACTAGACATTTTTAGTGCTAAGAGTAGTCTTTAAGAGTCAGGATCCATCTCATTGGCTGCAACACACAGTAGAGGGTAGCCTGGTGGGGGGGGGGAGGAGTGGTGAGGGTAGGGGTGCACATAGGAGAGCTTGTCCTACTATTTGTCTGTCTTTGATAGGTCTTTAGCCCACCCCACCCTACCCCTGCCCATTGCTACCTGTGGCAGTCAGGAAAGCTAGCCAAAGAGATTCTGAGAAAGGGAGAGTTGGCTCTGTCAAATGTGAGAGCTGCCTCTGGTAGTATGGATACAGGAGAGCTGGTGGGGTGAACTATTTATCTTCTTCCCAGGTCAGATGCAGGGTTTGCAGTTGGCCCACCCCAACATTCCATCCCATCTGTGAACTACTAAGAATGAATGAAGGGGTGGTCCTACAGACCCAAAGCTTCAGGAGATCCATGACACAGGGAAATAACAGGATATCTGAGAGGGGTTCTGGTGAGGATCCAGTATACTGTAGCAGAAGCCAGAAGCCTCAAACCAGACCAAGATCTTATTGCAATGAACAGTTGTAAGGAAAGCATATTTTGTGGGACACACTGTGACACACTGCAGCTTCCACAGTGAGCTGCTGTCATTGCTCTCCATGTATTTCTAATTTATTTATTTTTCTTTTGGGAGGAGGTTGCAAGGGCAGAAAGGAGATATGAACGGGGATGAGTGGGTTGGGGGTGCATGATGTGAAATATACCCAGAATAAAAAGAAAATTAAAAAATGAATTTCAAAGCTTAAAAAAAAAAAGTCAGAGTCCTTGTACTGATGATGAAAAGCAGGAGTCTTTGTTTTGTTTTGCTTTGTTTTCATTTCCTTTTTGTTAATTTTTTTTAAAGAATATATTCTTCATTTATATTTCAAATGTTATACCCTTTCCTGGTTTCCCCCTTCCCAGAAAGCCCTCAAGCCATCCTCCTACCCCTTGCCTCTAAGAAGATGCCCCTCCGTCCAACCCACTCCCACCAACCTCTCCTCAATTTCCCCACGCTGGGGGATCCATTGAGTCTTCATAGGACCAAGGACCTCTCCTGCCACCAATGCCCAAGAAGCCATTCCTCTGCCAGACTTGTGGCTTGAACCATTTGTATTCCTTGGTTGATGGCTTAGTCCCTGGGAGGCCAGGGGTTCTGGTTGGCCAGCATCATCTTTCTTCCCATGGGGCTGCAAATCCCTGCAGCTCCTCCTGTCCTCCCTCCAACTCCTCCATTGGGAACCCAGCACTCAATCCAATGGTTGGTAGATATCATCTGCCTCTGTATCTGTAAGACTCTGTCAGGACCCCTCAGGAGACAGCCATATCAGGCTCCTTTCAGCAAGCACTTCTTGTCATCCATAATAGTGTCAGGGTTTGGTGACTGTTTATAGGATGAATCCCCAGGTAGGACAGTCTCTGGGTGGCCTTTCCTTTAGTCTCTGCTCCACACTTTGTCTCCATAATTGCTCCTGTGAGTATTTTGTCCCCTTTCTAAGAAAAACCAAAGCACCCACACTTTGGTCTTCCTTCTTCTTGAACTTCATGTGGTCTGTGAATTGTATCTTGTTTATTCTGAGCTTTTGTGTTAATATCCACTTATCAGTGAGTGTATATCATGTGTATTCTTTTGTGATTGGGTTACCTCACTCAGGATGACACTTTCTAGTTCCATCCATTTGCCTAAGAATTTCATGAATTCATTGTTTTTAATAGCTGAATAGTACTCCATTGTTTAACTGTATCACATATTCTGTATCCATTCCTTTGTTGAAGGACATCTGTGTCCTTTCCAGCTTGTGGCTATTATAAATAAGGCTGCTATGAACATAGTGGAACATGTGTCCTTATTACATGTTGGAGCATCTTCTGGCCAGAAGATATAGCTATGCCCAGAAGATATAGCTGGGTCTTCAGGTAGTACTATGTCTAATTTTCTGAGGAACTGCCAAACTGATTTCCAGAGTGATTTTACCAGCTTGCAATCCCACCAGCAATGGAGGAGTGTTCCTCTTTCTCCACATCCTTGCCAGCATCTGCTGTCCTCTGGGTCTTTCATATTAGCTATTCTGCCTAGTGTGTGTGTGGGGGGGGGGGGGAATCTCAGGGTTGTTTTGATTTGCATCTCCCAAATAACTAAAAATGCTGAACATTTCTTTAGGTGCTTCACGCCCTTTCGAGTTTCCTCAATTGAGAATTCTCTGTTTAGTTCTGTACTCTATATTTTAATTGGGTTATTTGACTCTCTGGAGTCTATCTTCTTAAGTTCTTTGTATACATTGGATATTAGCCCTCTATCAGATGTAGGATTGGTAAAGATATTTTCCCAATCTGTTGGTGGCCATTTGGCCTATTTACAGTTTCCTTTGCTTTACAGGACCTTTGCAGTTTTATGAGGTCCAATTTGTCGATTCTTGTTCTTAGAGCATAAGACATTGATATTCTGTTCATGAACTTTTCCCCTGTGCCCATGCCTTCAAGGCTCTTCCCCATTTTCTACTCTGTAAGCTTCATTGTATCTGGTTTTATGTAAAGGCCTTGATCCACTTGGACTTGAGCTTTGTACAAGGAGATAAAAATGGGTCAATTTGCATTTTTCTACATGTTGACCTCCAGTTGATCCAGTACCATTTGTTAAAAATGCTGTCTTTTTTTCCACTGGATGTTTTTAGCTCCTTTGTCAAATGTCAAGTGACAGTAGGTGTATGGGTTGACTTCTGGGTCTTCAATTCTATTCCATTGATCTTCCTCCCTGTCTCTGTACCAATATCATACAGTTTTTACCACTGTTGCTCTGTAATACAGCTTGAGGTCAAGGATGGTGATTCCCCCAGAAGATCTTTTGTTGTGGAGAATAGATTTTGCTATCCTGGGTTTATTGTTATTCCAAATGAATTTGCAGATTGCTCTTTCTAGCTCTATGAAAAATTGAGTTGGAATTTTGATGGGAATTGCCGTGAATCTGTAGATTGCTTTCAGCAAGATGGCCATTTTTACTACATTAATCCTGCCAATCCATAAGCATGGGAAATCTTTCCATCTTCTGAGATCTTCAATTTCTTTCTTCAGAGGCTTGAAGTTCTTGTCATACATATCATTCACTTGCTTGGTTAGAGTCAAACCAAGGTATGCAATATTATTTGTGACTATTGTGAAGGGTGTCATTTCCCTAATTTCTTTCTCAGCCTGTTTATCCTTTGAGAATAGGAAGGCTAATGATTTGTTTGAGTTAATTTTATATCCAGCCACTTTGCTGAAGTTGTTTACCAGATTTAGGAGTTATCTGGAGGAATTTTTTGGGATCACATAAGTTTATATGATCATATCATCTGCAAATAGTGACATTTTGATGTCTTCCTTTCAATTTGTATACCTTTGACCTACATTTGTTGTTTGATAGAATTCCCTACTAAAAAAAGCCCATCCCGGGCTTTTTTTTTTTTTTTTTTTTTTTTTTTTGTTAGGGAGACTGTTAATGACTGCTTCTATTTCCTCATATGGGAAATATGAAGACTACGACTTATGGGATTATTTAGATGTTTTATCTGATCCTGTTTTAACACTGGGACCTGGTATGTGTCTAGAAAATTGTCCATTTTGTCCAGATTTTCCAGTTTTGTTGAGTATAAGTTCTTGTAGTAGGATTTGATTTTTTTTTTAATTTCCACAGTTTCTGTTGTTATGTTATATCTGATTTTATTAATTTTGGTAGTGCCTCTCTGCCCTCTTGTTAGTCTGGCTAAGATATTATCTATCTTGTTGATTTTCTCAAAGAACCAGCTCCGGTTTTATTGATTCTTTTTTTGTTTTTGTTTTTGTTTTTCTAGACAGAGTTTCTCTGTAGTCCTATAACTCACTCTGTAGACCAGGCTGGCCTTGAACTCACAGATCCACCTGCCTCTGCCTCCCAAGTGATGGGATTAAAGGTGTGCACCACCACTGCCCATTGCTGCTTCTTTGTATATTTCTTTTTGTTTCTATTTGGTTGATTTCAGCACTGAGTTTGATTATTTCCTGCCATCTACCCCTCTTTGGTGTATTTGCTTCTCTTTGTTCTAGAGCTTTCAGGTGTGTTGTCAAGCTGCTAGTGTAAGCTCTCTCCAGTTTCTTTTTGGAGGCACTTAGAGCTACGTGTTTTCCTCTTAGCACTGCCTTCATTGTGTCCTATAAGTTTTCGTATGACATGTCTTCATTTTCATTAAATTCTAAAAAGTATTTAATTTCTTTCCTTTTTTCTTTCTTTCTTTCTTTCTTTCTTTCTTTCTTTCTTTCTTTCTTTCTTTCTTTCTTTCTTTCTTTCTCTCTTTCTTTCTTTCTTTCTTTCTTGACCAAGTTATCACTGAGTAGAGCATTGTTCAATGTCCATGTGTATGCGGGTTTTCCATTGTTTTTGTTTGAACTTAAGACCAGCCTTAGGCTGTGGTGATCTGATAGGGTGCATGGAATTATTTCAATATTCCCTTATCTGTTGAGGCCCATTTTGTGACCAATGGTCAATTTTGGAGAAGGTACCATGAGGTGCTGAGAAGAAGGTATATTATTTTGCTTTAGGATGGAATGCTTTATAAATATCTGTTAGATCCATTTCGTTCATAACTTCAGTTACTTTCACTATGTGTTCTTTCTTTGTTTAGTGCATTTGGTGTTTTGATTATTATGTGACAGGAGGAATTTATATTCTTGTCCAGTCTGTTTGGAGTTCTGAAGGCTTCTTATGTTCATGGGCATCTCTTTCTTTAGATTAGGATAGTTTTCTTCTATAATTTTGCTGAAGATATTTACTGGCCCTTTAAGTTGTAAATCTTTGCTCTCTTCTATACCTATAATCCTTATGTTTGGTCTCCTTATTGTGTCCTGGATTTCATGGATGTTTTGGGGTACAACCTTTTTGCATTTTGCATCTTCTTTGACTATGTATTCTATGGTATCTTCATCACCTGAGATTCTCTCTTCTCTCTCTTGTATTCTGTTATTGATGCTTGCATCTATGACTCCTGACTTCTTTCCAAGGTTTTGTATCTTCAGAGTTGTCTCCCGTTGTGATTTCTTTATTGTTTCTACTTCCATTTTTAGATCCTGGGTGGTTTTGTTCAGTTCTTTCACTTGTTTGTTTGTGTTTTCTTGTAATTCTTTTGGGGATTTTTGTGTTTCCTTTTTAAGGGCTTCTACCTGTTGACCCATGTTCTTTAAGGGACCCTGTATTTCTTTAAGGGAGTTATTTATGTCCTTCTTAAAGTCCTCTATCAGCATCATAAGATGTGATTTTAAATCCATCTCTTGCTTTTCTGGTGTATTGGGGTATCCAGGATCTGCTGTTGTGGGAGAACTGGGTTCGGATAGTGCCATGTTGCCTAGGTTTCTGTTGGTAATGTTCTTGAGTTTGCCTTTTGCCATCTGGTTATCTCTGGTGTTATCTGGTCTTATTGTCTTTGACTGTGACTTATCTGTCCTGAAAGCCTGTGTGTCTGTACTTCTGAGATTCCTGTTCTCCCTGTGCAAACAGGTATGTAGTCCCTCCTGGGAGACCAGCTTTCCTGCGGTGGTATTTGTGTATGTAGCTATGTGGCCCAGGATCAGCTCTGTGAGGTTAGCTCTCTCAACAGCCCTGGGAGGTTAGCTATCTCCCTGTACCACCTGAATATAGTGCATTGTGGCTAAGGATGGTCCCCAGCTGGAGACCAAAACTGGAAGGCTCCTGTCTGTGGGTTATGGAGGAGTTCCTCTGAGCAGCAGGGGTAATCTTACCTGTGCTCCCAGGTCTTTCTGTACTCCTGTGGAGGGACCTGTGGCAGAAGGGGCAGAAGATATGGAAGGGGAGTTGTATTCAGGAAGGCAGGGATTTTGGTGGTTACTGGGTATCCAAGTCCTACTGGGCTCCCAGCAGCAGCTCTGGGACTCCAGAGGTGGGAGAGTGTTCTTACCAACTACTCTGAGTGCAGTGGGTTCTCTCAGATGGTTCAGGAGATGGTGTATTCACTGTGGCAGATCCTGCAAGAGTCTGTCCCAGCAAAAAAAAAAAAAAAAAAAAAAAAAAAAAAAAAAAACAAACAGGTGGCAGAAGGCTGTTTTCATTTTCTTACATAGATCTTGCAAAAATAGTACAAGAGGGATAAGCATGGGATTGTTTGTCTATCTTAGAGTTACTCTGTCTGATTTAATGAAAATAAAACTTAAAAAACTTGTCCCAGGACTTCTTTGCACACTCATGTCTTATAACACTAATTAGAAGCAGAAGGAGGAATTGAAGAAGTGAATAGAGAATAGAAAACACAATGGAGTTGTGGTACAAAAGAAAAGGAAGTGTGCAAGGGAAGAGGCAGAAAGAGGGAATTGAGCAATGTGAAGCAAGCCTTGGGGGGAGCAGGGAAATAAGTTAAGTGCTGAGGCTTGATGAAGCTGGTATTTAAAATGATTATATGGGTCCCTAGCGGATCCTAAATAAGAGGGGAGATGAAGAACAGCGAAGGAAATGTTGCTAAGCTATGATACTCCCATGATGAGTCTTTCATCGCTGTTATGCAATCCTCATTAATTGTATTGTAGCTAATAGCTCCTCTGAAAGGCAAAGCATAAAGGGTAAGCCTCTTATAATGATGAATCAAAAATTCAAATTTTACTGATTTTTCTAGCTTAACACAGAAGTCAGGTTCATGATAGCTGTGATGTCATCAGTCAATGTAGGAAAAAAGATGAATGGCAATGGAATCTTATTGAATTAAAGGGAATTTTCATACTGTCATTTGTCCATATGCTAGATTTCTTGATGTTAGAGATATAGATGAGATCTCCTGCCCAAGCTGGATAGAGGATGGGATTGTGATGGATGAGAAATGGGGCAAATGGAAAGAGACTATGTGAATGAGGGATCAAATCATCACAAGAATGCTAGGGCATATTAGAAACAATGAATTCATGAAATTCTTAGGCAAATGGATGGAGCTAGAAAACATCATACTAAGTGAGGTAACCCAGACTCAAAAGGTGAATCATGGTATACACTCACTAATAAGTGGATATTAACCTAGAAAACTGGAATACCCCAAATATAATCCACACATCAAATGAGGTACAAGAAGAAAGGAGGAGTGGCCCCTTGTTCTGGAAAGACTCAGTGAAGCAGTATTCGGCAAAACCAGAACAGGGAAGTGGGAAGGGGTGGGTGGGGCAACAGGGGAAGAGAAGGGGGCTTACGGGACTTTCGGGGAGTGGGGGGCTAGAAAAGGGGAAATCATTTGAAATGCAAATAAAAAATATATCGAATAAAAAAATACAGAAAAAAAAAAAAAGAATGCTAGGGCGTGAGAAGATGTAGGAGTGTGTAAGGGGAGCAAGAAAACTTCAGGAACCAGAATTTAACTTTAACCTTGATTTGTGGTGATTCATTACTGTAAACATTTATCATGTAGGGCAGAATTATACTCTTAAGGTGGGTGAATGTTATTATATGTAAACTATACACACACACATACACACACACACACACACACACACACATATATTCAATGAGACTTGGCTATCAAGAGAAAAAGAAACACAAAACAAAGTTTAAAACAGGGTCAGTCCATTATTATCAAGGTAGGAGCATGGGCTGGGAGATGGGGTACTTGTAAAACAAGAACAAAGATCTAAATTCAATCCCTAGAACCCAGTTTTAAAAAAATCTTGGCACATTGGCATGCATATGCCTGTAATTTTAACACTGGAGAGGTGGGTTTAGGTGGACTTCTGATGTTCAATAATGAGTCAGACTAGCCTACCTGACAAATACCAAGACAGTAAAAGAATCTGAAAAAGTAGGAATACGAAGGCAGTTGTCAATGCTTGAGGTATTACACCATTTTCCTCTGTACTCACATGCATGAGCATACATGTACATAAGCAGCTGGATAGACACATGGATATATACTCAGGAACACATCCGGCATCTTTGTATATAAGCATATGTATATGTAAATCTGTACACAAAAACCAGACCTGATTTATCACATCTGTATAGCTTGATGCTTCACAGACTATCATAACATGAAGGATTACAGCTGTGAAAGACCTCACATAGCTTCATACATACCTGAATAACCTTCTTTAGCATGTTGATAAACAACTTAATTTAAGTGTAATTTTCCTTCTTTTAAAGCTAAGGTTAGTTCAGGTATATGCTTGTCTAGCCTTTTTGCTTTGGAGCATATAGGAACTTTCAATTTTAGTTTTTATGTAGTTCTTACTTTACCATATTATACTTTTTAAATATAATACATGTTAAAATATGATTCAAAGGTATTTTCATGGTTAAGTTTTTGGTCATATTTTATAATATTCTTCTCTTATTCAAGAGAAGAATATTATATCTTGTTGTTTATGGCCTTCAACAAGGCCATAAAAGATGTTCAAAATGAATATCTTCTGTTTGCTTGACATCATAGTTTCTATGTGTATGAACAATGCTCTGGAACATGGAGAGGTAGTTACCTAGCTTTTCCTCAGCACATGTCCATCGGCTCACCTCTTTTTCTGAGTACTGCCTGATAAGATCCTGAGTTAGTGTCTTATTGCTGTGAAGAGACACCATGACCAAGGCAACTCTTATAAGGACAATGTTTAGTTGGGGCTGCCTTACAGGTTCAGTGCATTATTATCAAGGTGGGAGCATGGCACTGAGAGGTCAACATCGTGTTCTGATGGCAAACAGGAGAAAACTGGCATCTTGTTAGATAGGACAAGGGTCTTAAAGCCCACATCCACAGTGACACACTTCCTTCAACACGGCCATACTTCCAAATAATGCTACTTACTCCCTCAACTGTATTCAAACCACAACAGCATCCTTTGAGACCTAAATTTTTACTTGGGTGAAAGCAATGTCTCTTAGATTTAAAAGTGTTTGGCTCATTATAGAGCTCTAATATTAGAATTATTTTACTCTAATTTCACTTCAAGTTATTCAGACTTTTATTTTCATGTGAATTTCCCCCTTATTTTTGAGAATTTCTAAATGTATGCAAAAGATATACTCAAAAACACCCCTATTTCCTCCTCCAACTATTCCTATATCCCATTGCAATCATTAGTTTTATATGTATATATATGTGTACAGGTATGGCTGAGAAAGGCATATAGAGCAAGCCAGGAAGCAGCATTCCTCCATGGTCTCTACTTCAGTTCCTGTCTCTTAGGTTCCTTCCTTGAGTTCCTGCCATGAGTTTTCTCCATAATGGACTATAAGGACTATAAACTGTAAGCTGAAGTAAAACTTCCCAACTTGCTTTTGGTTATAGTTTCTATCACATCAATAAAAAGCAAAGTAAGATACTCATCAAATTACCTTCTCCAACTTCATTTCTTGCTTCTTTTTTAAATAACTCATATACTAAGCCCTTAGTGCTGTCAACATATGTGTTTGGTGTAGGCTATTCATGGTAACAATCAAAAACCTACAAATTGTCAGTAAAGAGTGATTCTTTCTCCTGTAGTCACTACTCACTGACAATAACTTCTCACTATGAAGTGAGGCTTGGAAATACCTCCCTCATCATTCTGGAAATTGGGTTGGCTTGATCTTGTACAGGTAGCCACAACTGCTATAAGTTCATTAATGCAATACACAAGTCATATAGAAAAGATCACATTCCACAGCCCTCTTCCTTCCTGAGGCTTTCTCCATTCTTTCTGTCTCCTCTTCCAGAATGTTCTCTGAGCCTTAGCAGTGGTGGGGTTAATATAGCATTAGACAGAACAGGTCTCAAACCTATGTCTATGGATATAAACAAATATTTAGAAGGCAATTTAACAGCAAAATTATTTAGCAAAATGATAATAGTAGATTCTACCTTAGGGCTTATGACCTACCAATATTACAAAACCAGGCATTAAATGGAGCATTGTAGAGCAAGTCTCAAATTCAATTGAAGAGTGGGTGTTTACCCATAACATTTGTAGCATTAAGTATATCAGTCATACATCTTGACTGGGAGGTAAGTATTGCAGGCAGGAAGGGTTCAGCCCTGGGTAAGATATTCATGTCTTGTCTTCCCTGCATAGCACCTTCTGGCATCATTAAAGCTGCCCAGAGGTAGGAAGTTTCCCAATTGGTTTGCAATTCTTAACTCAATGCCCTGCATCTAAAGTGTATAGTTTCTTCAGCAACAGGGACTTACAATGGACAGTCAACGGCAGTTGCAATAGCCTCTATTGTTTTGTGTGTCTCTGGGACCTCTCTGACCAATATCTCACAGGGAGTATCCCATGCCCTTCACTCAGATTTTCATTTAGTAGCCCACTTCTTCTACAAGTGACACTGTCCCCCCCCCCATGCAAGGTGATGTCATTCAAACTCTTTTTTTTATTCGATATAATTTTTTTACATTTCAAATGATTTCCCCTTTTCTAGCCCCCCATTCCCCGAAAGTCCCGTAAGCCCCCTTCTCTTCCCCTGTCCTCCCACCCACCCCTTCCCACTTCCCTGTTCTGGTTTTGCCGAATACTGCTTCACTGAGTCTTTCCAGAACCAGGGGCCACTCCTCCTTTCTTCTTGTATCTCATTTGATGTGTGGATTATGTTTTGGGTATTCCAGTTTTCTAGGTTAATATCCACTTATTAGTGAGTGCATACCATGATTCATCTTTTGAGCCTGGGTTACCTCACCTAGTATGATGTTCTCTAGCTCCATCCATTTGCCTAAGAATTTCATGAATTCATTGTTTCTAATGTCTGAATAGTACTCCATTGTGTAGATATACCACATTTTTTGCATCCACTCTTCTGTTGAGGGATACCTGGGTTCTTTCCAGCATCTGGCAATTATAAATAGGGCTGCTATGTATGAACATAGTAGAGCATGTGTCCTTATTACATGGTGGGGAATCCTCTGGGTATATGCCCAGGAGTGGTATAGCAGGATCTTCTGGAAGTGAGGTGCCCAGTTTTCGGAGGAACCGCCAGACTGATTTCCAGAGTGGTTGTACCAATTTGCAACCCCACCAGCAGTGGAGGAGTGTTCCTCTTTCTCTACACCCTCCAACAAGCCAGACACTCTGAAGCTAATAGAAAAGAAACTGGGGAAGACCCTTGAGAACATCGGTACAGGGAGAAAGTTTCTGAACAGAACACCAATAGCGTATGCTCTAAGAGCAAGAATTGACAAATGGGACCTCATAAAATTACAAAGTTTCTGTAAGGCAAAGGACACCATCAAGAGGACAAATCGGCAACCAACAAATTGGGAAAAGATCTTCACCAATCCTACATCAGATAGAGGGCTAATATCCAATATATATAAAGAACTCAAGAAGTTAGACTCCAGAAAACCGAACAACCCTATTAAAAATGGAGTACAGAGTTAAACAAAGAATTCTCACCTGAAGAACTTCGGATGGCGGAGAAGCATCTTAAAAAATGCTCAACTTCATTAGTCATTAGGGAAATGCAAATCAAAACAACCCTGAGATTTCATCTTACACCAGTCAGAATGGCTAAGATTAAAAATTCAAACTCTTTTTATTTAACTGTATTTTGAAATTATCTTGCTAACTAATGAGTTTATGTAAGGCTTTTTCATAGATGTTTGGCTAACTTTCTCAGTACCCACCCTTTTCCTTAACTTCTCACTCCATCCACTAAGGGTTAATCCTTTAACCCCTAGTATTCCCAGTGTTACCTTATCCATCAGGTTCTTTTTCAGTTGGATTGTGATAAGGGGCTTCCATGTGACTTTTCCTATTCCTTTCCTTTAGGCTAACCCTCCCTTTACTCCACAATTTCCCCTGAACACTGCTGAAGCCCTTCCCCCATAGTGCATTTCACTATTTTGACTATAAGTTACTATAACTTTTAGGTATCATTTACCATATCTCTCTTGCTTAAAATATTCCCTCGAGTCTCCTTTTCTACTTATCTGGCTCCCATAAACCTGTGATTTTTCTCAGTATCAGTAATAATATTGGGCTCTTCTATTTCCCTTTGTCTTTGTTATTGTAGAATAATATAAATGAGCCCTGCTATATTTCACAATGCATTGCTACATTGTAGCACACTTGTGTTGCCCAACATTGATGTGTGCCCACATATTGAATGAGCCTACTAGACCCAGGACTGTAGTGGATTCCCTCAACCACAATTTTGTGATGAGAGGGAGAGACCCAGGGAACCTTAGAGGCAACTGTGCCTGAAGAATTCAAATCCTTGTTGGAACTGTTGAGATCATAGTACTGTCAGCTGAGGATTTCTACAATCATTGTCACCAATGAGGTCAAATCATAGGGCTACAAGGAGATAAAGTGAGCCCCCTTGGGTGCTCAAATAATCATATTCCACCTGGCTCTCATCCTTGCCCTTCGGCAGTCTACCTAGACAGACAGACAGACAGACAGATAGACAGACAGACAGACGCACGCTTGCACACACACACACACACACACACACACGCACGCACGCACGCACCCACACACACACACACACACACACACACACACACACACACACACACAGGAGCGCTCACACCTTCTCAATGCATTTTGCCATTACAAGAAGCCTACCCAGGACAAGTTTCTCCAGCTTTCCTTTATTATGTAAATCATTCTGGCTTAAAAGGCTGCTCCTTTATTTGGTACTCTGAATGCAAATGACCCCACTCTCTTCTTGCCTGTATATAAAGCTCAGGAATCTGATGAATATACCATAGTTTCCTTATAAGATGTGTTTAGATTCTTTTGCTGCTTTGAGAATCTTCTCTCTGTCCCTGGAATTTAGATATGCAAAAACTTAAAAAAATAAGAAACTTTGGAGGCAAAGAAGACATATAATAAACTTAAATAATATAATAGTTTTTCATTACCTGATCCTAAAGAGTCTGAAAATTAGGGAAATCTATAAATTATCTGAAAGGGACTTAAAATATAACTTAAGGAAAGTGGGACAAAGTCAAGAAAATGAAAAGAAACAGTTCAACAAATCAGAAAAATAAACAAATAAATTACGTTTAGAAAATAAATATACTGTGCTGGCAAAAGGGGTGAATGTGTGTTTGTGAGTGTATATATTTGAAGACAAAAATCACCTCACCCAAGTTCTACAAACTAACACCATCAGATTAACTCTTTGCCAACCAGCCTGGTTGAGGATCTGTCTGGTCTGTTAGTAGGGTCTAGGGCCAGGCCCATGAGTAGTGTCCATGAATACCTGGGACCCCCCTTCTGACATAGCCTAATCCAGTTCTAGACCAGCTAAAGGCTGGGTGTTGAAGTCTGCACAATTCTTACTAGTTACCCAAGTAACAAATGAAAAAAAATCAAATTTCTGCATGGCTGTGAGAAGTTGAATTAGTCATATTTTCTAATTTTGACACTCTAAGTATGTGTCTTATATTCCAGATGTACCCTACGTTTACTCTGACATGAGAATGCTCATTTAGTTGGTGTTTCTGTGGGGGAGATAAGCATTAGAACCGTCACTATTATGGTGTTGTTATCTTTTAAGGTTTCTAAATTCTGAACAGTTTAAACACATAATTTCAAAGAACAATAAAAAATCATGTTTATAATTTGTATAGAAATTAAGACAATAATGCATTGGAAATTTTAATAAGGCTCACAAATTATGAATAAATGTAATGACATAAATAGCAATTTGTTTACACTAGAAAATAAGAAAAAGATAAACCACCAATCTTCATAAAATATGTAATCATTAACAAGTAAAAACACTAAAGTATGCAGTAATGACACTCCAAGAAAGTGTGATAAGTGCCTCTGGTAATGACAACTAAAGATTCTTGACAAGAAAAAAATAGTGAAATCCCCATAGGTTCGTCTATTGTTCATGATCATTTTAGCTGACCTGGGATTTTTGTTTGTCCATATGAAGCTGAGAACTGTTCTTTCAAGATCTGTAAAGAATTGTGTTAGTGGGAGGTGGAGGAACCCTCTATAAATTACTGATACCCAAGAGGTGAGAGACTCTCAGGACTCAATGGGGGTGACCTTAGCCAAAATACCCAACAATGGAGAGAGGGAACTTGAAGAGTCCACCTTCAGCAGATAGACAGGGCCTCAAGTAGAGGGTCTGGGTTACTAAACCACAGTCAAAATTTCTGACCCAGAATTGCTTCTCTTTAAAGCAACTGCAGGGACAAAATGGAGAAGAGACTGAAGGAAAGGCAGTCCAGTGAGCAGCCCAAATGGGGATCCATCTCATGAGGAGGCATCAATGTCTGACTGTTACTGATGTGCTTATAGACAGGAGCCTGGCATGGCTGGCCTCCGAGAGGCCCAACCAGAAGCTGTCTGAGATAGATGCAGATACTTATACCCAACCATTGGACTAAAGTCAGAGATCCCTATGGTTGAATTAGGAGATGGATTGAAGAAGCTAATGGGGAGGGAGACCCCATAGGAAGACAAGCAGTTTCTACTAACCCAGACCCCAGCAAGCTCCCAGAGACTGAGCCACCAACCAGGAGCATATGTGGACTGGACCCAGTCCCCTGCTACATGTGTAGTAGACGACTGCCTGGTCTGGTCTCAGTGGGAACAATGCAATTAATGAAAAAACAGGCTATGGAGTTGAAAGAGAGCAAAGAGGGGTGTATGGAAAGGTCTAGATAGAGAAACAGGAAGGAAGAATTGATCTAATTATAATCTCAAAGATAAATTAAATTTAAAAAATAAATTTCTGCTCAAAGGAAATTTTGAGTGAGGTTTGTCAAGCTCTAGTTCATAACCTGTAATTTCAGCTCTTAAAGGTAGTGACAGGAGTTAAGGTCAGCTTCAGCTACACTATAGTTTGAGGCCAGCCTGGGCTATGTGAGATACTGTCTTATGACCCTTCACAGACAGACAGACAGACAGACAGACAGACAGACAGTCAGACAGACAGACAGATAGACATATATACAAACACACAAGAGCCATGATGCTGTTAAAAATCTGATAAAACTGAAACAAAACAGAAAGCATTATACTCTGGTCTTTTAAAGTTACTTTGCTAAAAGCAGGCAAGTTGATAACAAAACCCAATTGTTTTGAATATACAGCACAGGAAAACCTTAAAGATGATCCTTTGGTCGTAGTCAAGCTGATTATATATACATTTTCAATAAGGCTTGTTTTTATAAGATTATTGATACTCTACAAACCTCAGATTGGTATAAAATGTTATCCCAGAAATTATAAATGATATATATGTAAACATACATATAACATATATTAGAAATTCAATCATTGGTTCCTTTCTTCTTAAAATTTTTTTGACTTTGGATGAGGGAAAGAGATTAAATAAATTATATATTTTGAGTTTAATTTTTCAAATAATAGTCATAAAACTTCAGAATTTTAACTTATATCTACTCTTAATGTGTAGCTGTTTTGATAGCTTTCGCAATAAAGGATGGCTTACAATGTTGATTTACAATTGCGTCTGAGAATTGGTGTCATTTATAGATACAAGAGCTACATATTCACTGAAATCATAATATGTCTAGGCTACAAAAAGTTTCAGGATATTTTGTGTCTAGATCTTTTAACCTCATGCTATTTGACAACATGATAATATTAATCACATAAAGAGCTATATATATATATATATGTAGAGATTCTAAATTTAATATTACCATTTTTAGAAGTCTGGTTTTGCCTTTTAAATGAATATATTATAGACACATGCTGAATTAAATATTCACTTATCTAATCCCATAACATTGCTTACAATAAACTATGTATTACCTATTAGCAATAACTTAATTTTATGTAACAACTTTTTCATATCACTAGTAAAACTAATCTATTTCAGTGCTGACAAGACTCATATATGTTACACACAGAACAGAAATCAGACACCACAGAAAATGTCTCCATATTCAGGGACAGTCCTTTAATTTTTTAAGAAAGTTTTATCCACCAAATTTATAAAGTTCACAGTCAAAAAACACATGAGAAAATTTCAGAGGATTTGACAAAATTATACTTTAATAATTTACTCTTTACATACAAGATACTGGTTCTTTCTTTCTTTCTTTCTTTTTTTTTTTTTTTTTGGTATGACCTAAATCATATTCCTCTGTCTTTTGCATCCATAGTGCATAAAAGACAAGATTTCTCAGACCTTTCTATTTATTGTAGGCCATGGCATATTCTAAATGACACCAGTAAAAACATATTTAACAGGGAGATCTTTGATAATCATATACATCAAGGACTTTGTGTATTATAGTTTTAATATAATTTTATAATTAATAACTACACATAAAATATTTCTGTAGCAATAATGTAACAAAAAGATTTATCATGTCAAAAAAAAAGAATTGATTTGGAATTTTTATGGGGGTTGCATTGAATCTGTAGATTGCTTTTGGTAGGGCGGCCACTTAGACTATGTTAATTCTACCAATCCATGAGCAAAGGAGATCTCTCCTTCTGAGGTTGTCCGCATCTTCTTTCTTCAAAACCTTGAAGTTCTTGTCACACAGGTCTTTCTTGCTTGGTTGGAGTTACACCAAAGTATTTTATGTTCTTTGTCACTATTGTGAAGGGTACTGTTTCCCTAACTTCTTTGTCGGCTCATTTATTGCCTGTATAGAGGAGGGCTACTGATTTCTTTGAGTTAATTTTGTATCCAGCCACTTTGCTGAAGGTGTTTATCAGTTGTAAGAGTTCTCAGATAGAATTTTTGAGGTCACTTATGTGTACTATCATATCATTTGTGAATAGCAATACTTTTACTTCTTCATTTCCAATTTGTATCTCCTTCATCTTTTTGAGTTGTCTTTTTTAAAAGTCTTTTACCTTTTTAATTCTTAAACAGATTGTTTTTGTATTTCTTTTTTTCAACTTTTTATTAAATATATTCTTCATTTACATATCAAATGTTATACCCTTTCCTGGTTTCCCCCCTCCCAGAACTCCCCCCGTATTCCCCCTGCCTCCAAGAAGATGCTATTGGTCTAACTAGAACTTCAAGTACCATATTGAAGAGATATGGGAGAGTGGACAGCCTTGTCTTGTACCAATTTTAGTGGAAATGCTTTTAGTTTCTCTCCATTTAATTTGATGTTGGCTTACCAGCTTGTTATATGTCACCTTTACTGTGTTAAGGTATATGCCTTTTATTTCTGATCTTTCATAGACTTTTATCATGAATAGGTGTTGGATTTCAAATGATATTTTTTGGCATCTAATGGTATGACCATGTGTTCTTTTTCTTTCAATTTGGAGATATCACTATGCCTGACTTCAGGCTGTACTATAGAGCAATAGTAATAACAACTGCATGGTATTGGTATAAAAACACTTATAGGTTGATCAATGGAACCCAAATGAAGACCCAGAAATAAAGCTATATCTATAAACACTTGATTTTTGACAAAGAAGCCAAACAATGGGAAAGGGAGAGCATTTTCAACAAACGGTGCTGATATAACTGGATGTCTCTGCATGTAGAAGAATGCAAATAGATCCATATCTATCACCCTGCACAAAACTCAAGTCATTAACTCTCCATTTGATGGAGAGCTAACATCCAAAATATATAAAGAACTCAGGTAGTTAGGCACCAGCAATCCAATAATCCAACTGAAAAATGGGGTACAGAGTTAAACAAATTTTTCAATAGAGGAATTTCAAATGCAGAGAATCACCTAAAGAAATGTTCAACATCCTTAGTCATCAGGGAAATGCAAATCAAAATGACTCTGAGATTCTACTTTACACCCATCAGAAAGGCTAAGATCAAAACCTCAAGGGACAGCACATGATATCGAGGTTGTGGAGCAAGGGGGAACACTCCTACATTACTGGTGGGAGTGCAAATTTGCACAATCATTCTAGACATCAATTCAGTGATTTCTCAGAAGATTGGGAATAGTTCTACCTCGTAACCCATCTATACAACTCCTGGGCATAGACCCAAAAGATGTTCCACCATCCTACAAAGGCACTTGTTCAACTATGTTCATAGCAGTTTTATTCTTAATAGCCAGAAACTGGAAACAAACTAGGTGTCTCTCAACTGAAGAATGGATACAGAAAATGTGTTATGTCTATACAATAGAATGCTACTCAGCCATTAAAAACAATGACATCATGGACTTTGTAGAAAAATGTATAGAACTACAAAATATCATCCTGAGTGAGTTTAACTCAGACCCAAAAGGACATGCATGGTATGGACTCACAAGTGAATATTAGCCATAGAGTACAGGACAGCCACACTATAATCAACAGACACAAAGAAGCCAGAAAACAAGGAAGGCCCAAGGGTTGGTGGTTGAATCTTCCTCAGAAGGGGAGACAAAATAGATAATGTAGGTCAGTGGGACGACGGAAATGGGTGGAAGAGTGGCTGAGCAGGGAGCAGGGTGAGGAAGGGAAAACTATATGTAGGGAGGTCAGGGGAGAGAGAAGGGAGATTGCCAGTCTGGGGGCAATCTCTAGGACATGCCAGGGACCTGGGAAGGGGAAAGGCGCTAGAGGGTCTATGGGGGCTACTCTAGCTGAGACTCCTAGCTATGGAGGATATAGATCCTGAAGTAGTCACTTCCTGCAGCCAGACAAGACCCCCAGTAGAGGGATAAAGACAACTTACCCTTAAAACCTTTGATCAAAAAATGTGTCCAGACTACAAGATGTTCAGGGACAAAGAAAGAGCAGAGACTGAGGAAATGACCAACCAATGACTGCCTCAAATTATGACCCATCTCATGGGCAAGAAACAATCCCTATCACTATTGATACCCTTTTATACTCGCTGATAGGAACCTAGCATAAGCATTCTCTGAGGGACTACACTTAGCAGCCAATAGAAAGAGATGCAGACTCACACCACACATTAGATGGAACTCAGGAGTTTTACAAAAGAGTTGGGAGAAGAATTGAGGAGCCCAAAGAGGACAGGAACTCCACAGGAAGAACAACAGAGTCAACTAACCTGGGGGCTCCCAGAGACTGAATCACGGACTGATGAGTGAGCAGAGGCTGAACCTAGGACGTCTGTACATATGTAGCAGATGAGCAGCATGGTCCCCAGTAACTGTAGCAGGAGCTGTCCCTGAGCTTGGTTCTTGCCTGCCTGTGGATCCTGCACCTCTAGACCAAGGACTTGATATCCAGGGAATGGAGGGGTAGAGAGGGTGGTTAGTGGGGGGTTGAAACCCAGAGTGGGTCTTCTTCTTCTCAAAAGAGAAGTAGAATGGGAGGAGCACCTGCATGAGGGGTGATGGGAGAAGAGGAAGGGCTGATATTGGGTTGTAATGTGAATAAATACATTTTGAAAAAGAAAAATATAGTGAAATTTCAGTTCAGACTAAATAGCAGCCAAAGATGGAGTAAGTCTCACTCACAGAATCAAGTGAAAGAGGTTTACCAGAAAGTGTTTTAGCACTTCTAGAAAAGTTTGTTAAGTTAAGTTAGAGTTTGTATCTTTTTTTCTTTCTTTTTTCTTTTTTTTTAAGTTTTATTTTTTTTATTTACATTGCAAATGATTTCCCCTTTTCTGGGTCCCCACTCCCCGCAAGTCCCAGAAGTCCTCTTCCGTCCCCCCATTCTTCCATCCACCCCTTCCCACTTCTCTGTTCTGGAATTCCCCTATACTCTTGCACTGAGTCTTTCCAGAACCAGGGGCCACTCCTCCATTCTTTTTGGACATCATTTAATTTGTGGATTATGTCCTGGGTATTCAAAGTTTCTAGGCTAATATCCACTTATCAGTGAGTGCATACCATGATTGATCTTTTGAGACTGGGTTATCTCACTTAGTATGATGTTCTCCAGCTCCATCCATTTGTCTAAGAATTTCATGAATTCATTGTTTCTAATGGCTGAATAGTACTCCATTGTGTAAATATACCACATTTTTTATATCCATTCCTCTGTTGAAGGACATCTAGGTTCTTTCCAGCTTCTGGCTACTACAAATACGGCTGCTATGAACATAGTGGAGCATGTGTCCTTATTGCATGCTGAAGAATCCTCTGGATATATGCCCAGTAGTGGTATAACAGGGTCCTCAGGAAGTGACATGCCCAGTTTTCTGAAGAACTGCCAGACTGATTTCCAAAGGGGTTGCACCATCTTGCAATCCCACTAGCAGTGGAAGAGTGTTCCTCTTTCTCCACATCCTCGCCAACACCTGCTGTCTCCTGAGTTTTTGACCTTAGCCATTATGACTGGTGTGAGGTGAAATCTCAGGGTTGTTTTGATTTGCATTTCCCTAATGATTAATGATGTTGAAAATTTCTTAAGGTGTTTCTCAGCTCTCTGAAGTTCTTCATGTGAAAATTCTTTGTTTAGCTCTGTACCCCACATTTTAATGGGGTTATTTGGATCTCTGTGTTCTACTTTCTTGAGTTCTTTGTATATATTAGATAGTAGCCCTCTGTCGGATTTAGGGTTGGTGAAGATCCTTTCCCAGTCTGTTGGTTGACGTTTTGTCCTTTTGACGGTGTCCTTTGCCTTACAGAAACTTTGTAGTTTTATGAGGTCTCATTTGTCAATTCTTGATCTTAGAGCATAAGCTATTGGTGTTCTATTCAGGAATTTTTCCTCTGTGCCCATGTCCTCAAGGGTCTTCCCCAGCTGCTTTTCTATTAGTTTCAATGTCTCAAGTTTTATGTGGAGGTCCTTGATCCACTTGGAGTTGAGCTTGGTACAAGGAGATAAGAATCGATCGATGCACATTCTTCTGCATGCTGACCTCCAATTGAACCAGCACCATTTGTTGAAAAGACTATCTTTTTTCCACTGGATGCTTTCAGCCCCTTTGTCGAAGACCAAGTGACCATAGGCGTGTTGGTTCATTTCAGGGTCTTCAATCCTATTC
Source organism: Apodemus sylvaticus (assembly GCF_947179515.1). NCBI lineage: Eukaryota > Metazoa > Chordata > Mammalia > Rodentia > Muridae > Apodemus > Apodemus sylvaticus. The sequence continues at coordinate 47,807,957 of NC_067477.1, forward strand.
CATTGATCTGCTTGCCTGATATTGTACCGATACCACGCAGTTTTTATCACTATTGCTCTGTAGTAGAGTTTAAAGTCTGGGATATTGAATCCCCCTGAAGCTCTTTTACTGTTGAGAGAATTTTAGCTATCCTGGGTTTTTTGTTATTCCAGATGAATTTGAGAATTGCTCGTTCTAACTCTATGAAGAACTGTGTTGGGATTTTTATGGGAATAGCATTGAATCTGTAGATTGCCTTTGGCAAGATGGCCATTTTAACTATATTAATCCTGCCAATCCACGAGCATGGAAGGTTTTCCATTTTCTGAGATCTTCTTCAATTTCCTTCTTCAGAGATCTGAAGTTCTTGTCATATAGATCTTTCACTCCTTTGGTTAGAGTCACCCCAAGATACTTTATGCTGTTTGTAGCTATTGTGAAAGGGGTCATTTCCCTAATTTCTTTCTCAGTCTGCTTATCCTTTTAATATATAAAGGCTACTGATTTGCTTGCGTTGATTTTGTAGCCAGTCACTTTGCTGAAGTTGTTTATCAGCTGTAGGAGTTCTTTAGTAGAGTTTTTAGGGTCACTTAAGTATACGATCATATCATCTGCAAATAGTGATAATTTGACTTCTTCCTTTCCAATTTGTATCCCTTTGACTTCCTTCTGTTGTCTAATTGCTCCAGCTAGGATTTCAAGAACTATATTGAAAAGATATGGAGAGAGGGGGCAGCCTTGTCTAGTCCCTGATTTTAGTGGGATTGCTTCAAGTTTCTCTCCATTTAGTTTGATGTTGGCTACCGGTTTGCTGTATATTGCTTTTACTATGTTTAGGTATGGGCCTTGAATTCCTGTCCTTTCCAAGACTTTTAGCATGAAAGGATGCTGAATTTTGTCAAATGTTTTTTCAGCATCTAATGCAATGATCATGTGATTTTTTTCCTTTGAGTTTGTTTATGTAGTGGATAGCATTGATGGATTTCCTTATATTGAACCATCCCTGCATCCCTGGGATGAAGCCTACTTGATCATGGTGGATGATCGTTTTGATGTGTTCTTGGATTCGGTGGGCAAGAATTTTATTTAGTATTTTTGCATTGATATTCATAAGGGAAATTGGCCTGAAATTCTCTTTCTTAGTTGGATCTTTGTGTGGTTTTGGTATCAGTGTAATAGTGGCTTCGAAGAAGGAGTTGGGTAGTGTTCCTTCTGTTTCTATTTGGTGCAAAAGTTTGAAGAGTATTGGTGTTAAGTCTTCTTTAAAGGTCTGATAGAATTCTGCACTGAAACCATCTGGTCCTGTGCTTTTTTTGGTTGGAAGCCTATCTATGACCGCTTCTATTTCTTTAGGAATTATGGGTCTGTTTAGATGGTCTATTTGATTCTGGTTTAATTTTGGTAATTGGTATCTGTCTAAGAAAATGTCCATTTCCTCCAGATTCTCCAGTTGTATTGAGTACAGGTTTTTGTAGTAGGATCTGATGATTTTTTTGAATTTCCTCGGTTTCTGTTGTGATATCTCGATTTTCATTTCTAATTTTGTTAATTTGGATACTTTCTCTGTGCCCTTTGGTTAGTCTGGCTAAGAGTTTATCTATCTTGTTGGTTTTTTCAAAGAACCAGCTTTTGGTCTTGTTGATTCTTTGTATGGTTCTCTTGGTTTCTACTTGATTGATTTCAGCCCTGAGTTTGATGATTTCCTGTCTTCTCCTCCTCCTGGGTGAATTAGCTTCTTCTTGTTCCAGGGTTTTCAGTTGTTCCGTTAATCTTCTAGTGTAAGCTCTCTTGAATTTCTTTTTGAAGGCACTCAAAGCTATGAGTTTTCCTCTTAGGACTGCTTTCGTTGTGTCCCATAGATTTGTGTATGTTGTGCCTTCATTTTCATTAAATTCTAAGAAATCTTTGATTTCTTTCTTTATTTCTTCCTTGACCAAGGTATCATTGAGTAGAGTATTATTCAGTTTCCATGGGTATGTGGGCTTTCTGTTGCTTTTACTCTTACTAAAGACCACTTTTACTCCATAGTGATCTGATAGGAGGCATGGGATTATTTCAATCTTCTTATATTGGTTGAGGTCTGTCTTGTGACCAAATATATGATCTATTTTGGAGAAGGTACCATGAGGTGCTAAGAAAAAGGTATATTCTTTTGCTTTGGGATAAAAAGTTCTCTATATATCTGTTAACTCCAATTGGTTCAAAGCTTCAATTAGTTTCATTGTCTCCCTGTTTAGTTTCTGTTTTCCTGATCGGTCCATTGGTGAAAGTGGAGTGTTGAAGTCACCCACAATTATTGTGTTAGTGCAATGTGTACTTTGAGCTTTAGTAAAGTTTCTTTTATGAATGAGGATTGAGAGTTCTTCTTGTTGGATTTTTCCTTTGACCAGCAAGTAGTGACCTTACATGTCTCTTTTGATGACATTAGGTTGAAAGTCAATTTTATCTGAAATTAGAATGGCAGCTCCGGATTGTTTCCTGGGACCATTTGCTTGTAGAATTGTCTTCCATCCTTTTACTCTAAGGTAGTTTTTGTCTTTGACATTGAGATGTGTTTCCTGTAAGCAGCAAAATGTGGTTCCTGTTTAAGTAACCAGTGTGTTAGTCTATGTCTTTTTATTGGGGAATTAAGTCCATTGATGTTAAGAGATATCAAGGAGTAGTGGTTATTGCATCCTAACATTTTTGGTTTTAATTTTATATGTGTGTGGTTATCCTCTTTGTGTTTGATGAAAGAAGCTTAATATCCTGCTCTTGCCAGGGTATAGTTTCCCTCGTTGTACTGGTACTTTCCCCCTATTATCCTTTGTAGGGCTGGGTTTATAGAAAGATATTGTGTAAATTTGGTTTTGTCATGGAATATCTTGGTTTGTCCATCTATAGTAATTGAGAGTTTCGCTGGGTATAGTAGTCTCGGCGGGCATTTGTGTTCTCTTAGAGTCTGCATGAGCTCCGCCCAGAATCTTCTAGCTTTCTTGGTCTCTGGTGAGAAATCTGGTGTAATTCTGATAGGTCTTCCTTTATATGTTACTTGCCCTTTTTCTCTTACTGCCCTAAGTATTCTTTCTTTGTTTAGTACATTTGGGGTTTGATTATAATGTGACGGGAGGTATTTCTGTTCTGGTCCAGTCTGTTTGGAGTTCTGTAGGCTTCTTGTATATTCATGGGCATCTCTCTCTTTAGGTTAGGGAAGTTTTCTTCCATAATTTTGTTGAAGATATTTGCTGGCCCTTTAAGTTGTAAATCTTCACTCTCATCAATACCTATGATCCTTAGATTTGGCTTTCTCATTGTGTCCTGAATTTCCTGGATATTTTGGGTTACAAGCTTTTTGCATTTTGCATTTTCTTTAACTGTTGAGTCCATGGTTTCTATGGTATCTTCGGCATCTGAGATTCTTTCTTCTATCTCTTGTATTCTGTTGTTGATATTTGCTTCTATGGTCCCTGATTTCTTCCCAAGGTTTTCTATCTCCAAAGTTGTCTCCCTTTGTGCTTTCTTAGTTGTTTCTACTTCTGTTTTTAGATCCTGGAAATTTTTGCTCAGTTCTGTCATTTGCTTGTTTGTGTTTTCCTCTAATTCTTTAAGCAATTTTTGTGTTTCCTCTTTCATGACTTCTGCCTGTTGATCAAGGTTCTCCTGTATTTCGTTAAGTGATTTTTGCGTTTCCTCCTTATTGGCTTTTGTATTCTCCTGAATTTCTTTCAATGATTTTTGTGTTTCCCTTGTAAGGGCTTCTAATTTTTGATCCTTTTTCTCCTGAATTTCTTTAAGTATGTCCTTCATGTGTTCCTGTACTAGCATTATGACCATTTATTTTAAATCCAAATCTTTTTCTGGAGTGTTGGGGTATCCAGGCCTTGCTAATGTTGGAGAGTTGGGTTCAGATGCTGCCATAATGCCTTGGTTTCTGTTAGTAACGTTCCTATATTTGCCTTTAGACATCTGGTTCTCCCAGGAGTTAGATGGTCTTATTGTCACTTTCTGGTGTTTCAACCTACTGTGGATCTTTAAGGTTATTTCTGCAACACTGGATGACTGGGTTTCTTCTGGCACAGATTACTGATATGCTGGCTTCCTCTTCTGTGCCTTTGGAGCCCTTCTCAATCTTGCCTCAAGCAATGCTATACTTAGGTTGTCAAGGTCAACCAGGTGTTCTCTGTCTGCTCTATTATGGAGGGAAGATGTTGTGGTGGGGGTCACTCCCTCTGTTGATTCTCACATAGGACACAGGTCCTGTGATGGACTGGCTTGCAGATGAACCGCCTATGTGCTCAGTTCCTGAGTGCAGGCAGACCCCTGGTGGTTTGCACCACCAGAAATCTAAAGCTCAGGGTAATACAGTACCTAGTGATCCTTTTGTGTCCCTGCAGACAGCAAATATGGCTGCGGGGCTTCTCTCCTTCCACAGCTTCCTGGGCAGGACAGGGGCCCTGAGCCTGAAGGGCTGGCAGATAAAAGCTGCCTAAGTGCTCAGTGCCTGAGTGCAGGCAGACCCCTGGCGGTTTGCACCACCAGAAATCTAAGGCTCAGGGTGTTACAGTACCTAGTGATCCTTTTGTGTCCCTGGAGACAGCTAGTTTGGCCGCGGGGCTTCTCTCCTTCCACAGCTTCCCTCTAGAGTTTGTATCTTAATAAGTTAGATACAGCACATTTTTTAAAAAAAAAATATCCCTTAAAGTTATGCATTAAGCTTTGGATATCTTATTGGATTAGATTTAGGAAGTTTTGAAATACAATTGTGCCTCTAAAAGTGATGTGAAACATTTGCAATACAGTATTTCCAGGAACCGTTAAGTCTCTATAGATATCAAACATCTCTGTACTAGTTTCTCTTGTTCTAAACTATTTTTGGGGGAGGGGTGGGAGAAGGAAATTTTAGATGAAGGGATTTGGGCTTTCCAAAATAGCTCTCAGTGACAACTTCCTACACTGCTACACAGATTAACTTTGACTTAACACATGTATCTGATCTTGAGATTGAGTGTAGTTTATTTAGGAAAGTCTGAATGAAGGAGGGTTCATGGCATCTGTTTCTTGAATACCATTTCCAAGAAACTAACAGTTGGCCTACCTTCTGAAAGTGTATTATCTCTGTACATATTTCCAACCTTCTAACTTAGAATATTTGAAAAAAAATGCCTAGAAATCTGTCTCGACAGAAAATCTATACAAGTTTACTTTTCTTGCTGTCCTCCTCCTCCTCCTCCTCCTCCTCCTCCTCCTCCTCGTCCTCCTCCTCCTCTTCCTCCTCTTCCTTCCCCTTCTTCTTCTATTTTAATCCACCTAGCATTGAACTGAAAACAGGTGTCTAGGAACCACTGTTTTGGAGTGGTCTCTAACAACACTTGCAATTCTGGGGCTCTAACTATTTCAGAATAGTTCTGCTTATGGTCTTCCAATTGATAGAATATTTAGTGAGCATACTTTATGTGTTAGGACCAGCATATATTAGAAGATAAAATAAGAAAACTGATATATATATATATATATATATTTTTTTTTTTTACCAGATGGTCCTTTAAGTTTAATAGAAAAGTTTGTAGGGTCTGATAATTTTATATTTCTAATGGCTGTAACAAGGAGGTGTAATAGAGGACAGGATAAAAAGTAAAGAGAGGGATGGAGGCAGAAGAAGTACCTGCTAAGTCCTGTATGATTAGCATAAAGATAAAGGAAAGACTGAGGAGCAATGGGAGAACACACTAGGAGCATTACCAAAGCTGTGCTATTTAAATGCATGCATGCAATATGCACACACACACACACACACACACACACACACACACACACATATTGAAAGACCAATAAGGTTGGTAGTAAGCCAGCTGCCTTCAAAGGAGACCCTGATAGAGTCTATATCTAGTCGTACAATCAACCCGCACTAAGAGCCCTTGAATCTTGCTTTACCTAGTTACCTGTGACAAATTAAACCATTGGAAGATTCTGAACTAGAATCCTTTGTTTAAATACTTGTCTCTCTTTTGTGTTTTAGCTCTCACTTTTATAATTACAGCCAGCCTGATGATGTTCTTGATGATAATGTGAAGAGAGCTTTTCAACTCAACAATTAATGACAGGCTATAAACAACAATGATGATGGTGTCGAGGAAAGCTCCACACACAGGTGATATTTGTCAATTTCTAACAACCACAACTAGAGCCATGACCCAGGACTCAGAGAGGTGGGGAGGGGAGACTTGCAAAGGGGGATATAACACAGTCTGCATCCAGTGAGTCTGGCAGACACAGTTTAATACTCTGGAATCGTACTGAAGGAAGTCTAAAGAGGGACATTATCAGCCTTCTGTTTATGAGTTATTTAAAAGATTTATGTATCTATTTAAAAAATAAAATGAGTTGTGTCTTACATTGCTTCTAATGGAGCAGTGGCACCAGAGACTTGATTTTCAGTTCTGCAGAAGAGGTTGCTGCTGTTGCTATGGTTTCCATGATGTGAGGCTATAAACCCATGGAGCCGCACTGGTACCCGGTTATGCAATTCGACCTCAGCACATCAGGGCTTTTTTTTTTCCCTGCGTTTTTATTTTACTTTATGTGTCATAAAATCTTTGAACCACACATCAAAATGATGATAAATCATTCCTATTATTCTTATATCTTACAATTTCCCCCATACTTTTAGATACAGTTATAGAATTTTATATTTGGTAAAACTATGCTTTTTACACTGTTCTACAAATTTTTGATTCTCTCTCCCTCTCTTTCTCTCCCTCTCTCTCTCCCTCCCCCCCTCTCTCTTTCTCCCCCTTCAGGGTATACACATTTTAATAGCAAAAATAAGGCCAGCCATGTTTTATATTCTTGAAGCAAACCAAATATAATTCTTCATTGAAACCCTGAGACAGCTTGACAAATTGGGCTCATTCTTACAAACCTGGTGTATGATAATAGGAACTTCAACATTATGTTTGCTAACAGTTTGATTCCATTGATAGTTAATTACTTTAAGAGAAAGTTTCTATTGTCTCTTCACTTTCTGAATGTTTAAATGTGGGTCACATTTGTGTTGTTCACCACTGCCGTGTTCTGTTTTCTGTAAACATGACCCTTGGGAAAAAATAAAGTGAATTTACACAAGAATGAATTTCTATATTTCTTATCTGGGCCAAATATGTTTTTCTTTTTATCTTAGGTTAGCATACAAAATGGTGGGTGTCATTATGACATTTTTATACATCCATGCCATGTTTTTCTCATACTCCCCTTTAGCTTTTTAAAGTTTTGTGTGTTCACACTTATTCTAGAGATGCATTATTTCCTTGCAACTGATCAATAACTTTAATCCTTTGATATCCTTTATCTACTATAATATAATCAGCATTCTTTACTATGATCTTGACAGCTATGAAATCACAGGAAAACCATTGAATTACACAAGAGTACACACCCCTATGTGGAGAGAAAAAAAATTCCTTCAAAAGCTTTTCTGATCTAGTTTAAATCTCCTTTCCAAAAATAACCTGTAGAGTAACATACAATTCTGAAAAAAGTTTCTAATAAAATATAATCTACAGCCTTGTACATAATAGACTGAAATTAGATCTATGCTGCACTTGGACGTATTTGAAGTACTAAGATATAAAAGGCAATGCTTTGTAAAATCTTGGTTTGATAAATTGTGTGCCTCACAAGCCTGTATGTTAAAGTCTTGGTTGCCAGAGTGGTGGGACTGGGAGTCACTTTGAAGCCAGGAGAGAGAGAGCGTGGTGGGAGAGCTACCATCGGGCCCATGCATTAAGGGAGATTATGAGGCCCTGGCTTGTTTCTATATTACATTCTGCTTTCTGGCTCATGGATTAGATACTTTGTTATATCATACTGTATAGCATAATGTGCTGTGCCACAGAAACGACCCTTTCCTCATCACAGGTAAATTTTCTTATGTGTTCTGCTATATTGGTGGAAAGTTGGCAAAATAAAGCCATTCCTTCTTTTCTTTCTCAATACAGAGCAATTACTTCTCTACTTCTACGGACTTTTAATTAATACATGTTCAAATTATGCCACATAAAAATCAAGACTTAAAATCAATATGTAATTCAAAAATGTGTACATATATGTAATTCAACATCCAGTTTTTTTATTGGATAGAAGTGGTGTGTGTATGTGTGTATGTGTGTGTTGTTTTTCCTTCTTGAAGATTCCATACGTGAGTATATGATATTTACATAATTTCCTTCTCCTCAACCTTCCAACTCCTCCTATTTCCTCCATTCCCTCTCAGATCCATGACTTCTTCTGTTATTTATTTTACACATGCGTGTGTATACACACATTCATACACCTGTATACATATATACACATTCATACACATTTACATACATGTATATACACACATTCATACACACATGTATACACATATGCACATTCACACACATGTACACATATACACATAGTCACACACATTTACATACATGTATATATAAACACATTCATAAATACACACATACACACACACCACTTAAAATTGTAGTCTCTTCTCTGGAATAACAAAAAAACAAAAACCAACACCGGTACTTCCTCTCTCAACAGCCATCAAGTGCTATACCCCTTCATATATGAGCAGAGCCCTGAGAAGCTTTCCTCAGCCACGCTGGCATGTCACCTGGTGAGTTTTTGTGGGTCTTATGCAGGCAGTCATATTGTTGAGAGTCCATAGTCTGTCCTTTCACGAATCAGTTCTGATGCCCAGGCTCTCACAATCAATCTGTTCCCTTTTTTATGGAGCTCTCTGAGTCCTAGGTATAGGGGTTGTATTATAGATGTCCTATTGGGGCTGAGAACCCAATAGGACATCTATACTTGCTGCATTTTGAACTGCTGTGGATTGCTCTACTAGCCTCTGCTGCAAGAAGAAACTTCCTCGAGGAGATGTGAGAGCAGCTTCCCTGTGTATCAGGGGGAGCATTGACAGAACAGTTGGAGACTGTATCACTTTAGCAATGTGAGAGAAGTAGGCCAGGCTTTAGGAGCCATGACCTCTTCAGCCCCAGGCTCCTGAGAAGGTTTGTGGTATCAGGCATATAGTTCCTCCAATATAAGGGGCTTCAGATCCAAATAAATAGCTGTTGTTTTCCCCAAGATACAAGTCCCAGTGTTGTAACAAAGGAGATGCCTTGCCAGTCTTGTCATGCATGGTTATAGGTAAGAATAGTCATTTTCCGCTAGCAGCTTATACACACACCAACCCCAACACTATAATAACCAGCTCTTAAAAAGGAGGTTTCTGCCCGGAGATTTTTCTGAAAATATCTCTTGCCTTCAATAAAACTGAAGTTTTGTCAGTTCTTGAAACCAAGATCATCTAAGACTGCGTATTCAACCTCCTATCCTATGTTGTACTCAGCCTTTTCCTAGTTAACCCACCTTAAGGAAACAATGTAACCAACCTTACTATGCTTTTGCTTCCCACGTAATCATCTTTTACAACCTATGATAAACCTATGATAAAGCTTTAATGTTATGTCACATGATTTTTCATGTGTCCAATCAATAATTATGTGTGTGTGTGTGTGTGTGTGTGTATTTGCTGAAGGCAGTCAAGATATTAAAAACAACCTTTAAAAATACAAGTAGTCCATAAATGTTAGAAGCAACATGTGGATCTAGGTTGATAATTTATGTTTAAGGTTTCATTATTAAGTATTATTAATAATAATTAAGTATTATTCTGCATCAGTTGTGGTCTGTAATGTAACTTCTTCCTTTATTAAGCTCTGTTAAAGGTTTCTTTGAAAAATAATTCCCTATTCCTTCTCTATACCATGCTTTCTGTGATGTTCAATAAATAACAGAGCTCTTTGTTAGGAGCAGGTAATAAGGACAGCTCAGGCATGGACAACAGACAGACAACACAGACAGGCCACAGGCCACAGACCTCAGGCTGCAAACCAAACAAATAGAAGGCAGAGGAAGAGAAGCAGAGAATTCAAGCTGCACCATGAGGAAGTTTTTTTCCCCCAGTGGTTAATGTAATATTAATGCATTTTGATGCCTTCTTTGATGCATTTTTTTAACATTTGATCAATGAAGCTTCTAGGTCAATAGCAGCTTGCCTTCCCCATCCTGTAACTACAATATGTAGTATCTTCAGGAATAATGTCTTGCCTCGATATTCTGGAAAGCATCCAAGGGCAATGGCAACATCCTAAATTTTTTTATAGGTAAATCTCTTGGACTCCCTTTGAACCACAACTAAAAGGGTGATCTATCTCTTGTCTGACACTAGAGAGTTTGTTAGTCTATGAAACCTATGTGAACATTATCTCACTGTCTTGGGTAACTGTATTAAATATTAAATTATATATATATATATATATATATATATATATATATATATATATATATAAACAATAGGTTACTATACACTTTTGCAAATATCCTCAGTGTTATTCATGCCAGGCTAACTGATATATAGAAGTAGAAGATGTAGATATAAATGTAGATGTCGATGCAGATGCAGATACAGATACAGATACAGATACAGATGACACAGATAGATACAGATACAGATACAGATACAGATGATACAGATAGATACAGATACAGATGATACAGATAGATACAGATACAGATACAGATGATACAGATAGATACAGATACAGATACAGATACAGATACAGATGATACAGATAGATACAGATACATATACAGATAGATACAGATACAGATACAGATAGATACAGATACAGATAGAGATACAGATACAGATATAGATATTAGAACTCAAACTCAGGTCCCTGTGATTGCAAGATGAGCCATGCCTATAGCTAACATGTGCCTTTATAGAATTAAAATTAAATGTACCCTGTAAACAACCCTCTACCCGCTAACCCTCTACAAAGATTAGCAGATAAACAAGGCCTTGACAATACGATGCCACATGTGCACACACACACACACACACACGGACTTTTATTCTCTATATCTGTTGGTTCTACCTGATATTAATCTACAAGCTAGGTAGATATATTTGTTTATCATGTTATCAATAGACTTTTTTGTGTCCTGTGATGATGTAGACCTGGAGTGTCCAATGCCATCCTCAACACCAACGCAAGATAAAAGAGGCAGAACCAAAAGACAGAGAAGGGAGTGGGGTGATGCTACCACAGCCCTTGAACCAACTTAGTCCACTAAGCTATGGCACTATGTTAAGAGTTGTAACATTTCTTCTGCTCCTTGTGCTACTTTGGATTGTTTTGCCAGTAGAGTTATTTAGAATGCTCAAGTCCCTAACAATCAGAATGCCAATCATTATTAATAAAAACTGATAATAAATACCTGGTACTATGGGAAACAGTACATCCTGGCTGAATCTCAGCCCTGATTTCTGCCACTTACAAGTGGAGTGTTCTGTCTAATTATGTGTGGGGGAGGGCTGAAGAAGTGAAGAGGTCAGCATCCGGAGGGCGTTCAGTGCACAGCAGACACTGCAGGGTCTACATGCATAAGCTCATTTAGCCCCACAGTTGGCAGACACAGACTACCCACACTGGATTATTTGCCCCATTGTACAGGCAAGAAAAACGAAGCTGAAAGATATTAGTTGGTTTTCCTCATAGAGGCAGCTGAGTTGAGATTTCTTTGCAAAACTTTTGTCAAAGTTCAAACTAAAGACTCATTTTAAAAATGTCATGATTTTGTGCTCTGGCTCTTAAATTCTCTACTTGAGACTTTCCTCTGGGAAACTGACAATTACATGTCCAGGGTTTTAGAGTCTTTCCAGTTTAATACATTGATGTTCCAAAAGATGAGCACTAGTTGAACTGACAGGCCAGCCTCATCACTGCTTTTAATTCCTATCAAATGGCAAAGCTCAGCTCTGATTTATTCAGCCAACAAATACTCCCTCAGATTAGTTATGCCCAGATAACTTCCCTGCACCTCCATGAAGCTTCATGATCCTATCTGTGCACATGTACAAAGAGAGCTCTGTCTTGGGGTGTGGTACCCTGACTGGCTTTCTTCTGGGTATGTAGTCATATAGATAGTGCTTTTAAAAGATTCATCTACCAAGATTAGTAATGACTTACTTTCTGTTATTTAAAAATCCTAAATAGAAACTTTCTCTCCATGGTCTGTCTTTTGGGATAGCAACTTCATTTCACTTTTGTATCTTCCAAAATCATGTCAAATAATTAAAATTGAAAAATATAATAGTTCTGTGAATTTGGAGATAACACGGAGAAATTATTGTCCAGCTATATAGAACCTCCAGCATTATGGGTTGTTTAATGTCGTATTATTTCTTTTATAGTAGAGAAAGACATTTGTATTATTTATATATGTATGATTTATATATAATATAGAATGCATATATAGAGAATGCATATATACATATAGAATACATATTCGCAAAGGCTTAGTATGTTTGTATGTGTTGCTGACTTTTAATATTGCTGGATGTCAGATTTACTATATCAAGAGAGCATTAGTGATGTTTAAGAAAAAAATGTGCTTATAAAGAACATAGACTGGGCTGAAGAAACGTCTCCACCTTTAATAGTATTTAACTGATTTCTACAATGACTTGAATCTGAGTCCTGGCACCCATGTCCGTTGCTTACAACTGCCTGTTCCCAGACACCTGCCACCACCTTCCAGCACCCTGTGTACCGTGGCATGTTCTCCCATAAATGTGCACATGCACATAAACAAAAATAAGTTAATGAATTAAGAGAAGCATTTCATATTTCTTCATTAAATTATTTGAATTGGAATTTCCATATAAACTACTCCCTCTGTTACTTCCCTGAAATTCCAGTTCTGATAAAGGTAAGGCAGGAGGATTGTAAGTTCAAAGCCAGTCAGGAACATATAGAAAATTCTACTTTAAAATAATTGCCTTTCCTTAAAAATTTCATCTAGAAGAATTGCATCTTTCATCTGTGATAGGAAATATACTCCCATAAATACTCCTTGGTAGAAAAAAAAAACCTAAAAGCTCACCATTTAGAAAAAGCTGAAATCCCAACATTACCCACATTGGAAAATTCATGAAATACCTTAAAGATTAGTTAATTAATATTACTCAATACATGTGATGACCCAGTCCTCAGACTCTAATACAAGTTGGCATTATGAGATATTAAGAAGGAAGAAGATTTTCTACAATGCCAGACATTATTGTACCAAGACTCCAGACTGTGCCTTGGTCAAACTGAAGAGCTGGGTTGGTGCAAATGGCCTAGTTTCAACTGAATCGTTCTTCTTGCATAACTGATTTTTCTGGAAATTAAAGAGAGCTTAATAAGTGAGCATCAGAGTGCGCAGCCTGAACTGGCATGGCCTTGTTATGCCAGCAGGACATGCTGGGAAACATGAATAATTTAAATTGTCAGGATTCCTGGAGTATCTATTTCCTGAGTTCTTTTGGCAACTGAGGGGTAGAACAAGAGCCAGGATTAGGACAGTATTCTAGGCATGACTAAATTCATATCCATGCCAATATATAATGATCAATTTGTTCTTTATTGCCTAACTAGAACAGTAATTAGGAAAAGCTAGAATCTCTATGAATCTAATCAGGGGATATATTAAATAATGCATTGGGAGAGCCTTTCTGTATTCATGAATCCTCCTACATTGTATTTTGAATACACTGATATTATTAGTTATATAAGCATCTATGTAACTTCTACCTATTTTGTAGCCTATAATGTGTTCCCAACTCAAAATGGCAGTGATGTCTCCTGGCTTTTCTTTTCTTTTCTTTTACTTTCTTTTCTTTTCTTTTCTTTTCTTTTCTTTTCTTTTCTTTTCTCTTCTCTTCTCTTCTCTTCTCTTCTCTTCTCTTCTTTTCTTCTCTTTTCTTTTCCCTTTTCTTTTCTTTCCTTTTCTTTCCTTTCCTTTTCTCTTTTCTTTTTTAATTAGATATTTTCTTAATTTACATTTTGAGTGTTATCCTCTTTCCTTGTTTGCCCTCCCAAACCACCCTATTCCATCCTCCCCTCCCTCTGCTCACCAACCCACCCACTCACTCCCTCTTCCCTATCCTGGCATTCCCCTATACTGGGGCATTGAGCCTTCTTAGGACCAAGGGCTTTATGTCCCTTTGATGTATAACAAAGCCATCCTCTGCTACATATGCAGCTGGAGCTATGGATCCCTCCATGTGTACTCTTTGGTTGGTAGCTTAGTCCCTGGGAGCTCTGGGGGTACTGGCTGGTTCATATTGTTGTTCCTGCTATGGGGCTGCAAGCTCCTTCAGCTCCTTCAGGGTCCTGTCTCTAGCTCCTCCATTGGGGACCTTGTGCTCAGTCCAATGGTTGGCTGAGCACACCCACCTCTGTATTTGTCGGGTACTGGCAAAGCCTCTTGGGAGACAACTATATCAGGCTCCTGTCAGCAAGCACTTGTGGGTATCCACAATAGTGAATGGGTTTGGTGACTGCATATGGGATGGATCCCCTAGTGGGGCCTTTCCTTGAGTCTCTGCTCCATACTTTGTCTCTGTATCTCCTCTCATGGGTATTTTGTTCCCTCTTCTAGGAAGGACCATACTTTGGTTTTCCTTCTTCATGAGCTTTGTTTGGTCTGTGAATTGTATCTTGGGTATTCCAAGCTTCTGGGCTAATATCCACTTATCAGTGCATGCATACCATGTGTGTTCTTTTGTGATTGGGTTACCTCACTCAGGATGATATTTTCTTGCTCCATCCATTTGCTTAAGAATTTCATGAATTCATTGTTTTTTTTTATATTAGATATATTCTTTATTTACATTTCAAATGATTTCCCCTTCCAGGTCCCCATCCCGAAAATCCCATAAGCCATCTCCTCACCCCCTGTTCCCCAAATCAACCCTCTCCCACTTCCCTGTCCTGGTCATCCCCTACATTGCAGCATCAAGCCTTTCCGGGACCAGGGGCCTCTCCTCCGTTTGATATCTAACAAGGCAATCCTCTGCTCCCAATGTGTCTGGAGCCATAGGTAACAGCATGTATACTCTCTGGTTGGTGGTTTTATCCCTGGGAGCTCTGGGAGTACTACTGGGTGCTTCATCTTGTTGTTATTCCTATGGCACTGCAGACCCCTTCAGCTCCTTGGGTCCTTTCTCTAACTCCTGGATTAGGGGCCCTGTGCTCAGTTCAATGGCTGGCTGGGAGTGTCCCCTCTGTATTTGTCATGCACTAGCAGAGCTGCCCAGGTGACAGCTATATCCTGTTCAGGTCAGCAAGTACTTGTGGGCATCAATAATAGTGTCTGAGTTTTGTAACTTTATATGAGATGGATCACTAGGTAGGGTAGTCTCTGGATGGTCTTTCCCTCAGACTCTGCTCCACACTTTGTCTCTATATCTCCTTCTGTGGGTATTTCCCCCACCCCTCTAAAAAGTACCAGACTATCCATACTTTGTCCTTCCTTCTTCTTGGGCATCATTTGATATGTGAATTGTGTCTTGGCTATTCCAAGCTTCTGGGATAATATCCACTTATCAGTGAGTGCTACCATGTGTCTTCTTTTGTGACTGGGTTACCTCACTTAGGATGATATTTTCTTGGTCCACCCATTTGCCTAAGAATTTCATGAATTCATTGTTTTTAATAGCTGAGTAGTACCCCATTGTGTAAATAAACCACATTTTCTATATCCATTCTTCTGTTGAAGGACCTCTGGGTTCTTAGCAGCTTGTGGCTAATATAAACAAAGTTGCTATGAACATAGTGGAGCATGTGTCCTTATTACATGTTGGAGCATTTTCTGGGTATATGCCCAGAAAATAGCAGGGTCCTCTCGTAGTATTATTCCTAGTTTTCTGAGGAACGGCCAAACTGATTTCCAGAGTGATTTTGCCAGCTTGCAATCCCACCAGCAATGGAGGAGAGTTCCTCTTTCTCCACATCTTCACCAGCACCTGCTGCCCCCTGAGCTTTTCATCTTAGACATTCTGACTGGCATGAGGTGGAATCTCAGGGTTGTTTAGATTTGCATTTCCCTGATAACTAAGGATGCTGAACATTTCTTTAGGTGCTTCACAGTCATTCAAGTTGCCTGAGTTGAGAATTCCCTGTTTAGCTCTGTACCCCATTTTAGTTGGGTTATTTGACTCTCTGGAGTCTAGCTTCTTGAATTCGTTGTATACATTGGATATTAGCCCTCTATCAGATGTAGGATTGATAAAGAAAATTTCCCAATCTGTTGGTTGCCATTTTGTCCTATTGACAGTGTCCTTTGCCATACAGAAACTTTGCAGTTTTATGCAAAGGTTCCATTTGTCAATTCTTGTTCTTAGAGCATAAACCATTGGTGTTCTTTTCAGGAAATTTTCCACTATGCCCATGTGTTTAAGGTTCTTCCCCACTTTTTCCTCTGTTAAGCTTCAGTATGTCTGGTTTTATATGGAGGTCCTTGATTTACTTGGACTTGCCCTTTGTACAAGGAGGTAAGAATGGGTAGATTTGCATTTGTCTGCATGCTGACTTCCAGTTGATCCAGCACCATTTTTTTAAAAATGTTGTCTTTTTTCCACTGAATGTTTTTAGTTCCTTTGTCAAATGTCAAGTTACCATAGATGTGTGGGTTTATTTCTGGGTCCTCAATTCTATTCCATTGATCTTCTTGCCTGTCTCTGTATCAACACCATGCAGTTCTTATCACTATTGCTCTGGAATATAGCTTGAGGTCAGGGATGGTGATTCCCCCAGGAAATGTTTTGCTGTGGAGAATAGTTTTCCCTATCCTGGGTTTTCTGCAATTCTAAATGAATTTGCAGATTTCTCTTTCTAGCTCTATGAAAAATTGATTTGGAGTTTTGATGGGGACTGCATTGAATTTGTAGTTTGCTTTCAGCAAGATGGCCATTTTTACTATATTAATCCTGCTAATCCATGAGCATGGGAAATTTTTCTATCTTCTGAGATCTTCGATTTCTTTTTTCAGAGGCTTGAAGTTCTTGCCATACATATCTTTCACTTGCTTGGTTAGACTTATATCAAGGTATGCAATATTATTTGTGAATATTGTAAAGGGTGTCATTTCCCTAATTTCTTTCTCAGCATATTTATGCTTTGAGTAAAGGAAGGCTAGTGATTTGTTTGAGTTAATTTTATATCCAACCACTTTGCTGAAGTTTATCAGCTTAAGAGTTCTCTGGTGGAATTTTTGGGGTTGATTAAGTATACGATCACATCATCAGCAAACAGTGATATTTTTACTTCTTCCTTTCCAATTTGTCTACTTTTAACCTCCTTTTGTTGTCTAATTGCTCTGTCTAGGACTTCAAGTACTATATTGAATAGATAGGGAGAGAGTGGGCAGTCTTGTTTGCTCCCAGATTTTAGTGGGATTGCTTCAAGTTTCTCTCCATTTAGTTTGATGTTGGCTACTGGTTTGCTGTATATTGCTTTCACTATGTTTACATATGGGCCTTGAATTCCTGATCTCTCCAAGTCTTTTATCATGAAGGGATGCTGAATTTTGTCAAAAGATTTTTCAGCATCTAATGAAATGACCATGTGATTTTTTTCTTTTGAGTTTGTTTATGTAGTGGATTACATTGATGGATTTCTGTATATTGAACCATCCTTGCATTCCTGAGATGAAGCCTACTTGATATGGGGTGAATTATCTTTTTGATGTATTCTTGAACTCGGTTGGCCAGAATTTTGTTGAGTATTTTTGCATCAATGTTCATAAGGGAAATTGGTCTGAAGTTCTCTTTCTTTGGTCTTTGTTTAGTTTAGATATAAGTGTTATTGTGGTTTCATAGAATGAATTGGGTAGTGTTCCTTGAGTTTCTATTTTGTGGAATAGTTTGAAGAGTATCAGTATTAACTCTTCTTTGAAGATCTGATAGAATTCCCCAGTGAACCCATCTGGTCCTGGGCTTTTTTTGTTTTTTGTTTTTTTGTTTGCTTGTTTGTTTTTTGTATTTTTGTTTTTTGGGGAGATTATTAACAACTGCTTCTATTTCCTCAGGACTTATGGAACTATTTAGATGGTTCATCTGATTCTGTTTTAATGTTGGCACCTCGCATGTATCTAGAAAATTGTCCATTTCATCCTGACTTTCAAATGTTGAATATAAGACCTTGTAGTAGGATCTGATGAATTTTTTTTAATTTCCACAATTTCTGTTGTTATGTCTCCCTTTTCATTTCTGATTTTATTAATTTTGGTAGTGCCTCTGTGCCCTCTGGATAGTCTGGCCAAGGGTTTATCTATCTTGTTGATTTCTCAAAGAACCAGCTCCTGGTTTTGTTGATTCTGTATACAGGGTTTTTTTTTTTTTTTTGTTTCTATTTGGTTGATTTCAGCCCTGAGTTTGATTATTTCCTGTTGTCTACTCCTCTTGGGTGTATTTCCTTCTTTTTGTTCTAGAGCTTTAAGGTGTGCTATCAAGCTGCTAGTGTATGCTCTCTCCAGTTTCTTTTTGGAGGCACTCAGAGCTATGAGTTTTCCTCTTAGTACTGCTTTCGTTGTGTCCCATATGTTTTAGTATAATATGTCTTTATTTTCATTAAATTCTAAAAAGTCTTTAATTTCTTTATTTCTTTCTTGACCAAGTTATCATTGAATAGAGCACTGTTCAACATCCATGGTATGTGTGTTTTCTGTTGTTTTTGCTTGAACTTAAGACCAGCCTTAGGCTGTGGTGATCTGATAGGAGCCATTGAATTATTTCAATATTCCTGTATCTGTTGAGGCCTATTTGTGACAAATTATATGTTCAATTTTGGAGAAAGTACCATGAGGTGCTAAGAAGAATGTATATTCTTTTGCTTTAGGATGGAATGTTCTATAAATATCTTTTAGATCCATTTGGTCCATAACTTCAGTTACTTTCACTGTGTCTCTATTTAGTCTCTGTTTTCATGATTTGTCCATTGTTGAGAGTGGGGTGTTGAAGTCTCCCACTATTATTGTGTGGGGTGCAATGTGTGCTTTGAACTTTAGTAAAGTTGCTTTTATGAATATGGGTGCCCTTGCATTTGGAGCATAGATATTCAGAATTGAGAGTTCATCCTGGTAGATTTTTCCTTTGACCAGTATGAAGTCTCCCTCCTTATCTTTTGGTTGAAAGTTGATTTTATCCAATATAAGAATGGTCACTCCAGGTTGTTTCTTGGGACCATATGCTTGGAAAATTGTTTTCAAACCTTTGACGCTGATGTAGTTACTGAGTTTGTAACTGAGATGGGTTTCTTGTATGCAGCACAATATTGGGTCCTGTTTATGTATCCAGTCTGTTAGTCTGTCTTTTTGTTGGGGAATTGAGAACATTGATGTCAAGAGATATTAAGGAAAAGTGATTGTTACTTCCTGTTATTTAAACTGTTAAAGGTGGAATTCTGTCTGTGTGGCTATCTTCTTTTTCTGGTTTGTTGAAAGAAGATTTCTTTATTGCTTTTTCAAGGGTATAGTTTCCTGCCTTGTGGAAATTATCCTTTATCCTTTGTAGAGCTAAATTTATGGAAAGATATTGTACAAATCTGTATGACATCTTCCCAGGAACTTCTAGCTTTTATAGTTTCTGGTGAGAAGTCTGGTGTAATTCTTATAGGTCTGCCTTTATATGTTACTTGACTTTTCTCCCTTACTGCTTTTAATATTTTTTTCCTTATTTAGTGCATTCGATGTTTTGATTGTTATGTGTTGGGATGAGTTTCTGTTCTGGTCCAGTCTGTTTGGAGTTCTGTGGGCTTCTTGTATGTTCATGGGCATCTCATTCTTTAGGTTAGGGATTCTTTCCTTCTATGATTTTGTTGAAGATATTTACTGGCCTTTTAATTTATAAATCCTCCCTCTCTTTTATACCTAAAATCCTTAGGTTAGGTCTTCTCATTGTGTCCTGGATTTCCTGGATGTTTTGGATTACAACCTTTTTGCATTTTGCATTTTCTTTGACTGTTGAGTCAATATTTTCTATGGTATCTTCATCATCTGAGATTCTCTCTTCTATCTCTTGTATTCCATTGTTGATGCTTGCATCTATGACTCCTGATTTCTTTCCAAGGTTTTCTGTCTCCAGAGATGACTTACTTTGTGATTTCTTTATTGTTTCTACTTCCAGTTTTTTGATCCTGGATAGTTTTGTTCAATTCTTTCATTTGTTTGTTTTTTCCTGTAATTCTTTAAGGGATTTTTGTTTTTCCTCTTTAAGGACACCTACCTGCTGAGCCATGTTCTTCTGTATTTCTTTAAGGGGCTTATTTATGTCCATCTTGAAGTCCTCTATCAGCATCAAAAGATGTGATTTTAAATCCAGCTCTTGCTTTTCTGGTATGTTGGGGTATATAGGATTTGCTGTTGTATAAGAACTGGTTCTGATAGTGCCATGTTGTTTTGATATCTGTTGGTAATCATCTTGCATTTGCCTTTTGCCATGTAGATATCTCTGGTGTTAGCTGGTCTTACTGTCTCTGACTGTGCCTTATCTGACCTGGAAGCCTATGCATATGTACTCCTTGGATTCCTGTTCTCTCTGTGTATATAGGTATGTAGGCACTCCTGGGAGAGCAGCTCTCCTGTGCTCCCAACCCTCTCCACATTCCAAATGTCCTGAGTGTGACTGGTTCTCAAATGCTCTGAGCATAGCTAGTTCTCAAATGCCCTGAGTGCGACTGGTTCCCTAGGAAGTATCATGAGATGTTGTCTTCACTGTGGCAGACCTAGCAAGATTCTGACATAGCAGAAAGGATTGTTTCATTTCCAATATGATAACAGCTCTGATTTATAGGGTCATTTGATGAATATTTAAATGAAAATATATAAAAGCTACAGATCACTATCTGGCCTAGAATCAGTGTGAAGAAACAGGTGGTTTTAACATTTACTTTTATGTTGTATTATTCTGTCATAGCTTTGGGCAATGTAGATATATCTGGTGTTAGCTGGTCTTACTGTCTCTGACTGTGTCTTATCTGACCTGGAAGCCTATGCATATGTACTCCTTGGATTCCTGTTCTCTCTGTGTATATAGGTATGTAGGCACTCCTGGGAGAGCAGCTCTCCTGTGCTCCCAACCCTCTCCACATTCCAAATGTCCTGAGTATGACTGGTTCTCAAATGCCCTGAGCATAACTAGTTCTCAAATGCCCTGAGTGTGACTGGTTCCCTAGGAAGTATCATGAGATGCTGTCTTCACTGTGGCAGACCTAGCAAGATTCTGACATAGCAGAAAGGATTGTTTCATTTCCAATATGATAACAGCTCTGATTTATAGGGTCATTTAATGAATATTTAAATGAAAATATATAAAAGCTACAGATCACTATCTGGCCTAGAATCAGTGTGAAGAAACAGGTGTTTTTAACATTTACTTTTACATTGTATTACGCTGTCATAGCTTTGGGCAATTTAAACCTGGAACCTAAGTTAAGACCCACAAAGACCCTATGGGGCTTAGATGTGCAAAGAACAGGACAGAGGCAAAGCAACTTTTCACAATCTACAATGGTCTAAAGAAGCTGACTTAGGCAGTCTGGCTACAGTGCGCTGCCTTTCACCTCTATCAGACTGCCCAAGCTTTCTGAATGACTGTGACTATGACTTTCTGTATGAATGAGACTGATGTCTCTCCATCAAGCGCCATGCTTTCCTTAGGACTGAATAACTGTGAAATAGGAAACATCTCTTGCAGATGCAAGCATCGCTGCTGAAGCTATTATCAAAACAACCTTTCACATGAATACTTATGTTGCAAACTAGCATCTTTAGATTAATGTATGTCTATATTTAGTGAGAGAGTATAGGCTGTTTTTTTTTCCTCAGAGGCAAAATAAGTATTTTGGTCCTCTTATAATAGCAAGGCCTACCTCCAAATAATTCAAAGTTCTAATCTTCATAATTTTGTTCACTCAACAGTGATTGTGTAATGATATAAACAGCTTGCATTTGGATTTTATTAGCTCATATAATGAATGCAAGATCAAAATGCTCAGTTTTGGAAACTAAAGCTCTCAGCTTTGCTTCATGTAAGGAAAGGAGGGTCACATCAGGAGATAAAAGAAATGAAAGTTCTTCTTTCTCTGTTCATGTCACTTTCACTTCTGATGGATAAGACTTTTCCACAGTGAAATTTAGAGAAAATATGTGTTGTGCCAGGAATATATCCTTAAGTTTACAGCTAAAATCAAAGATCATCTTTATTTTGTTTTCTAGATATGCAACATCCTCCCTCTGTCAATAGCCAATGTCCTCCCATACAAGTAACATGCAATCAAGTTTTTCTTACATTCCATTAACAGCATGGGATGTTTTAAACCTATTTTGTGTGAAGACAAAGATGACCTTGGCCTATTTATCTGCATGACTATATCCTGCAGATATACACATACATATAAACAATGGAAACTCTTCTGCATGTTCCCTTGATTCTGCCAACCTCAGTAAATGCACTGGAGAGCATTTCCATAGATGCTTTCTTCATTTCCTAATAGCATTCATCAGAAATGGTTTTCTTTTCCTGATTTGGCCTTATATGTGGGCTTTAACCTCCTTCAAAACAGGGACAACATCATGAATTATTTCAATCTTGTGCTCAGTGGTTACTTAAGTATCAAGTATAAACATGGGGTAGTGTTCCCAGTAAGGGCAGGCAGGCAAATCTACACACTCTAGCAGAGGCATTTGCAAACCTCTCATAACTGACTATAGTCTAGTCTGATTAAGTGGAAAGTTTCATGCATCAGAAGTGAAAGAGACATGAGTTCCTTCAGAGAAACATTGCTAAGGCATGGAGGGACCTGTACTTTCCAGGTGACTGTTAATGGCTGAGAGTCAGGTGGAATATTTTGGGAGCAGGTGCTATGATGTAGAGAGGGTATAGGTGGGTGGGGCATCACATGATTACAGGGCAAGTTGTTCATAACATACATAATTCTAGAAGGAACTGTTCACACAAGCAATGATATGCACAAGTCCACCTGGAGTTATGTAGTGTGTTAGTTCTAATTCCCAGAGATCTTCCTGGCTCTTCCTCCTGAGTGCTGAGATTATAGATATGTCACTACCACCCAACTGAAAATTTTAAAGGAAGAGATATGACATGATTTTTAAGAAGTCTATTTACACAGTGTATTTTCAAAACTCCTATGGCATTTTAGAATGCAGTATAATTTTAAAATATTAGAAATAGGGGTGTGGCTCAGTGGTAGGCCTCTTGCTGTACTTGTACAAAGCTCTGGGTTTATTTTGGTCCACAGCATCACAAGAAAACTAAAACAGAAACTCCTGATAATTCTAGAGTATTCTTAACAGCTTTCAGCATCAAATAAGTGTTTCTTTTTAAAAATGGTCTCGTCAACCAATGACTGGCGCAGATTGAGACCTATGCCATGAGAGGGAGCCTACCCCAGACACTATTAATGATATTCTACTACACTTGCAGACAGGAGCCTAGAATAACTGTCATCAGAGAGGGTTCATCAAGCAACTGATGGAAACTGGTGCAGAGTCCCATAGCCAAACATTAAGCAGAGCTTGGAGAATGCTGTGGAAGATAGGGAGGAAGGAGTCAGAAGGGTCAAGGAAACCACAAGAAAACCTGCAGAATCAACTAACATAGGCCCTGGGGGGCTCATAGAGACTGAACCACCAACCAGAATGTACACATGAGATGGATCTAGGCCCTTTGCAAATATGTGATAGTTATGCAACTGGGTCTTCATGTGAGATTCCTAACAGTGTGAGGAGTATCTGTCTTTGACTCTGTTGCCTGCCTTTGGATCCCTTTCCTCTAACTGGACTGCACCCTCTAGCCTCAACAGGAGAAGGTGAGCCTAGTAGTACTGCAACTTGATAGGTCAAGGCTGGTTGATACATATTAGAGGTCTCCCCTTTCTAAGGAGAAATGGAAGAGGGGTAAATGGGGAGCAAGGAGGAGAGAGAGAGGGACTGGGAAGAGAGGGAGACTGTGAGACTGGGATATAAAGTAAATAAATAACATAATCATTAATAGTAATAATAATTAGTAATAATAACAAATGGTACATAGTACCATTAGAGCCCTGGTATTTACATAGTTTACTTATGTGTATAATTACATAAACATTTGAGTAATTGATCCAAGGGTAGTTTGAAATGCCAGCTTTCTAATTCTTAAATATTTGAGAACAAAAATAGCTCACTACATAAAATCTCTACCAGGATGATCATCTATCGGTTCATTTACTTAGCATGTACTCCAGCAACCAATGTGTGCAAGGTGGTATGTGAGATGCCCCAAAGATTGAGTGAAGGATTACAGACTGTTACATTGCAGCAGAATTTTTAGAACTTAGTGGAGAAAGTCCAATACGTTCACAAAAATATTATAATTCGGATTAGGATCCATGCCATTAGAGATAAAGAAGGTTCAGAAATGCAGCATGTGGGAGAACAGTAGTTTAGACCATAGCACAATTTCACAAAGAAGATAATATCTAAAGTTTATCTTAATGAATACAGAAATCAGAGCATGCAGAAATTGAAGAAAATGTTGTACACATATCTGCCTAAATGAAACACTTTCTTACCACAGGAAGTGGATACTCAACAGATTGCAAAGTTAGTAGTTGTTTTTAACCCCAAAGAGAGGTTATTTCATGTTCAAATCACCATAGCTTAATAATCTAAAATATATGAAAATACTTATAAATTAGACATCAATGAAGGCTGAGATACTGATTATCAGAGTCTTGGAGAAATGCACCTGACTAAGTTTACCCTGTGTTGTGATTTCAGTGTGAAATGTCCTTTTGTCTATTTGGTTTCCAGCTGGTTGGGCTGTTTGGGAAGGTTGTGGAACCTGTAGAAAATGGAGCCTTGTTGGAGGAAGTAGTGTATCACTGGGGGCAGATCGGGGTGGGTTCTATAACACGGCCCCACTTTGTCTTCACTCTACTTCCTGACTGCTGATGCAGTGTGCCTAGCCAGCTCCACTACCCATCATGCCTTCCTTCCACCCATGATGGACTGGACCCCCACCCACCATGCCTTCTACCCCCTGATGGACTATACCCCCTCTGGAAGTGTAAAACAAAAACAAACCAATTCTCATGAAAGTTGCTTTTGTCGTGTCACTATATCATGGCAACAGAAACAAAATGAGAACACCATGGATTAATAAGATACAAAGTAATAAATAAAATGCTCTAAAATGAGAAAAACATGAGGCAAACTGTATCTGAGTATATTTCCAGTGCTGTATCTTTTAAGATTGTACCCAGAAAAGGAATAAAATAGATCACTGAATGCCTCCAGGCAAAAATAATAAGGAAAATAAAATATTTGCTGGTGTAAAAGATTTCCTCTGGTTTCATTTTTAACTGGAAAACAAGCACTTCAGAAAAATAAAATCTAATATTGTCTTAAATATAGAAACTCATGAACAATCGAAAATGTATGGAAAACTTATAATTTCTTGGTTTTCATGCCCAAGAATAGGCTAATATGTATACCTGTGTACAACACATACATGCATGCATATATACATGTATACATAATACACATACATACACACATACACACACATATATATGAGTATGGTAGAAGAGAGATTAAATAAAAAGAGATCCTATAATCAGATTGAATGTTGTGAAAAAGTCAGTACTGTTTTCCACAATACAGTATTACAGAATTTTTACAGAACGCTTGTACATGATGACACCAGATACTACTCAATTGCTATTCCTGAAATGGGGAAATACAAGTATAAAAAGTAGATCATTTGCAACACTATGGATCAATCAATTATCTTTTTCAGGATGGAACCAACTACCAATACAAGGAGGGAAACTTCACCCTGAAAAAAGCAAGATAGTAACCTTTCATCAAACCCAAAAGAAGTTAAGCAATCAAATTTAAAAAATAACGTCAAAAATGATAGGAAGTAACAATCACTATTCCTTAATATCTCTTAACATCAATGGACTCAATGCCCCAATAAAAAGACACAGACTAACTGACTGGATACGTAAACAGGACCCTACATTTTGCTGCTTACAGGAAACACACCTCAGGGTCAAAGACAAACACTACCTTAGAGTAAAAGGCTGGAAGACAATTTTACAAGCAAATGGTCTCAGGAAACAAGCTGGAGTAGCCATTTTAATATCAGATAAAATTGACTTTCAACCCAAAGTCATCAAAAGAGACTCTGAGGGACACTTCTTGCTGGTCAAAGGAAAAATACAACAAGAAGAACTCTCAATCCTGAACATCTATGCTCCAAATGCAAGGGCACCCTCTTTCATAAAAGAAACTTTATTAAAACTCAAAGCACACATTGCACCTAACACAATAATTGTGGGTGACTTCAACACTGCACTTTCCTCAATGGACCGATCAGGAAAACAGAAACTAAACAAGGACACAATGAAACTAATTGAAGTTTTGGACCAATTAGATTTAACTGATATATATAGAACATTCTATCCTAAAACAAAAGAATATACCTAAGATTTCATCTTACACCAGTCAGAATGGCTAAGATTAAAAATTCAGGAGACAGCAGGTGTTGGAGAGGGTGCGGAGAAAGAGGAACACTCCTCCACTGCTGGTGGGGTTGCAAATTGGTACAACCACTCTGGAAAGCAGTCTGGCGGTTCCTCCGAAAACTGGGCACCTCACTTCCAGAAGATCCTGCTATACCACTCCTGGGCATATACCCAGAGGATTCCCCACCATGTAATAAGGATACATGCTCTACTATGTTCATAGCAGCCCTATTTATAATTGCCAGATGCTGGAAAGAACCCAGGTATCCCTCAACAGAAGAGTGGATACAAAAAATGTGGTATATCTACACAATGGAGTACTATTCAGCCATTAGAAACAATGAATTCATGAAATTCTTAGGCAAATGGATGGAGCTAGAGAACATCATACTAAGTGAGGTAACCCAGACTCAAAAGGTGAATCATGGTATGCACTCACTAATAAGTGGTTATTAACCTAGAAAACTGGAATACCCAAAACATAATCCACACATCAAATGAGGTACAAGAAGAAAGGAGGAGTGGCCCCTGGTTCTGGAAAGACTCAGTGAAGCAGTATTCGGCAAAACCAGAACGGGGAACTGGGAAGGGGTGGGAGGGAGGACAGGGGAAGAGAAGGGGGCTTACCGGACTTTCGGGGAGTGGGGGGGGGCTAGAAAAGGGGAAATCATTTGAAATGTAAATAAATTATATCGAATAAAAAAAAAGTAGATCATTTGCAACACTATGGATCAATCAATTATCTTTTTCAGGATGGAACCAACTAGCAATATTCTTTGATGTAGCCATCTTATTCATTCCAGAGAAACTGTGTCTACTAAAGTGTTGGTAGAAAGAAATAGCCAGGAGTATCAACCTGGGTTAACCCTGGAGTCACAGTGGCCTTCATTTTCACATTAAAAATACTTCATTAATATAAATAGTTATAATATATTCTAACTCTAAGCAGCTGAAGATATCTTTGATATTCTGTAGATAGATTATTCACTCCTTTTAAATGTGGTCAAGGGTGCTTGTAATGAAAGGTGGGGGATGATATTTGGTGGTCCTGGCATGGCTTGTAGGCATGAAACAAGGAGGGATTGGAAGGAGGACAGGGAAAAGGGGAATTTATATTTGAATTTTAAAAGTTTAGGATGATATATCTTAGCAAATCAAAGAAGAAAGCTAGAAAGCTGCAAACCCACTCTGAGTTTAGCATTACTCCCATTTTAAAAGTGAGTTTTATTAAAGTATGGCTTATATAAGTAAATGTACCCCTTTCAAGTGTATGGTGATCTGGCATGTAGAAAGTGAAGACTTCCAAGCAGGATATTTTAATCACTGTCTTAGTCCACTCAGTCCAGTCAAATGAGAAACCAGAGACTAAGAGGCCCACAAACAACAGAGTTTTATTCCATGGTTTTGGAGGCTGAAGAGTTCAGGATGGGGGTATATTACTAACAGACCCCTGCTTCCTGGCTCAACAGGCACAGTGGTTTCCACTGTCAGTTCTCATGATTGAAGGGACACAGGAATTCTTCAAAGCCTCTTTTAAGAGAAGGCTAATTTCATTTATTAGGGCTCCACTGTGAAGATCTAGTTACTTTCCAAAGTCTCCATCTCTAAATATTTGAGCATTATTTTTCAATATATAAATTGGAGTGAAGTATACATCCAGTCAACACTCTGATCATGAACAGTTTGTGCTTCTAGCTTTCTGCTGACCACAAGACCATGGGAGGAAAATCTTAAGTATCTAATTCTCATCCCATGGTACCACACTTACTTTTTCAGGTCTTTCTGGAACTACTCTTGTGATAGCAACATTATTAATTTTGTTTTGGTATTTTTAAATGACCTCTGAATGCATGAGTAATTTGTCCAAGGTTATCCATACAGCAAGACAAGACAGGGAATGATCTGAGTACATATTTGCCTACCAAGACAATTGCTGCTTTATTTACAATGTGATCTCCCCCTGAAAACACCAAGGCCCCCAGCTCTACACACAAGTCATTTCCCCATTGCTCAGCAGAGCCAAATCCTCAGTGGGTTAATGAAAGGAGTGAGAAAAAGACCATGAGGGGCACAGAAAAAAAAAACAGAAAATAGGAGTTTGGTTCTGAGAGAGTGGGGGTGACCCCCAGCGTTTTACTAGAGCCTGGCAGCAATGGTGACATGACTGATGAACTGCAGAAAAGGCTGTGAGGAAGTAATTTTCTTCCACTGGAGTTTGCTGAGTTGGAAATAGGAGTCCTGAGTACATACATGGAGGATTGCAATTTTAAAGGAACTTTAATCTTGGAGGCAGAAGTCCCTCAGAAGTGAGGTACAAACATCTTTAAGCCTCTTTTATATAGCCAGTAAGTCAACAACTAAGCTGGAATACTATGACCAGGTCACTCTCAATAATAACTCAGCACCCAGTCTTCCTGTGTCTAAGAAAGATGAATTATGATACTATGGGCCCACAAATACAAAAATATAAAACTCAAGGAGATTAAAATATGTAAGTGGGAAATGTCCATTTTTTAATTGACACAGAGGTCAGCGAATTAACTTGAATTTCTATTTTTCTTATTTTATATTGTGTATCATAAACTATATTAGCTAGTTTTCAACTAGTTCTGTGTTATAATGTTATCAGCTGAATTAATTGTAACAAAGTCATATAAGGGGCTATTTATTTATTAAATAACAAGAATTGGAAATTAGATTTAATTTTATTGTGTAATTTTTCAGGTTTAATATAAAGTTTAATTTTTATGTTTTCAATGAAAATAAGTATAACATAATTTTTATATCTTACTGTGTAGCACAAAACATTTTATATACTTCTGTGAACCAGATAACTATTAACTTCCATTTTGTTTTAAACTGTACTTTCAAAGTTTACTGCTCATTACTTGTACATATTTCTCCATTAATTTCAGTTAATTTAAATATGTTTATATAACTATATAACTAATATCTCTGTTCCACTATTGTTCCATGAGTTCAGAAATCATAACCATTTTATAGGGATAATTGCCTAGAGAACTATGGCATTTATAGTAAAAGAAAAAATTGCTAAAAAATGCATATGAATATTTTATGATGCAAAGTAAGTTTCAGACAAGAGTATTATAATACACACATACTCAACACACACACACACACACACACATACTTACAGACAATGATAGTTCTTGTGAGAACTGTAGTAGTGAGGATGTAGACTACAGGGCCATGAAGTTGTCAGGATGTATACAACATGTTTGTAGTCAAGTATTCAGCAACTCAGTGAACCTTGATTCTTTTCTCTCCCATAATACTTTTCAACCTCTATTTCTATAGGAAATGCTATGTAATTGTAAATAAAATTTACAATTTAAATTAAAGGACTTCATGCAGTAAAAAAAAAAAAAGAGAGAGTATTATAATACTCCACCACTGCTTATGGACTGGTGAACAGAATAGAATGGCTGAAAGCTTATAAAAATTGGCAGGAACAAAAAAATGGAAAGAAGTATGAACAAATTCTTTGGCTTTTTTAAGAGTGAGCTCTTTGAAACTCACTGAGCACCATGTTCTAAGGCTTCTCTCCACTAGCTGGGAAGCTGTGGGTAAAGCAGTCCTGGTAGCCGCAAAGGTGTCTGGGACCATGGCTGCACCTATATTAAGTGAAATTTATAGCGTTCAGTTTTCTCAGCACTGGAATATAACATAGTAATATTGTTGAGCTTACAAATTTAATAGTCGCTATTAAAATATCATTTGGTTTTTAGGTTTTGCTGTTTGATTGTGATGTTTAAGGTTTATAGAAATAGGAAGTTTACCCTTAACTCATGAGGAGCGTAAATGATAATGGAAATTAAAATGTCTTACAAAAAAATCAAAGTTAGAGGACTCACATACTTAATAAGTTTTAAAATGACTGCAAAGCTACAGTAATTGAAGCAGCATTGGAATGACAGAAAGATACATACATCAGTCAAACAAAGAATGAAGAAAGAATGAAGACTTATGTTCATGCATTATGGCCAAAGCTTTTGACAAGTGATTGAGACAATTTGAAAATCTTGATAGCAAATACCCTGCAACATCTTAGTGTATACCTGAAGGAATGAATTTGGGGTCCTACCTCATATTTGACAAAAACCTCACATATAGATTGGAAACGCAAAGTCAGCATATGACTGAAATCCTAGCAAAGTTCTAAAAGTTCATAGGAAACAGCTCTCATGCCTTTGGGCTAGGCAACATTTTATTAGCTATAAAACAAAAGAAAAAGGATTGGATGTAATGGATAGTTCTCCGTAATAAGTCAGGAATTATTGTGCTATGGTCCTGGGACCTAGAATCTTGAAAGAGGAGGACTACCATTTTGATGGAACCCCAGAATACCTGATGAATTCTATCCCAGTTTGAGCATAATAGAACAAGATCCTATCCTTTTAAAGGGAATGAAAAGAGAATACAGAAAAATGAATCACTAATAAAGCAAAAATTACTGGTTCAATGGGAGGAAATATATATAAATTATGTCTAATTGAAGAGTTTAACTTAGTTTCTTTTCTATTGCTGTGCTAATATACCACGACCAAGGTAACCTATGGAAGAAAGGCTATACTGGAAGCTTACAGTTACAGATGTTGAGTTCATGCCCATAGTGGAGGCAAGCACGGTGGCAGACAGGCTGGAATGGCACTGGATTACTAACTGAGAGCATACTCATGGTCTATAAGTTCAGAACAGAGAGTCAGGGAGGTGTTGGGGGGAGGTGGGAGTGGAAGGGACAGGAAATGGTGGACTTTGGAAACCTTATACCTCCTAATCCTTCCTAAACAGTTCTATCAACTAGGAACTAAAATGAAAAGATATGATCCAGTGGGAGTCATTCCTATTTAAATTGCCACAAACTTTTACTCAGAACACAAAGAACTCTTTCAACTCACCTACAAAATATGTGCTACTTAAGGAGATATTTCAAAAATAAAACAACACAGCAAAACAAACAATCCAAAAATGACCAATAGACGTAAAAAGGATACTCTATATCAATAGTTATTATCAAATGAAAACCCAAACCATTGTGAGATACTATGTTATATCCATTGCTTATACAAAGACTATAAGTGTCGCCCATGGTGTGGGGAAATAGGCACCTTGCTTATCAGAAGGAAATATGACATAATTATTGTGAAACAAAAGAAAAATTTCCTCAAATGCCAAACTTAAAATTACTTTATGAGCTGACTATTCCACTGATGTGGATTCTGCCATGATCTGTGAAGACATGCCCTAAGCAATGATGTATAACTGAGTATTAACCACAGCATCATTCATATCATGAAAAAGTTGAAACAACCAAACTCATCATTTGTTGATGAAAATAAAACATGATATAATGCAGTAATTATATATAATGAGATAATCAGTTTGCTATGACCTTGGCCAATAATATTGTTAGGTAATACTTAAATCCATTGTGAGAAAACTTTTATCCGTCAAAAACGATACTTTTTAAAACTAGAAAAACACTCATTTCCATTTGAATTGTAAATTTTGTTCTCTATGGTGTATTCTGACAAATAGAACAAGACATTTCTCCACATTTGTCTAACTTCATTGTGTAATGTTACCTTGGATTTATATTTATTATTAAAGACTTAATGTACTTATTAAAAATAATTTCAGACACACTGAAACTAATAGAAAAGAAACTAGGAAAGACCCTTTAGGACACGGATACAGGGGAAAATTTCCTGAACAAAACACCAATAGCTTAGGCTCTAAGATCAAGAATTGACAAATGGCAATTCATAAAATTACTGAGTTTCTGTAAGGCAAAGGACATTGTCAAAAGAACAAAATGGCAAACATCAAATTGGGAAAAGATCTTCACCAACCCTACATCCTACAGAGGGCTAATATAAAGAATATGCAAAGAACTCAAGAAGTTAGACTCCAGAGAGCCAAAGAACCCTATTAAAATGGAAAAATCTTCCATGCTCATGGATTGGCAGGATTAATAAAGTTAAAATGGCCATCTTGCCAAAAGCAATATACAGATTCAGTGCAATCCCCATCAAAATCCCAACTCATTTCTTCATAGAGTTAGAAAGTGCAATTCTGGTCTGCCTGCACACAGGAACTGAGCACCTAGGCAGCTTTTGTCTGCCAGCCCGCCTGGCTCAGGAAGCTGTGGAAGGAGAGACTGTAACACCCTGAGTCTTAGATTTCTGGTGGTGTAAAACTCCAGGGGTCTGCCTGCACTCAGGAACTGAGCACCTAGGCGGCTTTTGTCTGCCAGCCCACCAGGCTAGGGAAGCTGTGGAAGGAGAGAAGCCCCGCAGCCATATTTGCTGTCTGCAGGGACACGGAGGGATCACTAGGTACTGTAACACCCTGAGTCTTAGATTTCTGGTGGTGCCTGCACTCAGGAACTGAGCACATAGGCGGTTCATCTGCAAGCCAGTCCATCATAGGACCTGCGTCCTATGTGAGAATCAACAGAGGGAGTGACCCCCACCACAACTTCTTCCCTCCATAATAGAGCAGACAGAGAACACCTGGTTGACCTTGACAACCTATGTATAGCATTGCTTGAGGCAAGATTGAGAAGGGCTCCAAAGGCACAAAAGAGGAAGCCAGAATATCAATAATCTGTGCCAGAAGAAACCAGTCATCCAGTGTTGCAGAAATAACCTTAAAGATCCACAGTAGGTTGAAGCTCCAGCCAGTGACAATAAGACCATCTAACTCCTGGGAGAACCAGATGGCTAAAGGCAAATGTAGGAACTTTACTAACAGAAACCAAGGCATTATGGCAGCATCTGAACCCAATTCTCCAACATTAGCAAGTCCTGGACACCCCGACACACCAGAAAAACAAGATTTGGATTTAAAATCACTGGTCATGATGCTAGTACAGGAACACATGAAGGACATACTTAAAGAAATTCAGGAGAAAATGGATCAAAAATTAGAAGCCCTTACAAGGGAAACACAAAAATCATTGAAAGAAATTCAGGAGAATACAAAAGCCAATAAGGAGGAAATGCAAAAATCACTTAAAGAAATACAGAAGAACCTTGATCAACAGGCAGAAGTCATGAAAGAGGAAACACAAAAATCGCTTAAAGAATTAGAGGAAAACACAAACAAGCAAATGACAGAACTGAGCAAAAATTTTCAGGATCTAAAAACAGAAGTAGAAACAACTAAGAAAGCACAAAGGGAGACAACTTTGGAGATAGAAAACCTTGGGAAGAAATCAGGGACCATAGATGCAAATATCAACAACAGAATACAAGAGATAGAAGAAACAATCTCAGATGCTGAAGATACCATAGAAACCATGGAGTCAACAGTTAAAGAAAATGCAAAATGCAAAAAGCTTGTAACCCAAAATATCCAGGAAATCCAGGACACACTGAGAAAGCCAAATCTAAGGATCATAGGTATTGATGAGAGTGAAGATTTACAACTTAAAGGGCCAGCAAATATCTTCAACAAAATTATGGAAGAAAACTTCCCTAACTTAAAGAGAGAGATGCCATGAATATACAAGAAGCCTACAGAACTCCAAACAGACTGGACCAGAACAGAAATACCTCCTGTCACATAATAATCAAAACCCCAAATGTACTAAACAAAGAAAGAATACTTAGGGCAGTAAGAGAAAAAGGACAAGTAATATATAAAGGAAGACCTATCAGAATTACACCAGATTTCTCACCAGAGACAATGAAAGCTAGAAGATCCTGGGCGGAGCTCATGCAGACTCTAAGAGAACACAAATGCCAGCCGAGACTACTATACTCAGCGAAACTCTCAATCACTATAGATGGAGAAACCAAGATATTCCAAGACAAAACCAAATTTGCACAATATCTTTCTACAAACCCAGCCCTACAAAGGTTAATAGGGGGAAAGCACCAGTGCAATGAGAGAAACTATACCCTGGAAAGAGCAGGATATTAAGCTTCTTTCATCAAACCCAAAGAGGATAACCACACACATATAAAATTAAAATCAAAAATGTTAGGAAGCAATAACCACTACTCATTGATATCTCTTAACATCAATGGACTCAATTCCCCAATAAAAAGACATAGACTAACAGACTGGTTACGAAAACAGGACCCTACATTTTGCTGCTTACAGGAAACACACCTCAATGTCAAAGACAAAAACTACCTTAGAGTAAAAGGCTGGAAGACAATTCTACAAGCAAATGGTCCCAGGAAACAAGCCAGAGTTGCCATTCTAATTTCAGATAAAATTGACTTTCAACCTAAAGTCATCAAAAGAGACATGGAAGGTCACTACTTGCTGGTCAAAGGAAAAATCCAACAAGAAGAACTCTCAATCCTGAACATCTATGCCCCAAATACAAGGGCGCCCTCATTCATAAAAGAAACTTTACTAAAGCTCAAAGTACACATTGCACCTAACACAATAATTGTGGGTGACTTCAACACTCCACTTTCACCAATGGACCGATAAGGAAAACAGAAACTAAACAGGGAGACAATGAAACTAATTGAAGCTTTGAACCAATTGGAGTTAACAGATATATATATATATATATATATATAGAACTTTTTATCCCAAAGCAAAAGAATATACCTTTTTCTCAGCACCTCATGGTACCTTCTCCAAAATAGATCATATAGTTGGTCACAAGACAGACCTCAACAAATATAAGAAGACTGAAATAATCCCATGCCTCCTATCAGATCACTATGGAGTAAAAGTGGTCTTTAGTAACAGTATAAACAACAGAAAGCCCACATACACATGGAAACTGAATAATACTCTACTCAATGATACCTTGGTCAAGGAAGAAATAAAGAAAGAAATCAAAGATTTCTTAGAATTTAATGAAAATGAAGGCACAACATACACAAATCTATGGGACACATTGAAAGCAGTGCTAAGAGGAAAACTCATAGCTTTGAGTGCCTTCAAAAAGAAATTCGAGAGAGCTCACACTAGAAGATTAAAGGAACAACTGAAAACCCTGGAACAAGATGAAGCTAATTCACCCAGGAGGAGGAGAAGACAGGAAATCATCAAACTCAGGGCTGAAATCAATCAAGTAGAAACCAAGAGAACAATACAAAGAATCAACAAGACCAAAAGCTGGTTCTTTGAAAAAATCAACAAGATAGATAAACCCTTAGCCAGACTAACCAAAAGGCACAGAGAAAGTATCTAAATTAACAAAATTAGGAATGGAAACTGAGATATCACAACAGAAACCGAGAAAATTCAAAAAATCATCAGATCCTACTACAAAAACCTGTACTCAACACAACTGGAGAATCTGGAGGAAATGGACATTTTCTTAGACAGATACCAATTACCAAAATTAAACCAGGATCAAATAGACCATCTAAACAGACCGATAACCCCTAAAGAAATAGAAGGCGTCATAGATAGGCTTCCAACCAAAAAAAGCACAGGAGCAGATGGTTTCAGTGCAGAATTCTATCAGACCTTCAAAGAAGACTTAACACCAATACTCTTCAAACTCTTCCACCAAATAGAAACAGAAGGAACACTACCCAACTCCTTCTTCGAAGCCACTATTACACTGATACCAAAACCACACAAAGACCCAACTAAGAAAGAGAATTTCAGGCCAATTTCCCTTATGAATATCGATGCAAAAATACTAAATAAAATTCTTGCCCACCGAATCCAAGAACACATCAAAACGATCATCCACCATGATCAAGTAGGCTTCATTCCAGGGATGCAGGGATGGTTCAATATACGGAAACCCATAAATGCTATCCACTACATAAACAAACTCAAAGAAAAAAACCACATGATCATTTCATTAGATGCTGAAAAAGCATTTGACAAAATTCAGCATCCTTTCATGCTAAAAGTCTTGGAAAGGACAGGAATTCAAGGCCCATATCTAAACATAGTAAAAGCAATATACAGCAAACCGGTAGCCAACATCAAACTAAATGGAGAAAAACTTGAAGCAATCCCACTAAAATCAGGGACTAGACAAGGCTGCCCCCTCTCTCCATATCTTTTCAATATAGTTCTTGAAGTCCTAGCTAGAGCAATTAGACAACAGAAGGAAGTCAAAGGGATACAAATTGGAAAGGAAGAAGTCAAATTATCACTATTTGCAGATGATATGATCGTATACTTAAGTGACCCTAAAAACTCTACTAGAGAACTCCTACAGCTGATAAACAACTTCAGCAAAGTGGCTACCTACAAAATTAACGCAAGCAAATCAGTAGCCTTTATATATTCAAAGGATAAGCAGACTGAGAAAGAAATTAGGGAAATGTCCCCCTTCACAATAGCTACAAACAACATAAAGTATCTTGGGGTGACTCTAACCAAACAAGTGAAAGACCTATATGACAAGAACTTGAGATCTCTGAAGAAGGAAATCGAAGAAGATCTCAGGAAATGGAAAAACGTTCCATGCTCATGGATTGGCAGGATTAATATAGTTAAAATGGCCATCTTGCCAAAGGCAATCTACAGATTCAATGCTATTCCCATAAAAATCCCAACCCAGGACTTCTCTCGGGCGGCGGCGGCGGCAGCAGCGGCAGCAGTGGCTGCTCCAGCTGAAGGGCCATCAGCAGTGGAACCAAGGCGTCACAGGGACCAGTTAGGCCCTGCGCCCACGACCACTGACCTTCGCTGACCAGCCGGACAGCAAGCAGCTGCAGTTGTGCGGCGCCTTTCCTGCACGGAGGCCACTTCAGAACTCGGCCTCCCACCAGTCAGGAGAGGAGGATCCATCTTGGTTCCGTACTCCAGGAATCGGACAGACTAAGGTACACAAACATAATCCGAGGCCAACACCGCGGTGGTCTGAGCCCGACGGGCGTTGGCCTGCACCCAGGCCCTGGGCGGGTCGGGGGGGCCATCGGGGTGCCAACCCAACCAGGAGGTTTTTTGCCCAGGCGTGCGAGCGCGCCGCCGCCATTTTGCCTGCAGGACGACAGAGAGCTCAGGCGGGCAGACCTGTAACAGGCATAGCCTAAGGCTAACAAAGCGGGGGTCCAGGCCCCAAAAGGCACAGGACTGACCCCAAGAACTGGGCGGCTTGGTGGGCCATCTGTGAGTCAACCCGCCCAGGTGATTGTTAGCAAAGCAGACTCTCCCGGCGCTTTCAGGGAGCGCGGGCGCACACGCCCGCCATCCTAGTCACCTGGCAAACCCAATTAACAGTCAAAGCCGTAGGGGAACTTTGCTCGGACCTTGGCCTCCCAGGCTTTTGCCTGGACTCAGGGACTGGGCGGCCAGGCTAACCTTGTGTGCTATAGCCCGGTTGGCAGATCGGCTGCCCAGCGGAGTGAGCGGAGTGAGCGGAACTCAGGGGAGGTCACAGTAGCATACACCGTCGGCACTCCCTGGGAGTGCACACGGGCTCCATCTGCTCCACAGACACAATCTGGGGCAAGGCCTCAGGCAGAAGGCCTTAGCTCTACTCTCTCCGCTTCCGGATCCAGATCAGTCTGGGCGGCAGCATTACATCTCCAAGTCCTGCAAGTGGCTAGCTGGGCTTCCGGGCGGCCAGCTGGGAGAAGTCAGTGTGCTCCAGTGAATCCAGCGGGCCCCAGCGGGAGCCTTCGGGTGCCTGCTTTGGGATCTGAACAGCCTGGGCAGCAGCACACTGTCTACAAGCAGTGCAGGAGGTAAGCTGTGCACCAGAGGCCAACTGGGAAGGGGCAGCTTGCACTGGTGAGTCCAGCACTGACAAGATAAACTAACACCAGTGAGATCTAGATGGCAAAAGGCAAACGCAGGAACGTCACTAACAGAAATCAAGGCAATATGGCAACATCTGAACCCAATTCTCCTCTACCAACATGTCCTGGATACCCCATCACACCAGTAAAACAAGATTTGGATTTAAAATCACTGGTCATGATGCTGGTACAGGAACACATGAAGGTCATACGTAAAGAAATTCAGGAGACAATGGATCAAAAGGTAGAAGCCCTTGCAAGGGAAACACAAAAATCATTGAAAGAAATCCAGGAGAATACAAAAGCCAACAAGGAGGAAATGCAAAAAACACTTAAAGAAATACAGGAGAACTTTGCTCAACAGGCTGAGGTCATGAAAGACGAAACACAAAAATCTCTTAAAGAAATACAGGAGAACTTTGGTCAACAGGCTGAGCTCATGAATGAGAAAACACAAAAATCTCTTAAAGAATTACAGGAAAACACAAACATGCAAGTGAAGGAGCTAAGCAAAACCATCCAGGATCTAAAATCAGAAGTAGAAACAACTAAGAAAACTCAAAGGGAGACAACTTTGGAGATAGAAAGCCTTGGGAAGAAATCAGGGGACAGAGATACAAATATCAACAACAGAATACAAGAGATAGAAGAAAGAATCTCAGATGCTGAAGATTCCATAGAAACCATGGACTCAACAGTTAAAGAAAATGCAAAATGCAAAAAGCTTGTAACCCAAAATATCCAGGAAATCCAGGACACAATGAGAAGACCAAACCTAAGGATTATAGGCATAGAGGAGAGTGAAGATTTACAACTTAAAGGGCCAGCAAATATCTTCAATAAAATTATGGAAGAAAACTTCCCTAACCTAAAGAGAGAGATGCCCATGAATATACAAGAAGCCTACAGAACTCCAAACAGACTGGACCAGAACAGAAATACTTCCCGTCACATAATAATCAAAACACCAAATGTTCTAAACAAAGAAAGAATACTAAAGGCAGTAAGAGAAAAAGGCCAAGTAACATATAAAGGAAGACCTATCAGAATCACAGCAGACTTTTCACCTGAGACTATGAAGGCTAGAAGGTCCTGGGCAGATCTCATGCAGACTCTAAGAGAACACAAATGCCAACCAAAACTACTATATCCAGCAAAACTCTCAATCACCATAGATGGAGAAACTAAGATATTTCATGACAAAACCAAGTTTACCCAATATCTATCCACAAACCCGGCCCTAAAAAGGATAATAGGAGGACAACACCAATACAAGGAGGGAAACTTCACCCTGGAAAAAGCAAGATAGTAACCTTTCATCAAACCCAAAAGAAGTTAAGCATTCAAATTTAAAAAATAACGTCAAAAATGATAGGAAGTAACAATCACTATTCCTTAATATCTCTTAACATCAATGGACTTAATGCCCCAATAAAAAGACACAGACTAACTGAATGGATACGTAAACAGGACCCTACATTTTGCTGCTTACAGGAAACACACCTCAGGGTCAAAGACAAACACTACCTTAGAGTAAAAGGCTGGAAGACAATTTTACAAGCAAATGGTCTCAGGAAACAAGCTGGAGTAGCCATTTTAATATCAGATAAAATTGACTTTCAACCCAAAGTCATCAAAAGAGACCCTGAGGGACACTTCTTGCTGGTCAAAGGAAAAATACAAAAAGAAGAACTGACAATCCTGAACATCTATGCCCCAAATGTAAGGGCACCCTCTTTTGTAAAAGAAACTTTATTAAAACTAAAAGCACACATTGCACCTAACACAATAATTGTGGGTGACTTCAACACTGCACTTTCCTCAATGGACCGATCAGGAAAACAGAAACTAAACAGGGACACAATGAAACTAATTGAAGCTTTGGACCAATTAGATTTAACAGATATATATAGAACATTCTATCCTAAAACAAAAGAATATACCTTTTTCTCAGCACCTCATGGTACCTTCTCCAAAATCGACCATATAATTGGTCACAAGACAGACCTCAACAAATATAAGAAGATCGAACTAATCCCATGCCTCCTATCTGATCACTATGGAGTAAAAGTGGTCTTCAATAGCAACAGAAACAACAGAAAGCCCACATACACGTGGAAACTGAACAATACTCTACTCAATGATACCTTGGTCAAGGAAGAAATAAAGAAAGAAATTAAAGACTTTTTAGAACACAATGAAAATGAAAACACAACATACCCAAATCTATGGGACACAATGAAAGCAGTGCTAAGAGGAAAACTCATAGCCCTGAGTGCCTCCAAAAAGAAAATGGAGAGAGCATACATTACCAGCTTAATGACACACCTGAAAGCCCTGGAACAAAAAGAAGCTATTTCGCCCAGG
The DNA here is from genome assembly GCF_947179515.1 of Apodemus sylvaticus. Lineage (NCBI taxonomy): Eukaryota > Metazoa > Chordata > Mammalia > Rodentia > Muridae > Apodemus > Apodemus sylvaticus. Next base: position 47,848,461 of record NC_067477.1, read on the forward strand.
AGGAGTAGAAGGCAGGAAATCATCAAACTCAGGGCCGAAATCAATCAAGTAGAAACAAAGAGAACCATACAAAAAATCAACAATACCAGGAGCTGGTTCTTTGAGAAAATCAACAAGATAGATAAACCCTTAGCCAGAATGACCAAAGGGCACAGAGAAAGTATCCAAATTAACAAACTTAGAAATGAAAAGGGAGATATAACAACGGAAACTGAGGAAATCCAAAAAATCATCAGATCCTACTACAAGAGCCTATACTCAACACAACTGGAGAATCTGGAGGAAATGGACAATTTCCTTGACAGATACCAAATACCAAAATTAAATCAGGACCAACTAGACCATCTAAACAGTCCCATAATGCCTAAAGAAATAGAAGGAGTCATAGAAAGTCTTCCAACCAAAAAAAGCACAGGACCAGATGGCTTCAGTGCAGAATTCTACCAGACCTTCAAAGAAGAGTTAACACCAATACTCTTCAAACTATTCCACAAAATAGAAACAGAAGGAACACTACCCAATTCCTTCTACGAAGCCACAATTACGCTGATACCAAAGCCACACAAAGATCCAACAAAGAAAGAGAACTTCAGACCAATTTCCCTTATGAACATCGATGCAAAAATACTCAATAAAATTCTTGCCAACCGAATCCAAGAACACATCAAAACGATCATCCACCATGATCAAGTAGGCTTTATCCCAGGAATGCAGGGTTGGTTCAATATACGGAAATCCATCAATACAATCCACTACATAAACAAACTCAAAGAACAAAACCACATGGTCATTTCATTGGATGCTGAAAAAGCATTTGACAAAATTCAGCATCCCTTCATGCTTAAAGTCTTGGAGAGAACAGGAATTCAAGGCCCATACCTAAACATAGTAAAAGCAATATACAGCAAACCGGTAGCCAGCATCAAACTAAATGGAGAGAAACTTGAAGCAATCCCACTGAAATCAGGGACCAGACAAGGCTGCCCCCTTTCTCCTTATCTTTTCAATATTGTACTTGAGGTACTAGCTCGGGCAATTCGACAACATAAGGAGGTCAAAGGGATACAAATTGGAAAGGAAGAAGTCAAACTATCATTATTTGCAGACGACATGATCGTCTACCTAAGTGACCCAAAGAACTCCACTAGAGAACTCCTACAGCTGATAAACAACTTCAGCAAAGTGGCAGGTTATAAAGTCAACTCAAGCAAATCAGTGGCCTTCCTATACTCAAAGGATAAGCAGGCTGAGAAAGAAATTAGGGAAATGACCCCCTTCACAATAGCCACAAACAGTATAAAGTATCTTGGGGTGACTCTTACCAAACATGTGAAAGATCTGTATGACAAGAACTTCAAGACTCTGAAGAAGGAAATGGAAGAAGACCTCAAAAAATGGGAAAACCTCCCATGCTCATGGATCGGCAGAATCAATATAGTTAAAATGGCCATTTTGCCTAAAGCACTATACAGATTCAATGCAATACCCATCAAAATCCCAACTCAATTCTTCACAGAGCTAGAAAGAGCAATTATCAAATTCATCTGGAACAACAAAAAACCCAGGATAGCTAAAACTATTCTCAGCAACAAAAGGAAATCTGGGGGAATCAGTATCCCTGACCTCAAGCAATACTACAGAGCAATAGTGTTAAAAACTGCATGGTATTGGTACAGTGACAGACAGGAGGATCAATGGAACAGGATTGAAGATCCAGAAATGAACCCACACACCTATGGCCACTTGATCCTCGACAAAGAGGCTGAAAACATCCAATGGAAAAAAGATAGCCTTTTCAACAAATGGTGCTGGTTCAACTGGAGGTCAGCATGCAGAAGAATGCGAATTGATCCATCCTTGTCTCCTTGTACTAAGCTCAAATCCAAATGGATCAAGGACCTCCACATAAAGCCAGACACTCTGAAGCTAATAGAAAAAAAACTGGGGAAGACCCTTGAGGACATCGGTACAGGGAGAAAGTTTCTGAACAGAACACCAATAGCGTATGCTCTAAGAGCAAAAATTGACAAATGGGACCTCATAAAATTACAAAGTTTCTGTAAGGCAAAGGACACCATCAAGAGGACAAATCGGCAACCAACAAATTGGGAAAAGATCTTCACCAATCCTACATCAGATAGAGGGCTAATATCCAATATATATAAAGAACTCAAGAAGTTAGACTCCAGAAAACCAAACAACCCTATTAAAAAATGGGGTACAGAGTTAAACAAAGAATTCTCACCTGAAGAACTTCGGATGGCGGAGAAGCATCTTAAAAAATGCTCAACTTCATTAGTCATTAGGGAAATGCAAATCAAAACAACCCTAAGATTTCATGTTACACCAGTCAGAATGGCTAAGATTAAAAATTCAGGAGACAGCAGGTGTTGGAGAGGGTGTGGAGAAAGAGGAACACTCCTCCACTGCTGGTGGGGTTGCAAATTGGTACAACCACTCTGGAAATCAGTCTGGCGGTTCCTCCGAAAACTGGGCACCTTACTTCCAGAAGATCCTGCTATACCACTCCTGGGCATATACCCAGAAGACTCCCCACCATGTAATAAGGATACATGTTCTACTATGTTCATAGCAGCCCTATTTGTAATTGCCAGATGCTGGAAAGAACCCAGGTATCCCTCAACAGAAGAGTGGATGCAAAAAATGTGGTATATCTACACAATGGAGTACTATTCAGCCATTAGAAACAATGAATTCATGAAATTCTTAGGCAAATGGATGGAGCTAGAGAATATCATACTAAGTGAGGTAACCCAGACTCAAAAGGTGAATCATGGTATGCACTCACTAATAAGTGGATATTAACCTAGAAAACTGGAATACCCAAAACATAATCCACACATCAAATGAGGTACAAGAAGAAAGGAGGAGTGGCCCCTGGTTCTGGAAAGACTCAGTGAAACAGTATTCAGCAAAACCAGAACGGGGAAGTGGGAAGGGGTGGGTGGGAGGACAGGGGAAGAGAAGGGGGCTTGCGGGACTTTCGGGGAGTGGGGGGGCTAGAAAAGGGGAAATCATTTGAAATGTAAATAAATTATATCGAATAAAAAAAAAAAACTCAAAAAAAAAAAAAAATCACAACCCAGTTCTTCATAGAGCTAGAAAGAGCAATTCTCAAATTCATCTGGAATAACAAAAAACCCAGGATAGCTAGAACTATTCTCAACAGTAAAAGAACTTCAGGGGGATTCAATATCCCAGACTTTAAACTCTACTACAGAGCAATAGTGATAAAAACTGTATGGTATTGGTACAATATCAGGCAAGCAGATCAATGGAATAGGATTGAAGACCCAGAAATGAACCAACACACCTATGGTCACTTGGTCTTCGACAAAGGGGCTGAAAGCATCCAGTGGAAAAAAGATAGTCTTTTTAACAAATGGTGCTGGTTCAATTGCAGGTCAGCATGCAGAAGACTGCGCATCGATCCATTCTTATCTCCTTGTACCAAGCTTAACTCCAAATGGATCAAGGACCTCCACATAAAACCTGACACACTGAAACTAATTGAAAAAAAACTGGGGAAGACCCTGGAGGACATGGGCACAGGGGAAAAGTACCTGAATAGAACACCAATAGCTTATGCTCTAAGATCAAGAATTGACAAATGGGACCTCATAAAACTACAAAGTTTCTGTAAGGCAAAGGACACCGTCAAAAGGACAAAATGTCAACCAACAGACTGGGAAAGAATCTTCACCAACCCTAAATCCGACAGAGGGCTACTATCTAATATATACAAAGAACTCAAGAAAGTAGAACCCAGAGATCCAAATAACCCCATTAAAAAGTGGGGTACGGAGCTAAACAAAGAATTTTCGCATGAAGAACTTCGGAGAGCTGAGAAACACCTTAAGAAATGTTCAACATCATTAATTATTAGGGAAATGCAAATCAAAACAACCCTGAGATTTCACCTCATACCAGTCAGAATGGCTAAGGTCAAAAATTCAGGAGACAGCAGGTGTTGGCGAGGATGTGGAGAAAGAGGAACACTCCTCCACTGCTGGTGGGATTGCAAGATGGTGCAACCACTTTGGAAATCAGTCTGGCGGTTCCTCAGAAAACTGGGCATGTCACTTCCTGAGGACCCTGTTATACCACTACTGGGCATATATCCAGAGGATTCTTCAGCATGCAATAAGGACACATGCTCCACTATGTTCACAGCAGCCCTATTTGTAATAGCCAGAAGCTGGAAAGAACCTAGATGTCCTTCAATGTAGGAATGGATACAAAAAATGTGGTATATTTATACAATGGAGTACTATTCAGCCATTAGAAACAGTGAATTCATGAAATTCTTAGACAAATGGATGGAGCTGGAGAACATCATACTAAGTGAGGTAACCCAGTCTCAAAAGATCAATCATGGTATGCACTCACTGATAAGTGGATATTAGCCTAGAAACTTTGAATACCCAGGACATAATCCACAAATTAAATGATGTCCAAAAAGAATGGAGGAGTGGGCCCTGGTTCTGGAAAGACTCAGTGCAAGAGTATAGGGGAATTCCAGAACAGGGAAGTGGGAAGGGGTAGATGGAAGAATAGGGGGACGGAAGAGGGTTTATGGGACTTGTGGGGAGTGGGGACCCATAAAAGGGGAAATCATTTGCAATGTAAATAAAAATAAATAAATAAATAAATAAATAAAAAAAAGAAAGTGCAATTCTCAAATTCATCTGGAATAACAAAAAAACCAGGATAGCTAAAACTATTCTCAACAGTTAAAGAACTTCTGGGGGAATCAGTATCCCAGACCTCAAGCAGTACTACAGAGCAATAGTATTAAAAAACTGCATGGTATTAGTACAGTGACAGGCAGGTGGATCAATGTAATAGGATTGAAGACCCAGAAATGAACCCACACACCTCTGGTCACTTGATCTTCGACAAAGATGCTGAAAACATCCAGTGGAAAATAGATAGCCTTTTCAACAAATGATGCTGGTTCAATTGGAGGTCAGCATGCAGAAGAAGGCAAATTGATCCATTCTTATCTCCTTGTACTAAGCTCAACTCCAAGTGGACCAAGGACCTCCATGTAAAACCAGACACACTGAAACTAATAGAAAAGAAACTGGGGAAGACCCTTGAGGACATGGGCACAGGGGGAAAGTTCCTGAAGAGAACCCCAATAGCTTTTGCTCTAAGATCAAGAGTTGACAAATGAGACCTCATCCACATATCAAATGAGGTACAAGAAGAAAGGAGGAGTGGCCCCTTGTTCTGGAAAGACTCAGTGAAGCAGTATTCGGCAAAACCAGAAAGGGGAAGTGGGAAGGGGTGGGTGGGAGGACAGGGGGAGAGAAGGGGGCTTATGGGACTTTCGGGGAGTGGGGGCTTGAAAAGGGGAAATCATTTGAAATGTAAGTAAAAAATATATTGAATAAAAAATATTCATAAGAGAAAAAATTACAAAGTTTCTGTAAGGCAAAGGGCACCCTCAGAAGGACAAATCAGCAACCAACAAATTGGGAAAAGATCTTCACCAACCCTACATCTGACAGAGGGCTAATATCTAATATATACAAAGAACTTAAGAAATTAGACCTCAGAAAACAAAATAACCCTATTAAAAATGGGGTACAGAGCTAAACAAAGAATTTTCACCTGAAGAAATTCAGATGGCAGAGAAGCACCTTAAGAAATGTTCAACATCATTAGTCATTAGGGAAATGAAAATCAAAACAACCCTGAGATTTCACCTCATACCAGTCAGAATGGCTAAGATTAAAAACTCAGGAGACAGCAGGTGTTGGAGAGTATGTGGGGAAAGAGGAACACTCCTCCACTGATGGTGGAATTGTAAGATGGTACAACCACTCTGGAAATCAGTCTGGCGGTTCCTCGAAAAACTGTGCATGATACTACCAGAGGACCCCGCTATACCACTCCTAGGCATAGGATTCTCCAGCATGTAATAAGGGTACGTGCTCCACTATGTTCATCACAGCCTTATTTATAATAGCCAGAACCTGGAAAGAACCCAGATGTCCCTCAGCAGAGGAATGGATACAGAAAATGTGGTATATATACACAATGGAGTACTATTCAGCCATTAAAAACAATGAATTCATGAAATTCTTAGACAAATGGATGGAACTGGAGAACATCATCCTAAGTGAGGAAATCCAATCACAAAATAACACTCATGGTATGCACTCACTGATAAGTGGATATTAGCCTAGAAGCTTGGAATACCCAAGACACAATTCACATATCAAATGATGCCCAAGAAGAAGGACAAAGAGGCCTCTGGTCCTGGAAATGCTCAGCGCAGCAGTGTAGGGGAATACCAGAACAGGGAAGTGGGAAGGGATGGATTGGGGAACAGGGGGAGGGAAGAGGGCTTATGGGACTTTCGGGGAGGGGGTATTCAGGAAAGGGGGAAATATTTGAAATGTTAATAAAGAATTTATCGAATAAAAAAAAGAAAATATAATTTCATCTGCTGCTTCAAGGAAAGGATTTATGATTTTCCTAGACCCGTTAGAGCTTCAAACCCAAGCTTAGATGACTAGTGTCATAATATAGATTTATTCAACGTTAGACACATTCTGCAGCTTACCATTTCATCTAAAAATAAAGCAACAGCACTCTAATCTCCTGTTAATTATGGAGGTGAAAGACGTGGGTGCTTTTCTTGCCCCAGAGGGTAGGATGGCCTTTTCAGAAAATAGAGCATACTGAGAGACAAGCACTGTCCGCATAGTTCTTTTCATGAAAAGAGAGAGAGACAGACACAGGATGCAAATATGACTGGACAAAGTGCCCAAAGCATACATGTCATTGCTGCTTTTTATGGCTTCAGTAAGGTTGTGAATTATAGCTGTTTTGTCAGCAGAAATTAAAGCAAGTGGGACGATGTGGAAATCTCTATGTAGAAGAAAAGAACACTGGTATACAGTGTCTGGTCAATGCCCATAGCATGGCAGCTCAGCCCGAAGTCCTGACAATTTGCTTTACTTATTCATAAGAACATCTTAAAAAAAATACATAAATAAATAAAGCATATGCACCCTAAAAGGGCATCACTAATTAGAATTAGTAGAATCCCTCAGGCATAGCTCAACAAATGTGCATATTTGAATCCTTATGCATGTGCTAGTGCTAAAGAGTCTTAGTCTCTTTAATAAGTGAGATCTTTTTGAGGGCAGTTGGGAAGGAGCTTCTGTTTGCAACTAATTAGCTTTTCTGTTATGATTATCATTGGCTTCCTGTTTGAATTACATATTAAATGGAGCATTAGAGCTCTGACTCTGATGGTCACGGACTTTCTCAGTCTTCTCTAAAGGTCTGAGCCTGGGTCTATGTGAAGTCTAGAAGTGAGGACTCATGTCTGTTTTGTCAAATATCGTAGCCTCGTCATTTATTATGGCTCCTGACATTTAGAACAAAGGCAAAAGTGTGTGTCAATAGTTTTGGAAGGGAAGGATTCTTTTGTTTCTTTCTTTCTGGTTCATTTCTTCCTTTTTATTATAATTCCTATATCTTATTCTGCCTCATAGTTGATATATTTTCATTGCTCAAGACAGCTTAAAGATTTTAAGATGAGCAGAATAAAATAATTCAATCAGGAAAGGACTTACATATTGACATAGATTATATCATGTCATTTTCTACTTCCCTTCATAAATGATAGAGTAAGCACCCATAGGCTCTCTGTCATTTCATGAGGTAAAGTAAATAAATAGCTTTCATTCAGAATAATAGTATGTCTTGGCTACAGAAGCTGTTCAGCTCCTAGCAGAATGTTGTACACATGACATTAAGATACTGTACGTTTTGAGATAAAAAACTCTCTCTAAAATGCCCATCTTATCCTTGATATAACTGTTTGCATACAAACCTGAGATTTTCTTAAACTGTAAAATGTGGTTATGTTGTTTCTGTCTGCCTTAGGTGTTGGTTATTGCACATCCAAGTCTCGAAAACATCAGATTATTACTGGTTGTTTTCTTTCTTGAACTCGTCTACTTGCCCTGGGAACTATTACAGCTTTTACAAGAATAAAATCAGCTATACAAGCTATTCTGATAGAAGCTAACATTTTATCAAGAGCAAATTAACTGGGTCTACTCAGTTTAGTGCTTAATTTTTTAAAACTTACCTCATGAGCTAATGTAAATTCTAAACTTGGCAAAATGACTTTCTTAAAATCCAATATAAACATAATTTAAGATGGACCTGGAAAGCCAAGACATTTGGGACTGAGTCAGGTACTTTATAAAGTCTAGAAATGTTGATTATGTAACAGTTGCATTGTGAAGTAAATTTCCTCTTAAAGTCTTCTATGAAAAGGGAAATTGGTGTATTTGTTGGTTAAATCCCATGTGAACCATGTTATCGAGTCTAAAAACTAGTCAACAAATTGCTCTATACAATACATTGTGAGAACATATAACAAACATTCAGGTTTAGGGCAATTCAACATTATATTATATATAACCAAATTACTCATTCATCTGGGTGTTATTTATTAAGATTCATTTACTAATTGGGTTCCAGGATGGAGACTGGATCCACATCCTTCTGTGATCTGTATACTGAAGAGGGAAACAGGTGTGAAGGGATTACACAGTTGCACAACTAAATACTAACACTTATGTGGCAAAGTTTGATAATTGCTTGTTCTTTTCTATCACATACTTTTTCCTATCATACCACACCCCATATCTATTCAGTTAGTGTACTCAACTTTTAGTTTATAGAAAGAGGGAGTTGAAAGATTTGCTGTACTTATGTCTGGCTGAAAGAAATAAACAAAGGGTCATGGGTAGGGAAGATTGTTCTTTCAGAGTGGTATGACTTGGTATAGTGGTTTGAGTATGTTTGGTCCAGGAAGTAGCATCATTAGGAGGTGTGGCTTTGTTGGAGTAGGTTTGGCCTTGTTGGAGGAAATAAGTCACTGTGGGGATGGGCAATGACACACTCCTCCTAACCAGGTGGGCACTATTTTTCTAGCAGCCTTCAGATGAAGATGTAGAACTCTCAGCTGCTCATGCACCATTCTTGTCTAGATGCTGCTATGTTCCTGCCAGGATAATAACGGACTAAACCTCTGAACCTGTAAACCAACCCCAATTAAATGTTGTCCTTATAAGAGTTGACTTGGTTACGGTATCTTTTCACAGCAGTAAAACTGCGACATTTGGCTAGAGGATTTTGACATTATGTCTCCTCCTTCCTCCTTTTGTGTTTGGAATTAAACAAGATGGTCAGAAAAAGCAGCTTTGGTAATAATTTGTTAATCATGGAGTTGAGATTCCTATGCTAAGGTTTTATAACATTATTAAAAAGAAACCTGGTTCCTTCATAGCTCTAGTGTTGTATTATGAACTTTTGTCTGCTTACTTTCAGCTTCAATTATATAAAGGAAGAATAAGATTTTTATCATATGTAGGCAACTCTCATTTTTTGTTATTATTTTTGTTTAGATGTAGCCCAACACAAATATTGAAACAAATGATCATAAAGATCTATCCTGAAGCTGAGGATGGTACTAGAGCAGAAACCCAGGAAATTTTCTCTGCGAAGATGAGACTTGACTTGAGCATTCATTTATATAGTATTGGTAAAGGCAGAAGAAAAGAAAGGTAGAAATTTTGTAGGAAAAGCATAAAATATAAGAAAACTATGAAGCAGAAAATAGAACTGTGCTTGGTAGAAGGAAAAAGTTAGGCTGGAGCACAGTCAGACTCATATTGACTCATGTTGCTATTTAAGACTTCAGCATGCTATAATAATTCTTCAGCATTTATGCATTTTAAAACCTCAAATTTTACACTTAATGGACAAAAGGTTTGAAGTATTATATTGTACACTTAAATTTTTATTAAGAATCTAGGTCATATGTTAAGAACAACACAATACAATGACAAAATGAGATTTAAGCACAGAGGTGAAACAATAAAATTGTGTGTGTGTGTGTGTGTGTGTGTATCTTTAAACTTACATAAAATAAGCACACTATCTGTCATGTGTCATGAAATCTACTGGAGAAGTGAGCATGAAGACCAGGAAGCCAGTTAAAAAGCTACAGCAACATCTGAAATCTCTGCATTTACCTTTGCAGTTACTAAGATGTCAGGAAGTGAAATTTAGAATCTTTGAAGTTTTGTATATATCTATATCATCTATATCTATATCTGTATCTATATCTATATCATCTCTCTAAAGCTCGATATATTTTCCAATACTTAATACAATGGTATAGATAAAATGAAAACAATTTTTCTGTCTCTACTTACAATCATCATAGTTTCCTGCCAAAGGCATTTTTTATCCTGATACATAACAACAGATTGATTTTGACTTTTTTCCAATATGTACAGACTCAGATAGTGTGAATTCCCTTTGTGCCTGCCTTATTTTCTTCTTCAGCATTATATTTAACATACATAAAATATGTTATGTTATTTTATAACATTGTAGATCAGGCATTTATATATATATATTATATATATAGTATGTAATATATTACTATATTAACCCATTTTATATGACACAGAATAGAAATTTTAAGAATAAGATATTTAAAGCATAGACTCAGAGAGTTAAGAATGAAGAGAAGAAATAGGTCAATACAATTTAAAGCTATAACAAGTGTAAAGAATTTATTACTGAATAGAAAGGCTGAAAGGCTTTTGAACCTTGGTGTTAATAAGGAAATAAAAAGTGAGATATATTATGTAACATAATTTCATGAATCGGGGATGCTCGGTGTGGTGGTCACTTTTCATTGTCAATATGAGATAATATAGAATCTACTGGAAAGGCAGTCTCAGTGAAAAAAATATCACTATTAGTTTGGCCTACAGGCATGTCCACAAGACACTGTCTTGGTTCTGATGAAGAGGGAAGTCCAGCCCAGTGTAGGTAGCAACATTCTCCAAGCAGGAAATAAGGCACTGCATAAGTATAGACAGAGGGCTGAGCACAAAATAATCATGTATGCCCTTTGTCCCTTTCTGCTCTTGAGTGTGGATGTGACGTGACTAGATGTGTCAAGTTTCTGCCACCTCCAGTTCCCTGAAGTGATAGGCTGTAAGCAAGAATTGTGAGCTAAAATAAATTCTTTCTGCTCTAAGATATTTTTGTCAGGATACTTTGTCACAGCAAAAGGATATGAAAGTAGGACACTCGTATTTCTGAAAGCTTGTGTTAAATAAGGAGCTAAACAGAATTTGTTGCTGGTCTGTGAGATTTAGGAATGAAAGTAAAAAGTAGATCTGACTGTGTCAAAGCATTGAAAGGGCAGTAGATCCTGTGCATTGGCAGATGGCTGGAAATTAAATTATTTAATCGCTATGCTGAACCAAAGACTATGGACTTAGGGACAAAAATGGCGGCTGTATGGTTTACTGTGATAAACATGGGATTAGTGTAAACAAACATTTGGTACATTGAGTTAGCATTGGTATAACATGCCTATGGTTATATGGAGCTGGAATATCTTGCTCTGAGAATATAAATGTCAGTCAATAGGGTAGAAACAGGTTACAAATATTGCCAAGTTGTGTGTCAATAATTTCTTACCATAAGCCCATATAAAGAACACACATCCCAGTTATTATATTTATAAACTATATGCCTAGATTCGGCAGATCTATCACTATACTAATTCATTTCCAGATATGAGAACCCTTGCTACTTGTAGCTTCTCCAGGCCATGCAATTCTGCTCCAGATTAGCTTCCACCTCCTCTTCCTCCATCCTTTCCTGTTGCTCCCACTCTCTAAGACCTCCAGTCCCACCTTTCCCTTCCACTGCCCAATCACAGGCTTCAGACTTTATTTAACCAGTTAGAATGGGGAGAAGGTTCACATGATATCACCTGAATATTTAATCTACCACTCATCATGGGCAACCCCTCTTGAGGAAGCAGAATTAACATTAAAATACAAATAGCACCAGTAAAACTCACATTTCCCCCCTTTTGCCCAATAAAAAGTCTCCTTTTCCCCCTCAGATATAAATTGAGCAAAACAATAGCAATTATGCAAATATAAAGTATGATATATACTTAATATCCAGTCCATCATATTCATCAATTTACATAAAGCTCTTTAACATCTATCCTAACTTAAACAGTCTACAGTTCTTTATCTGAATTTTGTTTTAATTTTAACTTGCATTACCAACTGAAAATCATCCTTTCAAATCTACATCATCTTCCTTAATGCTAAAGAACTTGTTTGATCATAAAACTATAACTAGTCTTCAACCCCATTAGAAATCTGAGAACGAATAAATATTACCTGAATATATAGGAAGCACAAAACGTGTCAGCCTTCTGGCCCAGGATCACTTGACAGACCTTAAATGAAGCAGGAACTATTGTAGCCATCCAGTGGCTATGGATGAACTGGATTACCTGGAAGGGGGGCTGGAAATGAAAAAGGAACAGGTGCAAGAGAAGCATGAAGCCAAGACAAAGTTTCTGTTCAAAGCTCAAAATTTAGTAGTCAACACTGAGTTTATAGAGAGAGAGCCCACAGACCCATCCTTTGTTGAGCAGGATTGAGTTGCTTTGTTTCAGCTGGATTATGTTGCAAAGCAAGCTCAGCAGGCAGTCTACTCTTGTAGGAATTGACTCTCCCTGGGTTGTTAAGGTCTAAATGTGGCAAACACTTAAGGTCTATTTAGCCTGCTCAAGGCTGGACTGGAGGAAGGACACAAACCATGAAGGATTAGCCAACTCTGTCTTGTTGTCAACAATCCCTCATCATGTGTTCTTACCTAGATAGTATTTATTTATTTATTTATTTATTTATTTATTTATTTATTTATTTATTTGGTCTATAGGTAGATTAGGGCGACTCCTGCTTAGTGGCTACCTTGCCACAACTGGAGCAAATCTATATGGAGGTTATAATGCTTAATATCTTCTTTGAACTGTGAAAGGGGTGCTGTTAGGAGCAAACAAGTTTCATAGTTAAATGATCTTTAGTAACGAAATAACATTAAATGTCAAATTCTATGGATTTATGGTGTTTTTGAAGACTGTCTGTGCCAAGTATATCTGAACTGTTAAACTTTAACTACTCATAGTTTTTTCTATTTGAATAATATTGAAGATACTTTATTATAATTAAACCAGAATCAAATATAACCATGAGTTTACTATCTGGCCTTTATCTCTTGTTACTTAGTTATCCTAAACAGTTTGTAATAGTAGCTATTGAAGGACTTGGTCAAGGCCTGTATCCTATTTTCCCCCCAACATATCTTTATGCGGCATGTGTTAATATAATATTCTACAGTGTATCATGCCAATTGACCATACTGAACAGCAAGTAAAAATTATATTTACAGATCAATCTTTTTTGTATTTTGTTTACACTGGGTAGATAGGATGAAACAGGAAATAGATCTTAGGAGGTAAACTAAAGAGGCTCTCACTCTAAGTGCTGGCTTTACTGTCAGAGAATCTTGGACATGAAATAAAGCTTCCACAAGTCACCAGGAAGCACCATGTTTACTTATTTTACTCACACGGTGAATTACATACATGATTTCATTGCTTCCTTCTTTTTTTTTGCCATTCTTTTTTTTTTTTAATTTTTTTTATTCGATATAATTTATTTACATTTCAAATGATTTCCCCTTTTCTAGCCCCCCACTCCCCGAAAGTCCCGTAAGCCCCCTTCTCTTCCCCTGTCCTCCCACCCACCCCTTCCCACTTCCCCGTTCTGGTTTTGTCGAATACTGCTTCACTGAGTCTTTCCAGAACCAGGGGCCACTCCTCCTTTCTTCTTGTATCTCATTTGATGTGTGGATTATGTTTTGGGTATTCCAGTTTTCTAGGTTAATATCCACTTATTAGTGAGTGCATACCATGATTCACCTTTTGAGTCTGGGTTACCTCACTTAGTATGATGTTCTCTAGCTCCATCCATTTGCCTAAGAATTTCATGAATTCATTGTTTCTAATGGCTGAATAGTACTCCATTGTGTAGATATACCACATTTTTTGCATCTACTCTTCTGTTGAGGGATACCTGGGTTCTTTCCAGCATCTGGCAATTATAAATAGGGCTGCTATGAACATAGTAGAGCATGTATCCTTATTACATGGTGGGGAATCCTCTGGGTATATGCCCAGAAGTGGTATAGCAGGATCTTCTAGAAGTGAGGTGCCCAGTTTTCGGAGGAACCGCCAGATTGCTTTCCAGAGTGGTTGTACCAATTTGCAACCCCACCAGCAGTGGAGGAGTGTTCCTCTTTCTCCACACCCTCTCCAACACCTGCTGTCTCCTGAATTTTTAATCTTAGCCATTCTGACTGGTGTAAGATGAAATCTCAGGGTTGTTTTGATTTGCATTTCCCTAATGACTAATGAAGTTGAGCATTTTTTAAGATGCTTCTCTGCCATCCGAAGTTCTTCAGGTGAGAATTCTTTGTTTAACTCTGTACCCCATTTTTTAATAGGGTTGTTTGGTTTTCTGGAGTCTAACTTCCTGAGTTCTTTATATATTTTGGATATTAGTCCTCTATCTGATGTAGGATTGGTGAAGATCTTTTCCCAATGTGTTGGTTGCCGATTTGTCCTCTTGATGGTGTCCTTTGCCTTACAGAAACTTTGTAATTTTATGAGGTCCCATTTGTCAATTCTTGCTCTTAGAGCATACGCTATTGGTGTTCTGTTCAGAAACTTTCTCCCTGTACCGATGTCCTCAAGGGTCTTCCCCAGTTTCTTTTCTATTAGCTTCAGAGTGTCTGGCTTTATGTGGAGGTCCTTGATCCATTTGGATTTGAGCTTAGTACAAGGAGACAAGAATGGATCAATTCGCATTCTTCTGCATGCAAGCAAATCAGTGGCCCTCCTATACTCAAAGGATAAGCAGGCTGAGAAAGAAATTAGGGAAATGACCCCCTTCACAATAGCCACAAACAGTATAAAGTATCTTGGGGTGACTCTTACCAAACATGTGAAATATCTGTATGACAAGAACTTCAAGACTCTGAAGAAGGAAATGGAAGAAGACCTCAAAAAATGGGAAAACCTCCCATGCTCATGGATCGGTAGAATCAATATAGTTAAAATGGCCATTTTGCCAAAAGCAATATACAGATTCAATGCAATACCCATCAAAATCCCAACTCAATTCTTCACAGAGTTAGAAAGAGCAATTATCAAATTCATCTGGAACAACAAAAAACCCAGGATAGCTAAAACTCTTCTCAGCAACAAAAGAAAATCTGGGGGAATCAGTATCCCTGACCTCAAGCAATACTACAGAGCAATAGTGTTAAAAACTGCATGGTATTGGTACAATGACAGGCAGGAGGATCAATGGAACAGGATTGAAGATCCAGAAATGAACCCACACACCTATGGCCACTTGATCCTCGACAAAGAGGCTAAAAACATCCAATGGAAAAAAGATAGCCTTTTCAACAAATGGTGCTGGTTCAACTGGAGGGCAGCATGCAGAAGAATGCGAATTGATCCATTCTTGTCTCCTTGTACTAAGCTTCCTTCTTTCCTGAGGCAGACATACCACAATTCCCTTCAAAACAAGGCCTTGTGTTCTTAGATGAGTTGCATAGGCATAATGCCTACCTAAGAGTAATAAAATTAATTTTAATCTTTGTATCAATATACAAAGATTTATACCAATGAAAACCTTAAATCTGTATCAATATATGTAAATTCTATATCAATTTAAGAAATTGAAACTTCAATTTTTCACTAATATAAGGGTTTCTACCAAGGTAAGAGTAAGTCTATCCAATGCTTTGTTTAAGAGTAAATTTAATTTTTTTTTCCCGGAGCTGAGGACTGAATCCAGGGCCTTGTGCTTGCTAGGCAAATGCTCTACCATTGACCTCAACAATATGAACCAACCAGTACCCCCAGATCTCCCAGGGACTAAACTAGCAACCAAAGAGTACACATAGAGGGACCCATGGCTCCAGCCACATATGTAGTAGAGGATGACCTTGTTGGACATCAAAGGGAGGAGAGGCCCTTGGTTCTATGAAGGCTCGATGCCTCAGTATAGAGGAATACTAGGACAGGGAAGCAGGAGTGGGTGGAGCAGGGGGAGGAGGGATTAGATAGGGTGTTTTTGGAGGGGAAACCAGGAAAAGGGGTAACATTTGCAATGTAAATAAAGAAAATATCCAATAAAAAAGAGTAAATTTAATATCTTATCTATATTTGTCCATTTCTCTAATATCCATAATATTACTATATCCCCTCTTTTCATTCTACCCCCTCTCTTTTACGTAAGAAGGAAGGGTAGAGAAGAGGAAAGGAAAGATGGAAAGCTCTGCGTCTAAGCTCTCTAGATCCCTCCGTGACCAATGTAACATTTGCAGTTATTCCTTAAAATGACAACATATCTATAATTTTCAAAATAGCCAAAACCATCCACTCTAACCTAAGGGAGTGGGATGATGATCTTCTTTTGCTTGCTTCTAGCTGAATTAGGGTGAAGGATTCCCTTCTGGGGGCCCAGAGGGAAACAGGAAAGTTGGTTTTGTCAAAGGAAGCCTAGATGGCATCATTTACCCGCCAGTTTCTATGTGCTGAGAAAGTTCGTGGCTTAGCTGACAGTGTGAAAGGCTGGATGGGTGAGCTAGCTGTTCTGGAAATGTTCTGGAATCAGGTCTTTAGAGGAAATAGCTTTGATGTGGTTGAGGTAGAATCAAAAGCAAAGAGCTGGAATGGAAGGTTCCAGAATCTCAGCATCCCAGAGAGTAAATCTTGTCAGTGCTTTCTTTCTCCTCTTTCATTCTGCAATATACAAACCTTACAAGCAACACATAGCTCTGTAAAGACATTCATATGGAATGTGCAGGGTGAACAGATCAGTTAAGGAAGATCAATAAAGGAGACAACTGCCTTTCTTTAGAGGTTAGTTTGTTTTCATAATCAAACTACAATATAAATTTCCACTCATGCCATCTTTTTTTAATATAATTTTTATTTTCAATATTCTTTGTTTACATTCAAAATGTTTTTCCCTTTCCTGGTTCCCTCCTCCCCATAAGTTCCCTAAGCCCTCTTCTCCCATCCACCCCTTCCTACACTCCTGCCATCTTAAAAGATGGTATGTAATCATCAGTCAAGGGAATTTTGCACCAAACAAGTGTTATTGTGTTATTATCTATATAGAGACATTTATGTCTCAGCTGTTCCCAGAGCTGTCTCTGTGTATGGAGACATATACATCACCAAATACACATCACCTATCTTCTTGATCTTGTCAATCTTCTTTTTCTTGTCTATAGCCAAGGTTTTCATGGAGTTTCCCTTTGTCATGTCTGACTTTTATCAAGTTGGAAGGAACCCATAGCTTCCCTTTTCCTTTGGAAATGTAGGCATATATTCTTCCTCTCTCTTGTTTTCCATTCTGATGTCAGAACATCCTTAAAATAAAGAGACTGATTTAGCTAAGCAGTTTTTTTTTTCACAATCCAATGTTTTTCAGCAGTCATAGTAATGGGTTCATTAGCATTTTTAAAAATTAAGATTAATAAAAAACACTATGTAATCTATCTCCAGGGTTTTTTGTTGCCCACTTTGCATGTTAAGCATCTCTTTTAGAGTGCAATGAGATCTCTCCACAGACTCTTGTCCTGTAGGGTTATGTGATATGCCTGTAACATGTTTTATATTATAATATGTAAAAATTTGCTTCATTTTATTAAAGATATCTTCTAACAAATGTGTAATTACAGAATCAGCCTTATTTTGAAGCCAAGGCAATTACCCATTGAAATCCTGAATATATGTCTATAGTGTGATGCACATATTTCAGCTTACCAAACACTGTAAAATGGAAGAAAACCATTTTCCAGATTTCATTTCTTTGGGTACTTTTAGGGTTGCTTCCTGTAGGTAATGGAGTTTGGTTATATAATCAGCAAGTAGTCCATTGCCTCACAATTTCCTTGGCTTGTTGCATAGTAATAGAGAATTCTTTCTTTAAACCTTTGCTGCTAACATTGGGATTTTATAGAATTGCAAAGCCTCTAGTACACTTTCTGATCAGTTTCATGATTACCTGTGCCAAAGGGCCTAGCAGACCCAAACTGGATCTTATATGTGTTATATACAGTGGATGACTCCTATTCCTGATTATTTGTTGTAGCTGAGTAAATAGTGAATTCAATTCAGAATCATCCTGAATAATTTCAGCAGTCTCTATGGTAAATCAACACTTTCTGCATCTTAAGAGTCAGTAACTATATTTAGAGACTCTTGAAAATCTGACATCACCATGAGTATTGCATATAATTCATATTTTTGAACCAATTTGTAGGGACTCTGAGCCCCCTTACTTATATCTTCTGATTTATATTCTATGTTTCCTGATTTATTAGCATCAGTGTAAAATGTAGAGGCTCCAAAAATTGGAATTCTTTTTATTATACAAGGGAGAATCCAATTGGTTCTTTTTATGAACTGAAGTCACTTGCTTTTAGGGTATTTGTTGTTAATCTCTTCCATGAAATTACTGCATGAGTTTTGCCAGTGTTCATCTTGTGCCCATAATGAGGACATTTCTGCATTAGTAAAAGGTACCACTATTTCAGCTGGATCCATTTCAGCTAATTGTCAAAGTCTAATTTTTCTTTTTAGTATCAGTTCAGAAACCTTTTCTATGTAGGTTTTTAATTAAACCTTACTCTACTTATGTGCTAAAAATATCCATTCTAAGATATAATCTTCTCTCTTCATGAGAATTTCTGTAGGGGAAGGAGTAGAATGTAAGATAACTAAGATGCAGGCCTCTTTGGATCAATACAATCTAGATGTTTATCCTGAAATTTCCTTTCTACCAGAGCTAACTCCTCAGCTTCAGCTGATAATTTACTTGGGCTATTTAAATCTTTATTGCCTTGCAAGTTTTTAAATAAATTCCTTAGCTCTTGAATAACCAAGCCAATCACAGGTCACAGCCAGTTAACATCTCCCAGTACCTGCTAAAAATCATTAAGAGTCCTTAATTGTTTTCTTCTGATTTGTGACCTTTTATGGCCTAACCTTTTGTAGACTTATTCTATATCCTAGATAATAAATAGAATCCCCTCTTTGTATTTTTTTAGGGGTGATTTGTAATTCTTTGCAAGTCAAGGATTTCTTTTGTTTTGTTTTGTTTAATTCAGCATACATTCTTTCTAGGATATTTGTATCTGAATCAACCAATCAGATATCATCCACATAATGATAAATATTGGATTAAAGAAATTGTTTGCAAATCATCTCCAGTGGCTGTTGTGCAAAATATTGGCACAAGGTGGGGCTATTTAACATTCCTTGTTGTAGGACTTTCCAACGATATCTTTTTTACTGGATTCTATTAAAGGTAGATATTGAGAAAGCAAACCTTTCCTTATCGTGTTCATGTAGTGGAATTGTCAAAAACAATCTTTCAGATCATTCACTATGATAAGCCATTCCTTAGGCTGTAGGGATACCATTGGCTGAATAATCTTATTAACTGATCAGTCAACATCCTTTGTTTGCCACACATTTTTTAATGACAAATGTCAGAAAATTCCAAGGACTGGTGGATTCTTCTAAATAAGTAGCCTCCAGTTGTTCCTACACTAGCTGTTCTAGTGCCTGTAGTTTTTATTTTGTCATAGACCATTGATTAATCTATGGGTTGGTCAGTTAACCACGTTAGTAGTAAGGCTGTTGTTGTTTTAACAGCAGTGGCTTCTTAATATAAAGCCAAATTGTCAGCTACTGTTGTGTCTTGTTTATGAACAGCCTGGTCAGCCCATAACTGTCTTTGATAACATTCCTTCACTATTTTTTTTTAAATTAGAAGCCTGACCAATTTTGTGGCCTGCCACTAAAACTGAAGGGATATTAATCTGTGTTTTCCACTGTGGTAACAGATTTCTTCCCCATAAGTTTATGGCTATATCAGCCATAATTTTCCTATCTGATCCTCAGGCCCTGTACATTGAAAGCTATCTAGTACTTTGTTTTATTTGGGATAAAGTCCCAACTCCTTGAAACTGGATGTCTATTTCTTGAAGTAGCCAATCTACAGGCCAAGATATTGGAGAAATAATTGTGAAATCTGCTCCAGTGTTGACTATTCCTTCAATTTCAATATTGTTTACTAATATTCTAAGCTTGAGCCTTTGATCTTCTCTAGAAGTTTGCCAAAATATTTATTTTGACCCTTTTTTAGTTTTTTTAATCATTTTTTAATCATTTATTTTATTGAATATATTCTTCATTTACATTTCAAATTGCCTCAACCTTGCTATCTGGTCTTACAATGTCTGTTTTCAGAGCAGTGATATTTAATTGTCCTGAAGAAGAGAACTCATTCTGTCTGACATAAGGGCTTGTGAAAGGCCCCCCTGGGAGATTTTCAGTAAAGTATTGCCCCATTTGTCTATTGTTGCTCTACATTTCTTAGTCCAATGTTGGCCTTTGCCACATCATTTACATATTCCAGTGGGAATTAGATTACTTTTGGGATTAATTTTGTTTTCTCTGTGTTGCTTCTGAAATGACCCTACTTAGCACATCATGATATTTAAAAGTTTGGGTTGTCTCAAAGCCTCTAGTGGTGGTGTCTCCTATTAGGGTCATACCAGGCAAAGGAGGTCTAACACCAGCTATATATCCAATCCACTCATCTATTGATGCTGACCTTGCCCTCAATGATCTAATTACTTCTTTGCATTCAGCATGCCCATTTTCAAAAGCTAAAGACTTGTTTATAGCCTTTCTTGCTGACGGATCCAATACCACAGCTGAAGTCAACCTTTGCAAAAAGTCAGAGAATGTTGTATTTCATCCATGAAAGAAGCCATTGAAAGAACAAGTCCTTAGAAATGATTGCAGCATCCCATTATCCTCCTAGTCCCAGTGGTCTGCTCTTTGATAAAATCACTAGGAACTTAAGAAAAGTCTCTAATCAGAGAAATAAAGACAACAACCAACACACAGAGAGAAATGTGGAGGTGAAAATCAAGGCAAAAACCAAGTAAAACACTAATATTTCAAAACACTAATAATAAGAACCCTTGAAACAAAACCAGAGATCTTTGAGACTCAATATTCATTAAAGAACACCTAACATTAATGATTAAAAAGAAATAGAAAATAAATTTCAGACTATTTTCAAAAAAAGAAGTGAGAAAACAAAGATTTAAAGTTCAGTCTGAGGTTCCCAATATTCCAAATAAGAATTTGAGAAGACAAAAGAAACAATGAGGCATGGGAAAATATCTTAGTAATTTCAAGGAAATTATGATAACAGACAGTATCATCAACAACATAGTCAACTGGAGATCCCTAAAGACTGTCCCTCCCCCAAAGGGGGACCAAAAGAATGAATAAACAATTTGTTTTTGCTGAGGATAGCCAGGTTGGTAAAAACAATTTGCATCACAGAGACTTGTGGAAAGGAGGACACATTATTGGCTTACCATGTAGTAGGTTACTTGAGTGATTTTCTCATACCCCCAGGCATTAAAGGTTTAATCTAGCTGTGTACTTCATGAGTTACAATACCATCCTGTCAGACAATATGGAATCATTGGTGTAATGATGGCATAACTGTTAATGAGAGTAACCAACCTCTCCCTAATTGGATGTGGACTGGTGAACATGGTAAAAAGCTCATTACTGAAGTAGTTTTAGACCCTGGAGGAACCTAAGAAGGCTATTTCACTTAACCGACATGACTTTAATTCTCCCCCTTAACTATTTGTATTAAACCCACCAACAAAGGCTACTCTCTAAGCCTTAAACAGAGAAGCCTCTCATTGCAGTGAACAGAGATAAAGGCAAAGATCCATGAGTGCATAAGAGTTGAAGAATAAAAGATAACTGAGAATCAGCCTTAGAGAAAACATTTTTACATCACCTCTTAATACTCAGGCAACACTGCAGAAGAGGAGGGAGAGCGGATGTAGGAGCTATGCAAGAGGAAGAAGAGTTACATAATATTATCTTCTAGGCAGGATACAGCTTTGGAGAGCATGAATTTATAACAGCTGTACATACTTGTGTTGCAAGATATTTCCTATCCATTCACATTGAGACATTGAGGCAGTGAGAGACCAGTGATTGGAGGGGAGAGAGGAGAAGGAGCTAGGGGGAGAGAGACTCAGGGAGACACACAAGCAAGCGGGGGGGCGGGGGGACGGGGGACGGGAGAAGGCGAGAGAGACGTGTACCAGCATGAAATCAGATGTAAATTTATCTAAAGGTTAGAAATTAGGATAAGGCTTTTATCATTGTAAGTTGGCATCTTACAATTTGGAGTTTCATATACATAAATATAATTAGTCAACTAAGTTTAAGATTCATGCCAGGTAATTGGAATGAGTGGGCGCTGATAGTGAGATAGACAAGCTGGAACCACACAGATAGCCTAGGACCTCCTCTGGAGAGAGAGCCAGGCAGGCAGAACTGCTAGGGAGCTTGGGTCATGCAGAGCAGGACCCTGCCACGTTGTTCAGCACAGCCACAGAGAGTTGGCAGGGAGGTTTCTTTTAGTTGGTTGTTTGTTTCAATTATTTCCCATTACATACTTGCTCTGGATGACAGAAATCAGGTCCTTATAATATTCTGCTGTTGAGGAGGAAGGGATCTTCAGGACCCTACTACATACTGATGCTCCATAGATAACTAACCGACCCTAGGAAGGGGGAAGATGAAGTATCAAGTCGTGTACTGACTGGTAAACTCAGCAGGCTCTGATTGTTAGTACCGAATTCAGGGTCACCCAGATGGCCCTGATTAATCCTCCTGGGATACTAAATAAAAACCAAACTAGTGAATAGGGAAAAGAGATTTATAGGGAAGGGGTGGTGGCTAGAACAAGAGTAAGCAAACGGGATCTGGTGAAAGGACCAAAATGCATAGTGTACATTATGAAATTATGAAGGAGCAACATTGACTAAAAATGAATGAATGAATGAATGAATAAATAAATAAATAAATAAATAAATTCAGCTTCTATTGGACGCATATCATTTCACTGTACTGTAAAGCTGAAAATTTTAAGCTGAAGACCTTTGAAACTAACATAGCAAAATAAACTTTTAATTCAAAACCTCCTAAGAGATTTTCTTAAAAGTTCAGGTGATTAAAAGGATATAACAGCCTCATACGTATATGCAGTAAGGCTGGAGTGTCTTACAGCTAAGCATGAAACAAAACATCTGAGCAAGGAACTTTATGTCTCTACTTTTAGCGATGTATTGAACAACCACATGGAAAATTATGGATCAAATATCCTAAGTGGCGTTTGCAGAACTTTCTCATATGCTGGCAGCAGCTTGATACTCTCCAGTGCATGGTGTGTTCGTTAGGGAAAAACCACACGAAACAGGTTCTGATGAATTAAAGAACACTAAAGTTATACCTGGTATTATTTCTGACCATGAAATTACGGTGAAATTACGGTGAAATCAACAGCAAGAGGAACATTAGGAAATTCCTCTTTAACAATGGAAACACAACACATCATGGAACTTAGTGGGATGAAGTGAAAATAGTTCTGAGAGGATAGAGAGGGATAAAGTTTATATAGAAAAAAGAAAAATAATCAAAACAAATAGGCTAAGATTGAATCTCAAAATACTAGAAAGAAAAGATAAACTGAACTCGATATTAGATTAAAAGAAGTAGCAAATATCAATCCAAAAGCAAGTCTATAAACAGAAAATGTTGGTAAAACCAAGTGTCAGTTCTATGTTTAAAAATAAGATAAAAATTCTATCTATTTAAAGAAAAAAGTAGATGAAAGGGTCTAGAACTCAAATCATAAGTTAAAGTGGGGTGTATTACAGCAGATGACTCAGAAATTAAAACAAATGAATGTTATCGTTAATTAAATAGCAAAAATATAACCTATCAAGATTTAATGAAGTAGGAATGAAATTCTGGATTTATAATTAGATTGGAGAAGTAATTAAATGTCTTCCAACTGGAAACTTCCCAGGTCAAGATAGTTTCACACGTAGTTGAATTCTGTAATACCAAATATTCAAAGAGTGATTGCCAAACTCCTCCAAGTAAAAGCCACTAGAAGTACTTCCAAGAATGTGATATAAAGACAGCATTCTCATGTTACTAAAGCTAAACAGGCACCGTAACAAAAGAACATCTTTGATGAACATTGATATAAACCTTTTTAGTGAGACATTGGAAATTTGACCCCAGCAACCCCTTATATATCATGACCGAAGAGGATGTATCTGGATCATAGAAATGTAGTTGGACACTGGCCAACAAAAGAATGTGAATCAGAATTAAAGATAAAATCTGCACAATTGTTGCTAAGTACAAAAAATTTAAAAAGAAAAAAGCAAATGAACATTCAACAAAGGCCAGCATCATTCCCTGTTTAAAACAAACAAACAAACAAGCAAACAAACAAACAAAAAACTCAACAGTTTCAACATGGAAGGAAAGTTCCTCAACATATACAACCAGTTATGACTTAGTATAACTTCTTTTCTTGGTGTGTGATCTTTTTCCATGTTCCCTACAACCCTTGTGATATACCATGAGGCTCTCTCCAGGAGCGAGAAGATAAAATCACCCTAAATTGGATTCTTGGCTTCTAGAATGTAAGCTATATAAACTATCCTTTTAACTACACATCCTCACTTATCTTATTATAGCAACAGAAAATAGACTACTGTAATCAACATGTATTAAAATAATATACTTTGACCTTACCTACATATTTTTATAGTCAAATATTAGGAAACTAGAAGATAAGACGCATATATATGATTCTCTCCAGAGGAACTCATCCTGGAGGTTTTAAGCTTATTTTTATAAAGAACTCACTATTTAGATATTTCACAAGATATCATTGTTTTATGGATACATTTAGTTTATGCACAAATGTAGTGCTAAATTTGAGTATAAACTAATTTTCTATCCTAATATTAAAATTTCAGCAGTACACAATAACTACCTATTGTTGAATACCATTTAAGCAATTTTAAAAGCACATAAATCAATAACAAAAATCCCATATAACATGCAAACATAAAGACTTGCATTAAAATAATAAAAATATAATTATTCTCTTCAATAAAAGGTAGCAAAGATAATGGTTCCAAAATCTTAATTTATATCCATGGCATATTATTTATGAATAAACCTGTCTTTATTCCTTAATCAAAACTTTAAAATCAGAATGAAAACAATGAAAAACAAATTTCAAATTCAAAGATATTTTCAGACAGCTTAGTTTGCTTTCTAAATATCTGCTCTTTGCTCTCTATAGCCAAACATTGTCCAAAATATTGAGTAGCAATCCTCACAAAGTAGTAAATTATCAGTATTGAAATGTGTGTCCGCCTCATGTTACAGAATCCCAGATCCTTCCAACCAGGACATGAATAAATCCTTTCGGGAACAGTCTCCATACTGGATTTGGTACCTTCCCTGTTTATTTTATTAGCTCCATCAGCAATCAGTGCTATTATCACAGTGTGGAATGTATATGTGGTATGTGCAAATGCTATGATTTGTCATCATGTATGGTTTCAACAACCACTAGGGATCTTGGTACATTCTAGTTAATAAAGGATCGTTATTGTATTAATATAAATGTTTGAAAATGCAAATATTTTATCAATGCCTTCAAGTACAAGACATTTTATTAGTTCATATATCTTATGCATTGCCTTGAAAGCATTTTTCTCTGTGTTATTTGTCATCTTAAATGATTTACTTCTCTCTCTAGGGACATTGCTGGGAAAAGATATTTAGTATATTTTTTTCTTTAAAGAATGTTCAAAAGCTGCATTTGAACTGAGTATATTTCTCTTCTACATACAGTATCTATCTCGGTTCCCTTTTCTTCCCTTGTTTTGCTTCCTTTTTTATTTTTTTATTTTCTATATTCTTTGTTTACATTCCAAATGATTTTCCCTTTCCTGTTCCTCCTTCCCCATAAGTCCTATCCACCCTCGTCTCTCTGTCCATTCTCCAATCAACCCCCACCTTCTTCTGTGTCCTGGTACTCCCCTACAATACTGGATCAAGCCTTTCCAGAACCAGGGACCTTTCCTTCCTTCTTTTTGGGAATCATTTGACATGCGAATTGTGTCTTGGGTATTCAGAGCTTCTGGGCTAATATCCACATATCAGTGACTGCATTCCATGTGTTTTCATTTGTGATTGGGTTTCATCACTTAGGATGATATTTTCCAGTTCCAACCATTTGCTTAAGAACTTCATGAATTCATTGTTTTTAATTGCTGAGTAGTATTCCATTGTGTAAATATACCACATTTTCTGTATCCATTCCTTCATTGAGGGACATCTGGGTTCTTTCCAGCTTCTAGTTATTACAAATAAGGCTGCTAGGAACATAGTGGAGCATGTGTCCTTATTGCATGCTGGGGAATCCTCTGGGTATATGCCCAGGAGTGGTATAGCAGGGTCCTCCGGAAGTGTCATGCCCAGTTTTCTGAGGAACCCCCAGACTGATTTCCAGAGAGGTTGTACCAACTTGCAATCCCACCAGCAGTGAAGGAATGTTCTTCTTTTTCCACTTTCTCGCCAATACCTGTTGTCTCCTGAATTTTGAATCTCAGCCATTCTGACTGGTATGAGGTGAAATCTCAGATGCAGGAATGGTTCAATATACTGAAATCCATCAATGCAATCCACTACATAAACAAACTCAAAGAAAAAAAACACATGGTCATTTCATTAGATGCTGAAAAAGCATTGGACAAAATTCAGCATCCTTTCATGCTAAAAGTCTTGGAAAGACAGGAATTCAAGGCCCATACCTAAACATAGTAAAAGCAATATACAACAAACCTATAGCCAACCTCTAAATGGAGAGAAACTTGAAGTAATCCCACTAAAATCAGGGACTAGACAAGGCCGCCCCCTCTCTCCATATCTTCTCAATATAGTACTTAAAGTTCTAGCTAGAGCAATTAGACAACATAAGGAGGTCAAAGGGATACAAATTGGAAAGGAAGAAGTGAAACTATCACTATTTGCAGATGATATGATAGTAAACTTAACCAACCCCCAAAAAACACCACCAGAGAACTCCTACAGCTGATAAACAACTTCAGCAAAGTGGCCAGATATAAAATCAACTCAGGAAAATCAGTAGTCTTCCTATACTCAAAGGATAAACAGGCTGAGAAAGAAATTAGGGAAATGACACCCTTCACAATAGCCACAAACAATATAAAGTATCTTGGTGTGACTCAAACCAACAAGTGAAAGATCTGTGTGAGAAGAACTTCAGGTCTCTGAAGAAGGAAATCGAAGAAGACCTCAGAAAATGGAAAAATCTTCCATGCTAGTGGATTGGCAGGAATAATATAGTTAAAATGGCCATCTTCCCTAAAGCAATATACAGATTCAATACAATCCCCATCAAAACCCCAACTCAGTTCTTCATAGAGTTGAAAGAGCAATTCTCAAATTCATCTGGAATAACAAAAAACCAGGATAGTTAAAACTATTCTCAACCACAAAAGAACTTCAGGGGGAATCAGTATCCCAGACCTCAAGCAGTACTACAGAGCAATAGTGTTAAAAAATTGCATGGTATTGGTACAGTGACAAGCAGGTAGATCAGTGGAATAGGACTGAAGACCCAGAAATGAACCCACACACCTATAGTCACTTGATCTTTGACAAAAGAGCTGAAACCACACATTGGAAAAAAGATTGCCTTCTCAACAAATGGTGTTGGCTCAACTGGAGGTCAGCATGCAGAAGAATGAGAATTGATCCATTCTTATCTCCTTGTACTAAACTCAACTCCAAGTGGATCAAGGACCTCCACATAAAACCAGACACACTGAAACTAATAGAAAAGAAACTGGGGAAGACCCTTGAGGACATGGGCACAGAGGTAAATTTCCTGAACAGAACACCAATAGCTTATACTCTATGATCAAGAACTGACAAATGGGACCTCATAAAATTACAAAGTTTCTGTAAGGCAAAGGACACTATCAATCGGACAAAAAGGCAACCAACAATTGGGAAAAGATCTTCACCAACCCTACATCCCACAGAGGGCTAATATCCAATCTATACAAAGAACTCAAGAAGTTAGACTCCAGACAGCCAAATGGGGTACAGAGCTAAACAAAGAATTTTCACCCGAAGAACTTCAAAGGGCTGAGAAGCACCTTAAGAATTGTTCAGCATTATTAGTGATTACGGAAATGCAAATCAAAACAACCTTGTTTTGTTTCTTATAAAAATGTCACACCATGATACTTCTGAAGTGAGTAAAATATTGGTAAGCAATTGGGAACTGGAGACATTAGTTCTTCCATTTTATGTCTGAAGTATTAATTTTCTGTTTAACTTATTTTCCTGTTTTGCTGCTTTTAAGTCCATTAAATTCTCTTCCAAAAACATAATTTTCTTCTTTATTCACATGAACTTAGTCTCTCTGTGAATAGTAATCTCTGTCAAACATAAGAAAATCAGTTGGTCTCATTTTTTGTGTAACTGAAGTCCCACTTAGAAGCCCTAATGTGTGCCGCCCTCTTGTAGCACACCCCCCCTTTATTTTAGCAGCTTAAGCATTTCAGATTTTAAAGTCTTTGATCCACTTAGAGTTTATTTTTGTGAATGGTGAGAGATAAGGATTTAGTTCCAGTCTTTTTTATGTAGACAACTAGTTTTCCCAACACTTTGTTGAAGATGCTGTCTTTTCTCCAGTGTTTACTTCTGGCATCTTTGATAAAAATCAGGCTATCTTAATTATGCGTGTCTTCCAGTTTGTGAATCTAAATGTCCATTTCTGTGAGAGAAGCACACTGTCTGTATTTCTCTGATTCTGTAATAACTTGAAATCAGGTATGCCTCAAAAATTATTTTAGCTCAGGATTTTAGCTTTAGGATTGCCTTGGCTACCTAGGGTCCTTTGTGCTTCCCTGTGACTCTGTGTTTCTATTTCTGTAAATGACAGCCTGGGGATTTTTGTTGGGGTTGCATTGAATCTGTAAATTGTTTTTGGCAAGATAGTCATTTTCATAATATTAATTCTTCTAATCCATGATCGTGGGAGGAATCTTCATGGGAGAGATCTTCTAAATAGGACTTCAATTGCTCAGGAAATAACGATAATTGACAAATGAGACTTCATGAAACTAAAAAAAAAAATCCTCTGTACAACAAAGGAAATTGTCAAAATGCATCAAGGGGATCCTTACAGAATGGAAGAAAATCTTTGTCAGCTACACATCCAACAATAAAATAATATCTAGAATATCCAAAGAACTAAAAATCAAAACATCAAGTAAACAAATCAGTGAAAATGGGCTATAGAGCTAAACATAGAATGGTCAAAAGAATAAATACAAATGGCTGATAAACATTTTTGTATATGTTCAACATCATTAGTCATCAGGGGAATACAAATTAAAGCTATTCTTAGAGTCTATCTCACCCTGATCAAAATGCCTGTCACCAAGAATTCAATTTAACGAATCCTATTAAAGATATTGTAACTGTTTGGGGTTTCTATCTGCCTCAGTTCCCCCCAAAAATGACACAGGCTTATTTCTTTATTACCTAGGGTTTGTTCCCCAACTAGAGTGTAACTAAATTAACCCATTTATTTTCCAGACTATTCCATGTCTGCCACGTGACTGGTTACCTCTCCTCAGTTTCATATGACTGACTTCCTCCAAGTCTGGGTGGCAAATCACCCTGTACCTAATTTCCACAGTTCCTTTATCTCTGCCAGATGTCCCACATTTTAATCCTGCCTCAGCTTACTGTCAATCAGCTTTTTATTAGCAGGTGATGCTTTTACACAGTGCACAAGAGATGATCCCTAAAGTGTATTGCAAGAGAGAAACCATTACTCTGTGTTGGTGAGTGTTTAAACTGGTGCAGTCACTAAGATAATAAAAAAGCAAGAAATAAAGAAATAAAGCTATAATACTTGGCTATATATTCAAAGAACTCTATATCCTAATCCAGAGGTAGTTTCTCATGAGTGCTCATTGCTATTCTATTCACAATAGCTAGACAATAAAATCACCCTAGATGTCATATAGATAAACTGACATGGGATTAAACTAACCTCTAAACATTTGTTTACACTCACAAATATGACTCTCGGCCTTGGTCAGAGAAGCTTCTTGTTGCAATTAGCTGTGGTTAATAGAGACTCATGACTTCTAAGAATGCTGATAATTATAGGAATTGAGTGTCCAGCCTTAAATAGGTCATTTATATCATTTACCTCTTAAGCTTAGGGAATACCATGATTGGGGGTGGGGTGGGAAGGAAATGGAAAGAGAACTATGAAACACTGATGGGCATGACATAGCCATCAAGATAATAAGCTCACAGCAACTGTGGATGTCTGCTCTGGGACCTGTTACCTCAGTTTTTGGTAGGGGTTCATGAGTTCCTACTATGCTGACCTATTAGCTTCTGATGAATTCTTGAGGAAGAAGGGGGAGTGATGCATGGTCTTCAGTTCTGTTTAACTCACCAGATTCCATTGAATAATCATACATAAAACTCTGGTTATACATAGTCACAAAATGAAATGAAGACATGAGGGTGGATATGGGACTTCAAACAAGGGAGAGAGTTTTCAAGGGTAAGAAGAAGGTGGGAAAGAGTGGATTATGACTAATTAGAATGTGTGTGTGTGTGTGTGTGTGTGTGTGTGTGTGTGTGTGTGTATGAAATTCTCAAAGGCCAAATTTAATTTTTTAAAAAAGCCAAAACCTTAAAACCCAAAGGGTAGAGTTAGAGGAAGAAACATGCATGAATCCTCAGTGAGGACAAACAACTCTGTAAATTCAGTCTTGTTTATTAGATACAGCCCCTCATTTTGCTTCCTTGTGGGTATTCTCCATGTCTTTCTTGAGTCACTTTCTGCCATGTTGATAGCATTCCATTTCTGATCTTTGGTTATTGGTCCCTGAAAACACTATTAGGAAATAACAGCTGTTATATCAACAGAGGAATTTACCTTTCTGTGTCTAGGTAATATTCCTTTCTGGGGACATTTTGCCTGTAATGACTATCTGGAAAGACTGGCTATGAACATTGTCTTATTGTATTTGGAGGTAGTGACTGCATTCATTCATATAATGAATGTTTGTAGTAGAAACAGAATGTCTCCACCTTTCTATTCATCTTTTTTCTTAGATAGGCAATGGATGCAAGGTGGGTACATGAAAAATATTTTATCTCTGTCGTGATGGAATTAGTTTTACTTAAAGTAGTGTTATATTTATGAATATGTATATTTCTAAGAGGTATTGAAGTCATTGCCTGACATATGTGCCCTATTAGAAGAAGCGAAGTGTTGTTAGTCAATTTCTGATGGCAGATCATCTGTCTCCCATTTAGACAATGGATGTGCCTTCCCATTAGATACCATGAAAATGTTATCTTTAATAGTTACATGGGGATTGTCTCCCAGTAGGGCTGGTGGAACTCAATGGCAGCATGCTTATAGCTTTGTCTACTAAAATTTTCTATCCAGTAAATTTTTTTTAATCTTTGAAGCCACAGTATTTGAAAATTTAACTAGAAAAGGAGATGAAGCACAAGGATATAAACTATGTTGAAAAATCCCTTTCAGGGCCCAAGGAGCTGTAGAGGTTTGTCCCATAGGAGGAACAACAATATGAACCAACCTGTACCCACAGAGCTCTCAGGGACTTAACCACGAACCAAATAGTACACATGGATGGACCCATGGCTCCAACTGCATGGGTAGCAGAGGATGGCCTGGTCAGACATCAATGAGAAGAGGCCCTTGGACCTATGAAGACTCAGTTCCCTAGGGTAGGGGAATGCCAGGTCAGGGAAGCAGGAGTGGGTGGGTTAGTGAGCAGGGGGTGGGGGGATGGGATAGGTGGGTTTTGGAGGGGAACTGTGGAAAGGGGATAAATTTGAAATGTAAATAAAGAAAATATCTAATAAAAAAGAAAGAAAAATCCCTTTCCTAAGAATGCTGGCTACCTTTTCATTATGTCTCTCGACTGCAACATTTGTAGAGATCCATGTGTCCCTTAACATTCCTGTGGCATTGAAAATCCTTGGAAATGGCTTTTCGCTCAGCCTATTTTGATGAGAAATATGTAAACATTGGTTGGTTTGGGGAGGCCTCAGATGTTCTTGGGCTGTTTGCATCATAGTTGTGAGGAGCTTTTGTGAAAACGATGCTGCTCATTTATTGACTCCATTTCAGAGTGGGTGGGAATTCCTAAGTGATGGCTACTTTATAGTCAATGCAGACTTGGTATAGACCAGCAACAATGTACAGAGAATGTCTGCTGAGGATGGAGGACCACAGATGCTTGTGCAGTGAATCCATCAGGTTTCCTACCACAACTCTAACTAGCTAATGAAATATATTCCAGTCCCTCTAGAATTTGTCTCAGTTCTTAGATCTTTTATTCTTGTCAAGGTGGTTTGGATGAGCAACTGTCTAAAAATAATAACTAAATAATTCTGACTGAAACTTGGGAAAAAACTAGAAATTCAGGTTTGGAAGTACCAATTGCTATATTTCTTGTATTCCCTTTCATAGCATTAGACATAACTGAAGATTGAAGAAATTTCCAGAAGAATTAGAAAATGGACACAATTGCAGATCTTTCTCCCAAAATTATTTGTGCATGTAGTCTAAAGCAATGCAAACTGTTCTGGGTTTTCCACTGTACAATGAGGTGGTCCCTTGTGGATTAGTGGGGATTTCACCACACTTGAGGACAGCTCAGTCACAAAAATGGGCAACAGAACTGACAACATCGAAGGTTAGTGGCCAGAGAGAGAGAAGTGTTGGGGCCTTCCTGCATCAACTTAGAGGCGTTTATAGTGAGCAGAAGACAGCAGAAACTCTGATACTTCCATATTTCTTAATTCTATACCTCACTATACCCATTTACTATTTATGATGTCTAGGTATTTATTGGAAAATATGTAACAGTTTTTAAAAGTTGTTTTAATAAATACCTTTATGTGCCCATGAGTTTTATAAGATGATGTTATAGAATACCCGGCAGATGGTAAAATGGTTATTTCAGTATGCAAGATTAACTCATCTATCATTTCAGTTTCATTTTGAAAGAAGAGAGGATATAATACACATAAAATTCCCAGCATAATACAATTGGTTGCATGTTCTATTTCTAGACATGTCCATCTTACGAATAAGCTACCTCGTGTCTCTTAACCTTTATTCCCTCTGCTGTTTATGGTGATAACTTTCATTCCTTACCTCTGTGTATTTGATTCTTCTTTCTTTCACATATAAATGTGATTGTACACTATTATTTTCTTGCAGCCTTTTATTTTCACATAGAATAATGTCTTCTAGGTTTGTATTCTGGCAAATGGCAATATCTTCTATCTAGAGGCTTGGTGATATTTCATTATAAGTACATATATGCATCTCTGTTCCACACTTTCCTTGTCCAATTACCCACTGCTGTATACTCAGGGCCTTTCTATGCCATGACTACTGTGAATAATGGTGTAGTGAACTTAGAAGTGGAGACACCTTCATGGGGTAATAATTTTAACTGCATGAAATTGTGGGGCATCTATCTATACAGAAGGGAATTGCTGAAAGGTTCAGAAATGCTATATTAATTATCTTTTTCACACATCTTTTCATAATGGTCCCTCTAATTTACCTCTATTCCAGTACTGTACTAGAATGTTATTTCCCTGCACTTTAGTTGACAGTTAACATTTTTATAACAAACGTCCTAATGGTGAGAGATGATATATTACATGGTGATTTTAATTTGTACCTGTCAGTCTGTAAGACAATCTATATCTTCTTTGGATATAGATTTTTATAAAACATTACTCGTGTGTGTGTGTGTGTGTGACACACAGATATTTTTAACAGTGAAATGCGTTTAAGAACTCTATTTTTTATATTTGTTTTTTATTCATGTGTGTGTGTGTGTGTGTGTGTGTGTGTGTGTGTGTGTGTATGTGTGTGAGTGTATGTTTTGTGCCTGTGCATACCTGCCGGAGACCAAAGGAATGAATTGGATCACCTGGAGCTGGAGTTTTAGAAAGTTGTGAGCCACAATGTGGGTGCTGGGAATTGGACCCAGGCCCTCTTGAAGAGCAAGAAGCACCCTTAACCACTGAGCAGTCACTTTAGCCCCATTAAGAGGAATTAAATAAATAAGAGTATTATACCATGGTGAAAAAAATTAGTTGTTCTTAAAAATATTAATGAATATAAAATGTAAAACCAGACTCACAACACCCTTTAAAAATCATAATGCTGAAAATAAGGACGGTGGTTACATTTGTGGGTGATTATCAGAAGAACTGAAGGTTACCTACATAGCATTCATTCTATCGCTAGAACTGGGAACTATAGCACTCAAGTGTTATAGTGTGATAACTAAAAAGGCCACATGCTTCCATTTTGCTAAGTTTTCTTGATGTGTATGAATGTGCAGCCATCTACTCTCATACTGCTTGATAAGGAAAGGGAACATGTGCCACCATGTACAAAAAGCAGGTCAGACTAGATTGGAGCAGCAAACAGGAACATTTGTCAAATTTAACACTAAAATGTTATATAGAGAGATTCAAGATGGCGGCAGCCACCAGCACCCCTTGGGCTATGGTGCTTGGAGGAGCCTGAGAGACCCACAGAGGCTTCCTAGGGAGATGTAGTGGTAGAGCATGAGCTTGCAGAGCATGCACTATCTCAGGAACAACTCAGAAAGGTAGGCCTTGTGGAAAGATGTTTTAAAAGAAGTAGTTTCATGGAAATCCAGCATGCACCACAGAGAGAAGCACAACTAGAGATGCAGCAGCATACATGTGAACAAAGCTGCAGCAGACAAAGGAGCACATCCTTGCTTAGCAGGGTTAGTCCTCCGGCCACAGAGAGGCTCTGGCCACCACTGGCCAGCCTCACCTCAGGCTGCCAGCTAGACTGGTGCCAGGCCTGGACTGCCTCGTGAAGCCACTGCTGATGTGTTGGCTCCTTCTGCTTGCCTCACTGGAGTTAGGAGATCTTGAGCCATGGCGCTGCCTATGGGCTGCAAACACAATGGTTGTGCCAGGGGTACTGATGGGGTAGCCTGTAACGGAGGCAAGACAGCAGACACCAGCCTGGAACTTGTGGAGGTCTCCCTCTGGACATGCTGCCCAACCTCACAACCAGCCTAATTCTGAATAATAACAAGATTAAAGATAAAAATGCTTAATCTTCTGGATTATTAGTTTTGAAAAGGCTTTTGTGGCCTATGCTGCCATCCGAGGCCATGTTGTTGTCCATGATCTGTGCTGCCTCGGCGACAATTTTGATGTCCATGGTCTGTATTACCATGGACAGGAAGCTATGAAAGACAGCCCTTAGATTATAATAAAGATGGTGAAGCATGAAAGAGAGAGAGAGACAGACAGACAAGACAGACACAGACAGACACACAGACAGACATATACATACACACAGACACACACACAGACAGACACAGACACATACAGATAGACACAGACAGACACAGACACAGACACAGACAGACACAGACACAGACATAGACAGACACAGACACAGAAAACACACAGACACAGACAGACACAGACACACAGACACACATGGACACAGACATAGACACAGACAAACACAAACAGATACAGACACAGACACAGACAGACACAGACACACAGACACACACGGACACAGACACAAACACAGACAGACACACAGACACACACGGACACAGACAAAGACACAGACAGACACAGACAAACACAAACAGATACAGACACAGACACAGACAGACACAGACAAACACAAACAGATATAGACACAGACACAGACAGACACAGACATAGACACAGACAGACACAGACAGACACAGACACAGACAGACACAGACACAGATAGACACAGACACACACAGACACACACAGACACAGATACAGACACAGACACAGAGAAAGAGAGAATGTTATAGATGAAAAGCAAGGCTAGAGGAAGGGGGCAAAAAATGACAGAAAAAAATACAAATAAGCAATAGAAGATCATTGGGAGGAGGAAGGAAGGAAAGCAGATTCTGATATTGATCAAATAAGAAGAGGGAGGGGTCAAGAATTACAGGAACTAGTCTTCTAGCCAACCATTTCCAGTGTAGTTTCCTTCTATTTCACAATGGAGAAACCCGAGGAGCAAGGAAGATTCCATTCCTGAGACTCACTTATGCTAGGTACTAAGGTGGGTTAAAGAGAAAACTTTAAGCAGAATATAAGATTAAAGTTTAAATTTGCTAGGCCAACAAGTTAAGTAATCTTCTCAAGATGTCCTTTAAAGGTTCTGCCTTTGGGGAAAAGCTAATTAGCCTAGCAAAATGAGGTGCAGCTGTATGAGAAAAAGTATTCTATCTCCATGCAAGCCTACTACCAAGCCTCGGCAGCTCAGAGAAGGATATAGACTCTGCCTCCTTCAGCTGCAGAGGTGTTAGTTCTCCGACACCCAGCATGATGCACACTGGTCACTAGGAGGGCAAACATACCACTTACCAAGCTCACTTACCAACTTCACCCTGATAGGAGCCACCCAAGCCTTGGGTACGGCATTCTGCTCCTTTCTGGATTCCCCAGAGCAGCAATGTATCACTCAGCTTGTTCACATTTTCCCCTGGAAAAGAGGAGAGGTTTCATTGCACACTTGTATCTTTCTGAAGCACAAGGAGACTCAGCTGTACTCACTGGTGTCTCATTCTTGCAAAGACTTCTAACAGGCATTTGATTGTCCTTGTGCCAAGGTGAGGCAGACACTGGCGAACCTGTAGAGACATGATTCTCTACCATTAATGAATCTCTTCACCAGGACTGTGCCACCTGTGTAAAAGTTAACATCAGGGGAAACATTGTTCTCCTAACTCTCCCTGAATGAAGTGCAGTGCTGATCTTGATATGTGTGTGTATGGGTTTATAATATTATATATACATTATAATAAATATAAATAATGCAGATTATGAATACAACATATATACACAATGTATATTTGTGTATATATGTACATTATATAAAACATATACATTTTATTGTAAGTGCTAAAAGGATCTAATCCTGACAGATGGATGGAGATTCCCTGCAATACCATCCTTAGCCTTGAACAAGGAAATAATTAAAAAGAACCTCCCTTCCAACTCTTACTTCCGATCCCAGCGGGGTCCCACGGAGCCTCTGCAGTCCTGCCTGCCTGCCTGACTATCTCTCCAGTGGAGGTCCCAGGCTACTGGTGTGCTTCCTGTGTGTTTATCTCACTTCCACTGAGTGCCCACTCATTCCATTTACCTGGTAAAGCATGACTCTTAAATAGTTAACCAATTATATTTATGTATATGAAGCTCCCAATTACAAGATGCCAATTTACAATGATAAAAGTTTTATCCCAATGTTCTAACCTAAGACATTAGATAAACTAATGTCTGCTGCCATAGCTTCTTACAACCTCCGTCTCTTTCCCTTTCTCGCACTCCTGAGTCTACCTCTGACCTCCAAGCCTTAATCTCCACCTCCTCTTTCCTCTCCAATCATAAGCCTCTTACGGCCTCAATGTCATTGGATAAGAAATATCTTGTAACAAATGTCCAACGTTGGAAGTATAAAATCACACCTGTCACTTCATTTAATTTTCCCCATGATAGAGATAAGAAACCTTTCAAACATGTCTAGTTCATATAGGACTACCTAGTATCCAAGATGCCACAGTGGTTCACAGCCTTAACAAGGGCCCAGATTACACAAGCAGACGAATTTACAGGATACATGCAAGATATGTCAAAACTTATAAACATCAGATTTCTATCTTGTACAGACTCCAAATTTTGACTATCTAGGAAAAGCTCATGTTTAAATTTGAGTGTACAAATTAAGTAAGAACATCTTTGTGTTTAATACACCAATTCATGATTTTAAGGTATAATTAAGACAGTACTGTGTTTAAAATGAAATAGCAATGAATTATATTTTTAGGAACTAATCTCTTCTTTATAACCTGATCACTCTTGAATAGACTTATGTTGTAAACATAATAAAGTAAATCCACAGGCCACCGTCTAATTCACTTAGTATTCAAACCATATATACTTAATAAGATAAGCCCTAAAACTTTCTTCAAAATTCTATTAATTTCTAGTTACACGCAAAAATTTATTATTTAAAAGGAATATATATTATATGTAGTTATAGTATTGGGCATATTTTCTGTCTTTGCTACTTCCATTTTTTAGTGGGAAAAATGCCTGTTAAATTTAGTAACAATTTTATGTGAATGAAATATCCCATCTACAAAGTATGGACCTTAAATCCAGTTTTGATCCTATAGCATTATATTGCTGGAATAAATCTCTTCTGCCCATGTGCTTTCTTGTAATGCTATTGTGCTGGTGCTTACCAGCCTCCTCTAGGGGAGTGATAGATGGCCATGAGTCTTAACCCAATTCTACATCAAGTTCTTGCAAACCTCACACAAGCCTTTCATAAATCTGAATATTTTGCTGCTTTTGTGCAACTATTCTGTGAGCTCTAGATTGGTATTGCTCTAAAATTATGTATTATTACAAGCGCCTTTGGAAACAAAAGGGCTTTGATTGTTTCCATTAAGTGAATTATGTTTTCATATATTTTACACTGTTCTAGTGAGCATTGCTCAGCAACAAGTCTCAAAGAGAGAGGAAGTAGAGCATGTCTTCTTAGCATAAGATACTAATCCTCCACCCCATGCTGCTATCTGGAGAAATTCACTACAAGTCCTGTCTGGTCTCTCTCAGAAAAAGGATTTCTACTCACTGTGAGTGTTCCTTTGTGGTGTGTGTGTGTGTGTCCCCAGGTGTTTGTGTTTATGTGTACATGTGTTGTACTGTCTGTGTATATACATGTAAATTGTACATGTGTATGTGTATACACACATGTGCATGTGTATGCCAAGATTATATGCTTAAGCTTATATGTATGTATGAGTTCCTGTGTGTGTATATACATATGTATGTATGTGTGTGTGTAGGTATGTGTGTCCAGTAATTTTTGCATGTGTTTATGTATATGTGTGTTGTCCTGTCTAGATATCTGTATAAACATGTAGATTATGTGAATATATACATACAAGTGTGCATATGTGTTTATATATATATATATATAAAGCTCATGTTTATATGTGTGTTCACACTCATATGTGCATGCATGTGTATGTGTATTTGTATGTTCATGCTCACATACATGTGTGTGCACACATGTGTGTGACCCCAGAGGCTAGGTTTAAGTGTTGAAGTCCTTTAATTATCTTGACATCATTTTCTAAGATAAAATTTCTCTTGACCCTGGAGTTCACTACACTGCTTGAGCAGGTGTCTAATAAACCTCAAAAATTTATTGGCCTCCACCTCCCAGCCATCATTCTGGCCTTAATATGGGATTATGGGTGACAGAGTCATCTCCTTAGTTCCTTCTTCTTCCCATTATTCTTCTGTAAAACCAATCCTATTAACTGTTATTACAGCAAAGATGAAATGTGAGATGGCACCCATCCCTCAACTAGCACCTAATATACACAAAAAGAATTTTCACAAAGAAAATAACTCACGCTAATTTTTAAAACAAAAAACATCCAGTGAACCAGACTCGTGTGACAACACTGGACTTTTCTGCCCCTTACTTAAGATGAAGGAAAGGGGAAGCATGTTTGCAGGCACCAGTGTAGATTTCAGGATGAGAAAAGCATGCTTTCTCAGTCAGCCCTCCTTGGGTCAAGAGGATATACTTTTGGAAGACTGGTGTTTAAGGTAAGCCTAGAGCAAATACAAGTAACTTTCTTCTCCCTCTATGTAGGTTGAATAGATGTCTTTGGTTGATTCAGATAGAAGCATTTCTAAAAATACCCAAGATTCATAGCTCACTTCAAGATCAGTTCTGAATCCAGCAGAAGTTGTATAAGATAACCACATAACACAGACCTTCCCAACTCAGGATTTGACTCACAAGCTGTGCAAGCGTATTATGATAATGTGTTGGCATTGGCAGGAGCTATTTTTATCTTCCATTTGGCCCTGGCTTCCTGTGGGTTCCATGGGGAAGATGTTTCTTCACTCAGTCTACACAGTTGTTCTCACGGGTGAGATGAGGAGTGGAATTGAGCCAAATTTTTCTCATGGGCTTAATTTTTAGAACTGGGCTAAGGCGCTTTAAAGGCTGTTGAAAGAGAAATGAAGAGCAGTGAGACCCTATGAGAAATATGACCTTCTCAGCAATGCATAAGGCCTTGTCGGTCTGCTAGAAGCTCTTCTACCAGTCAGTCAACTTCTTTCAACCATTTCTTTCTCCTATACACATCAACAGCCACAAATCTAACCCCATTTTTTTTCATTTTAATCAAAGTGCTGAACCTGAAATATAAAAGTTATCAAGGTCCTTACAGAAATCAATAAAGAAATATTTGTTTCTCAAATACTTCTCTGAGCACAACCGCACACTACAGATATTATAAAATAAAAATTATTAAATTCCTATAATCAATTTGGCTTTAAAAGTTAACTTTAAAAGACTTTGAACCTTGAGATGGATGATGCTGTAGAAGAAAAGCAAAGATTAGTTAAAGCTGAGACACGAGATGTCATTACACACAACTGTATTAGACAGCATAATGTCTGATACTCTAAATTTTTAATAGAATTCAAAAATATCTAACACTGCCTTCGTGGATTGAATTATAATATAAATATACTCTAGGGAAAATGTAATTGCTCATCTGTTCTTGAACCTTCCATCCATAATGAATATTATATTGTGGCATGATTTTATAAAGTTAAATGTTTCTTTTGACAAGGAACATTTATCACCTAAAAATACTCAAGGCTTAGATTTTTTCCTGTCCTTTATCTTTTATGAGACTTATTTCCTGGCCTTTCCTGCTATTCTAGTTCCTGTTGTTGACTTTGTTACATGGAATGACATATGCTCTAACCACTGCACAGAATTGATGACTGTTCTACAGGTCTATAGTAGGGCTGTGAAAAGTTCTTCAAAAACAAGACTGAAAATTATGAATTTGAAGCATAGTCTTGTCTTTTGGTCCCTAGTAATTACCAAAGAATATATATGCTTGTCTATATGGCTCTCTGGAGAAGAACAACTACAGTGTCATAATAACATAACAAATATGCATTATTATTTAGGTTAAAAATAGACATGGGAATGGATGTGAGCCTATGCTGGAGTATCAGGTTGTTTGCTGATTCCCTTAACACTGGTGGACCAGACTCTTGACACTGTCATGTTCTGCTACCTTTACTGACATTCCTCCCACCCAACATGTCTCTTCCCAAGGGACATGGCAGAGGATACCAGGTCTAGTGATCCAATAGTAAATGTTCATGTTCTACTTGATTTTTTCATACTAGGCATCCAAGATTTGCATATGTTCAGTTTGAGGATGTTTGTGACACTGAAGATACTTTACATAATTTGGACAGAAAATGAATTTGTGAGAGTCAAATTGAAAAACAGCACAGGGATATTGGAAGACACTAGATCAAATGAAAGCCAAAGAAGGGAGGATCATGATATGATGATTATGACTGATATAGATATTGAAAGGCACCAAGGACTCACTCTTTTGATTACAACTGTAGAAATAGTAAGCTGGATGGAAAACCACAGGGAGCAGAAAGCCATTCCAACAATGATAAGCCAAACTTCTGCTGGGATATCTGTAGTCAGTTCTGCTTACTAAACTTCATCTGAAATCAGAAAAAAGAACAAAAGAAAGCAACAGAAGGGTGGGTGGATAGGAGGTTGGGCAGTAAGAAGTCTGTACAGATATTTTGATTATGGTCTATAACAATAAAAGAATTATCAAAAATGACATGGGAAGTTTAAATTCCCTTCATGTTTAAAAGTAAGCATTTTAGGACAAGTACAGAGAAAAAGGAGGTCGGCGATTGGAGAATGGGTGGAGAGAAGGTTTATGGGACATATTGGGAGGGGGAACCGGGAAAGGGGAAAACATTGAGAATATAAACAAAGAATTTAGAAAATAATAATAATAAAAAATAAAAAAAAGATAATTCAACTTTGTTCATGTGGAAACTAATTCCTGAATATGAACAGGTTTGTATTGACTCATGGGTTGCAGACTCATGATAAGTTACTGGATACTAGAATGTCTAAATATCAAGAAATAGCCACAGTCTCTA
This sequence comes from Apodemus sylvaticus, assembly GCF_947179515.1. NCBI lineage: Eukaryota > Metazoa > Chordata > Mammalia > Rodentia > Muridae > Apodemus > Apodemus sylvaticus. The sequence goes on from NC_067477.1 coordinate 47,890,672, forward strand.
ACAGAGCTTCTCTTAGTCTGTTTTAGCACAAATTCTATCACAAAGATGGTCCAATATAAGAATTTTCTTAGATGCCTCTTTAAAGTTAGTTCCATTTATGCCAATGGTGATAGGTCTTGCCTTGGTTTATTCCACTGACAGGATTTTCTGCTTAACTTTTTTTTTGTTTTATTGGCTTCAGAATTTACTTGCATATAATATGCAGTTTACATCTATCCTTCAAAAATACAGAAGCAGCTAGGTCAACATTTTCTAGGATTGGATCTTGCAGCATTTGGACAACTTAGGCAGAACATGAAGTAGAAGTAAGAGTTAATTGACTCTGAAAGGCATTTTCTCAGGGCAGCTCTGGAGCAAAGACTGTATGGCATCAAGAATATGACTGCTAAGATGACTAGTGAAAAATATTAAGAAAAAAATCGCTGACCAAGGTGAGGTTAAATGGAGACGTATTCTTAGTGTGAAGAATAAATGGCTAAGCATGTTGGCATAAATAAACTCCAATCCAAGACTCTCCAACAGATATTTAATTTCACAGTAGAATATAGAAAACATATCTCTGCTCAAGGTCATTGGAATTTTAAAGCAAATCATCATAACATTCCACACTGTGTGAGCAATGGTCCTGGTATCTTAGTTTAGAAATAATTGTGTTGAGCACTAAGAGTCTGTAAGTCTAGACAATAAAATATGATAGCCCTTGGAGTCCTTTTTCATAATATGAAAATGAATACAAAGTATGCAATTCATGGGATTTATGAGGGAGGTATATAACCAGGTTCCCAGAACCCCGTGTCAACTGACCCAAGACAAAGATACCTCTTTCCTAATTCATATCTTTGTTTAAATTGGCTAAGAGTAATGAACTTACATGAATAACTTAAGAAGGAAGTAAAGGGCCTATACTTATTTTGCAATTGGCTGGCTTTGTAAGTATGTGTATATGAAAATGTTGTAGTGTTTGTATTCAAGTCCAATTGATTCATTGTCCTGAGAGGTCACACAAATAATCTTTCCAGTAGGCAGAGCCATGGACTTCGTTTTGTCTTCTATCCTGTGTGGGCAAAGTATCTCTGAATACAAATGTACGTGTTTATGGCCTGAAGTCACTGACTTTCTTGAATATACAGAGGTCTGGAAAGTAAAGGTCTGGATAACAGAAGACAAGGAGTTCAGTATTAGATGTTTCTCAATAAACAGAAGTAAGTAAGGCATGCATCCCCCTAAAATCATTCACACATATCACAAATTATCTACAATGGAAGAAGCACTGTAAAACCAAGTAGGCCAAGTGTCTTTGTCAATTGATATTACTTTTATTATTGATCACCTATAATTGGCATCACTGGAACATGGAAGTGGTAGCCATAAGAGCAAAAAATGGTATGTGGTATGTATGAAATCAACAGTATGGCTTCTAATTTACCATAGTAGATTAAATCACTGATATATACTGTCACCTCTGAATATCCTATGTTTCAGTATTGGAGTCCAATGCTGGCAATCCAGTATGGCAAAATTCACCAGGCTTCTTCTATTCAAAAAAAAAAATAGTGGTTCATCTTACTCTTACAAGAATATATAATACTTCAACTATATTTTACCCTTTCCTTCTCATAATGTCTCAGGTAACATCTAGTCATTTTTCATTGCTATTATAAAATATCTGAGAACAATTTAGAAGTAGGGAGGATTTATTGGATAATGACTTAATATCATTAATAATGATCATAGGTATGGGGTAAGGCACAAATAATAAGGAAAAAGAATTTACTAGAGTAATGCATCCTGCCTCATGACATCCAAAGGCCAGAAAGAAAACTAAATAAATAAAATAAGACTAAGAGATAGCCTTCAAAGTTAGATCTTCAGTATCCTACCTCCTCAAACTAGACCCCATCTATTAGTAATCCATTCAGTTATGAACTCATCAACAGAATAATCTATCTATGAAGTTGGTGATGTCATGATCCAGTCACTTCTCAATAGGTGTCACCAGCCAAAAGGGCAAAACATCTAAATATCATTCATACAGAAAACCCATTGTACAGAAAAGATGTGGGATATTTATATGAAACGATCTTCAAAGGATTACCTCCATTATTCACCCCACTGCTTATATTACATTCACACCACCTAGTAGCAATGAATCTCATAAATAGCTAAAGTTGAATAGCTAAAATGAACTTTTTAAGCATAGCTGAAGTACTAGCTTATAGTAAACAACTAAAAGAGTTTATCCTTTAGAATGTAGAAAAGGCACTAACACAGAGAACAATAAGTTCATGTTATGGTCCTCTAGGAGAAATAATACTTGTATGTAGAAATCAAAGATCAAAACATGAATGAACTTCTTTAGAAGTTCTGCTTATTCATCTCTTCTCAATGTGTTTATATTTTGCTGTACTCTACTTTCTATGCGTGGGTGGAGATGGTGGTGGTGGGGATGGGGTATGTGTACATGTATACACAAGCATTTAGACGCAAGGGGTCAATGTTGAGTGCCTTCTTCAGTCACCCTATACATTAATTTTTGAAGGAGGGTCTCTTGCTAAATATGAGGCTTCCTGATGGGCTAGACTGGCTTTTGCACAAGCTCCATAAGTCTACCTGTCTCCACCTCCTCAGCGCTGACATTGCAGGGATGCACCATTGCACCTAGCTATGCGTGTTGGTCTAGCAGATGCACATTCAGGTCTTCATGCTTGCATGATGAGCAAGTTACTGACTGAACCATCCTCCTAACACCCTTCAAAACTTTCTTGAGCATGACATAAATTTAATAATATTTTCCATTTTAATTTTTTTAGACCTAGAATGAATTTTACTTTTCTATAAAATGTTACTTTTATATTATATAGTTTCCTTGTGTTTTGCATGTATATATGAACAAATATGCATATATTATAGAAATGTGGGGGGAACATATTTTTGTTTGTAGGTATACATACATGTGTGCAGCTGTACTTGTGGAGGCCTGAAGTTAATACTAGATTACTTTTTTCTAGTGGGCATAGATATTATCCTGACCTTCGTAGATTCTCAGTCTCTTGTTCAGTCACCTCATTAACAACAAATGCATGGAAAAAAGATAGCCTTTTCAACAAATGGTGCTGGTTCAACTGGAGGTCAGCATGCAGAAGAATGCAAATTGATCCATCCTTGTCTCCTTGTACTAAGCTCAACTCCAAATGGATCAAGGACCTCCACATAAAGCCAGACACTCTGAAGCTAATAGAAAAGAAAGGGGGAAGACCCTTGAGGACATTGGTACAGGGGGAAAGTTTCTGAACAGATCACCAATAGCATATGCTCTAAGAGCAAGAATTGACAAATGGGACCTCATAAAATTACAAAGTTTCTGTAAGGCAAAGGACACCATCAAAAGGACAAATTGGCAACCAACAAATTGGGAAAAGATCTTCACCAACTCTACAGCAGATAGAGGGCTAATATCCAATATATACAAAGAACTCAAGAAGTTAGACCCCAGAAAACCAAATAACCCTATTAAAAATGGGGTATAGATTTAAGCAAAGAATTTTCACCTGAAGAACTTCGGATGGCAGAGAAACATCTTTAAAAATGTTCAACTTCATTAGTCATTAGGGAAATGCAAATCAAAACAACCCTGAGATTTCACCTTACACAAGTCAGAATGGCTAAGATTAAAAATTCAGGAGACAGCAGGTGTTGGCAAGGATGTGGAGAAAGAGGAACACACCTCCACTGCTGGTGGGGTTACAAACTGGAAATCAGTCTGGTGGTTCCTCAGAAAACTAGGCACGGCACGTCTGGAAGATCCTGCTATACCACCCCTGGGCATATACCCAGAAGATTCCCCAGCATGTAATAAAGATACATGCTCCACTGTGTTCATAGCATCCATATTTATAATAGCCAGAAGCTGGAAAGAACCTAGGTATCCCTCAACAGAGGAATGGATGCAAAAAATATCGTATATATACACAATGGAGTACCATTCAGCCATTAGAAACAATGAATTCATGAAATTCTTAGGCAAATGGATGGAGCTGGAGAACATCATACTAGGTGAGGTAACCCAGTCTCAAAAGATGAATCATGGTATGCACTCACTAATAAGTGGATATTAACCTAGAAAACTGGAATACCCAAAACATAATCTGCACATCAAATGAGGTACAAGAAGAAAGGAGGAGTGGCCCCTCGTTCTGGAAAGACTCAGTGTAGCAGTATAGGGCAAAACCAGAACAGGGAAGTGGGAAGGGGTGGGTGGGAGAACAGGGGGAGGGAAGGGAGCTTATGGGACTTTCAGGAAGTGGGGGGCCAGAAAATGGAAAAACATGTGAAATATAAATAAAAATATATCGAATAAAAAAATGTCTTAATTTTTTTTCATCCAGAATGTTGATATTTTCAATGACAACTTCATTCAGAATTACATAGTCCATACTGGGTGAAGCAAATACCTCATGATACTTTTACTTTAAGAAATCAGATTATGCTAGTAACATCTGAGAATACAATTGTATTTTAGCAGATGACAGTGAGAGATATGTTTACTAATTTTAGTTTTAAATTCAAGGGTTATTGTGGAGAAAAGACCAATTTTAAGAGTATTCAAATATTAGAAGAAAGGCTAAATTTTCATAACATAACCTAAAATAAAACATGCTAATCTGTTGAACTGGGAATGTATGCTCTAATTCCATGCTATCACACTGGAAAGAATCCATAATAACTATTTGTTGAGGATTCAAACATAGTATTGAACCAGTTGACCGTGAGAGTACTTAATGAGAGAGAGTACAAGATTAGTTAATTCTAAGAGAAAAATGGAGATGACCTCTGAGATTAGTTTCTGGTCTTGAAAACAGTAAATTATTTCACAGGAAATGGATCATCATTGGGCTCAGACCTCAAGATCGTTTTTTCTCTTCTTGTGCCAATCTCTGATAAAAGTTATCTCTAAGTCACAAAGTCTAGAAAGGAAATGTATTCAATCTGCTCTGTGAACATTAATTTCCAAGTACATTTCTTACAGTTCAATACTTACAATAATGCACTGTAAAGCAGGGCCAACTATTAGCACATTAATTAGTAATTCCTTTGTAGTTCTATTGAAATAGATAATTATTTTTTGGATTAAACTTTGTACCCTAAGGACTCCAATTTTCACGCTGAGTCAGAACTCTTGTTATAATCACAATGTGTAACCACTACGCATGAGCATATTTGCACATGCTCTCTGCATTTATGTATTTTATCTGGCACTTAGAGGAATAAATGGCTATAAAGCATGAAAGAATGTGATTGGCAAAAAAAGCATAAATATAATCCAGCCTCTCAAATTTTCCACAGGCTTTTGGGCATTGTGTAACTGCTTGAAAGCAAATAATCTCTTATCCTCCAGTCTATACAAGCCATGGTTTACTATAAATTGTCTTGACTTTCCAAAACTCTGATACCAAACATTGTGTATATGTACATTTATATTTCATAAAATTCAGAATATACATGAAGAAATATTATGCTCTTCAACTAACTGGGCGGATTTATTCTGGGAGAATTCTGTTATCCTCACTGAGTTTGAGCTTTCGTAGGTGTGTGTGCTAACTTTCTGTCTCTCTACACATTCAGGAAGACTGGTGAGAAGTGATTTCCTTTAGAGAGACTTAGCTAATTCAACTGAGAGGAAAGCTCCAGGTTCTTATTTAGCTTCCTAAAAAATGGTTGCACTTTGTGCGTGTTCAAGAGTCTGTACTGTTTTTTATATAAAGTAAGTTTAAAAAGCAATGTATTGCTGAAGACCTTGTTCACTTCAGAAACAAAGTCCAGGAGTCCCCAAGTTGGAACTAAACTGTGTGATCCCTTCCTGAGGACTAGCTTTTATGGTACTAGAAGGTACCATGCAAGCCTCCAAACGAAGGAAACAACCAAAAGTTCTACCAACTTTGATGCCTATGCACCACAACAATGACCTGCACAGCATGATAACCGTAGGGCAGTGATGACACCCATATCTTGGGGATAACCAACAGCCTCTAGTTGGACTTAAGACACAATGAACATGAGGAAAATGGCACCTGTCACTAGAAAGCTAGCTAGTGAAGTCACGGATCTTGGAAAGGAATCTACAATCATTACTAATACTTTACTAAAGCACCATAATCTCTGAAAATAATTTATAAACATTTGCCCTTATATTCACAGATAAATGTAGTCTTTACTCTTCATCAAGGAAATATCTCTTTGCAACAGAGACTACCACAGGAAATAACAACCAATTAAAATACAGAGTTGTGGGATCTGTGCCAATGGACCAAGCTACAAAACACTCCTATACCCAAGGGTCAGGAAAGATTGTAAAAACCAGAGGATCTTCAGAGTTTGGGCTTTCTTCCTCACATCCTCATGCTTCCAGAAATAAAACTCTGACTCAAAATATATTTACAAATACTTAAGCCATATAGCTCTTCTCTGACTAGATTGTAACTTTAAACAACCCATTTATTCTAATCTACATTCTGATGCATGGCTGGTTACCTATGGTCAAGAACCATCTTCCAGGTGAATTACCACATACCTCACGCTACCCAAGAATCCTTCCTGCCTTCAGGATGTTTCACCTTGTGTTTCCTGCCTCAGCCACAGACCATCAAATTTATTATTGACAGGAGTCATATCCATACAGACACAATATGTTTTCTCTACAAGGATCAGGGAGTTTGCTGTGAAACTGTGTCTTCTCAGGAATCTCAGATTCTATATCACAAAGTCTCAGTAAGAGCACTACCTATACATTAGCTAAACAATGGTGACACCAATCACCATGCCAAAGGAGAGGAGAGAAAGCCCACAAGGCCTCAAGCATATACAAAGAAGTATAGGCAAGCAAGGAATGATGAGAATAGGAGAAATAGTCTTTCCTGAGAAAGAGGACACCAATTTGTTATCAACACCGAATTTTCAGCCTTGAAAAGGTGTGTGTGTGTTTGTGTATGTGTGTGTGTGTGTGTGTTTTATACAAACAGGTTATGTTTGGGAAATATAGGCATATTCATACATATGCAAGTACTAGCAATTAATGAAAACCAGAAGCCATGACAAGGAGTGAAATATGGTAGGACTTGGAGAGAGAAAATGGAAGGAGATGTGACATAATAATATGATCTCAAAAAGAATAAACTGCTTTGTCCTATTCCCAGTCTTTACTCTTTCGGTTCTTGTTTTATTTTTCCAGCTAGTGAGACATCCCAGGAGACATAGATGTAGCTTTGCTTATGTCCAGCAAGAATAAACCTTCTGCATGGCTGACTTTAACCTTGTAGCTAATCAAATAAAGCTCAGTAGCTATCACAACAAACAATGAAAGCAAATGAGGGGGAAACAAGGGAAGGATTTCGAAGGTTTGCTGACACACTACTGTAGCTGTAGCCAATAACTTTCTAGGAAAGAAAGACACAAAAAATGGTAACATTTGGCAAATATTTAACCTTTGATCTTGTGCTAGGATCTTGTGCTATGAGATGACTATAAAATAGATTTTATCCTGTGGGTCATTGAATCTGAGTGATAATGTTCTCATGCCACAGGAAGGAAGCTGAAGTCACGAAAGCTCTCTCCAACATATCTCATTCCTTCCTCATGTGATGATTTCTGTGCTGTTCAATGGAGACATAGCAAAGCTTTTTGTGAGGATCAGTCACATTGTCACACAACAGGGAAACAGACACACACACATGCACACACAAAGACACATGTATACACACATATGCTCACACAGATACAGATACACACAAAGACACATGCACACACAGACACAGACACACACACACACACACACACACACACACACACATACCCTGCACAAAGCAAAAACACAAAGCACAAAGAAGAAGATATGGAGACAAAAATGGACAGACAAGAGACAAAAAGTGCAGAGAGCATGAAATAGAGAACTCAAATCTGGACTTGTTCCTGGTTAAATGATCTAAGGGGTAATTTTTATTTCTTTCCTTAATGTGACACAGATGCATTATTGGTGACTAATGTGCTTAATGCAAACAATTAGCCTTTCCCAACAAAAGAATCCCAACAAAAGAAGGTTGGTATATGAACTACCAACCTTTTGAATATATAAAATTCTTACTGTGAGTTTCAGCATCTTGTTTCATTATATCAACACCTTCTTCTATATCTATCAGTGTTTCAACTGAAAGCATGAATCTATATATGTCAGTAAACCTATGGTAGTCTTACTGCATTAAACTACCTAGCAGAAATCAAAAAGTTCAAAATTGAAAAAATGGGCATAATTTTTGGATACAGTGTGGAAAACAGACTGGAGGTGTGGCTGGTGCAGAAGGCTCCACATTAGACTTGAAATTTATCCTGTGTGGAAACCTCAGTGTGTACACAATTAGTACTCAATATACTCAGTTCTGAAAGGTTGGTCCTGTCATACATGTATTTATTGGAAAATAAGAAAATTATCATTAACATCAACATCATCACTATTCATTGAACATTTTTTAAGCAATTATCCCAATATGTATTACATTTTTGAGACCACCAGTGATTCATTCAGGAAGTAATAATATCATCAAAGGAAAAGAAGTTTGGGACAGTGGGATCCTGCATATGTTATTAGTCTTGTTAAGAAGAGAGCTGGGGTTGAACCCAAGAGGCAATAACACTAACAACTTTATTACTTTTCTAAACAGAAGGAAAGACAATACAAAGACCTTTTCAGGAGAGAACAGAGCTTTTACTCCAAAATTTTCATACTGGGCCATTTACATTCTCCAAGGTTTTATAGGCAAAGTCCTGAGTAGGCAGAGTTCTGCCAGTCTTTCTGCATCTCATCACTGGTTCCAGTGGTCCATATGCATCCACCTGCCACATTCATTTCCAGCCACTTCCTGACTATCCAATCATTTTTGTCCTTGTTATGTCTAATCTGCAAGGGAAAGATACATATTCTTTAACGCATAGCTCAAAATAATCTACCTTTCTTAAAGCTTGGTTTCTCTTACATGTGAACCCAAAAGACACAGTTCAGTGACATGCTTACCAACATATTTTTACATTATTGTAGCTTTGTAACTTTTATCTTAAGATAGCTCTAGGATACAATGAGGTTGAAAGAAAATGTCCAAAATCGTCTAATGTACCCTTTCTATAGAGTTCTATAAAATTAGTATCTTGTAAAACCATTGTGCACTGAAACTAGATAATTGGTAGAGTGAGCATCACCTACATGAGATTCCATAAGCTAATGTCTGCCTCTAGGAATGTGAGTTCTCATTTACATAAATTGTTAGTGAGCTACCTTAGGAAAGAACAGCCTGGGATGTGATAACCTTAGCTGGCTTACAAACTGCATGGAAAACAGCTTAATTATGCGAATACCATACCTACTATGGAAGTAGGCACGATTCACGGAGGAAATTTACATGACTTAGCCAACGACACTTGAAGTTCAGTGAATGAGATATGGGTAGTAAGCAAGTGCTATCAAGTGGTTCTTACACAGATGCACCCTATGACTGAGTTCTTAGGAAAAATGGAAGGAAAGAAAGAAGACAAATTGTGGGGTCAAATTGGAGCTTTAATTCTGGATTCATCCCTGATTGGTAGCTTTGCAACACTGGTGACAGTTCATAACTTCTCTGAGCTTTAGTTTTCTTGTCTGCACAGTGGGAAAACTAGTAATAACACCGTAGGGTTGTTTAAAGCTTATATTGAAGAATAAACAAAAGTATCCATTATTAATTAAGATCTTAAGTATGGTTTTGAATTTTTCAGATCATGTAAAGCATGCAGAAAAGCTATAGACTTAGCTTCAACACCAGACTCTGTCTGGAAAAACATTAATAAGAGATTATAAAACTCATGAAATGGAAATATTGAATGGAACCATACTCTGTCTAATACTTTTAATTATTGATTATATTTTAAAATGTTAGTTTAATATTGCTTTTTAATAAGCTTTTATTTTTCTCATGCTTAGTACACAAAATATTTAAGTTATTTACTACCCTAGAGGCAGATTCTAAGATAGAGTTTAATTTAGCTAGCGTTATGAAAGAGTTGGTTTCTCATCAGAGAAATTACATATGTTTACTATTTTCTCTTTCAAAAACAGATCTTTTGAATTTAGTATGCAAACTGGTTGGAGATCTTGCTTCTTGGGAGATATTCTCTACAACCCCTTCCAATGTCAAAAATCTGTTATAACTTTTGATCTCTCTTCCATCTCATGATCTAGTAGGCTACACTGCCTTTTTGCTTCATATGAGACATTTTTCAAATGAGATATAATATGAGCCTAATACAAGCGAGTTTCGTTGTTATTAAACTGTATTGATCAATGAAGAATAATGATGCATGATCTTTAGATTGTTTTGCAAACATAATTTCTAAGTAATTACAGATTCACACGAAGTTGCTTTGAGAAATGGACAGTCCCTTCACTCAGTACCCGCCAAGAGGATTATCAATGGGAGGGGAGGCACTTGGTCTTGTGGAGGCCTGTTGCCCCAGAGAAGGGGGATGCTAAAGGTGGCAGTAGGCGGGTGGGTGGGTGAGCAGTGTCTGAGAAGCAAAGGGGAGGAGGTAGGGGTTGGGGGTTTCTGGAGGAAAGACCTGGAAGGGGGCCAACATTTGAAATGTAAATAAATAAAATAAGTAATTAAAAACTAAAAGCAGTAACAAAGTAGTATTTTTTTTTAAAGAGGATTAACTTGCAGAGATAACAGAAGCAGGAAGTGGGTGTTGGCACAAACCACCAACCTTGTTCCTGTCTCACAATTTCAAAGGCATTTGCTCGCGTCTGCTCATCAAGAATGCAGGCATGTGAAATTCTATGTAATTGGATGTATCTCTGGATATAGCCACCACTACAATAAACAGAACTGTTACAGCCCTAAAATACTCCCTTCTAGCAATACTCCCTTTTATATACCCCTTTTCTATTCCCTAAAGCAAGGACCTACTAACTTCTCTATTATCTTACATCAATTATTTATGGGAATAGAATCCTACGTATATATTTTAAGACTGACTTTTTGAATTATGGAAGGCTGAAAGAAGCTATGTAGAAGGACAACCCTGTAGGAGAACCAGCAGTCTCAATTAATCTGGACCCCTGAGGTCTCTCAAACACTGGACCACCAAACAGGCAGCATATACCAGCTGATATGAGGCCCCCAACACACATACAGTAGAGGATTGCTGGGTCTGTGTCCACTATGATGCACCTAACCCTCAAGAGACTGGAGGCCCCAGGGAGTTTAGAGGTCAGGTAGGGTGGGGTATGTGGACATCCACGTGGAGACAGGGGTGTATAGATGAGGTATGGGATGGGGAACAGTTAGAGGCTGGACAGTGGGTAATAAAATATGGAGTATAAAAACAATAATTAATTAATTAATCTTTAAAAAGACCGACTTTTTTTTGAATTGCCACATACTATTTGTACATTTTAGTCTAATTTATTAGTCTCATCTTTTAAAGTTCTACTTATGAATAGAACATCCTGCCTTTGTCTTCCTGTGTCTAGTTTATTTCATTGAACATTGTATTCTCTAGTTCTAATCATTTGCTTCAAGATTTCACAATAGAATAATATGCCATTGTGTAATCTCTCCACATTCAAGTACCTCTTTGGAATGCTGCCTTCATACCTGGAACTTGGCAGAGTCAGGAGTTTGCTCTATTTTCAAGTTTTAGGAAGCTTCAGTTACTTCCCTCATTGGCTCTCTGAATTTCCATCCTCCTCATCCTCATGAACATTTTGTTACTTGATTTTGCTTGTTTTATAACTATCATACTAAATGGGGATGAAATAATTCCCTTTTGTACTTCTGATTTACAGTCCCACTGAGGTTAATTATATAAACATTTTTTATATATTTCTCGGCTGTTTGTATTTTGTCTGTGTATGACTTTTCAGATCACTGGCCTGCTTTAGCTGGACGGTGTATCTCCTGCCAGCTTTCTCTCTATAGTGTTTTCAAAACCAGTGGAGAAAAGACAGCTTTGAAAATATTCGGTAATGGGAAAACTGGATCTCCATATGCAGAAGACTGAAATTTGGCCTTTCCCTCACACCCTGTGCAGTATTCAACTTAAAATAGACCAAACATGTAAGTATAGGACCCAAAACGTCTAAGAAACTACTGGGAAAGCATATGAAAGGAACACTCCAGAACATAGGACTGGACTCTGACTTCTTCAACTTTAAGCATTGGAAGCAAAAGCTAAAAGCAATAGGCAAACAGGATGCTATCACACAGACCTCATAGGAGGAGAAACAATAAAAAGTTAAAAGACACCCTACAGAATGGGGGACATTGCTGACTATTGATTTAACAAATGAACAATACCCAGACTAGTTAAATGGAATGGTGATGCACATGCCTATAATGTTAACATTTGAGAAGTTGAGGCAAGAGGATCATTGGTCCCACAACTACCCTGGGCTACGTCACAAGATCCTGTATCAACAAAAATGAAATGTATAAGTAAAATAGGCCAATAAAAATCAACCAAATTGTAAGAAAATCAAAATTCTAAGTTTCTTTACTTAAAACGTATGCTGTAGATCCTACCAGATTATTGCAGGTATTAATATTCTTTTCTTGGGTTCACATACAATGCTCCTGTGCTTCCTCTTCTCCATGGTCAATTATAGTTCTTTATGGATTTATTACAAACTTGCTATTCTTTTCAGTGAAGTGTCAGTTCCTGTCTTTCCTTTATTTTTAGAGTAAACTATTTCTTTTTTCCCTTTTCTTTCTTTCTTTCTTTTTTTTTTGAGTGAACTATTTCTTAACTTTTATGATGCTGTATCTTACACATGAGCCTTTGGTCAACATGCAATTTGTAAATACCTTTACTGAGTCCATACTTCATCTAATTCTCTTCACAAATTCTTTAAAATATTCAAAGTGTTACTTTTAATGAGATCCCCACATTTTTAAAAACTTTTCTTTCCTAGGCTATTTATTTAAATAAATATAAAACACATTTATCTATCCTACTACATAATAGATCTAGAATATTCTTTTTTGGTCCATGTGTGGAAAACTGAATACCTGGCCCTTGGTGCTATGGAGAAGTGTGGAGCCCATGAAGGTAAAAAAGTGGGAATGGAAGATGGGATACTAAGGATGTGCCCTTGAAGAAAAGAGATACCCTCCCTTCCTGTTCATTCTTTCCTTCCTGACCGCCATGAGGTGAACAGGCCCCTCTGCCACACGAGCTCTACATTGCTTGGAGAATCTTCAGGATATTCTGCCCAATCATGGTACTACAAATAGAAGTTATTTTATACTTTCTTTTCCAGTCTGAGTTATTTTTACGGATTTTTTTCTTGCATTATCACATTGGGTTTAAACACCAGTGTTTCAATAAAAGTCCTGAGAAATGACACTTGATTCATTCTCAATCATGAAAGGACAACATTCATTTCCCACTATTAACTGTGACACTCACTGTAGTTTGTTTTGTGTCTTTTATGAGGATGTTTGCCCTCTGAATTCATAAGAAAATGCCTATCATGGATCAGTACTGCCTTCTGCCAAATAATCTCTGTGTCATTGTGTATGATCCTGTGAAATGCTGTCCTTGCTCTGTTGATATAGAGAACCATCTTAATTCAATTTCTAAAAGGAAGCCAGTTCTGCATTTTAGAGTAAATCTCTTTGTTCTGATACATTAATCTTTCACACTTTATTGGATTTGCTAATATCTTCTTAAAGACATTTAATATAAGTTGAAAAAACACATCATTTGCAGTGCCATTTTCTTTCTTTGTACTATGTTTGTGTGTTGGGCATTAAGATAATACTGGCCTTATAAAATGTGTTTCTTCCGATGAGAAGTTGATATTAATTATTCTTTAAATCTTCACAAAACTTCATCAGTGAAACTATTTTGGCCTGGAGTTTCTTTTGAGGGAGCCTTCAAGCAAAACTGTTTCTTTAATGTTTATATGACAATTCATTTTTTACTGTTCATTTTAGCTTAATTGAAGTCTGGCCATTTGTGGTTTCCAAGTAATTGGAGTGTTTGTTTTTTTTTTTCCTTAGCTAACCTGGGAACAATTATGTGCCTGTTCATTTTTATCTTGATTTTAATGCAAAATCTGCTCAGCAATTACTTACCTATCTTTATGATGAATAAGGTTATCTGAACCATATTTAAAATTATTTTTGGTAATTTTACTTCACCAATATTTTAAAAGTGTTTGTGATATTTTTATGTCTATATATTATTTAAAACACTAAGACAAGTATACAATACATCTAGATCTTATCCATCTATCTCCAGTTTCCCCAGACCCTTCTTACATTTCTCTCTCCCAATTTCATAACCGCTGAGTCCATTTATTGATGCCCATATGCACGTATGTGTAGTCACCCACAGAGGCATGGGCAGCCTACCAGTAACCATCTTTAAAGAAAAGCTCCTTTTTCTCCCCCGGCACCCACCAAAGTCAATAGCCCCTCAGCTAGGGAAGGATGCAAGACAGTCTTCTTCTGTCCATGTTAGAACTTTTAAATGTCTTGATCTTATGTTGCTCTTGTATTGAAAATAGTAGCTGCTTATGAGTTTGCATATGCTGTATAAGTGACCTGAATGCTGACTGCCACACCACACCACATTTTGTATTTGAATAGATTTTCTTCCCTTTCCTTTCTCCTTTTGTATTATTGATGACAACTCTAAGAGATAACACTGAACTCCACCTCTAGAGCCCTTCCACTATCTTTACTGATTGACAGAATTTCTTTTAATTCCAATCCACATAAATATGGAACTATTCGAAAAGAAACTGGGGAAGACCCTTGAGGACATCGGTACAGGGAGAAAGTTTCTGAACAGAACACCAATAGCGTATGCTCTAAGAGCAAGAATTGACAAATGGGACCTCATAAGGTTACAGAGTTTCTGTAAGGCAAAGGACACCATCAAGAGGACAGATCGGCAACCAACAAAGTGGGAAAAGATCTTCACCAATCCTACATCAGATAGAGGGCTAATATCCAATATATATAAAGAACTCAAGAAGTTAGACTCCAGAAAACCGAACAACCCTATTAAAAAATGGGGTACAGAGTTAAACAAAGAATTCTCACCTGAAGAACTTCGGATGGCGGAGAAGCATCTTAAAAAATGCTCAACTTCATTAGTCATTAGGGAAATGCAAATCAAAACAACCCTAAGATTTCATCTTACACCAGTCAGAATGGCTAAGATTAAAAATTCAGGAGACAGCAGGTGTTGGAGAGGGTGTGGAGAAAGAGGAACACTCCTCCACTGCTGGTGGGGTTGCAAATTGGTACAACCACTCTGGAAATCAGTCTGGCGGTTCCTCCGAAAACTGGGCACCTCACTTCCAGAAGATCCTGCTATACCACTCCTGGGCATATACCCAGAGGATTCCCCACCATGTAATAAGGATACATGCTCTACTATGTTCATAGCAGCCCTATTTATAATTGCCAGATGCTGGAAAGAACCCAGGTATCCCTCAACAGAAGAGTGGATACAAAAA
Source organism: Apodemus sylvaticus (assembly GCF_947179515.1). Classification (NCBI taxonomy): domain Eukaryota; kingdom Metazoa; phylum Chordata; class Mammalia; order Rodentia; family Muridae; genus Apodemus; species Apodemus sylvaticus. The sequence goes on from NC_067477.1 coordinate 47,906,222, forward strand.
ATGTGGTATATCTACACAATGGAGTACTATTCAGCCATTAGAAACAATGAATTCATGAAATTCTTAGGCAAATGGATGGAGCTAGAGAACATCATACTAAGTGAGGTAACCCAGACTCAAAAGGTGAATCATGGTATGCACTCACTAATAAGTGGTTATTAGCCTAGAAAACTGGAATACCCAAAACATAATCCACACATCAAATGAGATACAAGAAGAAAGCAGGAGTGGTCCCTGGTTCTGGAAAGACTTAGTGAAACAGTATTTGGCAAAACCAGAACGGGGAACTGGGAAGGGGTGGGAGGGAGGACAGGGGAAGAGAAGGGGGCTTACGGGACTTTCGGGGAGGGGGGGGGCTAGAAAAGGGGAAATCATTTGAAATGTAAATAAATTATATCGAATTAAAAAAAAATATGGAACTATTCATTAAGGATTTAGATATTTTGGCTGAAGCGATAAGAGGTTCTTGATGATATAATGAGTGTCTGTACTTACTGTTTAAGAAACAATTATTGATTTCTTATATTTAGCTATAGATTTTCCATTGGCATTTGCCTCTTCTGCAGCAGTGTAGCTAGAGCAACAATGTCTTTTTTTTGCTTTAGAGTCATACATACATGATTTACATTCTAATACTTTTTAATGCTGTAACTTTGGGAATTTTGACCCCAAGGCCATGCTTACTTTGATGATTGGTTAATGGTCTTAGTAACCTAGGCTAATCTTGATTTGAGTTTATGATCCCCCTGCTTCAGTGTCTCAGTGCTTATACCCATGAGCCGTTGTGCCCAGATCTGTGCTTCCTCGAGTTGTATCTAAAATTATTTCTCTCAGATATGTTATGAAGTTGAAGTATACCATGTACAGAAATAATTATTCTTTTAGGAATATGCAAATTAATACTCCTCCTTGATGGAGCTAAATTTTAAAAGATGTGCTATGTAAATATTACCACTTTAGTCATACATCTCCTTGTTACCATGCATAGATTGGGTTAATCAATGACATGAGGCCTTGTGAAGAATTATACAAACTTTACTCTATGTGCTTCTCAGAAATGTGTGCATATATATATATATATATATATATATATATATATATATATATGTATGTATACATCTCAAAAATTGATCACATACAGTGATGTTCTTACCTAAGCTGTTTGCTCTCAAGGTTCTTGGAAATTACTCAACAGACATGTCCCAACATTTTTTCCTTGTGCTTCAGTGGTATGGTTTTGTTTCTCAGAAAAGATTAGATATTTGTCAAATATTAAGTAAGCATGTTACTTTTACAAATTGCTGACAAAACAAAATAATAAAAAGTAATCGTATGCTTATTTTCATTCACATGAACAATTCCATATATTTATATGTCTGCAGACTATCTGCAGAATATTTAATTCTGTAATGATGGATGGAGACATCTCCAGAGTAACCACCTGACAGGTGATAAAAGCCTAATTCACAACTGGGAGGAAACATAGAAACTATGATGGTTCCTACATGACCATAATTGTACACCTTCAGTGGCTGAATTGTGCAATATTTCTGCTTAAAGATTGCTACTTGTCACATGAATTTCCAATGAGATTTTTTTAAAAAATCTTAGCCATTTATATATTTATATTTATTCTATATTGTAAATATGCTTTTAATTAAAATACAATCACATCACATCCCCCTCTTCCTTCTATTCCCTCCCTGGGATCCCTACAAACTCTCCCATGTTCAAGTTGACAACCTCATTTTCTTGTATTATTATCATATACTAGTCACATACACATACACTCGCATTCACACATACAGTCTTACACACACACACTTACAAGCACAACACAATAATGTGTGATAATATCATATCATCGACAAACAGTGGTAATTGGACTTCTTTTCCTATTTGTCTCCCTTTAATTTCTTTGCCTTTGCCCCAGCTAGTATTCCTAGTATTGTATAGTAAAGGTGTGGAGATAGTAGGCATCCTTGTCTCATCCCTGATTTAAATGAGATTGCTTTGAGTTTTTTTGTCATTCAGGATAGTGTTGACTGTGGATTTGTCATATATAACTTTTATTAGTTAACATACAGTCCTTCTCTCTGTAGGACTTATATCATAAAAGAACATTGGGGTTTTTTTGTTTGTTTGTTTTGTTTTTGTTTTTGTTTTTGTTTGTCAAAGGCCCTGTTCTCCATCTATTGATATGATCATGTGACTTTTATCTTTAGGTTTATTTGTGTGTTTATTGTATTTATTGACTTTTTCTGGGTTAAAGTCTGCATTTCTAGGATGAGGTTAACTTTATCTTAGGTAAGGTTCATCATGGTAGATGACCTTGACACATCTCTCAAGCATTTCACTGAATATTTTTTGTGTCTATTTTGAGAAGGGATGCTGGTCTGGAGTTTTCTCTTGTGCTACTGTTTTTTCTTTACCAAGTATAGAAATCAGAATAATACTAGCTTCATAGACTTCTATTGACATAATACATCTTCATTAAGACTGATCCTCCTCTTTCTAATTTTGAAGAGTTTAGAAAGGATTGGTTAAGGTTTCTCCTTGAAAGTCTGGTAGAATTCCACTATGAGTCCATCTGGGCCTGGACTATTTTTAGTTGAGAGGCTTTAACGCTGATTCAACCTCCACATTTATTGTGAATCTGTTTGTTTTTCATCTCTCCTTGGTTTAACTTTGATAGATTGGATAAATCAAAAAATTCATGCTTTTTTTTTTTTAGATTTTCCCACCTAATATAGTACAGGTTTTGAAACTGATTGCAGAATATATATATATATATAAGATAGGTTTATATACATGTACATACATGTATATAATATAACATATAATGGTCAGATAGGTTGCATGGGTTTATTTTTGTGTCTGTCAAAATTGCTTTGTGACTTTCTTTTCTTTTACTTCTTTTGGTTTTGGGGTTTTTGTTTGTTTGAGTGTTTTGTTTTAAGAAAGCTTCCATGTGCTAATATGTGCAATGAATATTCTTTGGAGATTGGGTAGAATATTCTGAAGATATCTGATAAGTCTCTTTGATGCAAGGTTCTATGTAATTATGACATTTCTGTTTATGTTTTGGTCCAGATGACCTATCAATTGGATAAAGTGGGCTGTTAAAATCAATCTTTTTCTTTAACTCTATTAGTGTGCTTTTATGAAATTGTATGCACAAGAATTAGGAATATACATATTTAGTATTGTGATACTTTCCTGATTGATTCCTTGCTTACAATGGCATGCCCTTCTTTGTCTTCTCATTAGTTTTAGTTTAAAGTCTAGTTTTTTCTGATAATAGAATGTCAGTGCCTGTTGGCTTCTTGAGCCTCTTTGCTTAGAATGCAGTTTTTAGCCTTTCACTTTAATGTGGTGCCTATCTTTTAAGCTAAGACAATTGTCTGGTAGACAACAGATAGGCTGCTTTTGTTTGTTTTTATAATTTATTGATATATTTATTTACATTTCAAATGATTTCCCCTTTTCTGGACCCCCACTCCCCGAAAGTCCCATCAGTCCCCTTCCCTCCCCCTGTTTTTCCACCCAACCCTTCCCACTTCCCTGTTCTGATTTTGTTCAATACTGTTTCACTGAGTCTTTCCAGAACAAGGGGCCACTCCTCCTTTCTTCTTGTACCTCATTTGATGTGTGGATTATGTTTTGGGTATTCCAGTTTTCTAGGTTAATATCCACTTATTAGTGAGTGCATACCATGATTGATCTTTTGAGACTGGGTTACCTCACTTAGTCTGATGTTCTCTAGCTCCATCCATTTGCCTAAGAATTTCATGAATTCATTGTTTCTAATGGCTGAATAGTACTCCATTGTGTAGATATACCACATTTTTTGCATCCACTCTTCTGTTGAGGGATACCTGGGTTCTTTCCAACTTCTGGCAATTATAAATAGGGCTGCTATGAACACAGTAGAGCATGTATCTTTATTACATGCTGGGGAATCTTCTGGGTATATGCCCAGGAGTGGTACAGCAGGATCTTCTGGAAGTGAGGTGCCCAGTTTTCGGAGGAACCGCCAGACTGATTTCCAGAGTGGTTGTACCAATTTGCAACCCCACCAGCAGTGGAGGAGTGTTCCTCTTTCTCCACATCCTTGCCAACACCTGCTGTCTCCTGAATTTTTAATCTTAGCCATGCTGACTGGTGTAAGGTGAAATCTCAGGGTTGTTTTGATTTGCATTTCCCTAATGACTAATGAAGTTGAGCATTTTTTAAGATGTTTCTCCGCCATCCGAAATTCTTCAGGTGAGAATTCTTTGTTTAACTCTGTACCCCATTTTTAATAGGGTTGTTTGGTTTTCTGGAGTCTAACTTCTTGAGTTCTTTATATATATTGGATATTAGCCCTCTATCTGATGTAGGATTGGTGAAGATCTTTTCCCAATTTGTTGGTTGCCGATCTGTCCTTTTGATGGTGTCCTTTGCCTTACAGAAACTTTGTAATTTTATGAGGTCCCATTTGTCAATTCTTGATCTTAGAGCATATGCTATTGGTGTTCTGTTCAGAAATTTTCTCCCTGTACCGATGTCCTCAAGGGTCTTCCCCAGTTTCTTTTCTATTAGCTTCAGAGTATCTGGCTTTATGTGGAGGTCCTTGATCCATTTGGATTTGAGCTTAGTACAAGGAGACAAGGATGGATCAATTCGCATTCTTCTGCATGCTGACCGCCAGTTGAACCAGCAGCATTTGTTGAAAAGGCTATCTTTTTTCCATTGGATGTTTTCAGCCCCTTTGTTGAGGATCAAGTGGCCATAGGTGTGTGGGTTCATTTCTGGATCTTCAGTCCTGTTCCATTGATCTGCCTGCCTGTCACTGTACCAATGCCATGCAGTTTTTAACACTATTGCTCTGTGGTATTGCTTGAGGTCAGGGATACATTTGCTAGCCTGTGTCTTTCAATTGGAGAGTTGAAGTCATTGATATTTAGCATTATTATTAAAAATATGATAAGACTGCAATTATTGTGAATTTTTCTGCTGGGTTGTTCTCTTAGTTGTATTTTGATTTTCATTAAAGTATATCTACTTTGTTTTTTTTTTCTTTTCTAGAGCCTATTGGCTGTGTTTATTTCTCTCTTCAGTTTCAAGTATCACTTCCAGTATTATGTTTAGCAATTTATTGCTGGATATGAATTTTCAAGCTTTTGGGTATGAAATCCAAGTAAATTCAATCTATTTTTTTATTTTTATAAGTTATTTTTAGAAGTTGGGGGCTGGCTAAGTGGTAAAGCACTTTCCACTTTAGCATGAGGACCTAAGTTTGCATAATGTACTCCTTTGATGAGATGAAAGTAGAGATAGGAGACTCTTTAGAAGCTTGCAGGCCAACTAACATGATATATGCAGAAGCAAAAAATGATGTCTGAAACAGGGTGAAGGGTGAGGAACAACATCTGAGTTTGTCCTTTGTTCTGCACACATATGCTGTGGTACACATGTTCATACACACACACACATTTACACACATGTATGCACATAATATATATACACATAACATGCACACATGTACATAATCACATAATATATATCATATACACATGTATATTCATATACACCATATATATACATATATACACATACACACACTATATTTAGTTCTGATACATTATCTTGAAAAATGAATTTATATTTTACCACCTTCTTCTGTTAATCTTCAGTTTTATATTGCACAATCATTTTTCAACAATTAAAGAATGACTAGCTGAATATGTTTAACCTAATGACAAGTTTGAAGTCTTTTGTTCCATTTTCACAGTTTTCAAGTTGACTACATACATGCATTAATGCACCCCATCTAGATACGTCAGTTTGGTCTTCTGCCCCCTCTCTTGTTTTGGGTTATTTTTTATTTTTCCACAAAAGCTAAGAAATCTCAAAGGATTCCTGCTCCCGTGGGGCTGTGATGTGTGCCCTGACACAAGTTCATACATAATTCCCTTTACTTTTCTTTCTTTTCCACTAGGAAATGGAATTCTAACTACTGAGCCACTCTCACACTGATCTATTCTTGAACTGAGATATGTCAATAAAAGCTCACTTGCTGTTTTACAGTATAGTCCTCATTTGTTTGTTTACTTGTTTTTTAAGCCCAGCAGTATGTGATCTGTCTAGAATAATTCTCAAGTCCAGAGGAAAAAAATCAACCTGTACTTACTACATTGCTATAAAGCCAATCTCTCCACCTATGTTATTGTCAATTTGGTAGTGGACACTGTGGCTCTAAATAAAATCTAAATATGGTTTCAGAAGCTTCTGAATCAAATTGAATATATTCTATTCATTACTTCTTCCAGTTTGCTTCCGTAGAATACTATGACTCTAGTTGCTGAAGTAAAGTGTCAGTCCTGTCTTGTGTTTTAGGGTTTACAAGCTAAATACATACTAGCCAGAGATGCTGGCAACTTTCCTCGTTCTGCCTATCCCATGCCTTCAATATCTAATAAGGTCTTATTTGCATACTTTACATGTAAAGTTCTCATGTTCTCTCTTGCCTTTATTAGCGTTTTACTATTGTAAACAGACACCATAACTAAGACAACTCCGTTAAGAATAACATTTAATTTGGGATGGCTTACAGGTTTAGAGACTCAGTCCATTAACAAGGCAAGAGCATTGTCGCATCCTCCAAGCATGGCTCAGGAGGAGCTGAGAGTGCAACATCTTGTTCCAAAGGCAGACAGGAGAAAACTGACTTCTAGGCAGCTAGGAGGAGGGTCTTAAAGCCCACGCCCACAGCAACACACTTCCTTCAACAATGCCACATTTACTCCAACAAGGCCACACCTCCAAATAGTGCCACTCCCTGGACCAAGCATATTCAAACCACCATACCCATACCTCTTTTGTACCCTTTCTAAAAGTGGGAAGGCCCTGTTTAGTTGAGATTTTGCATTGGGTTACTTTACTAGGAAGAGTTAACATGAAAGAAAGGGAACCTGCATCTGATGTAGAGGGCATGGTCACTTCTCTGATAATTCAGCTTCTCTTGGGAACTGGGCCAGTCTATTGTGTAGAAAGGAATAATGAATTCTTTGGTGGGTTCAGTGCTCTGCATCAGATGCTACTTTGTGGTCTGAAGGTACATTTTAAAAATAATTATCCTATACTTAACATGCCAAAAATGTAGTGTGAGATTCTACACGTACCTCCTTTTCCCCAGTAATTGGTAGCATGTTCAGTTTTCCCATGAGTCTTTCCCCTACCAGTACACTTAGAAGAAGAGTAGCTATTTTATCTGCAGAATTTATCAGTATCTTTGTGAGGACAAAATTTTAGCACACTCTACTAGGCATGATGCACCAAAAAAGCAATGCTGTGGATGCTGTTTTCCCATACAATTTAAACTGGAATACCTTGTTTCAGGTTCTTTGTCTGTATTTAGATGGGGTTAGAATTAGAGTTGATATGAGAACAGGGAAGAGAGAGACTAGAAGGTGAAAGACTCAGCAAGTGGGACTTCAAGTATTCTTATTACTAAATCATCTAAATATTTTACGATTGGCATGTCAGACATAAAATTTTAAGATCATATATAGAAGGCAGAATTTTAGTAAGAATGGGCCAGTTGTGTTGCTTTTCTAAAGGTCAGATGCCTGAGGGTAGGAATTAAAATGATAATCTCCACCTGGTCAATTCTACTCAATGCATAGATGATATGCTACATTTCCTAAAACACTTAAGATAAAAGCCACCAAAGCATGGAATGGCATTCACTCTGTTATCCCTCTGGCTAGAAGGCATAAGAGCAAACTCCACTATGTTCATAGCAGCCTTATTTATAATAGCCAGAAGCTGGAAAGAACCCAGATATTCCTCAGTGGAGGAATGGATACAGAAAATGTGGTATATATACACAATGGAGTACTATTCGGCAATTAAAAACAATGAATTCATGAATTTTTTAGACAAATGGTTGGAACTGGAAAATATCATCCTAAGCGAGGTAACGCAATCACAAAAGAATACACATGGAATGCAATCATTGATAAGTGGATATTAATTAGCCCGGAAGCTCTGAATACTGGAGATACAATTAGCATATCAAATGATTCCCATGAAGAAGGAAGAAGAGGGCCCTAATCCTGGAAAGGCTTGATTCAGCATTGTAGGGGAGTACCAGGACAGAGAAAAGAGAGGGGGAAAGATAGGAGCATGGATGGAGAGAAGAGGACTTATGGGACATATGGGGGGGGGGGGACTGGGAAAGGGGGAAGCTTTTGGAATGTAAACAAAGAATATAGAAAATAAAAAAAATTAAAAAATAAAAAAATTTAAAAAGAAAGAGCAAACTTGATCTTCCTCAGAGAAGGAGAAGAAAATAACTAGTTTATATAACCCAGAAAAGACAGATGTGAATAGTAGGGAAAGATTAAAACCAGGGGCTTGCCACTGCCAAGAACCTTTTTAGCCTCTTGTGTCTTCTTTTTTTTCTTGTAGGACATACTCTCTAAGTCCAGGAGAAGCTTAAGCAGAAATGCAAAAGAAAAATCTGCTTCTACAGATCCAACAGTGACTTCTATGACAGTGAATTCTTGTATACTCTAAAACAACAATAACAAAAACTTAAAACAAACAAAAAGCTTTCCCTGGTGGGATTAAATTAAAGCTTTGGAATGATATTGCGAGCAAATACTGTGAGTTTAATTTTATGGATCAGGTTAAATGGGCTGGAGGATCCCAAACTTTGATCAGAGATTATGATGTGTTACTGATTTTGGTTCTGAACTGGACATTAAAATCTGTTCTCTTAGTTCTCAGATGTTAAGATGCAAATTGAGCTATATCATTAAATCTTGGGTCCCTGGATTACATATTGAAGATTATAACAATTCTTAGTTTATATTTTTGTGTTGTCTCCTACTGTCATATGTCTGTCTGTCTATATGTCTGTCTGTCTGCCTGCCCGCCCATCTGTCCATCTGTCCATCTGCCCGTCTGTCCATCTATCTATCTATCTATCTATCTATCTATCTATCTATCTATCTATCTATCTATCTACCTACCTATCCATCCATCTATCTGTGTATATATCTACGCCTCTATCCACCCATCTATCATCTTTAATCTATGACCTATGTACCTTTTGATTTACCTACCCACATATCTATTCACTTTTTACTGATTTTTTTTTAACTAGAGATCTCTAATACTTACGTATAGTAGAGTGTGAGTCTATACGTGGTTATGGAGGCCTGAGAAATCTCACAGCTCTCAGTTAGAAGCCAGCAGTATAGTTTGTCCAGAATCTGAAAGCCTGGGGACCAGAAGCACAAATGTCAGATAAAATTGAAATGGCCTTTCCCCTGAGTGGTCCTGTTTCAGTCCTCATCATGTTGGATGGTGCTGGCTCACATCTGTGTGAACTGTCTTTACTCAGAATCAAATGTCAATCTCTTCCAGAAATTCTTTCACAGATATCTCTCTCACAGATATTACTTTACCATCTATATAGGCATTGCTTAATATAATCAAAGTCACACTAAAAATTAAACATTTTGTGTATGCTTGTTTGTACATGCATATGTCTATCCGTAGCCACAACTTTTAATGCTTCACTTTAATCAATATTAATATAATTACACCAGTATCTCAATAGACTTTTTAAAATAGTATGAAAATTTCAGGACATAAAACATGCTAGGTGCTAACACGCATAGGTCACTTATTTTTCTGATTATTTGTACTATCTCATCAAATATAACCTTATAATGGAAATTAGTATCCCCATCTCACATATGGAAAAATATAAATATATTTATAAAACGTTCACTATACTTTCACAGGTTAAAAGATGATGAGGCTGCCTGCAGGGACACAAAAGGATCACTAGGTACTGTATCACCCTGAGCTTTAGATTTCTGGTGGTACAAACTGCCAGGGGTCTGCCTGCACTCAGGAACTGAGCACATAGGCGGGTTTTGTCTGCCAGCCTGCCGGGCTCAGGGCCCGTGTCCTGCCCAGGAAGCTGTGGAAGGAGAGAAGCTCCGTGGCCATATTTGCTGCCTGCTGGGACAGAAAAGGATCACTAGGTACTGTATCACCCTGAGGTTTAGATTTCTGGTGGTGCAAACCATCAGGGGTCTGCCTGCACTCAGGCACTGAGCACATAGGCGGTTCATCTGCAAGCCAGTCCATCGCAGGACCTGTGTCCTATGTGAGAATCAACAGAGGGAGTGACCCCCACCACAACATCTTCGCTCCATAATAGAGCAGAGAACACCTGGATGACCTTGACAACCTAACTATAACATTGCTTGAGGAAAGACTGAGAAGGGCTCCAAAGGCACAAAAGAGGAAGGCAGCAAATCAGTAATCTGTGCCAGAGGAAACCCAGTCATCCAGTGTTGCAGAGATAACCTTAAAGATCCACAGTAGGTTGAAGCACCAGCCAGTGACAATAAGACCATCTAACACCTGGGAGAACCAGATGGCTAAAGGCAAATGTAGGAACTTTACTAACAGAAACCAAGGCATTATGGCAGCATCTGAACCCAATTCTCCAACGTTAGCAAGTCCTGGATACCCCAACACACCAGAAAAAACAAGATTTGGATTTAAAATCACTGGTCATGATGCAGGTACAGGAACATATGAAGGACATACTTAAAGAAATTCAGGAGAAAATGGATCAAAAATTAGAAGCCCTTACAAGGGAAACACAAAAATCATTGAAAGAAATTCAGGAGAATACAAAAGCCAATAAGGAGGAAACGCAAAAATCACTTAAAGAAATACAGGAGAACCTTGATCAACAGGCTGAGCTCATGAAAGAGGAAACACAAAAATATCTTAAAGAATTAGAGGAATACACAAACAAGCAAATGACAGAACTGAGCAAAAACTTCCAGGATCTATAAACAGAAGTAGAAACAACTAAGAAAGCACAAAGGGAGACAACTTTGGAGATAGAAAACCTTGGGAAGAAATCAGGGACCATAGATGCAAATATCAACAACAGAATACAAGAGATAGAAGAAAGAATCTCAGATGCTGAAGATTCCATAGAAACCATGGACTCAACAGTTAAAGAAAATGCAAAATGCAAAAAGCTTGTAACCCAAAATATCCAGGAAATCCAGGACACAATGAGAAAGCCAAACCTAAGGATTATAGGCATTGATGAGAGTGAAGATTTACAACTTAAAGGGCCAGCAAATATCTTCAACAAAATTATGGAAGAAAACGTCCCTAACCTAAAGAGAGAGATGCCCATGAATATACAAGAAGCCTACAGAACTCCAAACAGACTGGACCAGAACAGAAATACCTCCCGTCACATAATAATCAAAACCCCAATTGTACTAAACAAAGAAAGAATACTTAGGGCAGTAAGAGAAAAAAAGGCAAGTAACATATAAAGGAAGACCTATCAGAACTACACCAGATTTCTCACCAGAGACCATGAAAGCTAGAAGAAAAAACCAAGATATTTCATGACAAAAACAAATTTACACAATATCTTTCTACAAACCCAGCCCTACAACGGAAAATAGGGGCAAAACACCATTACAACGAGGGAAACTATACCCTGGAAAGAGCAGGATATTAAGTTTCTTTCATCAAACCCAAAGAAGATAACCACACACGTATAAAATTAAAATTAAAAATGATAGGAAGCAATAACCACTACTCCTTGATATCTCTTAACATCAATGGACTCAATTCCCCAATAAAAAGACATAGACTAACAGACTGGTTATGTAAACAGGACCCTACATTTTGCTGCATACAGGAAACACACCTCAGTGTCAAAGACAAAAACTACCTTAGAGTAAAAGGCTGGAAGACAATTCTACAAGCAAATGGTCCCAGGAAACAAGCCAGAGTTGCCATTCTAATTTCAGATAAAATTGACTTTCAACCTAATGTCATCAAAAGAGACATGGAAGGTCACTACTTGCTGGTCAAAGGAAAAATCCAACAAGAAGAACTCTCAATCCTGAACATCTATGCCCCAAATACAAGGGCGCCTCATTCATAAAAGAAACTTTACTAAAGCTCAAAGTACACATTGCACCTAACACAATAATTGTGGGTGACTTCAACACTCCACTCTCACCAATGGACTGATCAGGAAAACAGAAACTAAACAGGGAGACAATGAAGCTAATTGAAGCTTTGAACCAATTGGAGTTAACAGATATATATAGAACTTTTTATCCCAAAGCAAAAGAATATACCTTTTTCTCAGCACCTCATGATACCTTCTCCAAAATAGATCATATAGTTGGTCACAAGACAGACCTCAACAAATATAAGAAGATTGAAATAATCCCATGCCTCCTATCAGATCACTATGGAGTAAAAGTGGTTTTTAGTAACAGTAAAAACAACAGAAAACCCACATAAACATGGAAACTGAACAATACTCTACTCAATGATACCTTGGTCAAGGAAGAAATAAAGAAATCAAAGATTTCTTAGCATTTAATGAAAATGAAGGCACAACATACACAAATCTATGGGACACAATGAAAGTAGTGCTAAGAGGAAAACTCATAGCTTTGAGTGCCTCCAAAAGAAATTCGAGATTAACGGAACAACTGAAAGCCCTGGAACAAGAAGAAGCTAATTCACCCAGGAGGAGAAGAAGACAGGAAATTATCAAACTCAGGGCTGAAATCAATCAAGTAGAAACCAAGAGAACCATACAAAGAATCAACAAGACCAAAAGCTGGTTCTTTGAAAAAATCAACAAGACAGATAAACCCTTAGCCAGACTAACCAAAGGGCACAGAGAAAGTATCCAAATTAACAAAATTAGAAATGAAAACGGAGATATCACAACAGAAACCGAGGAAATTCAAATAATCATCAGATCCTACTACAAAAACCTGTACTCAACACAACTGGAGAATCTGGAGGAAATGGACATTTTCTTAGACAGATACCAATTACCAAAATTAAACCAGTATCAAATAGATCATCTAAACAAACCCATAACCCCTAAAGAAATAGAAGGGGTCATAGATAGGCTTCCGACCAAAAAAAGCACAGGACCAGATGGTTTCAGTGCAGAATTCTATCAGACCTTCAAAGAAGACTTAACACCAATACTCTTCAAACTTTCCCACCAAATAGAAACAGAAGGAACACTACCCAACTCCTTCTTCGAAACCACTATTACGCTGATACCAAAACCACACAAAGATCCAACTAAGAAAGAGAATTTCAGGACAATTTCCCTTATGAATATCAATGCAAAAATATTCAATAAAATTCTTACCCACCGAATCCAAGAACACATCAAAACGATCATCCACCATGATCAAGTAGGCTTCATCCCAGGGATGCAGGGATGGTTCAATATAAGGAAATCCATAAATGCTATCTACTACATAAACAAACTCAAAGAAAAAAAAAAACACATGATCATTTCATTAGATGCTGAAAAAGCATTTGACAAAATTCAGCATCCTTTCATGCTAAAAGTCTTGGAAAGGACAGGAATTCATGGCCCATATCTAAATATAGTAAAAGCAACATGCAGCAAACCGGTAGCCAACATCAAACTAAATGGAGAGAAACTTGAAGCAATCCCACTAAAATCAGGGACTAGACAAGGCTGCCCCTTCTCTCCATATCTTTTCAATATAGTTCTTCAAGTCCTAGCTAGAGCAATTAGACAACATAAGGAAGTCAAAAGGATACAAATTGGAAAGGAAGAAGTCAAACTATCACTATTGACAGATGATATGATTGTATACTTAAGTGACCCTAAAAACTCTACTAGATCTGTCCTCTTGATGGAGTCCTTTGCCTTACAGAAACTCTGTAACCTTATGAGGTCCCATTTGTCAATTCTTGCTCTTAGAGCATACGCTATTGGTGTTCTGTTCAGAAACTTTCTCCCTGTACCGATGTCCTCAAGGGTCTTCCCCAGTTTCTTTTCTATTAGCTTCAGAGTGTCTGGCTTTATGTGGAGGTCCTTGATCCATTTGGATTTGAGCTTAGTACAAGGAGACAAGGATGGATCAATTCGCATTCTTCTGCATGCTGACCTCCAGTTGAACCAGCACCATTTGTTGGAAAGGCTATCTTTTTTCCATTGGATGTTTTCAGCCTCTTTGTCGAGGATCAAGTGGCCATAGGTGTGTGGGTTCATTTCTGGATCTTCAATCCTGTTCCATTGATCCTCCTGCCTGTCACTGTACCAATACCATGCAGTTTTTAACACTATTGCTCTGTAGTATTGCTTGAGGTCAGGGATACTGATTCCCCCAGATTTTCTTTTGTTGCTGAGGACACCATCAAGAGGACAGATCAGCAACCAACAAATTGGGAAAAGATCTTCACCAATCCTGCATCAGATAGAGGGCTAATATCCAATATATATAAAGAACTCAAGAAGTTAGACTCCAGAAAACCGAACAACCCTATTAAAAAATGGGGTACAGAGTTAAACAAAGAATTCTCACCTGAAGAACTTCGGATGGCGGAGAAGCATCTTAAAAAATGCTCAACTTCATTAGTCATTAGGGAAATGCAAATCAAAACAACCCTAAGATTTCATCTTACACCAGTCAGAATGGCTAAGATTAAAAATTCAGGAGACAGCAGGTGTTGGAGAGGGTGCGGAGAAAGAGGAACACTCCTCCACTGCTGGTGGGATTGCAAATTTGTACAACCACTCTGGAAAGCAGTCTGGCGGTTCCTCCGAAAACTGGGCACCTCACTTCCAGAAGATCCTGCTATACCACTCCTGGGCATATACCCAGAGGATTCCCCACTATGTAATAAGGATACATGCTCTACTATGTTCATAGCAGCCCTATTTATAATTGCCAGATGCTGGAAAGAACCCAGGTATCCCTCAACAGAAGAGTGGATGCAAAAAATGTGGTATATCTACACAATGGAGTACTATTCAGCCATTAGAAACAATGAATTCATGAAATTCTTAGGCAAATGGATGGAGCTAGAGAACATCATACTAAGTGAGGTAACCCAGACTCAAAAGGTGAATCATGGTATGCACTCACTAATAAGTGGTTATTAACCTAGAAAACTGGAATACCCAAAACATAATCCACACATCAAATGAGATACAAGAAGAAAGCAGGAGTGGTCCCTGGTTCTGGAAAGACTCAGTGAAACAGTATTTGGCAAAACCAGAACAGGGAACTGGGAAGGGGTGGGAGGGAGGACAGGGGAAGAGAAGGGGGCTTATGGTACTTTCGGGGAGTGGGGGGGGCTAGAAAAGGGGAAATCATTTGAAATGTAAATAAATTATATCGAATAAAAAAAAACTCTACTAGAGAACTCCTACAGCTGATAAACAACTTCAGCAAAGTGGCTGGCTACAAAATCAATGCAAGCAAATCAGTAGCCTTCATATATTCAAAGGATAAGCAGACTGAGAAAGAAATTAGGGAAATGATCCCCTTCACAATAGCTACAAACAGCATAAAGTATCTTGGGGTGACTCTAACCTAACAAGTGAAAGACCTATATGACGAGAACTTCAAATCTCTGAAGAAGGAAATCGAAGAAGATCTCAGAAAATGGAAAAATCTTCCATGCTCGTGGATTGGCAGGATTAATAAATTTAAAATGGCCATCTTGCCAAAGGCAATCTACAGATTCAGTGCTATCCCCATAAAAATCCCAACCCAGTTCTTCATAGAGCTAGAAAGAGCAATTCTCAAATTCATCTGGAATAACAAAAAACCCAGGATAGCTAAAACTATTCTCAACAGTAAAAGAACTTCAGGGGGATTCAGTATCCCAGACTTTAAACTCTACTACAGAGCAATAGTGATAAAAAAAAAAAAAAACTGCATGGTATTGGTACAATATCAGGCAAGCAGATCAATGGAATAGGATTGAAGACCCAGAAATGAACCAACACACCTATGATCACTTTGTCTTCGACAAAGGAGCTGAAAGCATCCAGTGGAAAAAAGATAGTCTTTTCAACAAATGGTGCTGGTTCAATTGCAGGTCAGCATGCAGAAGAATGAGCATCGATCCATTCTTATCTCCTTGTACCAAGGTCAACTCCAAATGGATCAAGGACCTCCACATAAAACCTGACACACTGAAACTAATTGAAAAGAAACTGGGGAAGACCCTGGAGGACATGGGCACAGGGGAAAAGTTCCTGAATAGAACACCAATAGCTTATGCTCTAAGATCAAGAATTGACAAATGGGACCTCATAAAACTACAAAGTTTCTGTAAGGCAAAGGACACCACCAAAAGGACAAAACATCAACCAACAGACTGGGAAAGGATCTTCACCAACCCTAAATCCGACAGAGGGATAATATCTAATATATACAAAGAATTCAAGAAAGTAGAACTCAGAGAACCAAATAACCCCATTAAAAAGTGGGGTACAGAGCTAAACAAAGAATTTTCAAATGAAGAACTTTGGAGAGCTGAGAAACACCTTAAGAATTGTTCAACATCATTAATCATTAGGGAAATGCAAATCAAAACAACCCTGAGATTTCACCTCATACCAGTCAGAATGGCTAAGGTCAAAAACTCAGGAGACAGCAGGTGTTGGCGAGGATGTGGAGAAAGAGGAACACTCCTCCACTCTGGTGGGATTGCAAGATGGTGCAACCACTTTGGAAATCAGTCTGGCGGTTCCTCAGAAAATTGGACATGTCACTTCCTGAGGACCTTGTTATACCACTCCTGGGCATATATCCAGAGGATTCTTCAGCATGCAATAAGGACACATGCTCCACTATGTTCATAGCAGCCATATTTGTAGTAGCCAGAAGCTGGAAAGAACCTAGGTGTCCTTCCATGGAGGAATGGATACAAAATATGTGGTATATTTACACAATGGAGTACTATTCAGCCATTAGAAACAACGAATTCATGAAATTTTTAGACAAATGGATGGAGCTGGAGAACATCATACTAAGTGAGGTAGCCCAGTCTCAAAATATCAATCATGGTATGCACTCACTGATAAGTGGATATTAGCCTAGAAACTTTGAATACCCAGGACATAATCCACAAATTAAATGATGTCCAAAAAGAATGGAGGAGTGGCCCCTGGTTCTGGAAAGACTCAGTGCAAGAGTATAGGGGAATTCCAGAACAGGGAAGTGGGAAGGGGTGGATGGAAGAACAGGGGGACGGAAGAGGGCTATGGGACTTGCGGGGAGTGGGGACCCAGAAAAGGGGAAATCATTTGAAATGCAAATAAAAAATATATCAATAAAAAAAGATGATGATAAGTAATGAAGTTGAGATAAGAAACTGACAATTGATGATATACAGATTATATATATATATGGAGAGAGAGTGGAGAGAGAGAGAGAGAGAGAGAGAGAGAGAGAGAGAGAGAGAGAGAGAGAGAGAGAGAGAGAGAGAGAGAGATGTTGTATTAAGGACTATTATTTATTATTCCATCCACAATTAATTGTATTCTCTCTCACGCCCACTCATTCTGTTTTTGGCTCTAGAGTGCTTGACTTAATAAGACAAAATCATTTAGACACACTCAACTAACTGTTCGAAATGAACTATTATTTCTAATTTTGAAAAAATTATTTGAATGATGAAATACATAAGAAAATAAGTGAAGGTGACTAATATTATCATTTGACTGTCATAAAACCAGTGGTGGATTATGAAGGGAAAGAGCAGCTTGCACTATAGACTAGGCTTCGTTTAATCATCAGAAGGATGACCAGATATGATATATGAAATGTTCACTGCCAGTTACCATGTAACAGAAACAAAGAATTTTCTCTCTTCCATCTCTAAAAAGGTCCTTCTCCCAAGGGCTCCCATGTTTTAGACCATAAATACCACACAAAATAAGAGCAGAAACTAAAAGAAGAGACTCATTTTAACCCCAATGAGCTAGAAGTTTCTACGACATAGAATATAAAAGTTTGTTGATTTTTTAACAATTAAGACTGTAGAAAGTGCACTCATGTTCATTTTGCTTTCATGTTCAGCATCACTGAACTGACATGACAGTAAAGTTCCTCACAGTGGATCTGACTCCCCCAACTTCCATCATATTAAAATATTTTGTCATACCAAAGGGTTTTTTTTTTTTTTGGTAGATCAGAAAAATATTCTTTTTTCTCTTAACTTATTTCTGAATCAATTTTAATTAATAAAACAAAAGCCTTGCATTTGCAATGAAGAAATTTAGGCTGATACCACCAGCAGAAGGCTTGCCCCGGGACCACATTTTAACTGATTTAACAGAGTGCTGTAATTAGAAGTATATACTCCAGGAAATGAAGAGAATATCCTCACCACGAACAGCTACCTTTGCTGTCAGCAGCATAAAGGAAGACAACATATTTGATAGCTCATGCATGCAAATATACAGTATATTATTCAAACTCGTGGAAATGAATTGTGTCCCATCAGCCAGAGGGCTTACTTTTCCTGTGATTAATGCACTTATAGGTGTGAGCTTCAATGAAGGCTAAAACTCCAGTGTTTATGTTCTATGTGTGTTTAGCTACCTTGAAATCATTTTTGTGTGAAAATTCTCAATATATCTTGTCAACACTTTAAATCAAGCCTTTCTTAATCATCTCTTGATCCATCATCTTCTGCAAATGCTTGCACTAAACTTCAAGCATAAAGGAAGGAACAATGCAAAGAGCATACAGGCTGAGTTTGTGTCTTAACACAGCCAGGATCCATTAGCCTTGGGAGATAAGTACACTGGGGAGAAAGCAGATGATCAAACTAGGCAATTTAAGATCAAGAAGTCTTAAATTTATGTGGTGTGTTCAAAGGTTGTTTGTTTATTGTTTTATTTTGAACTTTGGAGGCAAGGTATCATAAAGCTGCAGCTCAGGCTAATATCAAACACACTATGCAGCCAAAGATAAACTTGAATTCCTGATCATTACACAGAATGCTGAAAATATAGGTTGACCCATAATGCTGGCTTTGATATTGCTTAAAAAGGCAACTCTCTAACTATTCTAAGAAGTGATGTGCTCAATGCGCTGATCGCATTTTCATAAGATACATATTAGATATAAAAAAAACTTGTCTCAAAGCCATTCCAAGTAATTTCCAGTAACACAGATAATTTCTTTAAAAAAATATTTCTGGGAATAAAACACAGTGAAAATCAGTAATGGAAATCCCCAAATTTTGATATCTTTGAATCATTACTTAAAAAGTTATTTTTGAAGTATAATTTTTAGATCCCTCAAGAGATGCCACTGCTATGGAATCTTCAAACTTGATGCTAATTTTGTTTCCATAAATTTTCTAAAATAGAAAAAAAAAAGTTTAGCAGGGAACGGATGCTCTTCTTGGGTTCCTGCTTTTACATTAACTACCACAGGTTCCAAGAGAGCCGCAGAAGCTGCTTCCCAGGAGCACACAGGCCTCAGTGTAAGCTTTCATGACTTGATGTGGATGAAGGCCATAGTCAAGGACAAGGTAGTGCATTGTTAGTGTTATTAAGTTTGTTGAAGTAGAAATATAATACTCGCTAACGAATCCTCATAAAGTCTAAATAATTGTTATCAACATTTTTAAATGAAAGCCACATTTGTTCTTGGAGAAAACATATGTTCTTGGAAAAAACATAGAAAATTAACAAAATTGTTCTACAACAAAATCTTCAAAATTATATAATATTATAATATTATATTGGCATTTATAAATAAAATACTCAAGATGATATTATTTTCATTATAAAAAATAATTGTTTTAACTTGAGTGTTTACGAAAAAATCTCCCCTTTGTATAAATAAGTCTATATTTAATGTACTTAGACATTAAAGTCTAGAAATCACTATAAATTGAAAACAATAAAAAACCCAGAACATGAAGTATCTTTCCTTTTATTACTCAAGTCAATGAAATGAAATAACTACCTAAGCATGAAGATTCTCTTAGCTGAACAAAGGAACAGCAAAGGAAATCAGTACAAGTTTACCAAAGGTCCCTGAAATGCTTTTACTCTTGATCCTGATGATACTCTTGGATGAATTTATGCTAATATATTAATAATTATATATGATAGGAGTACATCATATATAGTACATCATATATATAGTACATCTCATATATAGGTTTCAAGAATCTTCATCACATAGTTTTTTGGAAACAAGTCAAATTTCCCAGCACAGGAGAATAATTGAATTACAATACAACCACTCAAAGCAATTCTAAAAAGCATTAAAGGCAAAAATGTGACAATGATTATATATACAATTTACATGAAGATGTGTTATTATTGTAACAAGTGATGAAACAGACTATATTATTAGATTAAAATTCAACACATAAATAAATGTCTATTTATCAAACTTGGGCCTTTAGAGATAAAATTGAAAGAGGGTACAGAAAGCAAATTCTTTTGGCTTTGATTTATTTTGTGTATTTCCATCCTGATTTTGGTAAAAAGTACTTTCAAAGCAGTTAGTGGTTTTAAATAGATAACAATATGATCTTCTTAGAATAATAACTGCTGTGGTTTGAGTGAGAAAAATTCCCTATAAGTTCATGTATTTGACATGTGGTCTCTAGTTTTGTCACTGTTTGGGAAGGGTATGGAACCATTAGGAGGTAAGGTTCAGGTGTTGTTATATAGGCACTTTTTTGGGTTCCATAGCAGCTGCCTGCAGCTATTACGAAGTGGGTTTCTGGAACAGAAGCTGAGGGATGAATAGGGAAGGGGCGAAAAGAAGAATGGCTAAGATAATATTCACTGATCAAAGCCGGAAACTTTAATGGCGCCAGACCTTTTAACAGTTTGGGCAAACCCTTCCCCCCAGACTCTGGGCTGAGTTCCGGTGAAAGTTGTCTAGCTTCTCTTGGAGGTCCTCCTCTTGACTGCTCTGGCAGCTGGGTGGGTCACTTGCTTAATTCAGGAATTTCTAGACCTGGAGGAACAAAGAACTTAACCTTTACTTCAAGCACTCCACCCTAGGTGGAGCAGGATCCTGGCTATCTGGGAGAAGTTAACCTTGACCATAGTCAAGTACACTCTTAGCACTCCACCTAAGGATAAAAATTCCTGCTTTAACCTACTTCCCTATTATGTCCTAATGGCAGATTCCTGCCCGAAGCCAGGGATTGTCCTTGACCAAAGTCAAACTCTGACCATGTGCATGACTGCCCCAATATGGCTCTGTACAGCACTTAGCACTATGAACTTGCCTTTCTAGAACAGCCTTCAGGTATTCCATTAGTTTGGCTATGTTGTGTATTCATTTACATTCAACTCTAGAAAGCCTTTTTATTTCCTAATTTCTGTCTTGACCCAGTTTTCATTCCATAATGAGTTGTTCAGTTTCCACAAGTTTGTACCCCTTCTGTTGTATTTGATATCTGGCTTTTAATCTGTGGTGATCAGTAGGAACACAGAGTGTTATTTCAATTTTCTTGTGTCTTTTGAGACTTGATTTGTATCTGAGGATGTTGTCAATTTCGGAGAAAGTTTCCTCATGTTCTGAGAAGAAGGTATATGCTTTAAGTTTGAGTGAAATGCTCTCTAAATATGTGGTAAGTTGATTTGTTTTATGACTAGTTACTTCTACCATTTCTCTTTTAGAGTTTTTGTCCAGGTAACAAGTCTATTGACAAGAGTGGGTTATTGAAGTCTTCCACTATCAGTGTGTGAGGGTCAGTAAGCAATTTAAGCTTTGGTGGTATTTCTTTTATGAACTTAGATATCTGGGTCAGTAAGTGATTTAAGCTTTAGTGGTATTTCTTTTATGAACATGGATTTCCTTGTGTTTGGTGCATATATGAAACTCCATCTTGGTGGATTTTTCCTTTTGTGTATATGTAATATTGTTCCTTATCTCTTCTAAGTAGTTTTAGTTTGAAGTCTCTTTTTGTCAGATATTAAAATGGTGCAGCTTGATTCTTAAATCCATTTGCTCAGAATATCTTTCTTCCATCATTTTTCCAAAAGGTGATATCTACCTTGATGTTAAGGTATGTTTATTGGATGCAAAAGGATGCATTATGTTGTTGTATTCATTCTGTTGGTCTGTGTTTTTAATTAGAGAATCTAGATAATAGCTGCTGAGAGATATCAGTGAGAAATGTTTGTTGATTCCTATTATTATTTTGTTGTTGTTGGTGGTGGTGGTGGTGTGGTGTGTGTTTGAGGGGGTTCTCTTTTTGATTTGCTGGTTTGGGATTATTTATTCTTTGTATTTTCTTGGGAACAGTTAAACTTTTTACATTGTAGTTCTCTAGCAACTTCTGTAGGGCTGGATTTGTAGATAGATATTGCTAAAATTTGTTTTTTGTTTTTTTGTTTTTGTTTTCTACTATGGAATGTCTTATATTCTGTATCTATTGCGATGGAGATCTGTTCGGATATAGTAATCTGAGCTGGTCCTTAGAGAAGAACATCTCTCTGTGCCTTTCTGGCCCTTAGAGTTTCCACTGAAGTTTAAGGTGTTATTCTAATAGGTCTGTCTTCATATGTTAGTTGGTCTTTTCCCCTTGCAGCTTTTAATATTCTTTCTTCTGTATGTTAAGTGCTTTGATTATTCTGTGCTGAGGGGCCTTTCTTTTCTGGTCCAGTCTATTTGGTGCTTTGTGTGTTTCTTGTACCTTAATAGTCATCTATCTTTCTTTAGGTTAGGGAAGTATCCTTCTATGGTTTTGTTGAATGTATTTTCTGTGCCTTTGACCTGGGTTCTTCTCCTTCCTCTATTTCTCTTATTTTTAGATGTGGTCTTTCTATAGTGTCATAGATTTTGTAGATGCTTTGTACCAGTTTTTTAGATTTAACATTTTCTTTGATGAGGTGTCCATTTCTTCAACCCTGTCTTCAATCCCTGAGATTCTTCTATCCCTTGTATTCTCTTGGTGGAGCTGCCTCTGAGGTTCCTGTTTAAGTTCCAATTTTTTTTTTCATTTCAGAATTCCCTCTGAGTTTTCTTTATTTACTCTATTACTACTTTCAAGTCTTAAACAAATTTGTTGATTTATTTTTACCATTTGTTTGTACTCTCATAGATGTATTTAAACTATTTTTTTTACATTTCCTTTTTAAGGATCTCTATGATATTCATAAAGTGTATTTTAAGGTCTTTTTCTTGTGCTTCAGCTAACAGATTGGAGATGAGCTAGAAGGAGGAGGAGGGCTGATGGGGCCAAAGGAGGGAAGGAAGCAGGTTTTTCTACTGGGACCTGCTTAGTCCTCTGGGAATAATGGCAGGTACTGCAGAGAGGCCACAGCAGGTGGCCAGCTACAGAGATGAGGGTGAGAATCTCCAGAATGGACTTGGAGGAATGGGAGAACGTGTAGTTGATGATCTGCAGTTAGCTTGCTTGCTTTACTGGCAGATGTGCCCTGTAGGTTCCCAGGTAGTGCCTGCTAGGTTCAGGGCTGGGGTTAAGTAATGAGTTGGGGAAGGGCATTGGGACTAGAAGATCTGTGTTATCTACTAGAAATGGGAGAAAGAGGAAAAAGGAGGTTTCAGAGCTGGGGATGAGACATAGGGGCTGGACTTGAAGGAGAAGAGAGGTGAAGAACTGCAGTTAGCCTATGTGTATTCCTGGCTTGAATGCAGGCCTTATTCTTAAGTCTGATTTGTTAAAACAGGTAAACTTCCAAGTAAAAGATCCCTATACTGTTTAAATTTTACTGTGAGATTTTAATCTGAGGAGTCCTTTAGCCCGATGAATTTTAGTTATAATAGCATAATTAAATTGGTGTTTTCTAAGTCCTTTAATCTGCAGCTATTTCACTATTACATGAAAGTTGTCTTATCTTAACATTAAATGTTGACTTTCTAGATGCTTGTTTTAAATGCAAATGAATGAAAATTTTAGAAAACAATTTCCTGACCATGAAAAGAAAGAACAAAAATATCAATGTGTCTTAGAGTTAATCCATTTTCATCAGTAAGCAGTGTATTTGTTGTAATTAATTTTTGAAAATCTTATTTTCAGCCTATGATCTAGACCATTTATTTACCATTTTTCAATGCATGGAGTTCATAAACAACAAGGTGGTTTGATGTTTCAAATTATGCAAACACTTGAACAAACATACAGAGGACCTTTTTTCTTTAAACACTCTGCAACATATTGTGTGAGCATGGTACCTGGAAGATATAGGACCATTCCTTCCCAGCATGACCCTTGACAAATCTAAAAGTTCTGTGTAGGCTTTGCTCCTCCTCCAGCTGGACCCATAAGTAGGCAAGCATCCTGGTTACTTGGGTTTCAGATATTTCATACTGAGTATTGCCCCAATAAGAGACAAGTTTTATCTTAATTTTCTACTAATTTTTGCTATATATTATACTGGAGGAGAATCAGTGCTACCTCTTCTTCATGACCCTCCTTATGTTGCAAGCTAACACAGACTACCTGTAAGGTAGCTAGCTGTTCTAAATGTCTTTAAACTCATCAGTAGAGAACAGGGGGCTTGGAGCAAACCCATCTGCGAGTCCTACATTAGAAAACCATACAGGGAAGTGGTGTTCATTATCTATTCAGTGCACATGGAGATTCTTTGTAATTATCGAACACCTAGTTTTCTTTAGGTCCAAGAACCATTTCTTTATGTTCTTTAAATTGAGTATGTTAATCATGGTGGGTTTCATATTTCTCACTACAAAACAGATTCCAGTGGTATCAATTCACAATGCCAGGGCTCTTCAGCAACTGTTTATTTATTTATTTATTTATTTATTTATTCATTCATTCATTCATTCATGTATTTATTTATTTATTTTAAGAACAAATAGATGTTCTTGCTTCTGTCAAGCATTTGTAATATCATTAGCTTAATTGTGTTATTCCATTGCTCATGAGACTGCCTCATTATATATCACACCGCCCACAAATATATACTTCCCATGACTCTGTCAGAGGCAGTCACTGCATTCCATCATTGATGAACCCTAGGGCAGCTCTTACCCAGAATACTCAAAAGACATTGGTGATGACCATTTCTTTATTGATTATGCTAAATGTGTCATTTGAGTTTTACAGCCTTCTGGCAGAACGATAAATGTTCTGTCTTCTTTAGTCATAATTGCTTTATTTCCAGAATATGCTTTGCTTATTCCCAGACACAACCACCACTGAAACCAACACACAAGGACGAAAAACAACAGAACCATTCCTGCAAGGATTGGTTCCTACCAAGGCTTAGATCCCACCCCAGACAGTGCAGCACTGTAATTACAAATGAGCACGTTATCAGGAGGAACTCTGGTTCTAGAAGTTCTCAAAGGAGATAGATGTAGCACATTCCCCCCAAGAGACTGTGTTGCTTGTGCTGTGGATCCTGCATAGGAGAAAGTGTGGTTGCTGTGATGCCATCACCAGCAAGTAAAAGGCACCTGCTACACTCCCTCAAACTCCATAGACTATATACCTGTAGCAAGACGGAGTGCGTGCAGCTCAGTACCCATGATAGCAGATGTACCACCATCAGTAGATGGTGAGATCTCCATACACCATCAGTATATATAGAGAGAGTCCAACATGAGTCACACCAATGGTAACCTGTACATCATGGTTATGGTAGTGTTTTCTGCAATGTTTATAAAAGAATACTATACAGCATCATAATTACAAGAGGTCCTGGATTATACCATCTTAGAGACCAAGGACAGAGGATTAAAGGATGCTATAATGTGTGGAACTTCATGGGACCTGGTCTGGTCTGAAATGTCTTTCCCGGACAAGACTGTTGACCCAAGTGAGTGGAAAGTACCAGAGGGACTCAGAAGGAAGAAAGCATTCTAGAGTTCAGAAATCCCTGAGGCATGTTTCTGGGGCTGGTGCCAGTTTGCAAGTCTTAAGTTAGCAATTCTCTGTTTTATGTCCCTAGGAAATGATCTGAAAGATAATTTGCTGTTTCCCCAAAGTCCATTTTATGTGGCTTGCTAGAAGTGGTGTACAAACACATCATTCTGTCTGTCCCTTGCATCTAGCAGGCTAATCTAGCATCACTTGAAAGTTGCAAGATCTTAATAGCATGATTCCATGGTAGATGCTTGACTTCTGGCTGTCTCCCCTCTTATGCTGCCCACATTTTTTGTTCAACTGATGACAATGTCAAGGTTTGTCTCTCTTGGTCCTTGTAGGGGAGCTTAATCAAACCACATTCTATCCTTACCCTAACTCAGTGTCGTAACTATAATGTAAACCAAGCCAATCTCCTATTCCTGTACTGCTAAGCCATTGTTGAACCTATGTGGAAGTCTATTACTCCCAGGAAGCTTCATCATATGAGTGATTTGTTTTGTGCTACCTTAATATAATATCCTGTTATCAGTCTCAATATCTGAATAAGATTAAGACATGATAGGAGTCCACATCACCTCTATGACGTCACCAAAAAAAACACTGGCATCAAAATGAAATTTAATGAATCTGTAATTTGTGAATAGTGGTAGAATGGCCTGCACTGCTATGATGGAGGAGACTGTGCAGTTACAACTCCATCTTTCACAATGCATTTTCTCAAAGCATATTGGGATACTTACCCAGGAAGAAGTCTTCCTTCTAGAAAAGTTGATTCTCCACCTTAGTGGCCTTTGAGGTGGTAATACCAGTTCCTATCACTAATTAATTTTTGCCTAAAACAACTGTAGAGGCTTCTGCTACACTTGTATGGGCAGATCCTCTGGGGAAGGAACATGTGGTATTTAAAAACTGTCGAATACTTGCTTATGCTTTTCCTAATCAAAGGCCTGTGGTTTATCATATTCCACTCCCAACACAAGGTCAAATGCATCATTTACACAGCTTCCATTCCCTTTTGGAATTTGATCTGAAATTCCAAAGTGCAAAGTGATCAGGGACATGATCCACCTCCTCTGAAAGAATGCTTCTTGAAGACCACTTGGTACTAGTCTCCTGAGCAATAATTCTACAAACTGTGCAGTGTTCGTATAATGAGATCAGGAAACAATGGGGTAATGTCCTACCCCATTAAATCATTTTATTTGGGCAACATTATTTAATCTTCCTCCAATAATATCTGCAGTATGTCTCACAGCTGCATAAATCTGTGATCTTCCTCATTGTTAAGCTTAATGTGAACCATAGAAGATAAGCACAATAGGTGAAGAATGTAGTTGCAGTTGAGTATCACAATGTTGGCCTGGAGTCAACTAAAGTCAATTGAGTTCAATGTGACAGCAAGAAGAGCTATTTAATCTCACTCCTCTAATATTCTGGTTGCTTCACCTGCCAAGGTCACACTGTTAAATACTGACCAGGATTTTTACTTGTATCTCCTAACTTTTGAAAAAATGACAATGAATATAGACTGTGTAATATGTATAAGTTGGCCCTGTGTCTGAGGTTTGCCCAGTGGATCACATAAAGGCTGTTGTTCTGTGTGGGAAAGTGTCAAGAGCTTGGCAGCATTGAACCACAGCGGTGCAAAATCATGGAAACTTGCTGGGACTCATAAAGCATTTATGTTGATTTCAAAAGAAATCTCTCACAACGTAGTTAAGTATTTTCTTAGAAACTACCAGAAATCTCATGCCTCGTCCTGACAGTAAGACACATTAAAATATATGACCAGGAAACTGGCAAAACATCCTAGCTATCCCCTGGCTGCTCCCTTGCAGGAGCACGGTGGTGACTTTACTGAGTCCTAGTACACAGCAGCTTTCAGTGAATCTCTCCATCTGTTCTCTTTTCACTTTGGTGATGACAGCGATTTCTTGTACCTTCATCTGAGATTAGTGTAAATCCCTATTGTTCCGCTGTTTCTCTATTAACTTCAAAAATGAATATACAGTTATAAGAAATATAGAAGATAACCTGCAAAAATTTCAAGAAGCTAAAAAAAAAACTTTTAAATCTCATTAAGTAATAGTGATAAACTATACAAGTTACCTGATTTCCTGTAACCTGTAGAAGAGCTGAGAATTCTAACATACTTCATTTTTTCCCGTTCCCTCCACTACCACTCCGTAATATTTCTGCAATTGTATTGGATATTATCTACAGGGTTTTATTGTATGAGCATGCATGAGACCAGGCTGGTGTTATATTTCCTTATACATTCTATGGTAGTAGCAAAGTGATTTTGATTATGTAGTTATTTTATGTGACATAGCTTCTTAATTCTTTGACAAACTTCGATCTTTTGCTTAAGATTGTTCAAGTCCTTCCATCAAGAGTAACTGGAACATGTGAGTCCTTGTATAGTTGACATGCCTTCGTATCCAAGTCAGGAGAAGCACAGATTTTAAAATCTTTTGCTCTAAATCACACCACTGGATGTTAATAATTTTTTTTCATCATTTTGAGGATATTGGCAGACAATTTCTCCTTGTTTCTTTTTATGCTGTGAGATTTGACCAACAGGAGGGACATTATTTATTGCTTTCTAGTTGTTCTTTCCATATTCGAGATTTTGCATGCATAGGGTATATTTTTTACACTACTTGGAGTTAATTTCCCACCAGTGACTCTGTTACTCTGTTGTATCTACTTAACAATGCAATGTGCATGTTAGTACACATGTTAGTAAAGAGAAGTTATTGTTCTCTTTCCTGAAAAATCACTCCCCCCCTTTTTATTCTCTCTATTTTCTCCTTCATGTTTCCTTCTTTCCTCCTCATTTTATTCCAAATTTTCCAACATTTTCAGACTTTAGGCATCCCCAAATTCCTCCCTGCTAGTGTCAGGTTTCCGTGTGTGTGTGTGTGTGTGTGTGTGTGTGTGTGTGTGTGTGTGTATGTATGTGTGTTTGTGCGTGTGCGTGCATGCATGTGTGTGTGTGTGTGTGTTGTTTGGTTATGTGTTTGTTTTTGCGATTATTACATCATTAATCTTCCACAATGATCTGCAGGCAATGAAGGAATGCTGAGAGCATAAGAAATGGTCTTAGCCAGGGAACAGCACTTAAAATAGTTATTCAACATGAAATGTCAGCCCTGAAAACATCTATGTATAAGTAACATTATACAGACTGAGCAGGATAGATTTATAGATTTATTGATGGTTTATTAGGAGCTGCTTGGTCTTACAATGCCCTTTCTTGAAAGCAGGTTACCTCAAACACCAAAACTCTGCAACAACTGACTTTTGGTTGCTGTTTCTCTTGGGGCATATTGTTTGTCTCTAACAGAAAGTAGCCATAGAGCAATCTTCTCATTGTCTGTCCAGGGGTCCTTAAAAGATCTCATCTGCTCCTTCTCTTTTATTAACACTGTCTGCATTTGTGACTTTCAGTTAGCAACAGACCAAGGCTTTGCATCCAGTACCACTATTTGTGTTAGTAGACGCAAGAATCCCACACATCCTTCTAGGCTGCCTGCAGAGACATATGTCTTTAATCTGTCTCCCTTTTGTGCTTTTTATTTATTTTTAATTTCTTAAATTAAAATATGCTTACATCATTCTCTGCCCTCCCCTTCCCCCTCCAACTCTTCCCATGTTCTTTAATTGTACAGAGCGAGCTCCTTCTGTCTACAAAACCCACACAGATGCAGCACCAGTATATTTTTCTGTAATTATTTCTTTGCTTATGTCAAATCCAGACTGGTTTTCCATCAGAAGTTAGAATTCCAAATGCATAGTTTTGTAAGTGTCATTTTATGCTGCCTATGTTTAGATTTGAGGTTAAAAATTAAATGTATTTTTAAAAGTTAAAACTGTAATCAATATTTTAACTTGGATGAGTCAGTACTCAATTATATTTTCCATTTGAAAAATTGAGAATTTCTTGAACACAGAAATCTCACATTTTAAAGCTATGGTCTGAACATAATGGGGAACATGTAGTGTTTGAATTTCTGAGTTTGAGTTACCTTACTCATTGTCACATTGTATATTTACTTCCACAATGATTTGCATAGTGATAATTCTAGTTTACACTCTCACCAACAGTTAATAAGTATTCACCATTCCCCACATCTGTAGATCTGTAGAGGCCAAGAACGGAGCCATGAGATGGGAAGAGAAAGTCCTTATATGACTGGGAACTAAAATAATAAAAGGAGACATAAAGGTAGAGTGGCAGGATACATGGCATGGAAAGGTTTAATCAGTGACAGAGTGGGAAGATGGGAGGAAGGAAGATGGGTTGTGCAGGGGATGGGGGAACAAGAAAACTTATAGATGTCTGGGAAAGCCATATAAAAACCTAATAGTTCATAAACTAACTCAAAATATGATTTAAAAATGAAAGAGTTGGAATGGAGGCACCCCTTATGGATAATTCTATTCTCAGAAAACAAAAATTATTAAACAAAAAATTCAATGCCACATGCTTGTCAGTTGCTGGACACAGAAACACCAGAAGACCCTAAAACAAAATAGGCTTTTACTACTGCTCCTACTTGTGCACCAGAACTATACAGTAGGACCCTATTGTTGACAAATCCAAACATTTGAGACAAAAGACATAAAACAATCAAATTAGAACTGAGCTGCTAGCTTCCGTCCTGCTGTCTAGCATTCATGGTGCCAGACAGATGATGATGTACAAGTTGCTGGGGGAGAAAAGTCGTCAGTGGGCTTACCCAGCTCTGGACTCTGTTATAATAAAACATGCCAAACAGGATTCACCCACTGGTTCAATGATGGCACAACTGTTTAGAGGGCAACTAATCACTTTCTGGTGAGATTTGAGGTCTGCTCGATGGGAGAGAAAACATACCTAGTTTTTAAAAATGTATGCTTGGTACTACAAAGCTATTCAAAAGAGTATGTCTGGGGAAGTGGTGGTCCCTAGGGTTAAATCTATCATTGATACTTTGCTAAATGGACATGTAGTCAAATTGCATTCTAAATATCTAGTTTTTATACTCATATATGAGTATTGCCCTCCGCTTGGTCAGAGAGGCTCCTTTCTACTGTGGGCAGAAGCAAATGCAGAGATTCATAACTGGAAAAAGTACTGAGAATACATGGCTATAGAATGCTCAGGCAAAATGGTACATCTATAAACCATTTTCCAAAGCCCTGGAAACATCACAGAAGAGGAAGCTGGAGGACTGTAAAAGTCAGAGGATGGAGACAGGAGCTCTGAAAAATCTGCCTTATGGACTTTACAAGCCACTGAAGTAATGAGCAAACACATGTTGTGACTACCTACATAAATTACGCACAATGAAACCATGAAAGAAGAAAGGAGACAAGTTGGGCAAAGGAAGGGCAGCAACAGGAGTGGGAGGAGAACAACAGGGAAGAATGTGTGGAGAAAGAAAGGAAGGATAGAGAGGCGGAGGAAGGGAACATGGAGGGAAGGAAAGAATGGAGGCAGGAGGGAGGGAAGGAGGCCGGAGGGAGGAAGGAAAGAAAAGAAGAGAAGAGAAGAGAAGAGAAGAGAAGAGAAAAAGAAAAAGAAAAACAAACTCCAGAACTTCTACTTCAGACAAAGGAGTCAGAAAAATTGTCCTAAGATTGGCCCTTCTCCCCATTACTGAGAGGAATTTCTTCTAGTACAGATGAGATAGGATCTGACCTGACACATTTCCTGGCATTGGAGAAATATAAGGTGACTTAGTCCTATGTTATGAGCATAATGATCTAAATGTAAGGTGATAGAATAATCATTTCTTCTGAAAATACTGTGATTAACTATGAAACATTCTTGGGAATCATTCTGACTTAAGATTTCTTCAGATATGGTCATAAAGATATGACTTCCCAGAGAATATTACAGGAACAATACAACTTCCTGAAATGTTAAGGCGGAGATGCAGAAAGGTATTCTGCTGTGTGATGTGACATCTGAATCTTAGACACCTCTTCTGCTCTGATAGTAAGAGAGCATAGCATCATCCACTGGAGTCAGGAGGGTCCAGGGACGTTTTCTTCATCTGTATCCCTTCATCATTCATGAGTTAAAATTACTAGTAAACCTCAACATTAGATAACATATCTGATTTGTGTCTCATTGTGCAACTTCACCAAACAAGAATGAAAAATTAAAGAAACTGAAATACAGTTTGCCACAGAGTGAAATAAGTTGTGGTTTATAATATACATAAAGTGGAATGCAATACTATAGTGCAATGTTAATATTCCATTTTTCTGAAGGATAGTGACTTAAGGAGCTACACAACTCGACCTTTTGAGGAGGAAGGCAAACAAATATGTAAATGGCTGAGCAATATGTTAAAATGGTCAGGCCTGAGAACAGCACTTCACTATTGCCGACATTTAGAGTGAAAATTAATGATCAACAATTATCCAGAATATAAATAGATATCACATAGTCAACTGATACAAAAACCACTTAAAATATTTCACCATGTTTTAAGAGTTTGATTTTGGTTGGCCAACTTTCATTTCTATCCTCACCTACATGCACGTGGCCCCAAGTAGGGTGTACCTGCCAAACTACTAACAGAGCTGTTCTTAAAAAGAAAACTAACATAGGAATAAAACTGAGGAGAAAGATCAGCTGACCTAATGGCTACAGCACCTAAGTGAATAAAGTAGTTGTAGTGGCTATTCCTAGTTGTCAACTTGACTCTATTTGGAATGAACACTGACCTGGATCTTGGCTTGGAGATCTTGAGGCATAGTGGCTATGAATCCCCGAAGATAAAAACAGGGAGATCTCTGAGTTCAAGGTCATCTGGAACAAAGAAAGTCCCAGATCCAGGCGTGGTGGCACACACCTCTTTCTGGGCCACACCTTCTGCTTGAGACCTGCCTAAGGACATTGGAAGAAGGAAGATTTACTCTCTCTCCTTTGCCTACTTGCCTTGTGGGACTGAGCAACTGCTAGATCCTTGGACTTCCATTTACAACTGCTGCTGACCATTGTTGGGAGTTGGACTATAGACTGTAAGTCACCAACAAATTGCCCTACTATATAGAGACTACCCATAAGTTCGGTGACTCTAGAGAACCCTGACTAATAAGGAAATCAATGAATCAAACCATCCATTTGACCAACATCTGCCACTTAGAACATCAAGCAAACCATCCCAAATTGGGTGACAGCAAACGCCTACTATTCTTTTCTCTCTGCTTCTAGAAGAATTTGGACATAGTATAGTGCACAGGTCATTCTCTTCTTTATAATATTTGAAACTCTCAGGTATAAGAATAGAATGCCTGGGATGATGGACACAGCAGGGAAGAGGAGCCACCTGGAGAATCTCTCATCTATATCCAGAACCTGCACAAGGCATTTCAAAGGGTTTGACCTGATAAATATTGCAACCACAGAATCTCCCACTGGTCCCTTAAAGTGGCCTTCCTGGAGAATGTAAGGAATACAGAGAAGACAAGCCTCACACGATGCATTGTTAAAAGCAATGCTTCTTTTGGTGGAGCCTTGGAGATGGCAAACTGTTACTTTCATTGTGTCAAATTCATTAAAAGCCTTGCTACTGAATCCAGCTCAGCTTCAGACAGAGGTTGATAACCGTGGTCCTGAGGGAGTAAAGAAAACACATGATTTGTCTGGATGACTCTCTAGGATGGAACTCAATCCTAAGGTCCAAATTCATTGATATTGGAAAGAATCTATCTCTATTAAATATTTCTTTTTTATCTGAGGGTCACTAAGCTTCATTGCCAGAGGATCACCCAGACTATGGGATATCACTCTGGTAAAACTGCAGGTGC
The DNA here is from genome assembly GCF_947179515.1 of Apodemus sylvaticus. Lineage (NCBI taxonomy): Eukaryota > Metazoa > Chordata > Mammalia > Rodentia > Muridae > Apodemus > Apodemus sylvaticus. The sequence continues at coordinate 47,939,753 of NC_067477.1, forward strand.
AATGTTGTGAAGGTTTTGACACTTTCTTACATGACTCACTCTCAGAATATCAATTTTGGTAACACAATTAATATTATTTACCCATGAATTAAAAGAAGAAAATATTAAGATAAAACTCTGATATTTTCGTTGCAATAATTGCCGATCTTCAAAATCAAGCGTTATAATTTGAACTTAATTCTTTCTCCTTTATATTGTTACTTCTACACAGAGGAGCAAGAAGAGGAAGTGAAAAAGAATCAGGAAGAAAAGACTCCAAGATTTTAACCAAACTACGTACAAGCGTCATGATCCTAGTGACAAGGAAGGGAAAGAAAAGAATTTGTGTGACAGTAGAAGTATTAACATGAATATACTGCAATTTCTAGTTTTCAAATTGTTTTGTTACTCAGATTTGATTATGGCAGTTTTTTTAAACAAAATTTGTTTTGTGGACTGTTTTTCCCTCATCTCTAGGTTCCCTCTTGTACCCTTCCATGTAACCCCCATAGCTCCCTTCCCACTTACATATATTTTGTTTTTGCCCAAGGACAGGTGACTTAAAGTAATGCCATTATCACTTGGAAGAGGTTTAATCTCTCAGTCAATAGCACACAATCCCATCCCTGTAGCTGTTTAGGAAGAACATCTAGCCTTAATACATATCACATTCACATGAGGACAAAAGTTTTAGGCAGCAGCAACAGCCCATAGGAACTCTACCACTGCTGGAGACAGTGCACTGACCTGTTCACTTTGGAGGGAACACAACTTGATTCCTTAGAACGGTCAATGTAGCAGAGCCTTATGTCACTTATAAAGTTGCCCTGCTCTGCAGGGGTCTTAAGAAGTGCTGAACTCTGCAGTTTAATCATTAGAAGACATGGTGATGACCTGGTGTGATTCTACTATGCCAAAGTGTTTATTGTATTCAGTGTAATTAGCAATCCATTTTGCCTCTCTGGACAAAGGTCTCCCCATTACATTCTGTTATATCTAATGAGTAAATTGTTGAGACATATCTCTAATGTTGCTTGACACCCACCTCTCCTACCATTCCAAACCCTTTACTGAATAATAACAGAAAGATTTATGCTCCTGATTTGCTTGAGGCCAATAGAAGAGAAAAGTTTGCCTTTTATGTTCACTGAGAATTAATTCTTTATGAACATCATTTATTAGTAGTGAGTAATTTAGAAGGTTATTGAATTGGTAAAAGAATAATAGGAGTGACCTAGATTCAAGCTCTGGGTCCGCTTCCTTGCCATGTACCCATTGGCAGGTTGTTCCACATCACTGAGTTCTAACAACTGTACTATGTAAATTTTAATAGGAATGCTCTATCTCATAGGTCTTTCAGGATGTACTGGATGGAGAATGTGAAAAGCTTAAGAGCTCTTACCTACCCCTTGGGTACTCACAATATACTGTGTCTTATAATTATAGTGTAATTTGTGGATCATAACTATTTTTTCATGGACACTAATTTTAGAAAATTCAGAGATGATATTTTTATACAGAATGGAGAAAGCTAAGAACATTACATTTACCAAACATGACTAAATTAAAAACTCGGAACTTTTCTTGAACTCAAAAAAATGAATTACAAGAACACATGAAACTAGAGCTGAGCATGGCAGTTTGTGCCTGCAATGCTTGTACTAAGAAGGCTGAAGCAGGAGGATGCCAAAAATTTGAAATTAACCTGGAATAGAGGGTGAGACCCTGTAAAACACAACAAAACAAAAACAAAAGAAAAAATATGCAAAATGAAGCAACAGCAGCCAAACAGACTAGACAGTAAAATACAGCAGGCTCTTTCAAGCAAAGATCTGATGTGGGCACAGACTCAATTCAGTAGTGGCAAACACTGGACACTCAGAGCACCACACAGGTAAGAACTACCTAAAAATGTGAATGAGCTTCTAATACCTGAGTGTTTATTCCTGCAAAGAGTTTGTTGAAAGAGAGACAGGGGCCAGAATTTCATTTTTTTTTTCCTTTATGGGTTCACTAGTAATGGAAATAGGGTTCCCTGCATCATAAAACTCTACATTTAAAAAGGGAAAACCATTGAGGGAAAGGAATAATGTATTAGGGCTAATTCTATCACAGGTTTGAGAGACCCTCTCATAAGATAAATATGAAAGTGTCAGAAGACACTGAACATCAATCTGTGGCTTACACACCATGCTAGCACAGTAGCGCTACCCAAACATGTGCATATACCTCAAAGGCACAGTGTGCATGTGCACACACACACACACACACACACACACCAATATAAACAGCTGAAAATATCAATTAAACCAATAGTTGGTCATTAGAAATATTGACTAAAATTATTAAAGCTCTAATCAAGCTAAGGAAATATTACCAGTTTTATCAACATCAGAAATAAAAGCAGGCATTTTATGTCCACATAAATTAATTGCCAGAGAATATGACCAATAACTTTATATCCAAAAATTCAATAATTTAGATGATATAGATTATTTTATTGTTAGAATTTACTGGAGAATAAAAAGCATCTAATCATATATAAATTAAATAAATGAATTTTATATTTACAAACTTTCCTGAAGAAAAACCACAGGTACAGTTGGTTTTCCCAATCATTTTTTCAAATGCTGAAGAAAGAAATATCACCTCTATGAATATTTTACAGAAAGCAGAAGAGAAGAAACACATGCCCTTTTTATTAGATCAACAGTATAAGGATGCAAAAACTCAAGCAAATGAAACTATTAACCAGTGTTTCTCATAAGCACTGATAATACTTAACAAAATATTGGCTAATAAAATATAGCAATATATAAGAAGGAAAATACATCAGATCCAGTGGCGTGCTTTTGAGGAATGCAAAGCTATATTAACAATCCAAAGTCAACAAAATTAATTGATTATAGTAGCATTCTAAATATTAGAACATAACCATATTATAGACTTAATAAAAACATCTCAAAATTTAATATTCTTTGCTGATAATAATAGAAATTCTACTGTAAGTGAATGGTAGCAGTCAAAAGTCTGCTGCTATGATCACAATAATGCTCCTTCTTCCAAGACTGGTAAAGGGACAGAATAGGCATGCGTAACCATCTTCAAACTATGCTAGCAACCATATCCTAAACTACAAGACAAGAAAAATTTTAAAAACTGTACACATTAGAAACAAATAAATACTTTTGCCTATATACAAAGTAGTTTTTCATTTGGAGTAGTTATCATAACCAATAATTAAAATGTATAAAAAATACAGGATACAAGCTCAGTATACAAGAATCCACCATATTTCTCTACAGCTACAATGGAACATTGGAGTTATTTTAAAATTTTTATTTAAAAGGTCATCAGAAAATAATATATAACATAAAACTTCAAATAATGGAAAAGTGTTGGGACATAAAAAGTAAAGATTTTCTAAAGAAATTTGGACTATATATCATATTAATGGCTTAGAAATTTCAATATTTTTAATATATGATATAATTTTGTGGGAGTTTATTTTTTATTTGATATATTCTTTATTTACATTTCAAATGATTTCCCCTTTTCTGGCTCCCCACTCTCCGAAATCCCATAAGCCCTCCTCCCTCCCCCTGTTCCCCCATCTACCCCTTCCCACTTCCCTGTTCTAGTATTCCCCTATACTGCTGCACTGAGTCTTTCCAGAACCAGAGGCCACTCCTCCATTCTTCTTGGACATCATTTAATATGTGAATTATGTCTTGGGTATTCAAAGTTTCTAGGCTAATATCCACTTATCAGTGAGTGCATATCATGATTGATCTTTTGAGACTGGGTTACCTCACTTAGTATAATGTTCTCCATACATTTGTCTAAGAATTTCATGAATTCATTGTTTCTAATTACTGAATAGTACTCCATTGTGTAAATATGCCACATATTTTGTATCCATTCCTCTGTTGAGGGACACCTGTGTTCTTTCCAGCTTCTGGATACTACAAATATGGCTGCTGTGAACATAGTGGAGCATGTGTCATTGCATACCAGGGAATTCTCTGGGTATATGCCCAGGAGTGGTATAGCAGGGTCCTCTGGAAATGTCATGCCCAGATTTCTGAGGAACCACCAGACTGATTCCCAAAGTGATTGCACCATCTTGAAATCCCACCAGCAGTAGAGGAGTGTTCCTCTTTCTCCACATCCTCGCCAACACCTGCCGTCTCCTGAGTTTTTGACCTTAGCCATTCTGACTGGTGTGAGGTGAAATCTCAGGGTTGTTTTGATTTGCATTTCCCTAATGATTAATGATGTTGAACATTTCTTAAGGTGTTTCTCAGCCCTCCGGTGGTGGTGGTGGTGGTGGTGGTGGTGGTGGTTTGATTTGTTTTGTAGATAACAGAAAGCCAATTCCAAAATCTATTTACAAATATAAAGAGTCAAAGAAGCTAAAACATACAAAATGACTTAAAAAATATTGCACAACATGTAAAGAGCCACCTTATTCTAATTTTAATACTTAATATAAGGTCAGTAAATGATGGAATTAATGAAGGAAGACGTTGATTAAGTTACTAGTATATGAGAGATCAAAAGTAGAATCACTGTTCTGTGAAGGATGCTTTAAGGGAATAAGAAGAATTAGAGGAGAAGTATTAGAAATTGCAATATCTGATAAAGAATCACACCTATAATACATGGAAAATGCTAGAACATTAAAAAGGACGAACAGCTCAGTGACTGTCATAGAGAAAGGGCCAGGTACTTCACCAAAGACTGTGCAATGACTAGTGAGCTAATAAAACAGGTTCAACACCACTAGCTATGGAGAAAAGAGACACCACTACACAGCCATTGGAAAAGCTAAAATTAGAAAAGCTGATCACATATAGTTTGGAGAAGATGTATAAGAACTATAATTCCCATATGCTGCCTGTGCAAATATAAAATGATACGTTAAAGTGGGAAAATAGTTTGGCCATATCTTAGAACTTAAATATACATTTCCATATTGGCTAGCCATTCTACTTGGAAGTTTACACAATGCTAATTAAAACAAATCTTCATTTTAAGATGGGTTGGAATAGTCAAAGAAACATCGGTTGTAATAGAAGCTACAATTAATCTAACTATTCATGAACATGTAAATACCTATAGACACTTTTTGAAAGTACCCACACATGTTCTGGAGAGGAAAGAACTTTTAACACATTCTCATTAGTGATTCTTCCTTATTTGTTGATTCTTTTATTTTTCTGAGATTATAACATAGTTACATTATTTCCCCCATCCTTTTCTTCCCTCTAAACTCTCTCATATACACACCCCTGATTTCTTATAATTTCATGGATGCTTTTTCAATAATTGTAATTACATATATGTGTTTATATGTGTGTATGTATGTTAGGAAATATAATCATTATTATAAAACATGCATATATTTTATATATGTGATCATTGTTACATATACATACAAACACATGTATATGTAGTTATTTATTTACTCCAAAACACAACTTGCTCTATCTGTTTTATGCTACTGTATGTACATTTTCAGAGCTGCATTCACCTCACACCAGTCAGAATGGCTAAGATCAAAAACTCAGGAGACAGCAGGTGCTGGAGAGGATGTGGAGAAAGAGGAACACTCCTCCACTGCTCGTTCAACCACTCTGGAAATCAGTCTGGCATTTCCTCAGAAAACTAGGAATGATACTACCAGAAGACCCCGCTATACTACTCCTGGGCATATACCCAGAGGATTCCCCAGCATGTAATAAGGACACATGCTCCACTGTGTTCATAGCAACCTATTTATAATAGCCAGAAGCTGGAAAGAACCCAGATGTCCCCAAGAAGAATGAAGGAGAGGCCTCTGGTTCTGGAAAGGCTCAATGCAGCAGTGTAGGGGAATACTAGGACCAGGAAGCAGGAGGGAGTCGATTAGGGAGGGAAGAGTGCTTATGGGACTTTCAGGGAGGGGGAAACCAGGAAACAGGAAATCATTGGAAATGTAAATAAAGAATATATCTAACAAAAAATCTAAAAAAAAAGATATAGAGAGCTGCATTGTATGGATAATCAGCTGTGCTTTTCCCTGGGCAAGATGGCGTCTCCCAGTCTCAGCATTCCTGAGTTGCCCAGAGTTCATCAGGTAGGGTTGAATCCTCATGGGCTTTCCCTGTCCATGTTAGTATGTTTATTCTTGTTGTTCTTATTCAGCTCACACTTGAACAGTCATATTAGTGAGACTTTATGGATGTAGTTTTGACCATAATTATGCAGAATTTTAAGAAGCCAAAAGCCTTTATGGCTTATTATTCTATTTATATAAATTTTTTAAAATGACAAACTAATCTGCCAGAAAATAGGTTAGTTGATTCCTGGGGATGAGAGAGGAGGGAAGGATAGGAATCATCAGCACAGGGCAAGAGGAGATGCCTTTTGACACTGCATATGTTCATACTCCTCCTTTAGGGATGGTACAACATGTGTACGTATATCTGAGAACAACAAATTGTGGGATTTATACTTGTGCAATCTATTGCATGACCATTATGCCTCAATGTGCTACTTAAGAAGTTGCAATAATTCTATACCTGTGAGCATTTACTTACCCAGATTAAGTGGGAAATGAAAGCATCACTTCTTGATTCCCCAATACCAATATTTAGATGTTCAAAGACCCTCAAAATGCAGAGTCAATTTTCTAATCACATCATTTTTGAAGCCTTTGATTTTTTTCCCTTTAATTTAACATTAGAAGCCAAGGCTGAAAGCAACTGTCTCCTGCATCAGTCAGCCAGGCTTTGTCTTTAACATTTAATTAAAGATGAAATGGAGGAATCATTTGATTCTTCACCCCAATATTCCTTTTAGCTTCAAACTGTGTGAAAGCTAAATGTGCTTCAGAAGAGGCGGCTGCTGGTTAAATCACATAAATTTTGAACAGTTCACACCTATTTCCTGCAATCTTTGCCTGAACATGGTTCACAGCCCATACAGTCAGGAGCATTAGAAGATGACTATGCAACATGACCAGCAGAGAACACCAAAAGGAGACTTCGTTCAGATTCCCCCATTATCTGTCCTCTGACAGATAACTGAAGCTTCATTGACACTAACCAGTAGTGAACACTTACTGCACGTATCAGGCACCGAGCTAGGCATTTCAATTGTATACTCTTATATTATCTCTTGCCTTTGAGCTACTTTGAATTTTTTGAGAGTTTATATTTATTTTATATGGATGAGAGTTTATAGAAAGTGTAGGAGGCTGGAGAGATGGCTCGGGGGTTAAGAGCACTGATTGCTCTTCCAGAGTTCCTGAGTTCAATTCCCAGCAATCACATGGTGGCTCGCAACTGTCTGTAATGGGGTCTGATGCCTCTTCGGTGTGTCTGGAGACAGCTACAGTGTGTTTGTATACATAAAATAAATAAATAAATCTTTAAAAAAAGAAATGCATGTCTTTGCACCATGCCCATGTAATACCTGATAGGTCATAAAGGAGTGTGAGATTGTCTGGGATTACAGTTACAGATGATTTTGAGTGGCCATGTGGGTCCAGGACAGAACCATAATCTTCCTGAAGAGCAGTCAGTCAGTGTTTTTCACCACTGAGACCATCTCTCCAGCCCAGCCTCATTGTGCTACTTTTTAATTTGCAATGCTATTCTATATATGAGAAGAATAAAATTTAGAATTTAGAAGATTATGAGTTTAATCTTTTATTCCTTTGTATTCTTGTATTCGCTATGATCATGAGCTTAAAGAGAAGAGGTCCTTTATGAAATGCACAACTGCTCAGATCCTTAAGTAGGTGGGCTGAGCCACCTGCACAGTAGTCTCACCATTTAAAGCTCATCATTTTCATTCCAGAGTGTCCTCCCTAAACACCAAACCAAAGGAAAGCCCAAAGTCAAACTCCACCTGGGTGAGAAGGAAGGAATTAAATTCCAAGGGTTGGACTCACATCATTTACCTGCAAAGTATATCATTCTCTCCTTCCTTGTGTTGGGCACTTAATATTTGCTAGGGTCAATGTATGTTAGACCATGCATTTACAATGTTCTCTGAGAGAATGAAAAAACATGTATCTGCTAGACACACTATAGTGGGGTGACTGACACTGAATGGATGGATGGATGGATGGACGAACAGACGGCTGTCAGAGCAGATGCCATGTGTGCTGTATTTTATAAAATGATAAGGAGAGAAGGAATGTTTGGTGGCTGTGCAGACAGGTGTGGGGAAGGAGGTTCCTCTAAGGGCCCATGCTGAGGCATCCCTTCCCCCTAAGAGACCAGCCACAGGGCTGTATTGTAGAGAATAGAGTTTATTCAGGACATGGGGTGAGGAATTGATGGAGTAGAGACAGAGAAAGGCAGAGAGATAGAGAGAGAGAGAGAGAGAGAGAGAGAGAGAGAGAGAGACAAACAGAGACAGAGACAAAGAGACAGAGAGAGAGAGAGAAGCAGAGGCCGGCCATGAGCACATGGAGAGGGGGGGAAGGGGAGTGGGGAAAGCAGGAACAAGAGGACAGATCAAGACCAAGAGAGCAAGAGAGAGAGAGGAGAGGCAAGCAGCCCCTTCTATAGTGAGTCAGGCACACCTGACTGTTGCCAGGTAACTCTGGGGCAGAGCCTAGGCAAAATGCCAACAATGTTATGTGTCAATTTTTGAGAAAGTAGTAATCAGGGAACATGCATATGCCCATGACACAGGTGGTTAAGTGGTCCTTCTGAAGTGACAATTTAATCAAAGCTATTAGAAGGGAACATGTCACAGTGATGCATTTCACCACAATGCCAGATCAGTTGAGGCACAAAGGTGATGGCATGCTTACATGGGAACCAAGTGGAGGCCTTTCTCTTCCTATGTCATTAGTCCCTTTTAAAGCACCTCTCACTGATGCCCGAGTCACTGCTGGTTACCGGCCCTTTCACAAGTAGGGAAGAAACAACCTTGGCTGGCAATTAGGCTTGTACCAGGAGCACTCAATCATTCTCAACTACATGTTGGATCAGTTCACATGAACTCCTGAGGCTAGCAGGATGCTCTTCACAGGGAGAGCAAGACCAGAAACAATCCTGAAGATTAATGTCTATCTATGGTTAAGAAAAATGGTTTCCCGGGATAGCTAAAACTATTCTCAACAACAAAAGAAATTCTGAGGGAATCAGTAGTCCCGACCTCAAGCAATACTACCGAGCAATAGTGTTAAAAACTGCATGGTGTTGGTACAGTGACAGGCAGGTGGATCAATGAAACAGGATTGAAGATCCAGAAATGAACCCACACACCTATGGCCACTTGATCCTCGATAAAGGGGCTGAAAACATCCAATGGAAAAAAGATAGCCTTTTCAACAAATGGTGCTGGTTCAACTGGAGGTCAGCATGCAGAAGAATGCGAATTGATCCATCCTTGTCTCCTTGTACTAAGCTCAAATCCAAATGGATCAAGGACCTCCACATAATGCCAGACACTCTGAAGCTAATAGAAAAGAAACTGGGGAAGACCATTGAGGACATCGGTATAGGGAGAAAGTTTCTGAACAGAACACCAATAGCGTATGCTCTAAGAGCAAGAATTGACAAATGGGACCTCATAAAATTACAAAGTTTCTGTAAAGCAAAGGACACCATCAAAAGGACAAACCAGCAACCAACAAATTGGGAAAAGATTTTCACCAACCCTACATCAGATAGAGGGCTAATATCTAATATATACAAAGAACTCAAGAAGTTAGACTCCAGAAAACCAAATAACCCTATTAAAAAATGGGGTACAGAGTTAAACAAAGAATTCTCACCTGAAGAACTTCGGATGGCAGAGAAACATCTTAAAAAATGCTAAACTTCATTAGTCATCAGGGAAATGTAAATCAAAACAACCCTGAGATTTCACCTTACACCAGTCAGAATGGCTAAGATTAAAAACTCAGGAGACAACAGGTGTTGGAAAGGATGTGGAGAAAGAGGAACACTCCTCCACTGCTGGTGGGGTTGCAAATTGGTACAACCACTCTGGAAATCAGGCGGTTCCTCAGAAAACTGGGCATGTCACTTCCGAAAGATCCTGCTATACCACTCCTGGGCATATACCCAGAGGATTCCCCAGCATGTAATAAGGATATATGCTCCACTATGTTCATAGCAGCCCTATTTATAATTGCCAGATGCTGGAAAGAACCCAGGTATCTCACAACAGAAGAATGGATGCAAAATATGTGGTATATACACACAATGGAGTACTATTCAGCCATTAGAAACAATGAATTCATGAAATTTTTTGGCAAATGGATGGAGCTGGAGAACATCATACTAAGTGAGGTAACCCAGTCTCAAAATATCAATCATGGTATGCACTCACTAATAAGTGGATATTAGCCTGGAAAACTGGAATACCCAAAACATAATCCACACATCAAATGAGGTGCAAGAAGAACGGAGGAGTGGCCCCTGGTTCTGGAAAGACTCAGTGTAGCAGTATAAGGCAAAACCAGAACAGGGAAATGGGAAGGGGTGGGTGGGAGAACAGGGGGAGGGAAGGGGGCTTATGTGACTTTCGGGGAGTGGGGGGCCAGAAGGGGGTAAATCATTTAAAATGTAAATAAAAAATATGGAATAAAAAAAGACTTTATTGATTAAAAAAAAAGAAAAAAAAGAAAGAAAAATGGTTTCAATTTTCATTGGTTGCTTGAGAGCAGGCTCCTGCAGGGGCATCCTAGGTTATGGTGATTCTCAGGTGACTCAAAACTTACAGCACTGATACACCTTGAGGCTATAGTTTGATAAAATTCTCTATTGTCCTGGCAGTGGCAGGAGTCCAAGGCCAGAGAGCTCTTAATTGAAACAGTTGCACATGGAGATTAAATTCATGGTGCTTACCAATCAGGAAGTACTATTGGCTGTTTCCTTCCAAATGAGCACAATGAAGAATTCTGCAGGAAACAAGGGCAAGAAGGAAACCCTGTTGAACTGAAAAGAAAGATACATTTTTTTGAAAGTCTGCAGTTCAAATCCTGAATGTGTGATCCCTCATCCGTGTGAGAGTGGACAGAAAACATTCAATCACCATGATCTCACTTCTCTTTCCTATGCATTAAGTAAACTGAGGACAGTCTTAAATATGGCTTAAAATAGTAGTCTAAGTAAACAAATGCATCCGCTACTTAGTAAGCTCTTAGTGATTGTGTGTTTGAACATTTTAACAGCTCATGAAGCACATGCAAAAGCAATGGATGCTCTCTAAAGAAACTCCCTGTTCACCTGGAGAGAGAATGTCTTGTAAAGATTACCAGAAATCCTGAATTGAATCAAATTATGTTTCAGAGGTCATCTGTACATTTCCAATTGCATGCTGTAAACACTTACATTTTTAACAAGACTTTTTCTTCAATAGCCAACAGCTTAGTTTACAAAGCAATTAGCACACTTATAATCCCACAGTGAGATTTAGAACAGATTTTTAATTTGTCTATCATAACACAAGATACCTTTGCTAGAATATTATGATCGACCAATAGGTCCTTTAGGGATATTTCTTGGGAATCAATTTTTGATTATTCATGTAATTTTTCTTTCTGTAAGAGTTTCAAAGGCTGTTAATGCCGAGATAAACCACCATAGCTTTTAAGTTCTTCTAATTTTTATGGTAAAATATTCTGTTAGATTTTATTACTTGCTTCATGATCAAAATTAATTATAATGCTGCCTGTCTTAGGAAATATAATCTATATTTCCTTAAACTTATTTTTAAATAATTCCTCAGCAACAAATGCCCAAGTGTAATTGCTGAGTCATCATATAGTAAATACATACATGGTTAGTTTTATCAAAAGAAAAAGAAAAACCCTCTCAAACCATTTTCTAGGATAACTATACTATTCCTTATGTACATGAGGGATGAACAATGGAATACTCTGTTGGCACTTTGTGTCACCACTCAGCATGGTCTCTAGGCTTCTGTGGTCTTTCCTTCTTCAGGCACCTTAGCATGTGTACAGTTATATCTGATTGTGGTTTGATTTTCACTTTCTGATGTCCAATAAAACACCTTTCAATGTAACTATCTGTTACTGCATGTGCTCCTCAGTAAGAAGTCTACTCATCTTCTGCCCAGTTTCAAACTAAATCATTTTTCTTTAATATTGAGTTTTGGGATGGTTTGAAATATTTCCTTTAGGTTAGATCTGGTCCTATGCACTGATTGTTTTCTTTAATAAATCTTGGGCACCTTTGCTCAAACTTTTCAATGTGCTTTTAGTATCATAGCCAAAATGTCAGCCTATTTTTCTATAAATATTTACTTTTATATACATATTTAATTAAGTATATGATCTATTTTGATGTATATATAGCATATTTAATAAGAGATATTTTGGCTGGCCCTTAATTTGGAGAATTTTTTTAGCCTATGTCATTTGTCAAAAAAAAAAAAAAACTATCCTCCCTCTGATGAAGAGAGTTTGTGTCTTTATTAAAAATCTTTAAAAAGAATGTGATCATGTATATCTATTTCTATATTCTCTTTTTTTGTTCCATTGATCTGTGATTCTGTGCCTCTGCCAACAGTACCATCTCTTGATTAATATGTCTATAGAATAATTCCCTCATATTTTGTTTTCCTAAAAAAGTGATTAGTTATCATGAGTAGTTTGACTCTCCTAAGTATACCTTTAGTATAAATGTATATATACGTGTGTGTGTGTGTGTGTGTGTGTGTGTGTGTAATTCTTACTGGGATTTTGATGTGAATTATACAAATCTATAGATAAACTTGGGAAGAATTGGTGTCTCCCCTGTGTTGTGGTCTTCCAGTCCATGAATTGAGTTTTGAAACTTTTAAATATTATTTTCTAACAGATACTAATGAGTCCAGTTTCAGGGCTAACATACACCACAAGAAAGAGCATTGCTCCTCATTTAAAAGCAGAGTTGTGGTCAATAACTTGTTCCAGTTGCCTGCAAACCTAGTAACAGAGAAATTAGAAACTAGCCAAACTTCTAAAGACAAATGACAAACCTGAGAAGCAGGCTCTCGTTGTTGATTTCAGCTGAACAAGTGTCCCACATACAATGTTTTTCTAGAAAGAAGAGCTCAGATAAGAATCTGAATAATCTATTAAAGATGTACAGGCTACAGTGAGAGTACAAAGCCATGGGAAATGCATATTCATGGGGCTTAGCACTTACACATGTATAGATTTATATTCTATGAACCTTTCCACGCACTAAATTGGACACCATGAAGAATTTGAAGAAAATTGCCCATCTGATGTGACCTGGGGAGGCAGTGATTTTGCTGCAAACTTCCAAGATCAATGTCTTCTATACCACCTATGGAGCAAAGCCTTAATCTACATTTAGAAAGAAAAAATAGTATTGGGATCCTCTATAAGCCTAGTGAAGCTAAAAGAGAAAATAAGAAAGCACTTTTGCCAAGGAGAGGGTAGGAATGCATGCTATACTGATGGCTGAGTTTTGAAAATATCGGTGTGCTTATGAAGGTGAAACCTCTGTACTGTGACTACAGATATCATGCACTTAATACACTAAACCCATATCACTCCCCTGCTTCTTTGTTCTAGAAGACTAACAAATAACACAGAATGGACAAACAGTTATAGGATACTGGGGTGGGGGTTGGGGGAAAGGCAAGAAAACAATTCTCTCCCAAGCAACTCAAAGGAAATCAACAATGTGAGCCAAAACTGGAAAGTGAATCCCCAACAAACCAGCTCACAGCACAAAGCATCGATACACAAAATTAGAGTTCTTGATGGATAAAAACAAACAATGCAGCCTGGGGATTGCTCAGCTGGACACAAACCTGCACAGTTCAGTCCACCAGAAGGAAAAGTAGGTTAATCTGGAAGCCTGCATTCCAAGCTCCTAAGGCAGCTGATACAGATGAAGGCTAATGCTCAAGGTCATCCTGGAATACAGTGAGTTTTAAGGCAAATTAGGAAGACCCTGTCTCACAAGAAAAATTAAAAGGTGGGTTGAGGATATAAGTAAATGATAGAGTGTTTGCCTAGAATGAAGGAGATGCAAGTTCTAAGTGTGTGCATGTGTGCGTGTGTGTGTGTGTGTGTGTGTGTGTGTGTGTGTGTGTGTAGCTCATGTGTGTGTGCTGTGGGTGTGCATGGGTGAGTGTACATGTGATATATATATATATATATATATATCACTACAGAACTTTCAACTTTAATCAAAGCATGAGATTCAGGACAGCTAGTAAAGTACACTCTTAGGTAAAAAGCAATCACCATTTCTGAGGAGCCAATAACCTGATTTCCAGAGTGGTTTACCAGCTTACAATGCCACCAGCAATGGAGGAGTGTTCCTCTTTCTACATATCCTTTCTAGCATCTGCTGTCACCTGAGTTTTTAGTTTTAACCATTATGACTGGTGTAAGGTCGGATCTCAGGGCTGTTTTGATTTGTACTTCCTTGATGACTAAGGATGTTGAACATTTCTTTAGGTGCTTCATTGCCATTCATCATTCCTCAGTTGAAAATTCTGTGTTTAGCTCTGTACCCCATTTTAAATAGGGTTATTTGATTCTCTGAAGTCTAACTTCTTAAGTTCTTTGTATATATTGGATATTAGCCTTCTGTCAGATGTAGGATTGGTAAAGATCTTTTCCCAATCTGTTGGTTCCATTTTGTCCTATTGACACTGTCCTTTGCCTTACAGAAGCTTTGCATATTTATGAGGTCCCATTTGTCAATTCTTGATCTTAGAGCATAAGCCATTGGTGGTCTATTCAGGAAATTTTCCCCTGTGCCCATGGGTTCGAGGCTTTTCCCTTCTTTCTCTTCTGTAAGCTTCAGTGTATCTGGTTTTATGTGGAGGTTCCTGATCCACTTGGACTTGAGCTTTGTACAAGGAGATAAGAATTGATCAGTTTGCATTCTTCTGCATGCTAACTGCCTGTTGAACCAGCACCATTTGTTGAAAATGCTGTCTTTTTTCCACTGGATGGTTTTAGCTCCTTTGTCAAAAATCAAATGACTATAGGTGTGTGGGTTCATTTCTGGGTCTTTCAATTCTATTCCATTGATCTTTCTCATATCTCTGCACCCAAACACAAAAGAGCACACATGGTATGCACTCACTGATAAGTGGATATTAGCCCAAAAGCTCTGAATACCCAAGATACAACCCAAGATACAATCCACAGATCACACGAAGCTCAAGTAAAAGGAAGACTGAAGTATGGATGCTTCAGTTCTGAGAAAGGGAACAAAATACTCACAGGAGCAAATATGGAGATAAAGTGTAGAGCAGAGACTGAAGGAAAGGTCATCCAGAGACTGTTCTACCTGGGGATTCATCCCATATATAGTCACCAAACCCCGACACTACTGTGGATGCCAAGATATGCTTCTTGAAAGGAGCCTGATATGGTCGTCTCCTGAGAGGCCCTGCCAGAGCCTTATAAATACAGAGGCAGGTGCTTGCAACCAACCATAGGACTGAGAATAGGGTCCCCAATGGAGGAATTAGAGAAAGGACTGAAGAAGCTGACAGGGTTTGTAACCCCATAGGAAGAACAATATCAACCAACCCCCAGAGCTCCCAGGGACTAATCCATCAACCAAGGAGTGCACATGGCTCCAGCTGTGTATGTAGAAGAGGATTGCCTTGTCATTCATCAATGGGAGAAGAGATCCTTGGTCCTATGAAGGTTGGAAAGATGCCCCAGTGTAGGGGAATTGCGGGCAGGAAGGTGGGAGTGGGTGGGTGTGTGGAGGTACACCCTCATAGAAGCAGGGGATGAGAGAATGGGATAGGGGATTTTTGGGAAGGGGAAAACCAGGAAACTGGATAACATTTGAAATGTAAATAAAGATAACATTTGAAATGTAATATCCAATTTTAAAAAGTCCAAAAAAATCAATCTCCAGAACAAGTCTCAAATATGAGGCAGAAGTTGGAACTATGAAACACAGAGCTTGAAACAATTGCGTGTGTATTGAAGGCATCCACAGGGAATGGTAACAACATGCCATGTGAGTAATTTCAGAAGAGTTGATATTCAGAAGATTTGAGTGGACAAAGCAGTCCCTTTTCCAGCTCCTCTACTTACCAAGGTAGAAAGACCTCTCCAGTTGTTGGTTGTAAAGCATATCACTGTTGGAGGTCGAGCACATTGTTTTGCTTTGTTTTTTCTCTGTGTTATAGCTGTGTTGATTAGACAGATCTGCCCAACAGTGAAAAGATCTCTGGATTCCCACATGCTAGATTCCTAGACAGAGAACTACCTGGGTCTGCATTGTTCCTGCTCTCAGTTTGAAAAGATTCACCCAAGCATAGCCCTCAAAGTTGGGTGGCTCTAGCCCATCCTGGATCCTCATTCCCATACCAAGTCACATACCATCTCTCTCCAACAAGGCTGTCTTCTACCCTTTCTCTCTAAGAAGTAAATGCTTTTGCACATGGTGACTGTAGAGTTAGAGGGAGAGAAGATTCACTCCCATGAAACCAGGAAATAGATCCAAGGAACATATGCATAAGATGCTGGCCTCAACATTCTTTACACTGAAAATACAAAAATAGTACATGAACTTGGATTTTTTTCTTAGATATTTTGTGTGAGTTTTTGTTTCTTCCAACAAAATTTATCCTCCATGCATAAGCAATTTTCTAAACCATAGAACTCAAGGGAACCACACCAAAAAATAATATGTTGGACATAGAAATTTCTAGATAAATTTGATTAAATTTTTATCCCATCATCTTAAAGAATGATTCCATGTAAATGGGATTTCAGTAGAAATATACATGTGAAAGCATAGCACAAGCACTTCACTAGTCCTTTGAACTAACTTGACTTGCGGTACACTTTCAAGGCACTGTTAACTTACAAGAGAGTCAGGTAAAAATCTGGTCCCTGGAGAAATGAGAACAGCAAATGAATTCCACACAATTCATATAGCATTGCTCTTTTCAGGTTCAGAAATGTCCTTGATCAAAATTATTATGTCATGCCCTTATGAGTAAATTGTTAATCATGTGCCCCTTTCACTTAAGGATCAGTTATACCTATAAAGATGAGAAAGTAGGTTGGAAGTTTTAGACTCACACTGGTGTCATGGACATTGAATTTTAAGTACAATTTATAGCCACTAAGAGATATGGGGCATCCACTTGGAATCAGTTTTCACAAATACTTTCCATAGCAACAACGGAGAGTGCATTGCCTTAAGGAGAGCAGCTGGGTCAAGCTGAGAACCACTTACCAGAACATGTCAAATTTAACCACCACTACTATTTCCCTTTAGTTTTTAAACCATTATGATTTGTAGCTAATAAAAGAACTAACGTTAGCCCAGTGATGGCAATGACATTTACAGGATGAGATTGCTGGAGAGTGAAAGAAAAACCAAAACAAAAGTGGGTGGTCTTCCTGTGAGTCCTAGTCAATCTCAAGGTCAAACATACTAATGGCTTACATAATTAGATATACTTGGGAATGGTTTGGCTAAGATAGGAAATCAGTTTAACATTAACTAGGTAAAAGAAAACACTTGGGAGGAGGAGTGGATGCAGAGAGGGGAGGTTGGTTGTGAGGACTCAGAAAAGGGAAGGGTAGGTCAGGATGTCAGGGTGTCAAGTAAACAAATTAGTGTGTGTGTGTGAGTGTGTGTGTGTGTGTGTGTGTGTGTGAGAGAGAGAGAGAGAGAGAGAGAGAGAGAGAGAGAGAGAGAAATACTTTACCATTTCATTGTTCTTAGACAAGTAAGTCAAACATGTCATTCTGAAAAGAGATCAACATCAGGTTCTTCAGAAAGCAGAGGTGGGGCTTGGAAATGGGGGACAGTAGGTATGAGGGGAGGGGAGGGAGAGAATGGCTTCAGAGAAGGCTCCACAGCATGGGAACTGGAAATGCACCAAGCACTTAAGAAGCTGTGGTCTGTCTGCCTAAGCATGTGTCAGGGCAGAAACTAGAGCCGGTTGGAAAGAAATGATGAGCACACCAGAGACATCTGCTCCAGCCTTATGAGTACACTTCATTGAGAGCAAGAGCTCTGAACCTTTTATGCAAGTGCTGCCATTGTGCAAACAGGAAATCAGGTAACTGTTGCTGGAAATATTAAAAAATTAGAACTGGCATATTCCCATCACTTGTGCCTCCAACTTTCTGCCCCAGTGACCTGGCCAGCCATGCACTGGTGGGCAATGGCCAACCTGTTTTTATCTCATCGAGACCTTCACTCAGAACTCCACAATCTCTCCACCCAGCTCACTAGGTTCCCACACCAATCCAGTGCTTCAAATCCCACATGGCTTTTGTGGTGGACATCTGGCAAACTCACACTTTGCCACCACTCTACCTTTCTTGAACCCAGACGAGCCACCATGTGAAGGAAAATGTGACACAAACTTAGTTCAGAAACAATGGTAGCTCAATTTCTGGGTGCAACAACTAAAACCTAATCTTGTAAGCCTTATTAAAATCTGATTCCTCTGGTGGAGAATCCTTGAGGATCGCCTTGATACTGGAAAACTCTAGCAGCTATATCTTACCCATATGCTGTCCCTGTTCCAAAAGGGCTAACTCTCTCCTGCTTCCTCTCTTCCTCCACCCAACCTGGAAGTCCCACCTACTCACCCAGTGATTGGCTTCTTTATTCATTAAGGGATTGATTCACAAGAAGCCACCTAAGTATGTGACTCATTCCTCATTCCAGACAGCCTCTTGGAGGAGAGCAGAATTAACATAAAATACAAGCAGCACAAAGCCATCCACAATAGGTCATGGTAGGCTTTCCAAATACATGCTTATACTTGAGTGTGTGAAGATGTGGTCTTCACATAATCTAAACTACTTGCTACAGATTGAATATTTGTTTACCCACAGCATGTATAGGTTGGCATCTGAACCCCCAATGTGGTTCTGTAAGGAGGAGAGACTTTAGGGATAATGTGATTACATCATAAGGTTACAGCCCTTATGAATGGCACTAGTGCTCTTGAAAATTCTAATAACTATCTAATGTGTGGTGCTTTCTAATTGTCTAAGGCATGAATAAAATATGAAGTTCCTATATTTTGTTAAACCTGGATCTGCAATATGGCAGGTATACCTTAGTGTAGCTCAATGTGTTCAGCCCCCACCTACCATGTATAAAGCCCTGTGCTTAATCCCTGTTACTGCTTGCACATACAAGGAGTGGATCAATTAAATGTGAATAGGCCACCTGTAGTAGTTTGACTAAGAATGCCCCATAGGCTCAGATAGTGCCATGCTTACTCAGCAGTGGTAGCTCTGCTGTTTGGGAAGGCTTAGGAGGAATGGCTCTACAGAGCAAGTGTATCACTGGGCACAGTCTTTGAGAGTTTAGAGCCTTATACTACACCCTGTTCCCCTCTCTATCTCATACTTGCTTGAAGATGTGAGCTCTCAGCTTCCTGTTGCCAAGCCTTCTGAACTGTAAGGCATATAAACTCACAGATCTCTAAATTGTCATTGTTTATGACTTTTTTCCTGGCCACAGAATGGTAACTAATACACCCCCAAGTTCTTGTCACAAAATTTTCTGTAACAGAAACTCTAAATCCCTCACTCTTTTAAGGAAGTGGGGTTACCAGAAAAAGACACAATGACTTATTTCTTCCTGAGAGCTTGTATTGTTCCTTTCCATATAGCCCCCAGCATCTCCAACTCCCTCAGCCCCGATGACTACCATGTAACTCTCAAAGCAAGATATTTTCTTAAGCTAATTGTATAGCATGGTAAAATTATCAATAATTATGTGCTATACATTTCTCTATCACTAATGGTCATGTCTAATGCCCACTTGACAAAATATTAAATTTTTGAGGCAATGGCTGTGTTAATTAGTTTAATTTAATCACTCTACATTGTATTCAGAAATCACAGCTTTGCTATTGCCTCATAGATATTGCAACTAAAATTTGTGAATACAAACCTTAGGAGACAGTTTCCTTAGTTCAGTCATCTCAGGAACAAGTTCCATCTGGCTGGCAGGGCCAAAAACTGAGTTCATGTTCTGAGGCTTCCAAACCAACTCATATCCTGCTTCTTCCGGTGCTTCTTGTGTAAAGAGGTAAGTTGCTGTGTAAAGAGGAAAGTTTCCGATTATCTAAACTAAGACACACCAAGTTGCCTGTCTTGACCTAATTGACTATGCACTCCTTACCCACTCTGTTGTTTCCTTATCATTCTAAATTCTGGACCAGAGTCCAGGAGGGAACCTGATTATAAAATCTGAATCTAAGGGCCCAGAAACCAGGTGACCCAGATAAGGCCCTGTCACCAACATTAACTTCTTTGCTTAACCAATTGTATCAAAATATGATTGGGCAATGCAATAGCCCATCCCACTTCCCCTTGCTTTGTGTTCCCATCCAATAAAAATATTGTCCAATCTCCCATCAGGGACAGAGTTCAGATCCTGAACTGGTCTCCTCTCTGCATGCACAGAAAATAAAGCTTTCATTTTTAAGCTTCTGCCTCTGAAGTAAGTGTTCTCAGCTTCTACCCCAACCCCAACAGAAATAAAAACTAAATGTTGAGGAAAAGAAACTGAGGGACAAAATTTTCATGAATTTTAATTTATAAGCTCTAGGAAGGAAATAAAATGAAAACCCCCAAATAAAATCCATTTATTGGCCAATGATATAATGAGAGGAAAGAAAGGCTCAGACAGAGTAATAGATTCTCATCAAGAGTCCTTTCTTTAATTTGAAGAGTAGGGAACAGGACACCTCCCTAGTCTCCAAGAATAATGTAATGTTTCTCCAATCTTCAGAGCACACTGCTCATCTAACCCTACCTACTGCTGTAGGGTACCAGCAACAGGAAGGTGGGACCTGAAAACATCTCCTTTCTTTACCTCTGCATTCAGGTCCTGCCATGTGAGAGATATTGAACACACATTTGTTTGAGAAATTATAGGAATTATCAAAAAGACAGTTTTAGGGGCTGGAGAAATGACTCAAGAGCCCATGTGCTGCACTGGGAGAGGACTTGAGTTTGGTTCTCTGTGTCTGTATTGGGCAGCTCACAACTGCCTGTAACTGTTGCCATGTATAAGCAGGTTATCTCATAAATGCCTAGAACTCTGGCTCCAGGAGAACTGATACCTCATTCTGGACTCTTCCTTGAGAACCTGCACTTTCATGAACATACCCTGTCACTCACAGACGTACATACTTAATTTTGATATAATAAATTATTTTTTTAAAAAAGAAGGTTTTCAAAATCAGTTTATTTGTCAAGACATCTCTGGAATTCTCACAAGTCAGTATAGAACAACAGCAGAGCAGATCTGGCCCGCATCCAAAGTGAGATATTTTCAACCAAGCTAGGAGCAAACAATGGATCTTCCATCTCAATATAAAATAATAATGGTATGAACAATATCACAAAATTGTATGCCATGAATTCACATGCAAAAGATTTGAATATTAAAAAATGAATACATATTAATATTGTGGTATTTTATATCTGGAGCTGATGTGAAATACAAACAATAAATAAGACATTTTAAAATGAAAGTAACCTTGCCCACATAACTAAAGATGCACATTGTGGGCTTTGGCAGTCTGTTATTAAACATAGACTGCACATAAGCACCTAAAGTTTAGCCTGAGTATTTGCAGGTGTGCCACTGGCTTAAAAGAAATAAACAGCACACCAATAGAATGCAAAAGCAAAAAAAAACAGACAGTCTCCAGTATCCTGGATGCAACTCAAAGCCAATTTCACCTTAGCAGTCTGAAATGCCAGGAGCAGATGGTCAGCGATACCATGGTAATCACTTTATCATCAGCATATGGAAAAGGGATCTCACAGTTTACACCCACAGTATTGCCACATTGAAGCCAGGCCCCAGAGTGAGACACACTCTTTTAGAAAATTGGCTCCGTTCAGCTCCACTTAGAATGGTTCACTTGATAACATTACTCCCCTTCTTGGTGAGAAATTTAAGGGAAGGCTCACTTGTTATCCTAATTGCTAGATAATAATCAGGAGTGATTGAAGCCCTGTTACTATGGTAACTGGGGGTCCTACTGAGTAGCTGTTCTCTATTTCAAAGAATTAAATCTTTTAGTAAATTAGTGCCAAAGTCACTTCCATTCTTTCACTGGGTGCTAACCTTGGTCTCTGGCAATAAGCCACAGCCTAGCATTGAGTAACAGGTATGTAAAGAATTTGTTTTCAGAAGTTCATTACCATTTCTAGACAACACAGGGCTTTTTTCCAATCTTAGCACTATTGATAATTTAGGCTAGGTAATTCTTTGTAGGAAAGTGGATCCTGTCCATTGCAAAATCTCTAGCCTACCTTCTGAGTATCTGCAGCACAAATCACCCTAGTTGTGGTAACAGATTTTAAATGCCTTCAGAAATTGGCAAAATGTCTTCTGGATACAAATCACTAACATAAAGAAAAGTTCAATGAATAAAATAGTTTGTTAAAAGAAGCAAATATGGCTGGCACATCTGGGTGCACAAACCACCATCGTCCTAATAATTTTTGGAATATGTGTTTATTTTATTAGATGATGGTTGATTTGTTTGCTGATTATCAGACCCTCTACTATTGAGCTTACCTTTGTCTTGCTTTTACTTTTGTGCATAGAACCATCTCTTTCCCAGCAATTAAAGCTTATGCAAGCATAACTGTCAGTAGGTATCTGGCTGGGACCTGGCCCACCTGGTTGTTTGATCTGCAGAGGTTATTTTGGGCTCTGCCTTGTTTTTGTTCTAAATCCTTTCCCTAGTGTTCCACTAGCTATTGTCTATGAGGTATTGTCAACGAGACACTGCACTGAACATAATATAAATGAGCAAATATAAAATGAAAGAGGTGCAGTCTGCTTTCTGGAAACCCAACAATGAGCAGATGTATTCTGAAGCTGAATTTAGGTTTACATTTCTTTGGAAGAGTGTTAAAAGCAATCTTCCCAAAGTGCGGGATGGAGGGTTTGGGATTTTGTACTACTGTTACTTGCTGTTTTTTCTTTTGAAACTCTTAATGTTGGGCTCTACATTTACCCAGCACCCCTTGCAGAGCAAATGCTGAATACTCTTACCATATTACCAGAGATGCTACTACTCTCTCAGTAGGTTTCACAGACAGCAGGGCAGAATTGTTCTGGACTACCAACCCTTTTTAGGAGTCCTCCATGTAAGTCCTCAGTGAAAAACCCTCTGCTCTGAGAAACAAAGCAGGATTTTCACCCAGTCTCTTCACTTCTGTGTCTTGTCATTCTCCTGTCCCTACAAGAAAGTGAGGATGCTCACAGCCGTGGCACTTTTTTTTAGTGTGTTTTGAATCCTAATCAAATATTATTTTTTGAAGCATGCTTCAATTCTGCAACTGGAGATTATCAAGAAAGAAATGCAGAGCTGGAGTGGATGGCTCAGTGGATAAAGTATCTGCCACACAAGTGTGAGTAAGTAGAATTCTGATTCCCAGAATCTACCTGTATATGGTAGCCTGCTAGAAATCCCAGCACTCTGGAGGCAAAGACGGTAGATCCCTGGGACACATTGGCCAGCTGAACAAGCCAAAGTCATTGTGCTTGAGTTCTTGGCTCAACAAGATTCAGCCCCAGTAAATAAGTAGAAATCTATCCAATAAGATACAGATGCCAACTTTTGACCTCCAAATGTGTGCATATGCATGCACACAGAACTACACATGCACAGTCTCCATACATGCTACAGTACATGCCCACATGCACACACACCACATAGCCACACACATGCAAAGAAAACAAAAACAATAAAATGCTAGTACTGACCTATAAAGTCATCCCAGGACATAGAACTTATTGCATTCCTGGAGCTTGTCACCTAACCAAGCATAACAAACAACACACATGCAGACAACATGCATGCTTTTTGGATAGCACACAATACCTAGATGCTCTGGAAACAAAGGGCATTTGAGCCTCCCATATACTAAAAACCAGTTAAGAAATTTTTCTCTGCACACTTACTTTATGGAAAAAGCTAACTATAAAAGTGGAACTCAGTGTAAAAGTATACAGAACGTCTAAGGACTAACAGCTCATCCTACCAAAAAGGTGATCTCAAGCAAGGTTCTAATCCTAACCAGAATCTCAAAACAAACAAGCAAAGAAACAAAAAACCCTTTGGATGTATTCTATGATGGCTTTTTATATAGCATATTGACATCTAGCCCCTGCTTTGATTGCTATTTATTTGTTACTTGTTTAATAGCTGTGTGTGGTGATTTAAATTTGCTTGGCCCATAGTAAGAGGCACTATTAGGAGGTGTGGACTTATTTGAGGAAGTTCATCATTGTGCAGGTGTGCTTTCAAGTTCTGCCCAGTGCAGAAGAGTCAGTCTCTCTTGGCTGCTGTCAGATCAACATGCAGAATTCTCAGCTCTTTCTACAGCACCATGTCTGCTTCCATGCTGCCATGCTTCCTGTCATGATATTAATAAACTGAAACTCTGAAACTATAAGCCAGCCCCAGTTGTCCAGTATAAGACTTACCTTGGTCAGGAATCACAGCAATATAATGTGGTTTGAATATGCTTAACAGCAGACAGCACTATAAAGAAGTAGAAACAATAGGCATTTGAAAAACTTCTTCATGTAACTTGCTAGCCCCTTCAGGGCCTGCTTGGATCTGATCATGCATAGACCACATTGATTTGATAATAGATTGCTGCTGTGCATGTCCTACTTTATAACTTGGTAGGTCCAATAGCACCAAGTTCATGATGGACAGTTTAGGTCACATGGTAGCTTGGTGTCCTATTGTCTAACATTCCGTTTCTAAGGCCCAACAATAGGCCAAGAGCTGTTTTCCAAAGTGAGAATAGTTGTCTGCAGATTATGGTAGAGCCTTGCCCCCAAACCCTAAAGGTCTCTTTGGTGATTCATATATAGGACCCTGCCAAAGACTCCAAACAGCATCTCTATCTGCCACTGACACCTTAAGTACCATCGGGTCTGCTGGAGCATATAGTCCACGTGGCAGAGCAGCCTAAACAGCAGCCAACAACTGATGGTGAGCTTTCTCCTGTTTCAGGCCTCACACCAAGCTAGCAGCTTTCTGAGTCACTTGGTGAATAGACCAGAGTAACACACCCAAGTAAGGAATGTGCTGTCTCCAGAATCCAAATAGACCCACTAAACATGTTTCTTTCTTCATGGTGGGAGGTGCCAAGTGCAATAACTTATCTTCCACATTAGAAGGATTATCTCTGCATGCCCCACACTATTGTACTCCTAAACATTTCACTGAGGTAGACAATCCTTGATTTTTGGTTGGATTTATTTCCCATCCACTGATACCCATGTGTGTTACCAATGACTCCAAAGTGGTTGCTACTTCCTGCTCACTTGGTCCAATCGGCATAATGTCATCAATATAGTATACCAATGTGATATTTGTGGAAGATACAGATGATCAAGATTTCTTCTGACTAAATTATAACACAGGGCGGAAGAATTAATATATCCTTAAGGTAAAACTCTGAAGGTTTGCTTTTAGCCTTTCCAACTGAAAGGAAATTGCTTCTAGTGGTCCTTATGGACAGGTACTAAGAAAAAGACATTTGCTAGATCAATAGTTGCATTCCATGTACCAGGAGATGTGCTAATTTGCTCAAGTAAGGAAACTAAAACTGGTACATCCGCTGCAATCAAAGTTACTACCTAATTTAGTTTTTGATAGTCAACTGTTATTCTCCATGATCCATTTGCCTTCTGCTATGGCCAGATAGGAGAGTTAAAAAAGAGATGTAGTGGGAGCCACCACCCCTGCATCTTTTAAGTCCTTCATGGTGCCACTAATTACTGCAATTCCTCTAAGAATATGATATTGTTTTTGATTCACTATTTTCTTTGACAGAGGCAACTCTAATGGCTTTCCATTTAGCTTTTGCAACCATAATAGCCCTCACTCCACAGGTCAGCGAACCAATGTAAGAATCCTTTCATCTTCTAAGTACATCTATGCCAATTATACATTATGAGGAAATAACCACAGGATGAGTTCGGGGACCTACTAGACCTATAGTGAATTGGACATTAGCCAAAATTTCATTAATAACCTGGCCTCCATAAACCCTTACTTTAACTGGAGGGCCATAATGTTTCTCGGGATCTCCCAGAATCAGTGTCAGTTCAGAACCAATATCCAATAGACCCTAATAGTCTGATTATTTCACTTCTTTGAGTGTACAGTTACCCTTGTAAAATACTGTAGGTCCCTCTGGAGAAGTACTGGAGAAAGGCTAGCAGCAAAACTTTTAGGAGTCTTATAAGGTCCTTCCTCAGGAGAACCTGGCCACCCCTTCATTCCAAAGGTTCTGAGTTTGCAAACTAGCTCAAGTTTGGAAAAATTCACTGGTGAAGATTGCCTTTTGCAATGTAGCCTTTCTTTCATTTGCTTGAAAATTATTCTGCTTGTACATATCAAAAAGAAATGTAGGAGGCTTCTTATCTATTTCATGCCTGGAAACACCATGATTGATTAGCAGTACCAGAGGTCCATAGAGTCATGCCATTATAAATTTCACCTCTCCTGTACTGACCACTATGATTTAGCTCATTATGAATGTTGCTTTGATTATGCTGCCCTTTATAATAATTGCAATCATCTTGCCTCTGTTGATTCAGTGCTGATGGCTGGCCCCTGCTACCTCAGGCCCCAGTTAAACCCATTGGGTTTAATTCATCCAATTGAGAAGCAGCATCTCCAACCCTAAGGTCTCGCACAAGGATAAGGACAATAACAAACTCTTCAGATGTACTGGTGCCCTTCTCTCCATTTTTCCTCTTATAAGATGCATGAAGTTCATATGTTCTGGGCCTTCCCATTGTGGAGGATTAGGTTTTATACAGCATACCCATTCTAACATTGCAGTTTCCCTGAGCCTTAAAGGACCTTCATAAACACTAAAATAAGGAATATCAGGCATCTCGAGTTCCTTTTCAGTAGGCAATCTCTTGATAAATGCTTCAGCCAACCATTCACACATATTCCCCAAATTTCTGCTTGAATGAATTAGCAAACTCACTAAGCTCCTTAGTAGTGTAGCACACTTCCTCATGGACTACACTTTGTACCAACCCCCACTTCACCCCCGGAGGCCTACTTTTGCCTTGAGTCTAGTTATAGGTCTAGAGGCAACAATTGGTGTGCCTTGAGGAACTTCAGTATCATCTTGCCTGGCCTTTTCTTCAGAGAAAACCACTGCTATTTTATGCTGGGTTTTTCCTGAGACTTCCTTTGTCAATACAATGAATCGAAATTTCTTTACCTTAGCCTCAGGTAGATTCTTCAGACAAAGGCAAAAAGCAGCCACATTCTTTACCAAATATTACAAGAACAGTCTCTAAGCTACATACTAAAGTTCTTCTCCTCTGAAACCTCTTGAACTAGGGCCCCACACCCTCAGAGACACTGTCTTCCACGCTTCTATTAGTATGGCCCACTTACAGCATTCCATTGCTTTACAAAGTCCTAATATCCACATTTTTCCAAATGTTAGGGACATTTAATTGGGCTTGCTTAGAGCTTCAGAGACTCGGTCCATTAACATCATGGCAGAGAGCATGGCAGCATGCAGGCAGACATGGTGCCGTAGGAGCTGAGAGTTCTGCATCTTGTTCTGACAGCAATCAGGAAAGACTGACTCTTCCCTACTGGGTGTAGGTTCAGACCCACCCATCAAGGCCACACCTACTCCAACAAAGCCACACCTACTCCAACAAAGCCACACCTACTCCAACAAAGCCACACCTCCCAATATCGCCACTTCCCAGGGCCAAGCATATTCAACCACCACACTGTGCCACTCTCAGTCACTAAGAATATGGCTGATTCTGTATCCAAAGTAGGATATACCAAAGCCACACTGAATAGCTGGATCCCATGTTTATAGGAATTCTATAAAAGAACTCAGTGATGGCTTGTCTCTTATCGCTACATTGCCCTTATTAACCACAGCCTTCTAGAAATAATGGCATCCTTAAATTAAAATTGGCCACATTCCCAGAAGCCCTTGAACTGCCTTACCAAAGCCTCATTCAACTGCTACAATAGTCCAGAGAAAACACTCTGAATTAATAATTGCAGTATATGTATTATGATTACTCCTTAGTCACCCTTTTGATGAAAGAGTCTGTACCTTACATAGTAGGAGATGACTGGATACCTTACCTTGGGGACTGAAAATTGAGGAATTTCATCACCATGAGTTTTCTCTCCGGGGGTTTCACAGATATCAAACCCAAATTTTTCTGAAATTATATTCCTTCTTTGTGAATCCTCTAACTAATTAGCCATATATTACTCCACATATACACTCACAGCTTGAGTGAATACAGACACAACCTGTCACCAGGGTTACCTATAGGCCAAAATCTTAGTTTCTGTAGGCAGATATGATGGCTTGTTAATAACAAGGCAGGTTAGCATGGGAATAAAATTCACCAGGCTGAGGACAATTTGGTTATGAATTATCTGGTAGATAGGATATCCAGACAAATGATGAGCCTGTCTGCTACATGAAAGATGTATCTAGAAAGTGTAGGGGTGTGTGCATAGGTCTCCAGGATCATGAGGGGTTCAAAGATATCAAACAGTACTTAAAATTTACAGTTTACAAATGTATCATATACTTTTAGAATTTATCTATTATTCCTCCCGTCTTTACACATTTATGGCAAAAACTTTGCAGATGGTACATGAGCTATACCCAGTCTCATAACCAGATTGCAGCAGATTGTCCTCTTATCTTCCTAAATATCTTCAGTGAGGAAATTCTGCTACTTGAAGAGGCAGCAAAGGAAAATGCTTGTACCTCGCTTGCAATACTATTGGCGCTAGCAGTAACATAGCAGTGAATCTCTAGAGTCATTCCCTGTATTCAGGTTTCACAACTAAAGAACAAGTCAGTGTTAGACATGATTGAAATACTACTCCAACAAAGGACCTCCAATTAAGGATTCTTATGATGCTTCTCAAAGCAACTGGTCTTCATTGGCAGGTGACCTTGGCAACAAGCAGGTCATCTCATTTAATAGGTAGCTTCTGCTTAACCTCAGATCTAGACTCATGCGTATTTCAGGCTCTGACCTCTGACTTTTCCTTAGACTCATTCTCATTTATCCAGCTGTGGTTGCTGTTTAACACAATAACCATTTTCTTCTTCCTTACTTATACATTACTCTGCATTATGAATGCAGAGTCAAAACATCTTCATTCTTATGCCATTATCAAGATATTCCAAATAGACTGCTGGGTATATCATTAATCATAAGACACAAATTATAATAATTCTGTTTGCACCAAATAAAACTGTAGGGTATTCTAATAATGGTATTATCAGAAAATGAAGGTTATCCCAATAGAATAATGTATGTGTACCTAAATGGAAAACTAAAAGCATATCCACCTGTGCAACTGCTAATCTCTCTAAGAAGTAACCTAGTATTACAATCTATTAGTCAAACTGGAGATAAATCTACTGGGAGTAACTTTGATAACACCATGAACCAAAGTTTGCCACATCAGAGAGACTACTAACATCTCCAACATGTAGCAGCCAGTGACAAGCCTCAGTTCAGATGCCATGCTATAAACAACCAGCTATTTTCCAGATGCTTCATGGAATTAACAAATATTGGTTCTTGGACTATAACTGATCCTTCAAATACATTCCCAAGTGATGAATACTTGGAATTATTTGACAGCAGCATGAAACCCTTCAAATAAAGTAGCTAATACAGATAGAGAGAAGAATGCATTGATAGATGATAGATGAAATATGCAGGTAATAATTGACTGGTATGGAGGTTCAGACAAAATAATGCTTTTGAAGACTACTGCTAAGAATGCTTAATAATACAACAAATGTGAAAAATAGAAGAGCATATTACAAAATTAAAGCGTAAGCTATCATGTGATACACTCTGGGTAGTCATCCAAAAGAATAGACATGAGTATCTCAAGTGCTACAGCTAAGTCTACACTTATAGTATTTAAGTGTACTTAATACTATAATAACCACAGTGTGAAAACAACCTACATGTACACTAATGGATTAACAAAAATGGATAATATAGTATATACATTTCAGCCTTCAAAATGAGGAATATTTTGAAATACCTCATAACAAGAATGAACCTTAGGGAAATTATGCTGAGTAAAGCCAGCTGGTCAAAAGGGAGGATACTGCATGATTCCACCAATAGAGGCATCTAAAGAGTTAAATGAATAGCATTAAAGAAGACCTTTCAAAAACAAGAAATTATTAATTAAAGAAGCACAAAGTTTCAGCCAAGCAAGAATAAGTTAGACATGCGCTGTGTGGCATAATACCCGTAGTCCATACTAATGTATCCCTCTATACTTCATCATTTAAGAGACTAAACGTCACATACAGGCTCTGCCAGTGCCCGACAAATACAGTTTTGATTTTTAAGAGAAGCCTTCATTTTGAAACAGTTTTAGATGATAAAGAAAGCAGAGGTGATGGTGGACTGTCCCAGCCCCATCCATCCTTATTAGCATCTAATAGAAGTGTAGTGCACTGTTCATCATTGACTCGTGGCATTGGTACATTACCACTGTTAGCGCACACTTAATTCACACATGTTTAGATTGTATTCCATTTCTTTGTCTGCCTCCGTATCCTTTCTTGAATACAGCATTAGATTGTCATGTCCCCTTGGGCTTCTCTTGCCTCTAGGCCACATCAGTTTCTCACACAGGTTGTGAAATAACTGCTCTGCAGCATGAAAGGTTTTCTGTATTTCATTTATCTGAATTTTTTTCATAATAAGACTGGTGTTATGAGTTTTTGGAAGGAGCCCAATGGTGCAGTTCTAGTCACATTACATCATACTGGGCACATTTAATACTAGCCATGACACTTTACTGTTGTTGTTAAGATTGTGTTGCTAATGTGGTTAGTACATCCCAAGTTTCTCCCCTGAAATGTTATTCATTTTCCCATTTCACATGTATTCTTTTCAAAGTGTAAACTAGGACCAGACTACATTTAACAAACAGAGTTGTGCTACATTTCTCTGTAAGTAAATTATGTACAGAAACTTTAATTCCTCTGCAAGGCCGTAGAGCTTTGTCCATTTTTCCCTCATCTGTATAGTTAATCAATAGTTTCATAGATATTTATGCATATGTTATAATCCATTGGTCCTTTATGATATTGGTTATTTTCCCCCAGCTTTTACTACCTAGAGCTTTTCTAGGCAGTCTTAATGTCTCCCTCGCACACGCCATCATTGCGGGAGAGTGAGGAGTAGAAAGAGGAGCGTTTACTGAGCATTCTAGTGTGAGTAACTCTTAGATCAGGACCATAAATGGGAGATCTGACTCTTTCCATAATGAACATAGACATGGAAACCAATGGCACTGCAGAAGAGTGGTAGACTCAGTGAAGCAGTATAGGGCAAAACCAGAACAGGGAAGTGGGAAGTGGTGGGTGGGAGAACAGGGGGATGGAAGGGGGCTTATGGGACTGACTTTCGGGGAGTGGGGGGCTAGAAAAGGGAAAATCATTTGAAATGTAAATAAAAAATATATCGAATAAAAAAAAAGAGTCAAACATTTGACAACTCTCACCTCCAACCAAGGCAGGTGAAAAGCCCAGCTAGAACAGCTCTGCTTTCATTCACCATATCCTATTTTAACTCATACCACATAGGAATATGTGATGCAAATATCTCATGGGTTATTGCCAACCTGAAAGTGGCTGAAAACTTACTGTGAATGAAGAATTTCTTCCCCTACTTCTGACATTTGAAAATATCTCCACTTATATTGATGAGAATAAAAACTACATCAGGCCACATTTAAACATGCAGATGGAAATTTTTTCTATTTGAAATAAAATACCTCTTTTTTGTTTGGAGGGGAGTGGTTCGAGACAGAGTTTCTGTGTATAGCCTTGGCTGTCCTGGAACTCACTCTGTAAACCAGGCTGGCCTCAAACTCAGAAATCTGCCAGCCTCTGCCTCCCAAGTGCTTGGATTATAGGCGTGCGCCACCACTGCTCAGTAGGTAAGAGCACTGACTGCTCTTCCAAAGGTCCCAAATCCCGGCAGTCACATGGTGGCTCATAACCATCCACAATGGGGTCTGACACCCTCTTCTGGTGTGTCTGAAGACAGCTACAGTGTATTTACATATAATAATAGATAAATAGATCTTTACAATAAAAAAGAAAGAACAAAAGAAAATACCACCCCAGCCCAGGCCCAGTAGTAAATGGCCAACACAAAATGAATGCAGTGGTATTTTTATAGACTTTTCTCTCATATTGCTTTGTTTTACAAGTCCTTTGCTTATATATTTTGGTTTTTGGTTTTGGGCTTTTAGGATTTTGGTTTGTGCCTATGTTTGTGTATATATATATATATATAGTTATATATGCAGGTGTGAATGTATGCATCTCTCTCTCTCTCTGTGTGTGTGTGTGTGTGTGTGTGTGTGTTTGTGTGTGTGTGTGTGTGTGTGTGTGTGTGTTGGTTTTGTCCTTGCTTGTTTAAGAGAGTGAGAAACAAATAGTGTAGTATAGTGTAGTGTAGAGAGGGGAGGTGGTGAGGATCTGGGAGGAATTGGGGAGGGAAAATTATGATTGGAATATACTGTATGAAAATCGTTTTCAATTAAAAAAAATGAAAAAAAAATATAAAAACAATTTCTAAACCACCCTCCCACACCCAGCTAGAACATCTTTATCCTGGCAGAGTCCCTGGCCAATCAGTAGCAGTCTGGGGACGGCCCGGCCTTGGGGTATGCTGCTTTAGCTCTCTCAGTCACAGGCAGATGCTCCTTTTGGAAGCTATTGGATCTGTCAGCCCACCAGCTCCCACAGTGCACTTGCTCAACTCATTAACTGGATGTTTCAGAGCAGACAGCAGCTGAGAATCCCTGCCCAATAAGATCCATGTCATCTTTATCATCAGCAGTAACAGTACCAGTGACTGCCAAACATATTCAGGACACAAAAGAGAATATAGAATTGGACTCAGGACATGCCGGGTAGAATCAGCATCAGAATGCAAACACTAACACAGAAACAAGAGGCCCAATGGGAATCTTTTCTTCAGGGAAAGAGAGGGGGTGGGGGGTAGTACAGTTCTTGTGGTTTAAATGAAATGGTGTTGCTCTTGCTTCTGAAATGGTTGCTATGTTTCCTTTAAATGGGCGCAGTCAGGATGAAACCAATGAGCTCTGCCACAGATGTGCACCTAGCTTTTTATCAAACTATCATTTATTTGCCCTGCTTTGAGTTCAATAATGAGAAGATACCCTTTATAAAAAGGCATGTCAGAGAGGGTCAAACGCATTTAAATCCAACCACAGACCACTCTATGTCTTTCCATGTTCTGTCTTCATTTTTCAATTCTTCCAGCTTTGGGAAATTTCTCTTTTTTGGAGGGGAGAATTTCAAAACATTATTGACAGAAAAATCTCTTCCATGTTCTAGACCTTTCAAGTAAATACGCAGTCTGAAAACCATTCAAGTTGACACAAAATCGGCCAGTACAGGAAGTCTTATTTATTATTATTATTATTATTATTATTATTATTGTTATTATTATTAATTCCATTTGTTTACATCTCAAATGATATCCACCTTTCCAGTTACTCCTCCACAAACCCACCATCCTACATCCATCTTTAAATGCTATCATCAGTGAAGGAGCTACCAGAGCATGATCAATGGAAAGGCAATCAAAAGGCCTTCTCATGCTGGTTGTCCATTCTCTTTCCAGAATGCTAGAAAGAACAAAAGATAGAAACAGAAGAATTAACTCTAAAGAACAGTATAAACAGCAATATAGATTTTTGTTCATCTAGGTCTATGGGTAATAAATAGTTATATACACTTAAAGGCAAACTTCAATAAGACTCCACCTGTAAATTGAAGACAAGATTTAACTCATAGGTCAATTATAAGATTAAGCTAGATTACATAGCTACAGGATTTGGCACTTACCTTGAACTTGGTAAATGTTTACTGCAGATTCTTATTTTGAATTTTCCCTTTGGTTGTTGGTGGTTGGTTGGTTGGTTGGGTAATTGGTTAGTTTTGTTCTGTTTGTTTGTTAGAAGAAAGTCAACCTTCTTGTCTAGATATGAGAAAAGAGAGTAATGAAAAAGAAATGATAAAAGGGAAGACTGCCTTACCAGTGGAAGTGAGATCCCATGGGCCAACTGGCTCAAATTTAATAGAATGGCCAAAAGACAGATCTATACACTGAACTCCCACAGCTGACCTCTACTTTAATTTTCACTCAGCTTCTCGCTTTGAAAGGTCTGACCTACATTTCTTGGGCTCTACTAGACTAAATGAAAGGTATATGACCTGAGAATGCTAGAAAAAACTGATTCATATATTAGATCATTATTTAATATGGTTCAGATGGGGAAAAGCTTATCAACATATGCATATTACTAAGGCAGTTATCTTCCAACCTACCAGAGGTATGTGCAATATCGGGGGGTGGGGGGGTGGCAACCACAAAGATGTGATTACAGAGGAGAGTGTTCAAGAAGCAGCAGGTGTAAACAAACATATAAGGATGTCTCTGTTCTTGTCCCCCTGCTCTATTTATTTTTGAAAGAGTGTAACCCCCAGATATCCTCCCAATAAGAGTAGGTGAACCTGTGTCAATTGTGCCACTTTTCATAGTATTTAAGGTATATAAACAATTGAAAGAATTGTAAACATTGCCATAAATAAATGAAAAGATATTATTAGTCTTATTTAAAGAAATAGAGAAACTATGTCATGTGTAAGAACCTCAGTGAATTAGGAAGACATTATGCCAAGTGAAACAAGACAAATACAGAATACAGTGCGTGGTTTCTCTTTTATGTGAAATATATCCATAAAAGCAGAGAGTAGAATGGTGACTTCCGGAAGCTGAGGAGGGAAGCTGTGTGCAGAGGAAATATTAAGTGTTGGTCAAAGGGTAAAAAATTTCATTCGGATGGGGGATGGGTTCTGGCCTTTCATTGTACAGCATGGGGATTATAACTAATAATAGTATATTTTTAAATAATTTGGAGTACATTTTAGATGTTTTCACTACATAGAAGTAACATAAAAACATATGTGTATATATATATGTGATTATATATACAAATGTTATTTCTTTGTAGTGAAAACATCTAACACATACTCTGAATTATTATATTAGCATATAATAACATATTTTATATATATATATACATATATACATATATATATATATATATATATATATATATATATATATATATATATATATATATATATACATGCAGATAAGTTAATTCGCCTGAGTACAAAGTATTCGTGGAGTGAAACATTATATTGTGCCTTATACTTACTTATACAATTATTTTTTCAATCAAAACAAAACCAATTTGAAATCAAATGTTAAGAAATAGGAGAGGCAGATATTGTATGAACAAGCACAATTTTAGTAAAGTTAAGCAGTTGCAGAAGAGAAAATGAGGGGTAACAAAGACCTGCGACTGAGCTGTATATGAGAGGAGAACCAAGTAGATTTAGAATGGAAGCTCCTGCCTGACTTTTTGCTTTTGAAGGAGTTTTTCCTCTTACCATGAATCCTTACCTTCTTCTCAGTTTAAACAGATTTACCCAGCTATGCTTCAAGCAGTGCATTCCTAAGGAACAGAGAAAGTTGACTGATTTAGCTTTCATGAGGTTGCTTTGAGCTCTTCTCTACTTAGAATGGTGTTGGCTGTGGGTTTGCCTTATATGGTCTCTATTATGATGAGCTATGTTCCCTCCATCCCTCCTCGCTAAGACCTTTATCCAGATACTGGATTTTGTTAAAGACCTTTTCTGCATCTATTGAGGTGAATTGTTTGTCTTTAAGCCCATTTATAAGACTTATTACATTTATTGTCCTACATTTGTTGAATCATCCCTGAAACTTTGAGATAAAGCCAAGTTTATCATAGTGGATGATCTTTTTGTTATATGGCAATATTTGGTTTGCAAATATTTTATTGAGAATTTTTTGAATCTATGTTCACTCAGGGATATTGGCCTGTAGCTTTCTTTCTTTGCATGTCTTTAACCAGATTAGATGTCAGAGTGACACTGGCTTCAAAGAAGGAATTTGGAAGTAATTCTTCTGCATCTATTTTTTTAATAATTTAAGAAGTATTAGTTGTAGGTTTTCAATGGAAGTCTGGTGGAATTCTACTGTGAATCCATCTAGCCCTGGGCTTTCTAAGTCAGAGGCTTTTTATTACTGTATCACTATCCTTATTTGTTACAAGTTTGAGTTATTGATCTCTTCATGGATTAACTTTGGTAATTTGGATGAACCTAGAAATTCATCACTTTTTAAAAAGATGTGCAAACTTAACAGAATATATGTTTTTAACATGTTCCCTTATGATATTCCAAATGTTTTGGTGTCTGCTGTCACGCTGCCCTGTTTATTACTATGTTAGGTTCTCTCCTTTGGCTCTTGGTTTTGTTCATCTTCTCAGAGAACCAGCTCTCAGATTCTTTGATTGTGTTCTTTGTTTCTATTTTATTAATTTCACCTCTGATTTTTGTCATTTCTTTCCATCTACTGGATTTGAGTTTGGTTTGTTCTTGATTGATTTTTCTAAACTCTTGACATGTATCATTAATTCACTTATTTGTTTTATCTTTTTTTTTTCAAGCGTTGGCACTTCGGGCTATAAATTTCCCTCTTGGAACTTCACTGAGAGTGTCCTCGAGGTTTTATTGTATTGTGCTTTTGTTTTTATTTGATTCTAGAAAACTTTTATTTCTTTCTTGGCATTTTATTTGACCTATCAATCATTTGGTAATGTTCTTTTTTTCTGTATGATTTTATGTAATTATTGGGAATTTGTTTGCTGTTGATTTTAAACTTTATTGTATTGAGGTCAGATAGGGTACATGGAGTTACTTCAATCTTTCCTTATTTGTTAAGATTTGGTTTTGTGTTCCAGGGTGTGATTTGTTTTAGAGATACTCCCAAGAGCTGCTGAGTAGATTGTGGATTCTTTGAAATATCTTGAATCAAATATTTTGTGGATATCTGTTAGATTCATTTTATGTATGTTGTCATTTAATTCTGAAATTTCTCTATTTATGGTTTTATCAAGATGAGCTGTTGTCCCTTAAAAAAAAAAGTATGCTCTATGGAGAAGCTGCAGTCAGAGCTTGCTGTTCAAGCATGAAAACCCGAATTCAAATCCCAATAAGCTACTAAAAGCCAGATAGATGTATTTGCATGTGCTAGAAGATGGGTTTCTATGCAGAAGAACCTCAGAACTTTTGCTAGCCATCCAGTCAAGCTAAATAGTGAGCTCTATGCTCAGTGTTAAGACCCTGTCTCAAAGAAATAAGTTAAAAAGCAACTGAGGAAAGATACTAGACATTAGTGCCCTCTTACTCCACATAAATATGGACATAAATGAATATAACACACAAACACACACAAATAAGAATAAAACACATAATTCGATATGAACTCTATAGCAAATTGAGAGAGATTCTTACCATGTGTCCTCGAACTTGCTGTGTAGATCAACCTGGCCTCCAACTTGCAGTTATCCTCCTGACTCTGAAGAGCTGGAAATACAGGTATACAGTACCATACTCAGTCAAGACACAGCTCTTAAAAGTACTATTTCTTCAAATGCCCTAGGATCTATATTTCATTTATTTCTGATTTTGAACCTTCTTCTAAAATATTTAAGATGACTTCATTTGAAATTATATACATAATCTTACTGGGTTAAAATGCATCTTCTTAAGAAAAGGTATCTGACCCCCAACTGAAGGCTATTGTACCTTGTAGGGGAAATAGATAAAAAAAAATATTTTATAGAAAAAGAATATCCAAGTCAATATAATAGAAACCCCAATGGTATTTTTAGTCAAAACAAGAAAAGATATCATTGAGTTGTAAAGGTTGTCGAAATATTCATGAAGTAGCATATAATGAAGAATGACCTTAAATGGATTGGATTGAGCCGATTAAGGAATTGTCTTTCTAGCCCTGCTCCATGTGTGAGGATAGAGAGTTCATTCAGAGAGCAGAGATTAGGCTGAGGGAGTAAGATGCTCAGAAGAACAAGAATGTGGGAACAAAAAGTTTCCAGAGTAATGAAACAATTAAAAATTATACTAAGGAGAGTTTTTGGAAGAATAAGGACTGAGCTAAGACCGTTCAGTTCAATCAGCAACCAGGCTCAGCAAAAACATTTTCATACAGTGAAAGAAGTAAAGGCCAGGATGTGAACAGTGAAGAGGGGATTTGCAGAGATGGAATGCATCCAAGAGCAACGACAGAGCTGTGTGACATAGCACTGGGAAAAGAGAAGAGGACAGAATGAGACCTTTCAGAAGTATGCAGACAAAGCACACTTCATACATGTCTTGGGAAAAAAAAACATATGCAGAAAAGATAAAATTAAATGGCAGGGGCAAGGATCACCCCAAAGATTTCTATTAAGATGAAAGACTCCACTTGGACACAAGAATAATAGAGAACATCCTAAAAGGACCCATGTGTGCAACTCTCTCTGGCATGGCTATGTAGACAGGGAGACTGGGTTGACATAGTAAACTAAAAGATCCAAGGGCAGTCACTGGGACTTGTATGTCTGAGTGTCAATTAGAAGCCCATCTCTATCTGCAGATTGACCTAGGCTAAGCCAGCATACTTCTCTTAACCTAGGATTATTCATGTGCAAATGGGAGGTGATGTTAATCATATCCATTGTGTGAGCCTTTCATTGCACTCACAGGATACCTACCATAAACAACTTAAAAGAGTGAAGATTTCAGTCCAGAGTCTATCAACTTAGTTCCTACAGTCCCATTGTGGGGCAGAGCACATGGCCAAGAAATTCCCTCACCCTCCAGCAGCCAGGAAGCAGAGAGAAAGGAAAACAAGGTCTATGCACAAGAGACAATCT
This sequence comes from Apodemus sylvaticus, assembly GCF_947179515.1. Lineage (NCBI taxonomy): Eukaryota > Metazoa > Chordata > Mammalia > Rodentia > Muridae > Apodemus > Apodemus sylvaticus. The sequence goes on from NC_067477.1 coordinate 47,978,684, forward strand.
TTAAAGTCATAGCTCAGCATTATAATGTCTCTGGTTAGCCCCCACCATCAATGAACTCATTGATGATCTAATATGGCAGCAGTATAAGTTTGCAAACAAACAAATTTATGTAAGTAAATCCTATATTTACTTACATAAAGTTATAGGTAATATCTAAAACTTTGAGGGCCGACAAAATACCCTGGAGATGGTGTTAGAGTTTGTGTTAAAACTCTTTAAGTTGTTGTAAGGGGAAAATGGTTTGTTTACATGTTCATAACATGATCATATAAACCAGTGTTTTTCAACCTTCCTAGTGCAGCAATTCTTTAATACAGCTCCTCATGTTGTTATGACTACCCCCAACTATATATTATCTTTGTTGCTACTTCATAACTGTAGTCTTGCTACAATTATGAATCATAGTGTATGCATTATGATATTTATCTGATACACAGAATATCTGATATATGACCTTAGCAAAAGGGTTACAACCCACAGTTTTAGAACTGTTGGTATAAACTAAAGGAGACTTGTGCTGCTCACTTCTGAATCAAATCCAAGAAAGACCACTGAACCTGGATAACCTCAATAGTGGTCTCAAAATGTCAACTCAAAATTAGGAACAAGTCATTTTTAGGAAATAAAGAAAAAAATGTTCTGTAAAGTGTCATGGTCTTTCAATGTGGGTATATCCAGCTGATAATTAAAGGATTCTAACCAAGCACCGAGCACTGTCCTCAGCAGTTGAATTCCAGTATACTGGTTCTGAGCACTTCCCCGCATTTGTGCAATGTTAATTTTCTTTTTCCTGGTACAGGAAAGAAAGTACAGGGAAATATGGATGGGGACAGCTGGCAAATGTTGAGTTTTATTTCCTCTGCAATGATTTTCTTGTCTTTAGCGAAAATGAAGAGCCATGAAGATATCCATCACGTTGGGCATGGCTGTCTTCTCCACAGGGTCCCAACACTAAATGTCTGACAATTCTGTCTAGACATTAAATTCGAAAGTCACTTTATGAAATAAATGATCAAAGCTCGCCCATGCTAGCGAGCCTGACTGTCAGTATTGCAAGCACGCTGCTGCTTCGAGCTGTGGGTGTGTGCGTAAGGCAGCTTGCTGCACCCAAGGGCCACCTCAAGCCCAAGTAAACCGTTAAGGATTGATGAAGTCACCGGAACTCCATTTACACCTTCCCCATTTAAATTCTGCTCACGTGGAGAAAATGCAATTTGCAGTCTTGTTGATCTAACTGATAGATTCGCCAGCAGTGGATCTAGAGAATTTACTTTTTCCAGCTTTCATTAGACATGAAATATGATCACTTTCTCTATACTTCCACAGACAAGTAAGTACTCAACAGATGCTTCTTGCTGAAGAAAATAGTAATCCCTGTTTTGTTTCTCCACAGACTGGCACTTTAGAAAGAAACTTTTGTTTTAAACACTGTCTTGTTTTCCGTGCTCTAACATTTTGGTAATTGCTTTTACATCTGAGAAGAAACAAAATTAATTCAAGATCTAGCTCCTTCATTTATCTTATGTCCTGGACTCTCTGATGCCTCAACTTCCCCTCCCCCATCCCCACCCCCACATACTCTAATCATCTCTGAAGCTGAAGAATGATCTTACAAAACTTCTTCAAGAGGAGTTAGTATTTAAGATTCGACATTTCATCTCAAATCAGCCTTGATAAATTTCATATGTCATTTAAATATAAAGGATGATGAAAGAAAAAGGTATCTGCTATTCTTTTAACTAACATGCATAACCTTTTACTCCTCAATTCTGCTGCAGGGGAAGAGAAAAGAAAAGTGTTGTCTGTGTTGTTTCCATATCTTAACCATCCCTAAGTTGATTGATGGTCATTCGAGAGATGAGCAGAAAGATCTAGGTCTCTGCCTCCATACCTAGCAAAGCAGTTTAATTGAGAATTGGCTGCTAATGTTGAAATCCACAGGGCCATCATGCCAGATAGAAAATGATAGAAAGTGTAAGTGTACTGGTGTGTCTGCCAATACGTAGGCACTTTGGTCATGTCATTTGGAGGTAATTTGCATCTTACAGAATCCAAGATGTTCCCAAACTTAAGTCCCTATATCAATAACCCAATCACGCGTCATAGAGCAGGACACACGGTTATGTTTAAAGGTCACATTGAAGTGACATTCTTTATGGAACAGATTCTAACAATAGAGCTGAGAACTGAATGACTATTATTTAAGATTATCCACCTTTGATTACTAGATTATGACTAATTCCAGGGCCTCTCCATGGGACAGGAAGTTGGAAGCGCAAGTGAGTTGCTTTCTTTACTCCACCAGGAACAGAAGCATCATGACAACAGATTACAGTAGCAGAACACAGATTTCCCTGTGATCTCACCTTTTTCCCACTGTACCCATAAATCTCAGAGTACCACACCCTGTTCAGAAATTATTTACAATGTATATTAACTCTGATCTTATTTTTCTTGTTTGTTTCTATGTTGATTTTCCCATTACAACACTGAAAAATATTCCTCATTAAAACAAAAGATTAAGTTCAATATCTGTCAGATTATGTAGATGCAACTCCACTGTATCACTAGATTATTGTTATGGTACAGTTCCAAACAATGTAAACACTCTGGAGATGTGGTGGCTATTAACCACATCTATGCCACTCCTGAAGTTTCAAAACTGTCAATTTTATTTCCTTTGAATTTAGTAGCATCCCTTTCCCCATTTTATCAGAACTTGCTTCTGATCAACATTGGACCAATATCTGTGAATTTGATAACAAAATGTGTAGATCACCAAAACTCCATTGACAACTGTCATCAACAGTGTTCCAAGAAGGGCACCATTGTAAGTAGGTTAGCATATGTGTGTTTTGTAGACTTTTTGCTTCCTTTTGCTATGTTAGAACATTTTTTGTCTTTGTTTATATATTTACATTTCAATTTTTGTAGTTTTGTGGGGTTTGTATGTGTTTTTTGTTTTTAAAATTAGAAGAGAAAGAACATAAAGTTGGAGAGTTTGGGAAGGGAAGAAACATAATCAAAATATATTATATGAAAATTTATCAATTAAAAAATATAAGTATGTTAGCAAAGACTAAGTTTCAACCAATTAAATAAAACTTGAAGTATATATAGTCAAATGGATAGAGTAATGTATATGACAATTATGTATCACAAATTATCTCGTTTAAAATAGCAAAAAGGTGTTCACAGCAAGTATTCTACACGTTATTTGTAGTCATCTTGCCTATATGACCCCACTAAAACACAGGCAAAATCTTAGGGTAGAGAGGGGAGTAGGCACAATGGTCCTACCCCTAGCTAAGGTTCTATTGGCAATTTATAGCTTCTGGAGAAGAGAGAGACAGGTTTCACTAAGGGAATGAGTCCTGGTAAGTCAATGGTGATCTCCTGAATGATCATATATCCATGAGTATACAGGCAGCAAAAATTGGATGTAATAGGCATTAAAAAAAAAACCTGATGTCACATAGTTCGGTAGATAGAGAAGAGATGTGTGTCAGGGAGGTATTGGCAAATGGAGGCAAATATGATCAAAATACTGTATAAAATTCTCAGGTAATTAATTAAAATGTAATAATGAATAACTAAAATGAAAAGGATTTATGTGAATTATAACTTCTGTGTTTTCTCCATTCTTTATTGATAGGGGTCATTCGTGGCCCTTATTCCTTAACTATTATCTTTGAGTCTGAAATTTTCAGACATAACATAGAACGCTCTCAGGTCTGAGTGTTCACAAAGAAATTATTTCCTGAGCTACAATGTTACCACATTGCTATTGGCTGCCCATTGTTTTCAGTCCTTAGCATCACTTTGTTCTAAGGTTACAGATCTATGCCCTCTGTTCCTGTACCTTACACATATTCAGAATAAATGAACTGGTGTTGGGCTTTCCCATAAGACTTGTACTGGCCAGTGGACTTGTGTCCAAGTCATGAAAAGAGTATATAAGCATGGTCTGTGTTTTCTTGGACTTCTGTCATCTCTATAACAGATATTAACTGCCATCAAGTGACAGACTTTGGTTTGTAACAAGAGATTAAGCAACAAGGTCAGCATTATAATTGATCTCATCTTTACCCAAAGTCATGTGACAACCACCAGGGTGAGAACAAATAGAATATAGAAATGTAAAGTAGTTGAAGAAACAGAGCTGTTGTCTGGGAGTTCTACAGGCTATAATCTGCAAAATAATAAGTCAGAGAGAAGAGAGAAATGCAGGATATGTCTCAAGAGATGTGCACAGAAGATCCCAGGACTCTGACTGAACTCTAGCAAACATAGGCATAAGGTTAAAAAGCCATGGCTGGGCCAAGAGCCATCCCCAGGAGACAGACATCTAGAGGAAAGTTGTATTTTGAACTATCTCCAGAGCTTTCATGGGGTTGGAGGACATCCTTTCTAACCAACTAAAATGAAAGCCCTAATAGACAGCCAGAGACCCCCCTGAGGCTCTGCCTCAGTACCAAACTAAACAAACTCCATCTGCAGCAAAGGCAATGTTTCTTGCCTTACTTTCTGCTTTTTTTGCCTGCTGTAATGAGTCTTAAAAACAATGCTTGAGAGAAAATAAATCACCTGCAGACGAGAATAAAACTCTACACTTTTTTTCAAAGAAGACATAAAAAAATCCAAACATTCAACAAACATTTACAAAACAAACCTAGGAGAGAAGTGGGAAATAAAACCCGTTACCAAGAAAACATAAAATAAACTGTGATCCGAAAGAAACAAAATCAAAATAAGAAAGAATAATAACACAAGACAGAACACAACAAATATTTTTAGAAGCACGTAGAAAACGTAAAATGGAAATACAGAGCCAAAAGTCATGAATGAAATTTCCACTGATGAGTTCAACAACAGATTAGTACTATAGAAGTAAAAGCAAGGTGACTTGGATACAGAACGCTCTGAGACCTGAAGCACACATAGGGAAGAGGAAAGACCCTCAATGATTTGGGAGATAAGATCAATAGATACAAACACGTGCATAGTTAGAGTCCGAAGAGAAGGTAAGCACAAAAATAAAGAAAAATCCATTACTGTAAACAAATATATTAGTTAAACTTTAAAAAATAAAACAATTTTAATCATCTGGTAGCTACCTTAATGATATAGAGAAGAGAATTGTTATAACCAAATAACACTAGTGATAGACTACCATCAGCAAATTAGAACTGTGTGGGTATCATCCAGAGGCCAGCGCCACACACAAACCATGCTGCTGCTTGCAAGTGATGGAAGTTTTAGGACTGAGGCACATGATGGGATGTTAGATGACGATGCTCCTCGTCTAGAAGGCAGTATGTGGATACCGTCTATCATTCCTTTTTCCTTCAGTCTCCCTGCACCATGATGTTCTGTTTGACCACAGGCCCCAAAGTATCAGACCAACCAACCATAGACTGAATTCTCCTTTTTTATAATTATTTGTCCTGAACATTGAACATAAGTTCTCATGTATATTGTAAAGATTCTGTCTCTGAATGTCTCTCCATGCCTCTTTTTATCTTTTATTTTGAGAGAGAGTGACATCAAGTTTCCCAGGTTGGCCATAGCCAGGCATACCGTGAACTTGTGATTATCTTGCCTCAGTCTCTGAGAAATTGGAATTCCAAGCTAACTAACTCTCCTTACAAGCTGATTTATCCCAAGTATTTGTTATAACTACACAAAGCCAACTAACACAGAGCATAAATCAATTAAAAACAAGTAGAAGGCAAAAGAAAAAATCAATAAAATGAAGCTTCTTTGAAAAGAAATAAAAGTGCTAAATTATTAGCTTTGCATAAAACCCCCAAAACCTGAGATAAATATGACCATGAAACTAAAATAATTAACAATTAGTTAATTGATTGATTGATAAAGTAGGTGAAAACTTTATGTTAAAATAACAACTTTGATGAAATTTACAAATTATTTAACAGGAGATAATTATTATAAACAATAATAAAAAGTCAGAAAATTTAAATAAGCCTGTGATTATTTAGAAAAATTAATTTATAAAGTTAGAATTCTTATGATGACTCTATGCCTTCAAGTGAAATTTAATGACAAGTGTCCTAGGTAGAGAATTGCATCAATTATTTAGGAAACAAACAATGTCAACCTCACATAAAACATTATAGTAAGTGGGAGAAAAAGGATCAATTCCTTGCTTTATTCTGCTTTCTTCATGTTACAGGAAAACTGAAAGCCAATACTTCTTAAAATCAAAGATACATGTCCAAGAGGATAGTTCAGTGGGTAAAGAATTTTGCAGGCAAGTCTGACCACCTGAGAGACATTTCTGGTTTTCATGGTAAAAGGAATATTCTAACTTCTTAGGGTTGTCCTCTGACCTCTATGTGCCAATATGATACATGCTCACCAGTACACACACACACACACACACACACACACACACAAACTAATTAAAGTTTAAAAGAACATAAATGCAATGCTCTAATTATAATATTAAAAATGAAGGCAAAAAGAAGCAAAATAGATATTATCCATAAGGGTAAGATTTGAATGCTTGAAAAAAAATAATGTAATTTGCCACATGTAAAACACAGAAACTAAATAATTTCTTTATGGATACAGAGAAATTTCTTGACATAGGCAAGTTGCAGAATCATGTTATAGAAACAAACAAAAAAAGTGATCTTATCTTGTCCTGATCAAGGTCAAGACTATAAGTGTTGACTATAGAGTTGTTATTTCTGCATGCTTTTTAATTTGCTGATTTCAAAACATTTATGTTTTATAAAGACTGTATACACAACACTTAATAGAATTGAAACTATTGCCATAGATAGACTTTGTAAATGCTTCAGGTTCCCTACTGTATTGTAGTATTTTTCTCCTTTGTGAAATATCTACCTTCTTCTCTTCTGGCTATGCTATAAAATGCTACAATGTGAGCTTTTTAAACAATAGACTTCTGTCTCGCAGCTTTGATAGCTGGAACTCTAACAAGTCTTAGAAGGTTCAGTTCCCCATGATAGTCTATTCCCTTGTTCAGAGAAGTCACCGTATCATAACATCCTTCTATGGCGGAGGGGGCAGGGGTCTCTCTGTTGGTATTGATAAGGACAATCACCCAGCTTGTGAAGGAGGTACTCTGACCTAATCATCTCCAAGCAACCTGTCTCCTGGCACCATCACCGGGAAATTGAAAATTCAGTACATCAACTCAAGGGACATAAATTTTTAAATCTTGGCAAGATCACTCATGAACAGCAACCTGATAGCTCTGGAGAATGGGACTGGAGTTGTCTTTCTTCCTGATATACCAAATATCTTCAGAAATAAAGATGATAAATGAAACCATGAGATGCACAAGCAAATGCATGGAACTGGCAGAAATGTATACTGAGAGAAGTTATGCAGGCTCTGCAGGACAAATGTCTCCTGTTCTCTCTTCTGTGTGAGTCCTAGCTTAGAAGCCTTTACTCTGCATGCTTGCCTTGGGGTGCGTGTGGAAGCTGGGTAATTAAGAACGCCACATTCTCACTGAGGGAGAAGAGATATTAAAATATAAGTAAAGTAAACATAGAGGGGGAGACTACAGTAGACTGGACAGAACATGAAGCCGATGGAGACCAGGGAAATAAGGGAGGGAAGGCTTAAACAAGAGAGTATTGAAAAACTATATGGAAACCTACAATTTTGAAACCCAAATAAAACACTATTAAAGGAAGTAGAATACAGTTGTCATGACAGAACGGGGGAAATATTTTGGATGCAGGGGAGTAGTAAAGAACAGAGGATAGGGAGAAGATTAACCAAAAATATATGGGGTATAAGAAGTTTCTTGAATAGTCACTAGATTGTAAGCTAATTTAAAAATATAATATCAAAAGGGCAGTTTGACTAGAAGTAAGCTGTTGAGTCCAATGTTGCTCCCAGAACATTTGGGTTATTTAATGAAAAATCTCAAAGCCAGGCATGAGTTGCCTCCATATGACTCATTGGTCGTATAGATCCTAGAGGCACCCAAAATAACACAGTCTTATGTATGTGGGACATAGAGAAATTAGTTTCAAACTGACAATGCCCATAGAGAAATCAGTTTCAACTCCCTTCCTAATGACTAGGGAAAGGTCCTATCCAGGCTTCTGGCAGATAAAGGGCATTTGTAGTGCTGGACCTAGAACGATGTAGTAAACTTCCCTGATAATATGTGCCCACTCATGCAATAGTGGTATGACAGTTATGAAGTAAGCAACAGCTTTCTGATTATGTTTGAGCCTACCCCAGCGAAGGTATTTTATGTCTTATAATCCTGGTCACAAGTTTATGACAAGGGATATCATAGTCTCTAGCAAGGAGCTTTGGGTGTGGTTTTGCCAACTGGTCATTTTGTCAAACTACCTTCTTAATAGTTAAATTTATAACTGTAGATTTTTGTTCTTCTAGATCTAGGAAAAACTTTTTTTGTATTAGGTAGTGATTAATTCAGAGAATCATAACCAGACACAGTACTGAGGATTAGTAACTGTGAGTGCTCTGCCACAAATGGGTCATGGGCATCAACCTCTCCCCATCCTAGGATGGGCATCATTGAAGAAGAGTAGGCAGAAGAAATGAAAAAGGAGCTAGAGGATAGGGAAGAGAACTGTGAGATGCTAAAAGACCTATATGTGATCAAGTCAGTCAAAATTGCATCATGGCTGAGGGAGGGTCTCCTGAGATCTCATTTTTAGCTAATAATTTGTTGACAGTAGATGGCTGTGGAGGGAGGGTCATTGTTTTCTGTGGCCAGTGTTAAAGTGCTTATGCACTAGAGGATGACCCCAGACCCTTTCCTACAATAGCATGAATTGGACTTAGAAGCTTATTAATAATAACTTTTTAAAAAGAGGATGTGAAGTTAAGATGGGAGTGGGTTGTGGATTCCAGGGAGAACTGGAGAAAGGCTATGGTGTGTGTGTGTGTGCGTGTGCGTGTGCGTGTGCGTGTGCGTGTGCGTGTGTGTGTGTGTGTGTGTGTGTGTCTTTGTCTGTGTGTACATATGAGATTTTCAAAGATCCAGTAAAAGTATTCGATTTTTTAAAAAAAAAAAAGAATCTAAATGACACAAAATATTTCACCTTTTTTGTAGAACAACTCTATAGCAAACTCAGAAGCGGACTTTTATGATGGAGATATAAACAGTTCCATAAGACTGAAACTGATTTTTTTTTCCTGTTGTACATAAAAAGAAAGCTGTAAAACTTTTTAGCAACTACTTTAAAGTACTATCAAACAATTTCTCTGGGGTTTAATGTCAGAGAGATCAATTTAGACAAAGCTGTCACTAGTATTCTGAAAAAGTTCTACCATCCTGCCTTGCTTCCTAATTCCCCTCCCCATGCAGCCTGCACTTGGCCTGGCATTCTTCCCTCCTATCTTCCTCTCTGCAGGAAGCCGAATACCTTTCTCTAAAAGCTCTTTGCTGCAACAGGCTTGTCACAGGGAGAGAGGTCTGTTAAAAAAAAAAAAAAAAAAAAAACAGAGAGTTGTCTGCTCTAAGAATAAATAAATAAAAGTGTGTTTGAAGAAAGAGTTTCTTAGGAACAAAAGCAATAAAAATTTCTTTCCTGGAATTAAGTAGGAACTCCTCTCCATTACAGACAGAGGTCGGCAATTTGTTTCTCTTTAATATTGTGGTATGCGCATTAATAGAATTTCCCTCATTCCAACATGAGGTTAGAATGTGTCCGTGCACTCTAGACAGCTTGATGGTTGTCAGCCAGCTGCCAAACTCACGGTGAAGTCAGTGCACTTATATGTCTCCACTGCCAAGGCTACACGTCTGGTAGGCTCAGGTGTTACCATTTCATAGGTAGTAACATGGGTATTTTAAAACACACATGCTTTTATCAACATAGAAGAAACACAGGGATTGTTCGACACAAAAGATAGAAATATAACTCCATTTCCTTTGGGGGGAGTTTAAAACACTTTAACTCTACTTCTTGCTAATACAACTTTCAAAAATAGAATTAAAAGAGACTTAGCCAAAAATGGCAGGAAGTTCACCTGAGGCTCAGCACACGGCACAAAGGACCACTATGAAATGGAAAAGAAAATAAGACTAAAAATAAAGTAATAGGTTCAGACGGCTGGCTTAGAGATGCTGTGGTGGTCAGCTAGATGGCTATGTCATGGGTTGCTGTGAACACATTAATAACAAAATCATGCTGTTGATCAACATCAGGAAAAGGTCCTACCCACTTCAGTCTCTCTAACAAGGCTCCCAGCGCCTGGCTGTTCTCTTTGGTCCTCAGGGCCATTTTTCTTATGCAGCGCAGTAGCCTGCTTTCTCCAGGCCAATAAGCTCAGTTTTAAGTGTGCAGGCTCCCTCAGCACTGATGCCTGGGGCCATTTCTCTTTCCGTTCCTTCCTGAATCGGTTCCAGTGCTAGCTGTGCTCCTGATCTGAAGGAACAAACTCTCTGTCAACTGCAGGACCCTCTCTGGTCACCCTGTGTGTTGTCATAACTTCCCTGGCAGAATGGACTCTCTCCTTCTAGAACCATAACCCTAAGCAAATCCTTTCTTCCCTGAGTTGCCTTTTGTGTCTATCCCAGCCACAAAAAGTAACTAACATGTCTCCTCACTCTCCCCAAAGACCAGCCACTTCCTCTTTTGTTCTTCCCACAGCCCTGTCACTTCCTCCTCCCTCCACTATAGATCCTTGTTAATTCCTCCTTTCTCCTTTGCTCAGTGAAGAAGCTTGGAAGTATAATCAATTCTCATTACCTGTTAGAGTTTTGTTTTTATCAAATTGTCATGTTGCTGAATGGGTGCTGACTGGGCTCTAGACTCTTCTAGGAGTTAGATGCTTGCAAGCTTTTGAAGAGGTCAGCTCAGGAGCTTTGGAAAATTCCATCAGACCCCTCTCCTCTTGGAAGAGAAAGGTCATAGAGCGCGTAAGCACCCCTCCTTTCTGGAAGGGAGAAGCTAATTACATTCCTCAGACCACAGGGATGACCAACCTTCAGATGAGGGAAGCCCAGAGCATTCCTCAGGGCAGTTGGAATGTTAGCCACTAGCATATAAGGAAACCCCTTGACACCTCATTCTGCCAATCACATTGTGCCTAGTGGCTGTTGCTCTATTATACCCCTGAAAACTGTATAAAAATTGGCTGAACGGGCTGCCCAGGGTCGCTGCCTCTCCTTTGGGTGCAGGACCACCCCCAAAACATTGGAACAATAAATTCCTCTTGCTTTTGCATCAATTCCTGGCTTCGTGTTCTCACTGGCGGGGTGGGGGTCCTGGTAAGCTAAGGCTCCTCAGAGTCTTACACTTTCTGTTTATAGCTTTTCTTTGTATTTTATCTTCAATTGACAGTGCACTAATTGTACATATCAATGAAGTTACAAGTACAGCTTTGTCATATTCATATTGCCACATATTGTGTATTGAGCAACACCAGCTTCCCTTTAACAAACACCCCTCCTTCCAAACTTGTAGTGAGCACTATTCTACATTCAAGTGGACTTTTTCACATTATTTTTACATCACATACTTTCAAATAATAAAATGAAATAAATGTACAAAGCAGAATGGTCAAAACTGAGGATCAAATTAATGAACTAGAAAATTTAGTTGAAATGTTTACTCAAAATGTTGTCCCCTGAGGCACAAGTTGAAAAATACAGAAACAAATAAACAAACAAAAACCCCTAGATGTGGTACAAAATATAAATGCAGATGTTTCAAAATCTTTCTTAAGGTTTCTAAAATTAGGGGCTGCAGCTATTGCCGTGTAGAGGACTTACCTAGCAGGCACGGGGCCCCAGCATGCCCATTCCTGCTTCCCAGAAGAAAAAAAAAATCTAGCAATCCATCATAGGAAACAAAAGGAAAATAAAGAGCAAGAGAAAACATCTCCAGGCTAGACAAAACCTGAGTATCTTCCTAGCTAAAGGGGACACTGAGAGGTGGTAAATAATAAAAATGTATGGAAGTTAGAACTATTCCAATATAATTTCAGCTTCCCCATGTGCAAACAAGGTGCTAACTCCTGTGCGGCAAACCGGATTACCAACAAAGGAATTCATGTGAATGGTTGCTAGAACATTGTGAGCCTTCTGAGTCATATAGATGAAATAATGCTGGACCCAGTATAGCAGACAACCTCTAAATGGCCCTAACTGTGACACCTCTTAGAATTCATGCTCTTCTGGGGTCCACTATGCTTGCCACGAGTGCATTTAGTGCCTTTACTTCAACAGGTAGAATTAGCGTCCCTTTTATCTAAGACAATCTAAAAACTTCTATGTCTATGGACTTTCTTTCCCCCCCCTCTAGTCGGTGCTGTGAGAGAAATCAGCCTTAGTGGCATTGATGTTCAGTGGGACTAACACAGCTACAAAAATGCGGGGAGACCTAGTTCCTGTGTGGAGCTCAACCCTCCAAAAACCATTTACACAAGTTTGGAACGTGGACTTGTCCTTGGACATGTGTTTATGCTGACCACAGAAAAAACAACTGGCCCTTCTGCAACATTGGAAGTAACTTTAAAGCCAAAGACATCCTGGGAAATTGCACCCAGATTCCTAACCCATAGAAGCAGTGAATAAATGCATCTGTTGCTTTAAGCTACAAGGTGGATGTGTTGTGATGTAATAAGACAGTCAAGTACAAGCAAAGGTACAAACTAAAAGTAGTTCAGAAATACAAGTTCAAGACCATAACCATCCACAGATGGCTCTGAAACAATTACTGAGAATGTGTCCTAGACAAATGAAGAATTAACCAAGAGACATGAGAAATTTGACAAAATACTCACATGTTAAGTAGTAATATATATATATATATATATATATATATATACACACACACACACACACATTATTCTGGACAATTGCTAAAATTGCTAAAATTACAGTTGGGAAATCTAACACAATTCATAGGAATATAATAATGATGATGATAAGAATGAAGGAAATTGAAATTATATTCATCAAATGAAAGATTGTGTGTTAAGTGAAATAAGCCAGCTGCATAAAAGCAAACATCAGAGACAAAAAAAGAAAAAAAAAAAAAGAAAGAAAAAGAGAAAGGTCCTGAAACTGAAAGGAAGCCACTACAGACTTAACCCTGGATGTGGGAGGGGAACAGGGTGTGGAGAAAAGATGCAGAGAAGATGGGATGGAAGGGAACGCATGTATTATGAAAACCTCTGCTTGGTACAATGCATAAGAAAGCACTTGAGCTCCTCAGGAGGCAAAGGCAGAGAAATCATAGCAAGATTAAGACCAGGCTAGGCTTCGTAGCAAGACCCTGTCTCAAAAAAGAAACTTTCTTAAGTTTCCTTAAAGGTTCTAAAAACAAAACCGGATAAACCATAAAAAAAAAAAAAAAAGAAAAAAGAAAAAAATCTAGAGTTTAAATTTCAGTATTTTCAAGGACAGTATATTAGATGGAGTAAGAAATATGTAAAGATGCTAAAACATCCATGGAAGATCAAATAATAATTTCAATAACTGTCTATGTTCATAAAACAATCATACCTGATACACATTAAATATAAAATGATATCTGGGTATGGTGTGACGTACCTTTAATTGACATATCTTGTTGATTCAGGCAGGCAAATTTCTTAGCATTTCAGAGTCTCCAAAAAAAAAAAAAAAAGGAACCATCAGAAAAATGCAAAAAATGCAAAATGCAAATAGAGTATAGATACTAAAGAGGATTAAGAGTATACAAACCCTTCCTTACAGAAAAATGGGAGATATGAGGGAAAACTGAAAAACATTGCACATGGCTGGGCAGTAGTGGGGCACGCCTGTAATCCCAGCACTCTGGGAGGCAGAGGCAGGCGGATTTCTGAGTTCAAGGCCAGCCTGGTCTACAGAGTGAGTTCCAGGACGCCAGGGCTACACAGAGAAACCCTGTCTCGAAAAAAAAAATATAAAAACAAAAACAACAACAAATAATTGCACCTGAAGATAGACATTTATTTGTCATAATGAATTACAAACATTATTGCAAGTGATTATGTTAAGTAACACATAATTCAAAAGTCATGATTTTTCAATTAAGGCTTTTAAATGAGCCATATTATTTACGAAACACTTTATAACAACACAAGACAAAAACTCATGTGTCTAAGAAATTGTTAAAAGACATGCCCACTAAAGAAAAATAAGAGAGAAAATGAGAAAAGAAAAAAAGGAAACCTTAGAAGGTAGGTGATTTTTGAAGTAAAATTTCTTTAACCTCAGTTCAAAGTTATTAAAACATAAATATTACTTCCCATTGAACAAAAGATATGTCAGAAAATATGTATCTAATAAAATGTATGTAAAACAAAATGTTCAGGAATACAGAGAGATGATGGATATTCTAGAATATCCAATATTCTAGAACATTTCTATTAGTTTAGTTTTTCTAGTCAACAAAAATATTCTTGCCCCAAGGAAATATTTAAGATTAACAAAAATATTAAACATAACAACCTATGCAATTAAAAACTAACACTTATTGATTATTGTAAAATACATAGAGTATTATAAACTACAGATAAATTTTAAACACACACATATCTCAACCTACAAGCTAAAATGTATAGGGTATCATTTAGGGAAAATATACAGTGTATATAGTGTTTAGGGGAACGTGCATACAGTTTAAATGGAAATTAAAATGAGAAAAATTAAGTCTTCAACTAAATGAGTTAGAATAAAAGCAAAACAACCAAATGAACTTTAACTATAAATAAGTAGCATCCGTAAAAGCAGCAATTAATCGTATTTTGTGTTGACCAGAAATGAAGAAACTTCAGTTCTTTTTTTTCAGTAATTAGTTATTAAGGTATTTGAAAGGACAATTCAGAACCTATAATTACAGTTTCAAATATGTATGATTATTCATTTTTAGAAAATATCCTCAAGTATAGACACCTCTGCCCCTGTGTATCCAATAAAAAGCTGCTCTTTTCGGCATTGCGTTTACAGCAACATCTGAGAGCCTTTATCCAGGCATTGGTTAAGGAAAGTGTTATATTGATACGGTAGTTTTAATTTTATTCCTTTGTATTGGAAGATAAATACCAGAGATTTATTATTAAATATAAAATATGTAAAGCATTTCTAATTTGGAAATGTTTAACTGTTTTAAATTTCATGTTCATGTTAAACATTTAAATTCCCTCTATGTGAAAATAAGTAATTAAGAATAGGGTCTTATTAAAAAACAAGCGAACCAAAAAGCACGAGTACAATTCATGCTACTCATGGATTTGGATACATGGCCTTCCTATGGGACATGGTTGACCTAATAGGAATCACACCATCAAAAAAATTGACTGTCTCTTTTTCAGCTGTTATCAGTTGCTAATAGTGGTGCCTTTGTGGGGGTGAGACTTCATGGCTACCTCCCCTCTCCAAGCTTGGATTTTTACAAAGTTGGGCAGGCCACAAATCATTTGGACCTGGGGGTTGGGGGGAGCTGGCAGAAGGAGAAGAATATGATCAAAATGCATTACGTGAAATTTTCAAAAAAAAAAAAACAGTAAAAATAAGTAGGAAAAATGACTACAATTTTCATAAGGGAGCAAAAAGAAAATCAATTAAGGGCATGGAGCAAGTGAGTCATTTTCTAGTTCTCAACTGTGCTTCCCTTTTGTAACTTAAAACCAAGCAGAAGCTGTGCTTTTTCCTGCTGCCCCAGCTCAGTCTTTCAGCACTCGCTTTAGTGACTCATCAGGACCCTGGTCCTTACTTTCTTATTTGTTAATGAAATGACAACTGCTCAATGTCCCTAGCTCACCCACTGGGAAGAGTAAATAGAAAAGGACATGGTAATATTCTTTAAAAATCTACTTAGCACTGTATAAACGCCATGAATACAAGAAGCAGAAATAAAAAAAAAAAAAAAGATAATGTATGTCTCCCAGTGAAATGGGAATAGTGTTGCATGACTTCTTCCAATCTGTTCCTTGTGGAGTAAGGTAATGATTCTGATGACAACTGAAAATATCACAAAGGTCCCCACGAGGCCAAATAATTTGACATCCTCAAGAAGTAATCTGAAAGAGAGAGGAAGAAAGCAACCCTGGGATGACATGATTTCTATACACAAAACCTCATGGCCAAGCCTTCAGCTTTCCAATCACCCTAAGGCCTCATTCATAATTTTGCTACATTCATAGTCATGACCTGTCATTTTGATATCCCTGACTGTAACTCATCGTTCTACCAACAGATTTGTCTTCCTCATCTGGGGATTTGTATGTGATGACATTATAGAACTTTATCCTGAAAGCCAACCTTTGCTTATTTTTCAGTCACAGCCAGTCTCTCAGGTAAGAATATTGTTTTGAGACTGCAAACTGTCATCTGATCACACTTGTTAACTGTTTACTCAAAAACAATCCTCACTTAAAAATCAGAGAAAGAAGATAATTTGATGATGGAAAGATCTCTTATGTTCCTTGATTAGCAGAATTAATATTGTGAAAATGGCTATATTACCAAAAGCAATCTGCAGATTCAGGGTAATATCCAATGGCATTTATGAAACTAGAAAAACCCAGAAATTCATATGAAAACACACACACAAAAAAAACCCAAGTAACCAAAACACTACAAAGTGCAAAGACTATATGCTAGAGGTATCACAATATCTGACCTCAAATTACACTACAAAGTCACAGTGTCAAAATCAGCATGCAACTGACAGAAAAGCAGACATGTAGGTCAACAGAATGGAATGGAGCACCTAGAAGTGAGCCCACATAGATGTGGCCACCTATTTGACAAAGGTGTCAAAAACTAAAACTAACACTCAGGGTAGGGAGAAGAGCTTATTCAGCAAATGGTGTTGGCCAAACCAGTTGTCTGTCAGCAGATAATCAAAGCAGGTCCGTATCTCTTACCTGGCTTGAAAATCAGTTCAGAATGGATTAAATTTCCTCATTCAAAAATTGAGCCCATTAAATTGCTAAAGAAAAAAATAGAAAATACTCCTCAAAATACAGGGACATAAGCAAGAACTTTCCAAACAGGATTTCAGTAGCACCAAAAATAGCCCCAAGAAATAACAAATTGTGCTATATGAAATAAACATTTTTTTTTCTGAACAGCTGTCATACTATGTCCTGCCTCTCTGCTGGTGACCTGGAATGGTGGTCCACAGTTCACGTCTTCCTTTGCTGGACAGGAAGAGGAAACAGCAAAGTCTAGGAGGAAAGCTAAACTGGGTCTGATTGGGAGTGAGTGCTGAGTATGGGGGGGAGGGGTCAGTGGAGAGAAAGACTTCCTCAGGAGTCTTAGGCGTGGCTCTTTAGTCAAAGTCCTTCTTCATGGAGATCCTTAATGAAACAACTCTCTGAAAAGAACCTTGTTTGTTCGTACTGGTTTATTTGATGGTAGATGTGAATGCATACACTTTATTCAGGGTGAACCCGGGAATAAATAGCTTTTGTAGGAAGGAGTACCCAGGAAGGGAAGCTCATTGGCTGAAGGTTCAGAGCTATCTAGATACCTCATTAGCATGGACAACTACAGGTATTATGCTGCATGACTCAGTGCCTATGGTCTTCAGTGGGTTGTCATGGTTACTTGTCCTAGAGCAGGTACACAGATAGGTAGGGATACTCCTATGGGTCTCAAATCTCTGAGATTGCCAGCATCTGAGCTCACTCAACCTTGCCAGTTTTTATGTCTGAATGGCAATATGGTCCCACATGCCCTATAAACAGCAAAGGAAACCATCAACAGTGTGAATAGATAGCCTATAGAATGTGAGAAAAATGCCACTTAGACTTTAGACAGGGAGTTGATAGAATATATAAAGAACGACAAAGATGAAACATCAAACATCAATCTGCCTGTCAACTATATGGGCTAACCTTGTTTTTTCTGTTACCAATCAAAAATATCTTAGAGAAGAAAGGTTTTATTTCAGCTTACAGCTTACAGTTCACCTTCTAGGAAGTCAGGGTAGGAACTTCAGGAAGTCAGGAAGATGGGAAGCTGGAGGTAGGAACTAAAGCCGAGGTCACAGAGAACTCTACTTATTGGCTGGCTTCAGATGGCTTGATCAGTTTGCTATCTTATACAATGCAGGACCACCTCCACAGGGGTACCACCCACAGTAGGATGGACCCCTGCGCATCAATATTAATCAGAAAATGTCCCAAAGGTGTGCCCAAGGCTAGTCTGATGGTGACAATTTCTCAATGGAGGTTTCCTCTTACCAGGTGACTTTAATCTGTATCAAGTTGATAAATACCAGCCAGTACATAAAATGAATAGATAGTTTTCAGAAGAAAAAACACAGGTAATCAATAAACATTTCTGAAAGTACTCAGTATACTTGACCCTCATGGAAATGTAAATTAAAAATACTTTGAGATTTTATCATACCTCAGTAAGAATGGTTATGATCAAGAAAAATCCAGTGATGACAAGGATTTGAATCTTTATACAATGCTGTTAGAAACATAAACTAGTGATACCATTACAGAAATAAATATGAAAGTTTCTCAAAATTACAGAAACAGAACTACCATATTACCAAGCTATACAACTCATAGACATATAGCAAAGATCTCAGCAACCATATCATAGAGACTTGCATTTCCTCTTTTATTGATGCATTATTCACAGTATAAATCAAATTTCATGAACCTAGATGTCTATCAGCAGATGAATAGATAGTGAAAAGGTGGTATATATCCATTATGGAATTTTATTCAGGTATGAAATTTAAAGGAAAGTGGATAGAGTTAGAAAGTATTTATTAAGTGAGATTGTTCAGAGCCAGAAAGATGAATTCTAGTGAGAATTTTGGAATTTGGGTTTCTTAAAAAAAAAAGCAGAAATAATATAAGAATATGTTTTTGTTTTGATTCCAGGTGTGGGGACACAGGACTGCTTCAGATTGTCCACAGCAGCTGACTGATTTGCCTCATGCTTTGGCAAAGGTGTGGTTTTTGCCAGCTGCAGATAATTTGTGCAATTGTGTGACTTTTGGAATTCTGGGAACTTTTCTGTGGGTTGGTCATTGTTGGTCAGGGTCATTGTTAAGTAGTCATGTGCAAAGAAAAAGAAGAAGAAATTAGATATCCTGACAGCAAAGATCAAACTTGCCCCAAGGATCTCAAAGCCCCAAATCAGCAGGAAGAAGTCTAAGGCTAATGCTGCCCTCTTGCTTACCCCTGACTTTATTCAGGGAGCTCCTTCCTTTTTTTCTCTACCCTCTTTGCTCTCTACTTTAGTGTTAGGGGTTAAAAGGGTGGAAGAAAAGAGGTGGAGAAGGGTGGAAGAAAGAAGAACCCACAAAGTAGCCAAAGACAGGGTATAGTACATGATCTCTCCCATATACAGATTCTAAATTTTAATGTTCATTATATGTGTTCATGTGTCCAGGTGGAAATATTGGTGAGAGTAGGATATGAAACTAGAAAGGAGACCACAAGTCACATGAGAGAGGTTTTGTTGAATGGTGGGATGCAATAGAACACACATGGCATGGAAAGAGACCATTGGAAGGGTGGAGAGTGGAGATGCGGGTGGGTGAAAGAGATGGGAGCACTCTCAACAAGAGTTCTTTGAAAATGCCATCATGAATGCTAATATTTTTGTGAGTCCATTAAAACAAACAAGCAAACAAATTAAAATTTAAAGATCAACTTGATTCCAAATCTCAAATTGTTGGCCTTTTTGACTTTTGTGGATGAGTTCTCTTTAATCAGATTCTAGAAAACAGAGAAATGATTTACCAAGTACTGCTCATGTACATATTTTCTTTGGAAGTTACACATTCACAAGGGTCTTGCCAGCCCAGGGCAATAAATGCATATATTAAGATTAATGTGCTGAAAGAAAGTTAGTAATTTTGAAGTTCCAGATCCTGATTAATACTTTTTAAAAATATTGCCTTGCTAAACTTGGCTTCAGGATAATCAACTTTCATTGTGAAAGAAATATGATAATATTTAATAGATTGAAATCCCATGAGGCAAAACCACATGACTGTTTTCCATTTTCTGTACCACCTCCTGGCCAATGGTGCTAAATAAATGTAAAATTATTGTAAAACTTGGCCTGAAAGGAAATTCCTATGCAAAGGAAAAATATATCATTTTATAACCTTCACAATGGCACGACATGAATTCTGGTGGTTAGGCAAGCATTTGAGTAAAATAAAAAGGAAAAAAAAACAGCTCATTAATAACAAGACACGTTGCCAGTTCCTTTTTTTTTTTTTTTTTAGTATTGAATAGAGTTTATTCAGAGTAGGGGATGGGAGTTAGTGGTAGAGGGGACAGAGAGAGAGAGGGAGAGAGAGAGAGAGAGAGAGAGAGAGAGAGAGAGAGAGAGAGAGAGAGAGAGAGAGAGAATAGAGAGAGTGGAGGCTGGCCATGACCTGACCACGTGGAGCGGGGAAGAGAGCAAGGGGCAGAGAGGTGAGAGAATGTGGGAGAGCTGAGAGCAAAACAAAGCACTATGCCAGTTCTTAAGCCCAACTTTCAAATCAGCAGATCTGTGGCACCTGTTTTATTGTGACCCAATTAGCTACCCTGTTCACTGCACAGATTTGACACAAAAATGGTCTTCAAGAACATTTATTAAACAGATGTATAAAGACTTTTGAAGAATGAGACTTTTTTCTCCTTTCGTGAGTGATGTAAGACTTTTCTCTTTTGCTCATGAATATGTAAATCACAATACGAATTCATCTTCATTGACACCAAGGGCTTCTTGAGGATTTGTTAGTGGTGGTGCTGCTCTGGGTATTTATTCTAAACTAGAAGAGACAGATAAACCGAGAGAAGTATGGGAACTGTGTAACTGTTTAGTTTTCACTTTTCCTATGACCTAGGGGTGTTAAGGAGAAGCCATCACTTTCCAATACCTCACTTAGGTTACATCAACTTCAGGAACTAGATGCTGGAAAACTGGAGCATCTGAAGTGGGGGATGAAATGTCTAAGAATGGGAAGACTTGACCATACTTTGTCACAGGGTTTATCACAACCAACAGGAACTTTCAGTGTTTGCTTGTGTTATGTGAATCCTTCATACTTCTTTGGCTCCTTACTTTTTCCATGCATCCTGATTTACTGAGACTTTTATGCATCTCCAACTTTCTATCTATATACTTTATCATTGTTTTTATATGTTCTAGAGAAATTTCTAGAGGGTTTTGTCTTAAAAACCCTCTCTAAATAGTGACAGAGATACCTCAGTGGTCAAACATGCATGTTGAGCAAGCCTGACCACATGAGCTCTATGCCCAGAGCTCATGATGTTAAAATACAAATTCCCAAGACTTTCCCTGTGATGTGCAATATGCATATCAGAGAGAAAGGGGTGGAGACGTGGGGGAGTGCAAGGCAGGGAGTGAGGAAGGGAGAGAAAGAGATGATTAATAAGGATCTAAAACTGAAACGCAGCAGTCTAGCTTTGTCTTAGTTTATCTCCTATTGCTGTGATAAAACCTCCTCCTACTTGAGGAGGAGAGGGTTTATTTGGTTTACAGATTATACTTCATCATTGTGGGAGGCCTACACAAGTGCTGGAGGTAAGAACTGAAAGGACCCCGGAAGAGCCCTCTCTCCTAGCTTGCTCCTCCTGGCTTGCTCAGTTTGCTTTCTCAAATAGCCCAGGACCACCGCCCCAGGCATGACACTGCTCCTAGGGCACTGAGCAGTGAGCCTTTCCACATCTATTATATCAAATGGGGCCAACTAATTGACCTAGAAGAAAATGTTATGGGGGCATTTTCTTAATTGATGACTTCAGCTTGTATCAAGCTGACAGAGATTTAACCAATACATCCAATTTAAGGTCTCATTAACAATGGCAATAGGCTCATATTTGTGTTTTATCATTTCGGTATGTCTGCATGTACACACCAATATCCTATTACAGATATCTCCTTAATTAGTGTATTGACATATTATTATAGGAAACTTTGTATTTCCTGAGTCTTTATTTTGAAGGCATTTGCACTGTGGAAAGCATTGGTAGATCCAGTTTCTATTTCTTACAGCTCATTGGCTTCCTGAGACAGCTTACCAAATGATAACCATTGTCCACTGCAGCTGATGTGGCGGCATCCTTCCTTGTCAAGGATGCAGAAGTTGATAAGTGAGTCTTCTTGCAAGTTCCCTCCACTGTAGAACACTGCTGAAGTTTCTGATTCCCCCTTCTTACTCTCAGGAATGTGAACCTGATTCCACGGACATTTCTCAATGTGACCATAAAACAACAAAAAGGAATGAAAGTCACATTCTGAAAATGCTATCCATCTTCAGAAATACAAAAAAAAAAAAAAAAAAAAAAAAAAAAAAAAAAAACCTCTTTCTCTGATGGCCCTGAGAAGTGAGAGGAGCCTGGTGGTCAGTCTCATTTTCATGCATTAGATACCTTTATTTGAAAGAACAGTTAGTCAGATTCCTGTTGCAGCAAACCTGATCGTGAAGCAAACCTCTCCCTGATCCAGCCATTCGAATCGCCCCACTCCTATGGCAGCATCTTCTACTGTCAAGATCATCTACTAAGTCTCTCAAATGGACCACAAACTCTAAGACTTTGATGTTTTCTCATCTTAAATATGAGCCTTCTCCTTTTACCTCTCTGGTTATCTACTGCCTTCCTTTAACCTGAGACGAGATTGAACCCAATTGAACACCAGGTCTACTCACGACCAACATTATGATCTTATAACCACAAAGTCCCTCATCACCCTCATGAGAAACACTTAAGTATCTGCTTCACAAGGTAGTCTTGAGCAGAAGTCAGCAAGCTATAGCCTATGGGTTCCGTAGCCTGCCTACTTGCAGTTTCCTTTCTGCTCCCTAAATTCAGGTGCAATGGACCAGCTGCCTTAAACTCCTGCCACCAGGCACTCAACATGGTGATGAACTGTATCACTCTGTTGTGGCATACACACACACACTGTATAATGTGATGTGATTTAGTGTAATGTCATATATTATTCGGTATGGTATGGTGTGATGCACTGTAATAAAGTGTGGTGTGGTGTGGTATAGTATGATAATGTAAAGTGATGATATGGCATGATGGACAGTTTCAAAGTACTGTCAAAGCATTCTTTGAGTCCAAGTATGAATGTTGGCAGTGTGTTCAAATACCTAGCAAACATGGCTTCCTCCTTCCAGATAACAGCAGCCTTAGATTGTTCCTCCTCCAAAGACTGGCTGACCACTTCTAGATATTGGTTCTAAGTTATTGCACAATTTCTACTGCTCCACCAATGTGAGCACACCCCACCCAAACACAGGTTTCCTATGTCCTAAGTGTGTTTGTCCTTTCTTCATCCTCCTGTCACCCCAGTTGGGTGGCAAGCCAATACAGGTCATGGCAGATTTAACTTGAGATTTTCTCTAATGTATTTCACAATACTACCTTATTATTATTATTACTAAGATCAGCCAAATCAAGACTTATAAAAATATTTTCAAATAAAACACACCAACAATATAAATGTAGTCAACATATATACAGAATCCAAATAAACCTTACCTCCCTTAAACTGTTTCTTGTCAGATATTTATTTGGTCACAGTGAAAGGGAAAGGTATTACTTTTCCTAATTGTATCTTCGCTCACAACAAATCACATTTCAAACTGATGAGCCTTCCATGGTGGCTTATGTTCTGCTACTATGTACAAACATACTTAATAAAATTCAGCCTAAGCTGAATGGAACCAAGTATAAAAATGGGTAGTTTTTATCATTTTCGTCTTTCCCCTTTCTGTTTATTTTTTCATAAAATGGCCAATGAAAATGAGGCAAAGTATTCTCACCTTACTTGACCCTCCCTTTCTTAGCTAAAATGACAGTTTCTAATCATTAATTCTTGGCAGCCCATGTTGATATGTCCATTCATAATCAAGGTGTGGACATGTAGGCCTCAGAAATCTAGAACACCAATATCACAAGCTCTACATAGGTGAAGGAGCCAGGGCAACAATGTGTTTTCTGAGTCCAGACACTTCTCCAGTGGAAAAACATACTATGCTGGTTAATCTGCATTGAATTTGGAACCACCAAGGAGACCTAGGAATTTGAGAAGTTCAGCTGAGAGTGAATCCACACCCTGGAAATGGGGTCCACCTCCCTCCCATTGGCTGAGGACCAAGATTGAATAAAAAGGGGAAAAGGAGAAAGTCGTCTGGGCAATGACAGTCCCTTTCTCCATTCCCTGTATGGTACCACGGACCAAGCCGCTCCCACTCCATGCCTTGCTGGCAGTGGTAGACTCTTCCTGTGATCTTCAAGTCAAAATAAACCTATCTAAAGTTGTTTCTTGTCAGACACATATTCGGTCACAGTGACAAGGAGAGTCACTATTGAGCATACGATGAGGAGCTAGTGCTGAAAGAGAAATCACCAACATTCAGAGGATCAGAGGGTAAAGGATGAAATACAAATAATGGAACGGGTCACAGAACCATTGGCTGCTTTAAGAGGTTTCTGACAATCAGGTTTACAGCTCAGCTCAGCCACCACATACTACAATTATTACAGCAACATTTGGAAATTCTCTAAAGCCTAGTTTAATTATGTATTCAAAATAATCCATATTCATAACTCATGCTAAGCATGCCCCTCTCCCAGACACCCAGATGTTGATGACTCTCTGAAATGTTTCCAGTTCTTCCAAGCACACAGCCCAGTGGCTACCTGCCTTGGATGCATCTTGAATTCTGTGTCTCTGAACTCTAGATTTTCAAAAGTCCTATAGAGATTGGCTTATCTGAGTACAGAGAATTCACATTTTCCTGAACCTATAATTTCCACACTCTATATATTTCCTTCCTAGTATAATCCAGTGACCTACAGGTGACCTATGATAATGGCACTTGAATAAGAATATTTTTAATCAGAGCATTTGCTTGGTGCCTGTCCACAGAACTGTCATTGATTTTTGACTTTTAGGTCTAGCTTGCTTTGCTCCTCACCCACTGGCTTTTTCCAAGTCTCCACAAAGCGACTCTCATCTCTCAGATTGCTTATATAACATAGTTTCCCCCTTCTTATTCCAACCTATAGTAGCATATATGCTGAAGAGTCACTAGGCCTGACAAGACGCTGGTAAGACTACTTCATAGCTGCCTACTCTGACAGACAAAGCATTCCTACTACTGCAAGGGCATCTAGTGTCAATTTTGTGGTGTCTGCCTGTTCTGGGTGAATCATTCATGCCTAAAATGACTAAAAGGAATTTGCATGTTACTACCCTGAAGGCATTATATTTAATTCAGAACAAATCTCTACTCTTTTCTCCAAACATGAAACATTATTTATGCATAGGGTCACCATTTATCTTCTCTTATCCCAAATAGCCTTTGTCTGTGCATGTTGTCCTGGTTAAATTATTAACAGAGTCAAAGTTGCTGTGGTTTGGGGACAAGCTACATACTTACCTTATCCACAGACCAACCTGCTAATATCACCCTTATTTCTTAAGTCTCTCATTTATATAGCCTCATGTTAAAGTATTTCTCTACTTTATACTTTATTATATAAAGCCAGTCTTTGGACAAGCTCTGTAGCAGTTACAGGAATGGCACACAAACACCACAACTTGTAATTTGAACTCAAATGTTAATTCTTCAATTTATGCAGGCTTGTATATTTTGGGTTCAAATAATTTGAGGATTCTGTAAATGGCAACACAGATCAGGAGCTGATACACAGATAGATAGGCTGCACTTTAGTCTGTGAGTTCAGGGCTAGCATGTGTTTTATTGGGTATATTATGTGAGAAAAGAATCAGCCTGAATGCAGGCGACCTTATTTCTAAAGTTGCTTTTGTCACTCATGTGAGATCTTGTAGTTTTTTAGGTCAGAAAACCTAACTGGTGTGTGTGTGTGTGTGTGTGTGTGTGTGTGTGTGTGTGTGTGTATGTGTGTGTGTATATATATATATATCCCATATAATATATGGGATAGGAATATATATGTATTTCTATCCCATATATTATAATGAGAATCCTATTTTACCTTCCTCTCTCAAGTAGAATACTTGCTTAGACCTTGGTTAAGTTTTCAGCACTGAAATTAAAAAAAAAATAACTCTCAATGTGTTCCATCTGTCTCATTCATTCTCTATAAGTATAATAATACTTACACAGGTAAAGAGCAAAACCTCAAGCAATAGGATTTAAATGATCAGTCTTCTTATAAGGGCTCCTAAAAGTGGTGTCACATCCCTTCATTGACCAAAGGAGCACTCAGTAACTCCTAAATCTAGGGTTTGATGCTCCAAGACTATGAAGCATTTGAAAATGTAATAGGGGAATTGACTGATTTTCCTGAAGCAGACTACCAATGAAAAGTAGATACTGAAAGTATCCAAAAAATATTACAGTAGATGCAATACAAACCTATTCAGATTTTAGTAAGAGATTAACGAGTTGAGATTTTTCAATCTGTGTGCTGTTTACATTTTTGATTATCTTATATTTTGCTACTAAAGGTGTCCTATGCATTGTTATATACTCAGAATATATACTACTATCCCAACAAACTGTATAGCCACATGCCTCCAACTATTCTCAGATGCTCCATGGGGGAAAGTTTCTTCCTCATTGAGGCAGTGAATGCAGAGCGAGACAGCCCTCTGTCTCATCCAAAGGTATAGCATTAGATTAAATGTGTAATGTCTGCTCAATCATGGGTGATGCATTTCAACAAGACACATGTTTGTTGAGAACATTTTCTCTGTGAAAGTTGCTATGAGAGCAAGAAACTGAAAAATGCATTCTCCCACCTCAATCTCTGAAACGCGAGACATCTCTGTAGTAAGTGACTTCATTGTAATTCAACATGTGCCTTTCATACCATCTGGGAACGTGAGTAATACATTTACCAACGATCTAAGCATGGTTGCTGGAGTAATGTAAGTTAGCAAATATTTGAAATAGATCATCTAAGGGAATAGGATAACAGCACAGAACTATATTATTCAGGTCACAAATATTTGATCAGTCAATGAACAAATTCATGTAAACTACAAATGAGAGGCTTCGAAATGCTTTAGTGAAGAGAGATTCTTCTGGGTAGAAACATTGCTAAAAGATGCTGGCTTTTTCCTGGGGACCAAGAAAAGCTTACAGGGAAGCCCATGTGTTGGTTTAGAATTTGTGATTTTTTTTCTCTTCAGCTTGTGATACTAAGCTTACACAAGTTGAAAATTTACAGCATTTCAGGAAACTAGGTGAATAGGCTGTAATCTAATCTGTGAGTTCAGGCTGTTTTATTGGGTATAACATACAAGAAAAGCCTGAAAGGCAGGAGACCTTATTTCCAACTTCCTTTTGTCACTCATGTGAGATCTTGTAGATTTTTTTTAGGTCAGGAAACCTAACTGGGAATATATATATATTATAATGAGAATTCTATTTCACCTTTCTCCCTCAAGTTAACTACCACAAAAATGTCCAAAAAATGAAATCAATCCTTTACATCCACAGGCTTTCCATGTATAGGTCAAGCAACTATGACTGGCAGTATTCAGACAAAAATTCTTCTGTACTGGAGACGTGATATCTTCTTTTCTGAGCATCATTTCCTAAACAATTCAATGTAACAACTGCTACCACACATATATTTAGTGCATAATGTTAAAATATAGAAATATGAATAAGTTAAATCCAAATACAATATAACATTGATTTGGGTTCTTGGGGTTAGGTAGGATCCTGGAACCAATATTCATGTAATATCAATGGAAGACCTTATAATCTATGAATGGTGTATAAAGTGGGTCAGTATACTGAATGTTTTCTCAGGGTACTTCCAGGTCTGTAAATCAAACCTGTAGTTTTATTATAAAAACTGCTCAAGTCTTCATAATAGTGTAAAATTATGAAAGAATAACATAAATGACTGATACCTTTTAAAAGAACTAAAAGTAAATTAGCAATCCAGTTATATAAGACTTATGGAGATTCTCTGGTTGAGTTTCCACAGTTTAAAATAAAACATTTCCATAAATGTTCTTGCTTCAAACTTTTCTGTATCCATGAATAGAAAATAATCATAGCTTAGACTCTAGTAGCCTGGCTACAAAGGAGGCAACGGAGTGTATTTCATCTCTTCTAACTGAGTCGTGCTTTCATACAATGAAACACTATTAGATTTTTATAGTGAAATATCTTTTATTAGCACTATATGAATTATACAAAATAACAGGATGAATATGGTCAAAGAACATTGTGTACATTTGTGAAATATCACAATGAAACTTTATTGAATTTTACTGCTAAGTTCTAGCCAGCCAACATTCCTTACTATCCTTAACTTTCTACAGAAAGCAAATATTGAGTATTTATCAGAACAACATGTTCAATGTACATTCTACCTCATTTTCTTAAGAAATGTAGGGGAGAAATTGGGAAAAATGGAGTAGGGTGTGTGGATTTGATCAAATATGCACGCATGAATATTAAATAAAGTATTTTAAAGAAGTACATTAATGCTGGAAATAACTACATCTTCTGTACAGTGTGGGATAGTGTCTTGACACAATCTATGATCATTACAATGTTTTTCAAGTGACCTAGTTGGGGGAAACTGTGTGCGTTTTCCCCCTTAACAAGCAGACTCTCTTGTCTTCATGATTTCCTCTTGCAATTTTTTAACCAGGGGAATCCATCCACTTAAACAAAACAAGAGAAGCTAGTAAAATGGTGATAGGAGAGATTTAAAATCATTCTTGAAGCTCTCACTCTAAATCAAAATCAGAGCCTGGATTCCATCTGTTCTTCCCGATTGGAGAGAAGCAGAGGTGCCGGAAAGTTCTTGTGGAGATGACATCTCTTCCTTAGAACCTCAGTGTTTAACCATCAGCCAGCACAAGGTTTATGTTATGTAAATGCTTGCCCAAAATAGCCTATAGTAGCTTGGGGGTGGGGGGGGGGGAGGCTGCAGGGCAGAGAAGATCTTTTTCAAGGAAGAGTGTGGCAGGTAGAATGAGAGGGTCTCTCTGAGTTTCTCTGACTTCCTTCTCCCTCAAGCATCTTCTCTCCCACAGCCAACACAGAGCTTGGGTGGGGTGCATCTATATTTGGTACTTCCTTTGTCTAAATGGAAATCAGTAATTTCTTCATATTTGGCAAGGATGACTCACTTTGGTTTTCCCTTCTGAGTCTTGCAGCTAATTGGAGAATTACCTCACTGCAGACTGGTGCATAGCTATGGCTCAGCATTGCATCTGCAATATGTCAGAGGAACGCTTATAAAGACAATGCTGAAAGCTCAGGGTTTTAATTTAAAATATTTTTGCTAAAAGTCCTTAATGGGGAAAAGAGTTTCTTTAAACACAAACTGAACAATTAACAAAGAAACTAAGGCTGGGCCTACTTTAACTATAGTCACCATGTGACTATTTGGGCAGAAATTTTACAAAGCAATGAATGGAAAACATCATAAAAATACTTCATTGTATTTACATTGCCAAAGAAACTACGTCCTGTGGGAAAGGTGCTATGCAGTGCTAAGACAGAACATGTAGTACTTGAAGTTCTAGCCAGAGCAATTAGACAACAGAAGAGGTCAAAGGCATACAAATGGGAAAGGAAGAAGTTGATATGATAGTATACTTAAGCGACCCAAAAAACTCTACCAGAAAACTCCTACAGCTGATAAACAACTTCAGCAAAGTGGCTGGATATAAAATTAACTCAAGCAACTCTGTAGTCTTCCTATGCTCAAAATATAAACAGGCTGAGAAAGAAATTAGGGAATGACACCTTTCATAATAGCCACAAACAATATAAAGTATCTTGGTATGACTCTAACCAAACAAGTGAAAGATCTGTATGACAGGAACTTCATGTCTTTGAAGAAAGAAATTGAAGAAGACCTCAGAAAATAGAAAAATCTTCCATGCTCATGACTTGGCAGAATTAATAAAGTAAAAATGGCCATCTTGCCAAAAGCAATCTACAGATTCAATGCAATCCCCATCAAAATCCTAACTCAGTTCTTCATAGAGGTAGAAAGAGCAATTCTCAAATTCATCTGGAACATCAAAAAACCCAGGATAGCTAAAACTATTCTCAACAGTAATAGAACTTCTGGGGGAATCAGTATCCCTGACCTCAAGCAGTACTACAGAGTAATTGTGTTAAAAACTGCATAGTATTGGTATAGTGAAAGGCAAGTAGATAAATGGAATAGAATTGAAGATCCAGAAATGAACCCACAAAATTATGGTCACTTGATCTTTGACAAAGGAGCTACAAACATCCAGTGGAAAAAAGATAGCCTTTTCAACAAATGGTGCTGGTTCAACTGGAGGTCAGCATGCAAAAGAATGCAAATTGATCCATTCTTATCTCTTTGTACTAAGCTCAAGTCCAAGTGGATCAAGAACCTCCACATAAAACCAGACACACTGAAACTAATAGAAAAGAAACTGGGGAAGACCCTTGAGGACATGGGCACAGGGGAAAATTTCCTCAACAGAACACCAATAGCTTATGCTCTAAGATCAAGAATTATCAAATGGAACCTCATAAAACTACAAAGTTTCTGTAAGGCAAAGGACATTGTCAGAGCTGCATTCACCTCACACCAGTCAGAATGACTAAGATCAAAAACTCAGGAGACAGCAGGTGCTGGAGAGGATGTGGAGAAAGAGGAACACTCCTCCATTGCTGGTGGAATGGCAAGCTGGTACAACCACTCTGGAAATCAGTCTGGCAGTTCCTCAGAAAACTGGGAATGATACTTCTGGAGGACTCAGCTATACTACTCCTGGGCATATACCCAGAGGATTCCCCAGCATGTAATAAGGATATGTGCTCTACTATGTTCATAGCAACCCTATTTATAATAACCAGAAGCTGGAAAGAACCCAGATGTCCCTCAATGGAGGAATGGATACAGAAAATGTGGTATACATACACAATGGAGTACTATTCAGCCATTAGAAACAATGAATTCATGAAATTCTTAGACAAATGGATGCAACTGGAGAACATCATCCTAAGTGAGGTAACCCAGTCTCAAAAGAACACTCATGGTATGCACTCACTAATAAATGGATATTAGAGTAGAAGCTTGGAATATCCAAGACACAATTCATATAACAAATGATGCCTAAGAAGAAGAAAGGAATGGCCTGGTCCTGGAAAGGCTCAGTGTAGCAGTGTAGGGAAATAGCAGGACAGGGAAGTGGGAAGGGGTAAGTTGGGGACCAGGGGAAGGGAAGAGTACTTATGGGACTTTTGTGTGTGTGTGTGGGATCCAGGAAAGGGAAAATCACTTGAAATGTAAATAAAGAATATATCAAATAAAAAAAAAAGAAGAATTAAAAAATTTTTCATTTAACTTAATAAAATGCCATTCATGTAGCTATTTCAATTTTTTAGAAATCAAACATAAAACACTGAACCAAATAAAGGTGTATATGTCACAAAAAAAAAAAGAATCACTCATCTTGAATGGATAAAAATCCCAGCACCACAGGGTTAGGTGACAGCTGGAAAAGGAGAATGCTTTCACAAAATCAAATGATAGCTTGTCTTGGCTCTACACCCTGCAGATAGAGACCACAAATCTGGAAGTGGCAGCTGCTATTGATCCTGGACTCAGCACAAGCATTCAGGGTGTTTTGAAACAGATAAGCTTACATTCTTGGAGGATGGTCTTCCTTGTAAATAAAACTGAAAGGAACTAAGAGATTGTGTCAGATTTGAGTAACAACACTGAGAAAATAATGCCATTCCAGATTTTTGTTGGTGTCATTCCTTATAAATTACTGAGAACCACATCTATACAACTCATTGTGCACAGAGATGTTGAGCTGGTACCTGCATAGAACTTTTACCTCTACATTTTAGTGTCTTTGCTACAGGAAGGTACTCTGCAGGCTTCCCAAAGAGAAACATAAACACTAACCCAGCTACAAAACCTTTGACCTACAGAGGTCAGCCCTGGACATACATACAATCAATCAGCACTAAATGTACTAATCAGGCTGTGTGTGTGTGTATGTGTGTATATGCATGCAACAATAATAATTAAAGAAGAAAAGACTTCAAATTTGAGAGGGAATCATGGGAGGAGTTGGAAAGGGAGAGAGACAGTGGAAATGATGTAAATACAGTATTTACATAAGAAATTATTTTTTAAAATGAACTATTGAAATTAAAATAAATAAAATGATTACTTATATGTGAGTATACAATGTAGCATTTTTATCAGTCAAAATTAAGAGTGGCAGTGTTAAAAAATTTTTAAAGTAAATTATTTTCAATAAAAATCTGAAAAGTGTTTTAGATTTTTAAAAATTGAGACATGATTATCATCTGTTAACTCTAGCCCAGGAATAACAACAAATAGGTCATTGAGCAGGTGAAATCTCTTAAGACACATGTCACATGTCAATGGGTTTCTACAACCCATTCAAGAAGAAGTCACTATTCCTTTATCATATTTCAGAAAGGAAAGAGTTCTTTTTGTTGGATGTACAATGAAGATTAATGTGAACAGCTAAAATGGAGTCGGCAGTCTGTGTGCATGCTCATACATTGTGTGTGTGTGTGTGTGTGTGTATAGGTATGTAGGTGTGTATGTGTATGAGTGTGTTAAGATACTGGTGACCAAACTCTGTTTTAGGCACCAAACCTCACCACCCTCCAGTCACTTTACAGAAAGAACTCTGAGCCACAAATAGTCTGTAGGCTTCAATAGTGAAAGAGAACAACACAGCTAAGTCACTAAATCTTATGTCCCCATCTGCTGTCCTGTCTGACTGTGAGGCAAGGGGCTGACCTCTAGAACTCAGATGGCTTCTCTAAGACCTGAGGAAACCAGTCAAGAGACAGCAGCCATAGCAGCTATGTGAACCTTGTTTTGAGTACACTGGGGAAGTAGACACATTGGAGAGTTGAGGAATCAGAGAAAGACTTGTGGAAAGGCAATGTATCACCAGGCATTCACTCACCCACAGCTATTTCTGTGCCTCCTTGTCTACTGTGTCTAATTAGGACAATATCAGCAATTACCTAATAGCTAAATTCCATCGGTGAGCAAGATAAATGCTACCAGCAGGGTTAGCATCAGTGCTACAGGAACAGGGATGACACACATCCTTGGAAGTCAAGGCCAGCTACAAATGGCAGGGAAGCTGCCCAGAGCAAGGTTGCCTAGAAATATTCTGACTTGAACAACCTTCAGGGGACATTCATGTCCTATAAACTGACTAGTGAATTTGGATATATTAAGAAGATAAGAATTTGTGATAGATACATTCAGTGCAAGATAAGAAAATATTATGTTTACATAGGAAAAATTTTCAAAACTTTCTTTTCTAGTTTTAGCCACTTGAGAACTTGGGCATTTTATCTATCTATCTATCTATCTATCTATCTATCTATCTATCTATCTATCTATCTATCTTCCTTTATGCACATTATAACTATTACTAAATAGGAAAGAACAGGAGACAGAGGAGCAGCTATTGAGGCAAGGTGGGAGGGATTTGCTTACAGTAGGTAAGGATAGAATGAAGGCTGTCTAATGTCAACCACAGGCAGAGGCCTCCTGCTCAGAACTTTGGAAAACAGCGGCTCTTCACATAGTGCCTCAGTATACTTAATACAAAATTGCTTAAGAGTGAACTTGAACATATCTTTTAAAGGTATGCAGAAGTTTTAGGAAAGGTTATTGAATATCTTTAAAAATTACTTTCAAAAAGATATGCTTTTTTTATTTGATATATTTTTTATTTACATTTCAAATGATTTCCCCTTTTCTAGCCCCCCACTCTCTGAAAGTCCCATAAGCCCCCTTCTCTCCCCCTGTCCTCCCACCCACCCCTTCCCACTTCCCCGTTCTGGTTTTGCCGAATACTGCTTCACTGAGTCTTTCCAGAACAAGGGGCCACTCTTCCTTTCTTCTTGTACCTCATTTGATGTGTGGATTATGTTTTGGGTATTCCAGTTTTCTAGGTTAATATCCACTTATTAGTGAGTGCATACCATGATTCACCTTTTGAGTCTGGGTTACCTCACTTAGTATGTTCTCTAGCTCCATCCATTTGCCTAAGAATTTCATGAATTCATTGTTTCTAATGGCTGAATAGTACTCCATTGTGTAGACATACCACATTTTTTGCATCCACTCTTCTGTTGAGGGATACCTGGGTTCTTTCCAGCATCTGGCAATTATAAATAGGGCTGCTATGAACATAGTAGAGCATGTATTCTTATTAAATGGTGGGGAATCCTCTGGGTATATGCCCAGGAGTGGTATAGCAGGATTTTCTGGAAGTGAGGTGCCCAGTTTTCGGAGGAACCGCCAGACTGATTTCCAGAGCTTTAAGTTCATTGTTAAGCAGTTTTTGTTAAGAAGGGTTGAGTTGCATCCCCATGTTCCTCAAGGGAGAAATGTTGGAGTATATCTCTCTATTGTGTGTGAAGAGAGAACAGAGCATGAGAGAAATGAAGGGAAATTTTGATTTAAGAGTTGTTTGGCATGTGTGAGGTCCTGGGTTTGAGTCCTTTACCACTACTAAAATAGTTTAAGAAATGCTATGCTAACAAACAGAGACTCATAACAAACAATGGAGAGTAATTACCATGCACCGGTCTCTAATTTATGTTCAAATAAATACTTATGGAGAAATTATTTCTCCATACCTAATACAGAAAGAAATGCTTCCTCTATAGAGGTTTCAGGACAGAGCTTAAACTTTCCCAAATTTAACCTCTCAGCACTATCCCAAGTTGACCCTGACATGTCATTGCAAACCTTGGCCTAACAGAAATCAGTCCAGAAAATTACCACTGTCCTAATCTTTTTTACTAATGAATTTCAGTATTGAGTTTTAATTTACACACTTAATTTAATCTTCAACAGATGAGCTTAAATTTGTCTAAAAATGAACTATATGTTAGTGCAGTGGTTCTCAACCTTCCAAATGCTGTGACTCTTTAATACAGTTCTTCATGTTGTGGTGACCCCCAACTATAAAATTATTTTAATGCTACTTCATAACTATAATTTTGCTACTGTTATCAGTCATAATGTAAGTATCTGATATGTAATCCTCAAAGAGGTTGCAACCCACAGGTTGAGAGCCACTGTGCTAATGTGATGTGATTGACTCTAAAGAATTTAATGTTTCTGAAATACTTAAGACATTATGACATAAGACATTATCCTCTGTACCCAAAGACATGTGATTGGGAAAAAAGATAAGATCTGCATAGCATCCCAATGTCCAGGCTCAAACCACTCTGCTATGTTGCCACTGCCATGAAAATAAATTCACATTATCTGTCCACTGTACAGAATATTACTTTTTTCCAATTCATATTTTTTTTTACTAAGAAGTGGAGAATCTCAGAAGAGCTTTTGGTGTCTTCAAGTTGAGTTTCAAGACTCAGAGAAAGGAAAGTTAAGCATCTAATACCCCAGGAACTCAGTTTTACAAACACTCCACTTCCAATGCTTGGACAGCTCATTCTCAGACAATATGAGCATTAGTCTGAAGCCAAGAATTCAAGTCTCCATACCTAGTTTGAGCCTTTGACTAGTTAATTTGTTGCCAATGACACACAAAATTGTACTCTAATGTGTGAATTACACTGAGGCATTAATTGAAAGGCTACACATTTAAGATCCAAGATGGCCCCACTTAGAAACAAGCTTAGCCTAACCATGGTTAACTCCTGTGCTTATGTTTTCTGGATCACCATTCCTAGATGCAGTTGCAAGTCCAGTCTTAATCATCCTTACTCTTCCTGCCCCTCACTGCAGATTGACCCATCTTAGGTAGACATTTCCAGTGTTAAAGATCAGACCTGACTTCTACTCAACAGAGGTTTCCAATGGAATGTAGCTGTCTTTTGCTACTTTGTGGGTTCATTTTTCTTCCACCCTTCTCTGCCCCTTTTTCCAGCCTTTCAACCCCCTAACACTAAATAGGAAAGAAAAAAGATAGAAAAGTGGTGACATTCTCATTAGACTTCTTCCTGCTGAATAGGGGTATTGAGTTCCTTGAAACATGTTTGATCTTCGCCATCAGGATATCTTCTTTCTTTCTTTCTTTCTTTCTTTCTTTCTTTCTTTCTTTCTTTCTTTCTTTCTTTCTTTCTTTCTTTCTTTCTTGCACATGACTACTTATAACATACAATGAAGCAACAACAACCACAGCAAACAACCAACAATCCATTCTGCTTCTTGTGGCCCTAGCATTTATATGTCTTCTGAAAGTATCCAGAATTCCAAATGTCACACAATCACAGAAACTATTGTCAGCTAGTAAAATCACCCCTCTGCTAGAGCATGAGGCAAATCGTAGTCAGCTGCTGTGGATAATCTAAAGCAGATCCATTTCCCATGCCTGGGATTAAAACTTAAGCACATACTTATTTCTTCTTTTTAATGAAATCAAAATTCTCACTACAATGGAGAATTCCAGAAAGTCATTAATGGATTTGGGATCTAAGCAGTCAGAAAAAAAAATGGCAGTGTCTAATGACATCATATTCAGATTATTTGCATTAAAAAAACTTGATCCTAGAGGAAAGGAATCTGATATAGAAACATCCAAAAACTCCGAAATTATTCTTCTCTGCATGTGGAAGTTTCTGGTTAGCTACTTATTTGATGAGGGTTGAACTATGTACTGACCTATGAGTATAAAAATAAGTCATTAGGAATTGTTTTCATACTATATCCATTTAGCTGAATAATAGTAATGGATTTCCCCCCAATGGCTCATGACCTATCCAGGAACTAATTCTTCAGTGTATTTGTACACCCAAGGTATGAGTGCACTTCCAGGTAAGTCCAAACCCAAGAGTAGTTGGGCAACACAAAGTGCACTTGATGGGTTTTTTTAAATAGAGAGAAAAAAAACAAAAATTAGGTGGAAATAGTCTCAAGGAGTTAAAGGAAGGAGAGAATATAATCTAAATACATTATATACAATTCTCAAAGAACTAATAACAATATGATTTCTAAAACTGAATCATTAGCCACACAAACTTTAGGTATTTCTAAAGTAAGATAGAATTTTCACCTCCAAGAAGAATAAAAATTCTTAGAACAAACAACAAAAAACTGAGGAAAAATTTTTGTACTTATATACATATGTATGAATGCATGTATGTATTTATGTATGTATGTATGTATGTATGTATGTATGTATGTATAATGGTCCTCAATCCATTAATTTTCTAGGACACTTTTATCAAAGCATTTCTAATCAAACACACCCTGCCTCACCAGATGGCTGTCATACTCAGAAATACTTCATATCATGTGTCTTCATTTTTGAACACTTAAAATGTTAGAGCACCTAACTCTCAAAAATCTTATTTCATAAAACAAAATAAAACCAATTGATGACAATGACAACAACAAGACACGATCCCTCTGAGGATGAGTCTCCCAATGAAAGGAACATTGTGTCCTGTCAACCAACTAAGATCATTTCACAGAAATAAATACCTTTCTGGCCAGGGTGAAAGGACCTTTCAAATACTCAGTGCTTCAGAGTCACCTAACTGGTGACTATTATTCTGCCTGTGCAGACAGCCATCCTGAATGCCCAGCAGGTAAACAGATCTCTTGAGCTCATTAACAAGAAATCAAGAAATGTTACCATGTGGTGGAATAGCAGAACCACCCCCCACCAA
Source organism: Apodemus sylvaticus (assembly GCF_947179515.1). Taxonomy (NCBI): domain Eukaryota; kingdom Metazoa; phylum Chordata; class Mammalia; order Rodentia; family Muridae; genus Apodemus; species Apodemus sylvaticus. Next base: position 48,016,327 of record NC_067477.1, read on the forward strand.
AACAAGACAAAAGGGCATCCAATGACAGGGCAAATGTCAGAGCTCTGTGCTAGTCTAGACACATAGCCTCACTTTCCTGTCTATAGACCCCCTGGGCCTTTCTTTCTCTACCAACCAGCACTGATGTGCCTTATATCCAAACAGCTCTGCCAGCCTTCATGTTGTCTGTTTCCTTATAATCAAGAACATGACAGTGTGAACTGAAATAACTGAAAGCATGATGTGAGTTACTGAGATCATTTCCTTCTAGTGTGTCCCCTTAATTAAATGAAGCTAAGAGGGAATTAATTCTCAACAGAAGCAGGGGCTGAAAGTGAATGGCTTCAAGCGTTTTATCATCACATCCTGCCGGCAACTTTGTGCTAGGCTTTGTATCCAGACAGCAGATTATTGTAGCTTGCCCAACAAACATGATTAATAACGCAGCCAGGGCCTTTGTACTGGACTTGGCCTTTGCCAAAACGGCAGAATTCAATGGATAAGGGGGCACTGCAGTGACAGTCACTTCCTTGCTCCCTGACCCTTCTTCGTAATTAAAACCCAAACTCAATTATGTAGCTTACACCCAATGACACATCTTCCTCCCTTCTGCAAGTGCTGATTGCTGAGGCCAACATTATTTTTACAACTCTAAAATAAAGGGAAAAGAACTATTGCTGATCTCACAGAGTAGGGGGGGTTCCACCTTCAATTTTCATAGCCACCGAATGCTGTCAGGCTTATGACCTCTGTCACTCTGCAAGGAAAATATGAAAAGGAAAATCTCTTCCTTTGTTGAGGAAGAGATAGACCAGAGTATATACCCTCTTGTGCCATCTGTACCTGATACCATTTGGAAAAGTGCTGTGGCAGACACTGACTAAAATCCTGAAGCTGCACCATCTTCAGACACTCTCCTGAAGAAGCAAATTGCCAGTGATACAGCAATAATGCTGCAGCTACTATTTCTGCAACTGAATAGCTTTTTCAACTGTACTTTTTCCCTTTCCTCCTCTTGGTACAGTTTGTTCCTTACAGTTTAGTGCTGTGCCTTCCCTGCTGAGGCAGCTTCCAAACAGCAGCTGCAGTGCCACCCACAAGCATCCTAACAATGTCAACAGACTTCAGTAAACATGCTGTGTGATCTGACCTCTCCTACACATGTGTGTGAGGTAGCACCGGCTGGTACAGCCTTCAGTTGAGGGATGCCTCTGAGGAAGCAGCAGGCCTACTCAAGGGAGGCTAAATCCTGCCTGCCTTGATTTTGAGGGACTAATCAGTTTATTTATAAAGTTCCTCTCCTACTGGTACCCTGGAAAGTAGTCACAATAGTGACTAGATAAAAACGTTAATTAAGACATCACAAGCCACCCCAAAGCACAGGCATAAGAATAAGGAAGGAGTTTGCAAAAGTAGAGGTTTCTAAAGGATACAGAAGGATACAGCAAGCAAGAGCTGTTTGGAAGCAGGGAGCCCAGTTCCTGAGAGGACTGCAGAACACCGGGACTGCAGTTCTAGGTCCTCCTCCAGAGAGAAGGTTGCACAGACACAGGCAGGAACTGTGTGCGAGAAGTCTGCCTGTGTGTGGGCAGGCCTGAGAACTTGGGTCTTCTTCTAAACCTCAGTGACACTATCCAGGGAAATCTATGTCATTATTTGATTAATTGTTTATATAAAACCTAAAGTAATAAGCATGTAGATTTTAGAATCTAAGTTGGTTATGAGAAACGTGCTATGGCTAGAATGTTCCCCAAAAGCTCATGGGCTGAAACTTAATCTTCTATGGTGTATGGAGATAATATTTGGAGATGGAGCTTTACAGTGATAATTAGGTTCTGATGAGATCATAAGGGTGGGAGCTTATTTATGAAATATAAGGCTTTATGCAGAAGGTCTGAACTACCACAGCTCCTCTGTCTCCCTATGTAACATTCTCTGCCATACTATGATATAGCAAAAAGACCCTCACCAGGGGCTGAGCAGATAACAGAATCATGCTTTTGAACCTCCTAATCCTCAGGATCAGTGGTTTTCAACCTGGGGGGGGGGTCGCAAGGGTTGCCTATTAGATGTTTACATTTCGATTCCTAACAGTAGCTAAATGACAAGTATGAAGTATCCATGAAATAATTTTATGGTTCAGGTCACCACAATATGAACAACTGTGTTCAAGGGTCCCAGTATTAAAAAGGTTGAGGAGCACTGCTCTAGAACAATGAACCAAGTGGGACTGTATTCTTTACCAAGTTACCAAGTCTCAGCTATGTGGAGAACAGAGACTAAGACATTCCAGTCTTCTGTGGTAACAGCTATTCCCCAGAAGAGAAGGAAAAATTATCCAAGATGTATGATAAGTGATGTTTACTGATAACTAGGTAGAGTTATCAGTAAACATCAACATTGTTGATTGAATATCCATCTTAGCATAAGTGCACATGTGCACAGAAACACATAAAACTTGGTGTCTTCATTGCCTCAACCCATTCATATCCAAACCCCTAAAATTTGGGTACAGCCAAGAAGAAATGACAAATGAAATATGGCAGGAAAGAGTGGCACATACCACTTTCCCTCTCTCTGATCTTTTTAACACTATTGGTAGAAAAATTTCTAGTGTTCCTTCATAGAGACATGAACTTGTAATTCTTCAGCATTTTAACATTACCTTACATTTTGTGCATGACTACACCATGCACTGTATAGTGTAGCGTTTCAGGAAGAAGGAGGGACTATCAGCTAACAAAGCAACAGTTGGAGAAGGCCAAACAATAACTATTAATCACTTGTAGCACAAACACCATTTTAGTGTGGGGGTTAAGTATTGTCAGGCTGGCAAAAGAATTCACTCTTTAGACCAGATGAGAAAAATATGATGTTTAGAGTTTAGTGACCTCAGCAGTAACAGAAGCACCTGTGTAAGACCATGGGCTGTTGTGCTTCTGCTGTGGAAGAGTCCTCTTTCAGTTAGAGAAAGCACCAGAGGCACAGCTCCTGGATGATTGGCACTTGGTCCTGAGCACAGTTTGGCCCTCTAGGCATCTTGGGGTATTGGGCTGCAGTCAGCTATGATCACTGACCCACTCACACCTTCTGTCCTTCTCATTTTGTCTGGAATAGAGCCATGGTTCCGCTTTGCAGCATGCTTTCTGGGCCAGGCTTAGAGCAGGAATGAAAGTTTCCTCAGGTCTTTCCCCCACAGCCAGCCTTCCACACATAGTATATTTAAGATCATGAACACATAAATATTTTTATGAAACATATAGAATCATTGAAAAAATATTTATGGAGCATGGCCTCCTCACCTGATGTGGCCACTCTGAACATTTTCACCTTGATGTCAGTTTTAAAGTAAATACTTGCTCTAAGCAAAAGGTTTGTGGGGAGTGTGTGTGTGTGTGTGCATCTTTATGTGTCTCTGTGTTAAATATTTATGTGTGTGCTGTGTCTCTGTGTTGGATATCTATGTGTGTGCTGTATATCTGTGTGTTGTTTGTCTCTCTTGGTATTATCTATGTGTGCCTATGGATATGTCTTAATGTGTATGTTAGTGTGTGTTTGTTTTGTGGGTAATGTAACTACATGTGTGTCTGTGTCTCTGTGTGTGAATGTGTCTTTCTGCATTATGTTTGTGTGTCTCTTGGTGTCATATATTATCTATATGTGTGCTTGTGTCTCTGTGTATGCATCTGTATATTTTTGGGTGTGTTCCTCTGGGTATGTTTTGTATTTGTGTGAGTATCTCTGTGTCTCCATGTGTGTTCTGTATCTGTGTGTGTCTATATGTGTTCTGTATCTGATTTTATGTCTCTATGTGTTGCATATCTATGTGTGGTATGCACCTGAGGGTGTGTGCATGTATGTAGAGACTAGAGGTCAACAATGAATATCTTTCCCAATCACTCTCCACCTCATTTTGGAGACAGAGTGTCTCGCAGAACCAGAAGCTCATCTATTGGCTAGACTAGCTAATTAATGAAGGATACACCCAGTTCAGGAGTCACAGACATGTACCATGCTCGGCTTACACGGCTGCCAGGTATTCATAATCAAGTCTTCATGCTGGTATAACCATCACTTTACCAACTCAACCACCTCTCTCCAGACCCCAAAACTATTTTCACAGAATTTTTAATATAATCAAAATTTTCTTGAAAATAACAATCTGAAATTCTTTTGGAAGAACTATAAGGCTAAGTATATGCCTTTCCTTTAGGACCTGTGCGATGTGGGACATGAACTTGGCATCGACTTGCAACTCATTATCACTCACTCAGGGACTGCAGCCAATGTGTCTCTGGTTATTCTTCTCCCACATGCGGTCTGGCCTTCCTTGAGATGCCAGCTTCTTACGTTGGGGCTTCCCATTGCTGCATGCAACTCTTTTTGTTTATACTAGCTTAGGGAGCATCCCTTGTTGACTGCATATTTAACATAAAGCATACCTTTGTGCTGCTGCAGTACCTGTCTTGTGTGCATCTGGGCTCTTCCTGCTCATGTCCTGGCCATCAATGTCAGCTTCTACAAGTTCCAGTGGCTCTTATGTTCCAGGAGCCTGCAGAAACCACCTGCACAGTAAAACAGCTCTTTACACAATCCTACCAATTATGCCGCACCTGACCATGCTTTGACCAAGGTCCAGTGTGTCCAAGACTCATGTGTGTGCAACCTGAGGCTGTATGTTCTAGAACTGAATAAAAACCCTGAAACAAGTGTATCTCTTAGGCTTTATCAACCAATGAATGACAAACAAAAAGATGGCTGAGTCTTTACATCGTGTATAAGTTCAACACCAGCCATAGACCACAGACAGACATTCATTTACTGTGTAATTTGATGGAGCAGTAGTAGTGATCTGTGATCTATACCCTACAAGAAAGTTAAACAACCCATTAACTCTAAGTTCCACCTAAATTTCCAAATTCATCCAACTCAACAACAGACAATTTTCTAGAACTGAACCCAATCTTGCCTTACTCTAATTTATTGAAATTTCTGCCAGTATTCTCTTTCTTAAATTCAATAGTGACAGGCTTCATGTTATGCTACAAAATTAATAACACAGATTATATATTAAAACCAGTCTTACGGCTTTAAATGCATATGCTACTGAACTGCACTAGCATCAGCCACCTGAGCTATGGGTTTTATGGACAGACATACAATGTTAATAACTGCAGCAACAGTCATCCACAGAGAAAATTAGCTTCTGTGACAACATAAATAAAAACTCTCAGGTTTAAAAGAGGGCTTTGGAGCATTCTGGAAGCTTCGTTGGTGCTGGGAAGGCAAAGCACAGTCTCATGTTCTTCACAATTATGGAGAGAGAGAATAGGTTGCAATTAAAATCACAGTGATTGGCACATTATTAGTCAGAATTGCATTGGGCCACAAGTAGCAGAAACCCCTGGTGAACGGAGGGTCTAATGGGGACGGATTTGACTGTGTCATTCACTCAACAATGTGCTGTGGGAAAAGATAACCTGAAGCTAGCCCCACAGGTGTTTGTTGTTGTTGTTGTTGTTGTTGTTTTGTATTTTTTTGTTTTTTTTGTTTGTATTTTTTTTTGTTTTTTCCGAGACAGGATTTTTCCGTGTAGTCCTGGCTGTCCTGGAACTCACTCTGTAGACCAGACTGGCCTCGAACTCAGAAATCCTCCTGCCTCTGCCTCCCAGAGTGCTGGAATTACAGGCCTGCGCCACCACCGCCAGGCCGGCCCCACAGTTTTATCACCTCATCAGGTCCCAGGAACTTGTTACTGCTTGCCTCAGACACTCTTAGGCTATAACGTTTATCCTTCGGGTCGCAAGGTAACATAGCTGGTACTGTTCACTATGTGCCCCTTCCAAGAAAACAAGAAAGAGCAGAGGAATAAATAAATAAGTAAATAAATAAATAAATAAGGGAGCAAAGCACGTGAGCCAAATCCCCTGGTTTGAGTAGTTGCCCCTAAAAGTATATGCAGAAATGGCCACATTTCCCTCCTCAGAAATGAGTCAGTCACCCATACCCGCAAGAGAAGGGGTGTCCTCATGCCTAAGTGGGTTTTACTAATAAATGAAGAGGAATGGCGAAGTATAACTAGGAGGGAAATCACAGAGCCTTCCATGGGCGCATTAGGAGCTCCAGTATTACCCATCGTAGGAGAGGACAATTTTGCATAGCACCAACATGCTTTCAGGGAAACGGTCCTTAGTCGGGAGGATGCCAAGGAAACATTGAGGAGGGGAGGACAGGAAAGGCATTCAGTTACTGGGAAACACAGGTGGTCCGAGCAGGACAAGGAGCGTGGCATGCTGGGAGTGCAGGCCAGTGTAGGTGAGTGGATGGATGACAAGGGAAAAGACTAGATAGGCAGATCAGCACCTGGAAACCTCCAAGGAGCATTGTGGGTAGGTGCGGTGCTAGCTCAGATCGCCTTATGGCTGACATCACGACCTTGCCTCACGTCTCCCTACAGAAGAGTGCTTGGCAGAAGATCATGGCCTATCCTTTTCTCCACCCCCACCCTCACCTTCCAAAAAGAGAAACTCATCAGAAATACATGAGATGGCTCCAGGCCCGCTCAGTTTAGCCACCACTTCCTCGTCTGTCTTTTGAGTTGTCCTGTTCCTCCATGTGCTAATTGTGGAGACCCAACATCTCTTACTGTACGAAGGAGGTCTTCAGCTGCTCGGCAGTTCCCATGACCAGCTATATACGCCTGATGCTGGCATGGGGCATGAATGCTAACAGGAGCAGGAAAGCAATTTCAGACTTACACTCAGCCTTTAAAACCCAGCTTTACTGCGCTGCTAGTATTTTTGCTTTCCTTCTCAGCTCCTCACGGGGTCCCCTGAGCGGAAACTCCAACAACACATACTTGGTGTTTGAGTCTTTCCCACCCCAGCGCAGTACAGCCATGCATTCCCCTCACCTAGAGCTTATTTCAGCCTCTGGAGGAGCCTCTAGGGCAGTGGTTCTCACCTGTGACTCTAATACAGTCCCTCCTGTCCGGGTGACCCCCAACCATAAAATTATTTTTGAGACTATTTCTTAACTGCCATTTTGTTAGTTAGGAATCATTGTGTAGATATTTTTGGAGGTAGCGGTTTGCCGAAAGTGTTGCAACTCACAGGTTGAGGATCACGGGCCCAGGGGATCTGAAACCCCTGCAGTGCAGAAGATGGGCCCTGCTCTGTTCCTGTCAAGGCTATGTGGTAGGGGACTCTGAACATTCGGTACAGTGAGTAGTTACTTTTTGTAAGAAGCAGATTCAGTGAGAACTCTAGCTGGCACTCTCAGCTCCGAAATGTTTGGCCAGAACTCTCCAATGTCTCCCAAACAAAGCTCAGCAGTAATTGCCTCTGGCAAAATCCTAGAGAATAAAATCCAGAAAGCAAGGCAACAGGACTGGTGACATTGATGGCACCAAATTGACACATTTGCCTGGCTAATGGCCTCGTGTTACAAAGAAATAATTGTGAAAAGGAGATATTGAAACCACACGGTCCTCACCTGGCCATGATCTTGGGAACCGCTCATTAGTAGACTCCCTAGCCTCTCTTGATTGGAAAACAGGCTACAGCTGTACAAACATGGCCGGAACAGCCTCCAAGCAGATCAGCAGAGAATGACAATGTCACCAGCAGCTTTAATGAGCACACTGCCGCTCCGAGATGGGAGACTCAAAACTGTTGCGTGCGGACTGGGAAAAGCAGAAAGAACGGAGTAGAGATAAATACTGCAGACAAGCAAGCACGGGCCTCCTTCACCTCCAGGGCTGGGAATGAAAAGAAGCATCTGGACTTGACCCTCTGTCAAGATACAAAGCACAAGAGATGGCTTGGAGCATTTTCCTGCAAATGAGCTATAAGCCAGCAATAAACTGCTGTTAAAATATCAGAGTCATGAGTCTCCCTATTAATTATCATGTGATCTGGCACCTCCCACTTCTGTCTCTGTCATGCGGCCCCGGCACAGAATGCCCATGGTTGACAACTTAGCTCAAATATATTGTCACCTTCTCTAATTCTTCCAGCATATGGGACATAAGGCTGAAAAGTGCTGAACAGAAAACACACCAACAAGGGAGCACAACCCTTCCTATCACACATTTAATTGGCCATTCGCTTAATAAGAGGCTGCCGTTGGACTTATGCCCAGAATTGGCCCCAGGAAACAATACTGACCAGAAAGTCTTCCCACCCTGGGCTTCCTTTTCCTTGATCATTCCTCTACCTTCCCTGTGATGCTGTAGCTGCCTCAGAGTTTTATTGTTTAAACTACTCGAAACCTTTACAAATCTGTGTTTCCAAAATATCTGGACGTCTTTTATACTATAAAGAAAATTAAGTCTGTACTCAGAAACGCTGCTCCCGGCCCAGAAGGCCTACATTTAGATACGAGTGGTGCCGAGCCTCGATACATACTTCAGAGAGTGCTAGAAGCCCAGTCCAGGCTTCCATCCACCTCTCTAAAATGCAGATGGTGAATAACCACGAATACTGCAGGGGCTGGAGAGAATTAAAGAGCAGTTCCAAAGTAGCCTTGCATGGAGCCATCCAGTAAACCATTGCTCAGGACTGACTAATGTTATTGGCTCACCTTCAATTTTGTTTGCATTGTAAATTTACTCCAAATTAGAATCAATGAAAGGTTAGGCACATGAACATTTGGTTAGGATGGCAAAGTAAGCTATTCTCCTTAAATACAACATCAAGGCCAAATTTAGAAAGCCTGTGTTTTGCACCTGTGATGTGTACAGCTGGGAATAGAAGATTTGGAAGGTGTGTGGTAATTTCTATATGTCAGCAACAGTTCATGGCTTAGCCTCTTCCTGGGATTTCCAATGGGCCCTTAGACAAAGACAAAGACCAAGGTCACAAAGCAAGCCCCCAGAAGCCTGTGTTTCAGCCGTGTCCAAATTCACTAGATCAGTGTAATAAATATATATATTAAAGAATAGAAAAAGGAAACAAACTTTCATGTAGGTGGGAAGTGAATGAAGAGCTCTTGAATCATCCATCCTAACAGAGTATTTCACTAATATGAGGAAATTATATAAGCCTAGTGTTTATGTATGAAGTTCTCAAATGAGTAAAAGTTAAATTTAAAGCACGCTATCTCCTGATGCTGAATTCTGACCTTGCACATTAGAATTAAAGGACGAAGGACCACCGAAGCAGCCACTCCACACAGGTTTAAAGTCTGACATGACTGTGAACAATACCATGACATGACTATTTTTAAACTAGAAAAATATCGTGAACATTGATCTTTAGGAAAACAAAAATACAGATGTTTGGGCTCAGCAGAAAGCAAACTTTGCCTGTGGCAAATTTATAAAATTTCCTAATTCTACCACAAGCAAGTGCCAGAGCTTTCCTCTGGGGAACCCCACTCCCAGTAGGAAAGGTGATATTTTAGCTTGGAAAGAAATGGTTCTGGAAAGACTCAGTGAAACAGTATTCAGCAAAACCAGAACCGGGAAGTGGGAAGGGGTGGGTGGGAGGACAGGGGAAGAGAAGGGGGTTTGCGGGACTTTCGGGGAGTGGGGGGGCTAGAAAAGGGGAAATCATTTGAAATGTAAATAAATTATATCGAATAAAAAAAAAAAGAAAAGAAATCTGGATGGTTTTGCAAAAAATGTTAAAACCTGATTCTCTTAAATCTGGATGAGGCCAAGCTAAGCCACAGTGGAAAAGGCAGCAATGAGGAGGGAAGAGGAGGAGGGAAGAAGGAGGGTTGAGGGAGGAGGGAGGAGGGATGGGGAAAAGGGATGGGGAGGAGGGGGTGGGAAGAAATCAGAAAAGCAGATGATTGGGAAAGCAGCAAGCAAGAGGCCCTGAGAGGGCAGGGGGTGGTGATGAATATGCTGCAGACTCACACAAGTAAGAGGTGTGAACTTTGTTTAAATGCCAGGATCAAGGCATCAGCTGTCCCCACAGGGACCCTGGGACCAGAGCTTCTTTAAATGGACCCTATTTCTGTCCATTTAAAGATCCAACCTCCTATGTTCCTGTCTCTGGTATTTTCTTTTGATGAAAACCGAGTGGAGTTTCATTACAGTTTCAAGGAGAAGGGATTTTGCTACAGTTTGGGCTGAGTTTTTGAGATGTAATTTCCTAAAACAAGCCTTGGAGAAGATCAGGAAAGCACAACCCTAAGAGCTCGCACAAACACCCCATGTTTGGAGTCTTGTTCAGACTCCAAAGCCCCGCAAATCTCCAGTTTCATTCTGAGCCCCAGCTCCTCACTCGTGCGACTTCCACCCACATCATACAGAAGACAGAAATTATGTGCTTGGGGATGGTTGTGTACAAGGGAAGCTTAAATATAAGGTTTTAATCCTACTAATGAAGTACAGCTATTGGAGGCGGAAAATTTAGAGGCTATGAATGTGGAGCTAAAAATGGTTTCTTTTTTGAAGATGATGTCCCTTCCCTATCCCTGAACACGTTTGTTTATCATCTCCTTCATAACCCAGAGAACTGGCTCATTCAATGTTCAAACTAAAAAATAATGAGATGCCTTTTAAACACCAAAAGATTCAAATTTTCCTTTGAGTACACATAACCTTCCCAGGAAGCAAATTCAAATAAGTATGCACAATTAACATTGTTCTCTTGTCTGTCAGCAAAGCTAACTGATATAAAGGCTACTGGACCATACAGTGCGTTCTCTTTACCACACAAACTCCATGCCCTGAACTGGATGACATAGAATGGTACAGCACTTGGTATGCCTGGCATTTATGATGGTACTGCTCATGTGAATACTGGGGCATCTTTCTTTGGCATCATTCAACCTGAAAACATTCAGCAGGATGTAAAACTTGAAGCAAACAGCATCTCACTGTGCAGTGGTAAAGAAACGACATTAAATCTCCACTTATTTTCTGCAATAAATCAGTGGAGAAATAGTCTTGGCTTGGGTGCATGAGCTAGATAAAGGACAATAAGTAAGAACTTAAGGATATCAGGATTGAATACATTTTGTGAAGAACTGCCTCAAAGCAGAGAACTTGAAACGATTCCCCCACAGGAGATCCTCAAATGAGAAACAGTGGAGCCTGAGATGGCAACTTTCATATACGTGCTAATTGGTGACGCAAAAATGATCCCAAACAGCCAGGGAATCTTAACAGCATTCGGAGAAACGAATCTCACAACAATTAAGAGTGACAGTGAGTCTGAATGGCTAGAAAGGTCTGCAGGGATGTGGACACTCCTACAGCAACGACTGAGCGTAGGAGCCGTGGGTAACCCTGGGAAAGATCTACTGAAAGCACAGGGCGACCTGGTGACCTGTAAAGGAATAACGAACCTCCGACAGAAAGGGGCTTTGTGTTTTCTACCTCAGCCTCTGCGCATCTGCTGGGTTTCCTTGTCCGGTTCTCAAACTTTGCCAGCTATCGACTGTCTCCTAGAAAGTCTTACTAAAAGGAGGCTCCAGTTCAGGAAATCCAGCAGATAAGCGTCACTCTTGATTCCAGGGGTTCCCAAAGCTTCTATGCCGCGTGTGATACAACGAGGGGCCCAAAAGCTGGGTCTAAAACTGTGGCTCCAGGGAACCAGCACAAAGCCCTGGCTGTGTCCTGCGGGATACGAAGGTCACAGAGCCGCCGGCTTCCGGGAATCTCTGGTTCACTTTTCCAGCCACGTGACTCAGCTCTGTTCTTGCAAACTCTAAAGCTGTGTGTGATGAAAGCGGTACCGACCTCCTCTGAGCTCTACTTTCCCCACATTCTGACTTTTATCATCTAGGAAAAATTATTCAATTTCCTTGGCCTGAGTTCTCTAAAATGGTTATCATTATGCAGTCTTATTTTGAGACTTAAAATTGTCCTGTGCAAGAATAAAACTACAATAAGAAACTAGGTGTGGTGGCACATGCCTGTAATTGTAGCACTGGGAAGCTAAAGGCAGAAGGACCAAAAAAATTCAAGGCCATCTGAGGCTACATGTGACTGTGTCTCAAATAAAGGAGAAGGAGGAGGAGGAGGAAAGGAAAGAAAAGCAGAATAAGAAACACCAATCCCCTTTCTTTCTCTGCTATATTGTTTAACTCTATAGAGACCCTATCTCCAAATAAGCAGTCGTGTTCCAAAGTCTGAGCCATGATTTCAATAATATGAAGTTGGCCGAAGATGGAAAGATAAACAGTTCAACCCAAGAGGGTCATCAGTTCATAAAACACCACAAAAGGAAATTGGAGGAAAAGGCTGCAGAGTTTTGGAAGATGCATGAATGTTAAAATATCAGAATGGCAAATGCATTCAGGAAGAATCCACACAGGCACTTCATACCACTCACTGAACACCAGAAACTTTTGAGAAATGGTAGCATCTCCCAAAAGGGTAATGGAAGCAGTGGCAGGCAACAACTTACTTGTTTGAAGTACATGTAAGGAGAAGTTGTATCCCTATACACCTCTTCAGTCTGTTAGCATGGGCATTCTCATTGTGCGTAGTGGGGGTGGGGCATATTGTGTGGAGAGTGGGGAGGTTCCTTGTTAATTGACAAGAGAACAACGAGCTCTAAACTCTTTTCTCCATTCTGCTTTAGGAATGATGAACAGACAAACAAATACTATCTCAGTAAACAGGTGGTAGCTTATACCCTGGAACAATTCAAGAAATTCAGAAAAACACAAGACAGACATTGGTGGCTGGAGAGATGTCTGAACGGTTGAGAACACTTGTTGGTTTTACAGAGGACCTAAGTTCACTTCCCGGCATTCACAGAGTGATTCACAATGATCCTGAACTCCAGTGTCAGGGCATCCAATGACCTCTTCCGGCCACTGTTGGCACCAGGGACACATGTGCTATACAGACATACATGTAGATAAAACATACACATAAGACTATTGTGGTAAATATTATTTGGGGATTTCTACCCCACCTTAAATCATTTAGTTCCCAAATAAAAGACACAAACCTGTATATAATAACCCTTAAAAAGCACCAGAGTGCCAGGCTTGGTGGCGCACGCCTGTAGTCTCAGCACTTGGGAGGCAGAGGCAGGTGGATTTCTGAGTTCGAGGCCAGCCTGGTCTACAGAGTGAGTTCCAGGACAGCCAGGGCTACACAGAGAGACCCTGTCTCGAAAAACACCAAAAAAAAAAAAAAAAAAAAAAAGAAAAAAAAAAAAGCACCAGAGCTGGGCACACGTCAACCTTCTATGCTAGTTTGTCTACATCCCTGTCAGTAATCCTGAGATATCCTGAGATATGGCTTGCCTGGGCTGTTCCTACTCCAACCATCATGGCCATGTGTCTTCCTCTCCTTTCTCCTTCACTCTCTCCTCCTCGGTCTCTCCTCAGATGCCAAGCCTGACAAGCAAAGCCCCGCCTACCCAGCTATAGGCAGTAGGCATCTTTATTCAACAGTATTAACATAAGGAGTAAGGTTACATAGCATCCCTTGGTGTGCGTGAGCATCTCCTGATCCCTGAGAATCTCCTCACTGGAGACAACCAGATTTGGGGAGCCAGTATTACAAACCTCAACTTAAAATAAATCTAAATTTTTTTGAAAAAAGAATAGACAGGCATTGACAAGTGCACATCCCCTCAGGAAATGTATTGACACCTGCTCAGGAGACTCACAGTGAAACCTACACATTGATGGTTTGTACTCCGTTTATAAGACTTGAAACTATATTCCTTAATTCTCATCCTTTGTATTTTTGTTTGTGTGTGACTATCTGTGTATATTTATATGTGCACATGCATGTGCATGCCTGTGGAAGGCAGAAGAAGGAGTTGGATCTCTGAAAGTGGAGTTACAAGCAGTTATGAGCTGAAATATAGGTACTTGGAACCAAAATTCCAGTATTCTACAAGAGCAGCAAACACTCCTCTTTCTTTCTTTCTTTCTTTCTTTCTTTCTTTCTTTCTTTCTTTCTTTCTTTCTTTCTTCCTTTCTTCTTTTTCTTGGATATTTTATTTATATTTCAAATGTTTTCCCCTTTCCAGGTTTCCCCTTTGGAAAACCCCTATCCCATAACCCCTCCCCCTGACTCTATGAGGGTGCTCCCCCCCCCATTCCTGTCTTCCAGCCCTGGCATTCCCCTACACTGGAACATTGAACCCCCTCAGGCCCAAGGGCTGCTCCTCCCACTGATGGCCAGCAAGGCCATCCTCTGCCACATATGCAGTCATAGCCATGGGTCCCTCTTGGGTTGGTGGTCCTGTCGCTGGGAGCTCTGGAGTGGAGGTAGGGGTGGTCTGGCAGGCTGACACTGTGCAGCAAACACTGTTGCTGAGCCATAGTACATTCATAAGTGTTTTTGTAACAATATGACACACACCAAAATAGTAGCTAAAATAAAGTAGATAAAGTTTATCTACTAAAAACCATACAAGAGAGATCTCTATAACCATGACACAAGCCAATAAAGAAAGCACAACACAGAAATTGTGCCTTATGGATTTTCCAATATAGCAAGTTGTGTCAATTTAGACCTTATCTAAGTGCATGCATATCTCATATAATACACATGTATATGAATATTTTTGTCTCAATTTATGCTGTAAAGATTGACTCAATTCTAAAACTATTCAGAGTATATTTTGTTTTGTTGTATAATATTCTTATATGGCAATACTACAATGTATCGTTGCTGCTCTAATTTCAAAAGGCAATCATGTATAATTTTGTTTCAAGTCTTCTTTAGTCAAGATTATATTTATGAATCTGATTTATGTTGTTGCAAATTGTTTTACTATTGTAGAATGGTCTATCATGAGAGCAAATTTTTATAAATTATACTGCTGAGGTTTTCTTTATATGTGTGATGATATCAGTGTTTTACGGATAATTTATCCATGCATACATGTAAGCTTCCTGGTTGTATTTGTTACTGAAATCTGATAGGATTGTGGTATAAGACATGTGTACTTTAAACTTTATTGTAGCCTAATTTCCCCTAGTTATTCTGGACTAATTTGCCATCTCAGAGACAATCTAGTGCAACTCCTTCTTTCTCTCATCATGCTAAACACTAAGAATTTACAATCTTTTTAAAATTTAGAGTGCCTTACTCTTAAAAATATAAAAAGAGCCAAAATAAAAAACTATTTGAGGAAAAATAGAAATCAAGAATAAAATAAAAAAATGTGATTGTAAACTACATGGACCAGCGAGAACAGTCAGAAAAAAAGTCTATAAATATTTTACAAGACTCAAATGAAACACATACCCAGACAAATGCCTTTAAAACTTGAATATAGGCTGTTGTGGGATATTTTATCACAGTGTGACTCCTGAGGTTGTGTTATTTACTGAAAAAGCCTGTTTCTAGTTATGGTGTGGTTCAGCTCTTAGCACACACCTTTAATACCCTGACTGGAATACAGACATATCCTTAGGACACACCTTTAATCCTAAACAATGAAGGTAAAGTTAGTTTGCAGAAGGAAGCACCCATGCTTGAAAGTGTTGTCTAATTGAGTGACAGACAAAGTGACCAATTAGAGAAAAACTTGATAGAGGAGGATATGCCTAACTCACAAAAGAAGAGAAAGGAGAGGGAGGCTACATAAGGTTCAGTGCAAAGAGAAACAGGGAGAGGGGGCAGTTTCATTGGGAGAGTTTTACAGAGGCAGGTTGCACAGAGAGAACAAACTCGACACAGGTGAAGACAGAATCAGTCAAAGAATGAGAATGAGCTGGAAGATTGGAATGGATTTCTAAAGTTAGCTCGAAGCCAAAAAGAGCAATTCAGGCAGAGACCCAGAAAGAAGCAAGATTGAATCAGTCAGCTTGGAAAGGAGTTTGAGCCAGAACAGTTGAGTTGACCAGCCAGCCAGAGATCCGAAAGAGATAGAAAGAGTCAAGTTATTCAGCAGCAAGTCTCAGAGGCTGAAAACATTCTAGGCCTACATTAGAGTTTATGCAGGGTAGCAGCTTCCAGGATGAGGCTTGGGTAAACCCCTGAGACAACAATTACTACAGGAAAATAAAAAACAAATTCACAACAGGCTCAGATCATAAAGAGTCAGATGGCAGGAGAACACAGCCTGCTGGATCAACTGAGCAGGGTGCTTATGAGCTCACAGAGACTGAAGTACAAACACCAGGCCCGTATGGGTTCATCTGCACCAGATCCATTGCATATATGTTATGGCTATTAGCTTGGTCTTTTTGTGGAACTCCTAACTACGGGAGCTAGCATTTCTCTTATTCTTTTGTGTACTCCTGGGACTATTTTCCTCCTCTTGGATTACCTTGCCCAGCCTCAATATAAGGGCTTTAGCCTGTATCTTGTTTTGTTCTATTTGGTTGTTGTCTCATAAAAGCCTACATTTTTAGAAGGGAAGCAGATGGAGAGTAGATCTGGGGGAAAGGAAAAGTGTATGGGGAGGTTGGCTGGGGGGGGGGGAGTAGAGGGAGCAGAAACTGTGGCTGGGATGCATTGTATGAGAGAAATCTATTTTAAATAAAAAAGATAAAAAATGAAAAAATACCCAAATTTAATGAGTGTATTGAAAAATAGTGCTAAGGATTTCCTCTAAAAGGAAAAAAATGAAAAAAAAAAGTCAAGAAACTTAAGAAAATGAAAACAAAACAATACAACACAAAAACTAGAACTCCAACTTTATCATAGTTCCAACACAGAAAATATATTTTAGAAAACAAATGTGACAAAAATGTCCAGAAATGGACAAGAAAATCCCCAAAGCTAAAAAGTATTGATTTCTAGATGTCAAAGTCTCACAATGATGTCATGAGGCGATTAGTTGACATGAACCTCACACCCAGCCGAAACTCCAGTGAATTTCAGAGCAGAGGAAAGAAAATCACACACAGAGAAAAGCCGAATGCTTCAGAAGAGCAAAGTCATTCAGGATATGATGGGAAAGACACTTCAGAGTCCTTGGCTAGTGAGAATGGAAAAAACCAAAAGCCAATAACCAAAAGCCAAAGGACCACATGGCACAGAGTGACGTGCCCTCACCCTACTCAAACACTGGACTCACACACAGGCACAGGTGTAATCAAGACTTTACTGTGCAGTGAGATGAATCATTTGTGATGGTAGAACAGGATCATTTCAGATGATCAGCATTCCAAAACCTTCTTCCCATTGGACTTTCTTAGGAAGTGCTCACAGAGGAAGAGAAAGAGAAGACCTGTCAAAATAGGTCAATGGAAAGGGTATAAAATATCTAAAATGAAAAATGTATAATAATTGGACATACAGAAATAACCAACCAACCAGCCAGCCAACAAATAAACAAAGACCAGCACACAAAGTTGGAAGCTGTTGTCTTTGATGTTGGAATCAAGTGTACAGTGTATGGACAAAGGTTTTTCAGTCTCAGTGTGATTTTTATGCCTTACAGTGCTTTGCCTCTCTGCACACATGTGGATTATCGCTCTCATCAGTTTTATCTGCAAAGTTAACCAGAAAAATTTAAAAAGCAAATATAACACAAAAGCAGATAAGCACCAACGATACCAACAATAACTCATAGTTTATGTGATTTAGAAATTATGTTGCCAGTAGAGAAATCAACATCTTACCATTTTAGATGCAAAGCTCTGGGTCACTGAGAGGATCCATTGTGCTATCCATAGCTATCCATAGCTAGTAAACAGGATTAACGATCTTTAACTCCCAAGACATACTATACAGTAACATGATCATGTCTTGTGAGGATGTTCAAATACACACCAAAAGCATACATCAAATTTTTCTTGTACTAAATCCCATGCCCTTTGCAGCCTATCCTGTTCCAGAAACAACAACAACAACAAAAACCAACAAAATATATCCTCATATTCTGTTTTCAAATTAACTCTAGAGTAATTTCAGAAATGAAACACTAGTCCATTTTCTGTGGAAGTATCTGTTAGAACTACAATGAGCTAAAAACATTTGCAGTGGAGAATTAGAAATCTCTTTTGAGGAAACCACCATTGTCTCTTCCCTAAGTCAGAAACTGCCTCAGCCCAAGGGAAGGAACTCTCAGGAGGCTGTCCAGTCCCCGTTTTGCTCAAACTGCTTCCCTGGGGTCAACCTCCCCCTAAAGTCCATGAAGGAAAGAAGAGGCAGAAACACTCAGAATATTCATGTTAGCATTTAAAGAAGTTGTTTCTCTCAACACCTTGGAATAAAGATCAAGCACCAACCAGGAACTGAAGCAGCTGAGTTAACAGTTAGTGGTCCTTCCCTGACAGCTGCCATCATCCCCACTGAAAGAATGATTTAAAGGCATTTTGTAATGTATAAGTCAGTATCACGGGGCTTCTGTTTTGACTGATGTCATTACACAAATCTCCTGCCCCTACTGAACTCCATCTACAGTTTTTCCTGGAGATTCTCCCCAGGTCAAAATGGTTCTGCTTTGACACTTTAACACTTACCCTTCCTTCTGTCTGGAAGACATTTCCCTCTGACATGGCTCACTTACTGGGAGTCAGCTTAGACATCACCTCTTCCACTAAGACTCCTCTAGCATTCTGTATGAACTGGAAACATCTGTATGTCTACATATTAGTCAGCTTTCTATTACAGTAACAAATTACCTAAACCAATCAGCTCGTACAGAGGAAAGGTTCATTTTGTAAGAAATTTTTAAATAGTTCAGTCCATGATTGGTTGGTATCATTGGTATAGATCTATCTACATCAGCCCTGGAAACATCTGGTGAGGCAGGCCTGACTGTCTCATAAGTAAGTGTCAGGGGAGGGAGGAAACAGAAGAAGAAACAGGGTCCCACTATTACCTTCAAGGACCTACAGACTTTCAACTAGGCTCTGTCTCTTCCTGTTTTCACCACCTTTAATGGCACCACACTGAGGAAAAGCCTTTAACACTTGGACTTGGGGTGGGTAGCCAAGGAACTTAATGTCTAAACCACAGTGGTCTCTATCAGTGTTTTCTTCTTAAATGTCTCCTCAACACTCAGTTCCATTAGAATGTTTCTCTGCCTATCTCCTTGTGGCTCTGTTCTCTACTGGAGAGTAGAGCCCTTTATTTCCCCTACCTTATTCAAGGATGAATCACCAAAGGCTGAAATAAGGTAATTATTAAATGGGTGTTTGAGAGATAGAGAGAACCAGAGAGAGGAGTCCTCCTTCTTAGCATTCTCTAAAGAAGACATAACTAAGGATGTGTGTGAGGTCTTCGGAGGGCTAAGATCAAGTAAGCTGATTTCAGTTTGCCTTGACATCACTGGAATTAGAAGACACAGGACTGGAAGAAGAAAGAAAAAAGATCCCTCAAGTAAGAACCGGTGACAGCCAGCATCCAGCAACAGAGCAGGGGATGAACTGGTACTCAGCCATGAACAGATACTCAGTACATTGGACACTTAAAGAAGGAGCCTGTGCTGCATCTTCTATGTCCGGTCAAGAGAGCTTCAGAAGCAGAGAAACAGTAGTTAAAAATCAAGCATTTGGAAGCAGTGATCTCAAAGTCAGCTTTTTTTATGCCAGTGTCCAGGAATATAGCTGATCTCTATTTTAAGAAGCAGAACTGTCAGTGCAGTGATCCAGGAAGTTAATTTAATAATAGCACTTTGGGTCTGGGGAGCTATAAAATCACAAATTTCTCTAAAGAATTCTGAGACTTAATTTATATGAGTCTTAAAAAGACTGTCTAATTTGGAAAGAGGTGAGCTAGCTCGTCCAAAACCCAGGGAAGCTTTCCTAAGTGGAGAAATGAATTCATCTCCATGGTAATGGAGAATGTACAGATGACCCACCCCTTAAGCCCACACTGCAGCGTCAAAGCAGCATGGCAAGCCTCAGTCAGGTGAGAGAGCTCTGGATGTGACTCTCAGGTCCCCAGGGAGGCCCTGGATGATTCTCCAAAAGCTGTTTCCTGGAAACAGAGGTGTTGAAACTGATGAAAAAGGGGGCCACTCTGGTCTAAAAGCTTTTTGAAGGACAAAAATTAAGTGCTTTCTTTTTTCTGCTTCAGGGAGCAGGAGCAGCAGAATGAAGAGTGGAGCCATTACGAGAGCAGAACTGTCCAGTTCAGTCATCCCTCCAAGTCCGTGCCAGTTCAGTCATCCCTCCAAGATCAAGCTTAACAAATGCTGGTGCTCCTGCCCATGTCGAGTCTTGTGCTGGCCGTGACAGCATAGTACAATAGCCAATACACTCTTCTGAACAAAGTGGTTTCTTTGTTCCATGCTGGAGCTGGAACTTATGGTCCACTGCACGTTGGGTAGGCACTGTACTACTGAGATTCATCCCCTGCACAAATGGCTTAATTTTTGCTTCACTGCTGGGCACATTTATAGAGTGTAAAATTCCAAAATTAGAAGAAAGCAACAGGTGCCCTCCCAAGCTCTCTTCTTAACATTCACACATCTTAAAGTCCAAGAATCTATGACTTAGGATAATGCCAGCCAGCCTAAGAGATCAACCCAAGGTCCTCTGCGCACAACTTTACACACAATAGCTCAGTGTGAATCATCCAGCTTTCATCCTCGGTCTCCTTCATCCTGTAACAGCCTCAGAGTTTTCTGATGGATGGGGAAGATTCAGAAAATCCTATTCTTTTCACACATTACCCCCACTGTCATTTCATTGGTGAGATATAGGCAATAGACCATACCTAGGTACCAAAGGGACCTGGGGATATTCTCCATTGTGGAGATAGAGTTCCCTGACAGGATGCCATTAAAAATATGCCTTCTGCCTCAGAAACAAGTGATCCCCCCAAACAGTAATGCATCCAGGCCTTAGGCATATTCTCCCAAACTGGCCCATTTTCATACTTTTAAGGTGTGCACATGGCTGTCACTAAACAGTAAGATAAAACAAACTTCAAAGCCCAGTTCCTTAAACACTAATCTGTATACTAGTCTCTTTGGAGAGGTGAAAAAATTCAAAATCCATCTGCACATTCAGGGTGGGCAGATTCTGCATGTGTAGTTGTGCTGGGTGGATTCCAGCAAGCTAACCCATAAACCACACACGGAGAGCAGGAATTTGCAGGAGGCTTGGCAAAAAAGACTAATCTGTTTGTGTCTGTGATTGCTAAGGTAGAGCTAGGGAAATGGCTCAGTCCATAAGGTCAGAAAGCATAAGGACCTGAGTTCAGATCTCCAGCATGCCGGTGAAATATACATCCAGTGCACACAATCAGGGGAGGGCCAAGTTTGCTGCCCAGCTAGCCTTGCTGCGTCAGTGAACGCCAAGGAGAGGGAGAAATGCTTCCTCCAAAGCTAAGGTGGAAAGCTCAAGAGATGGGTTATGGAGGAAAAGCAGTTGATGTGAAGGTGAGGACCTGACTGAATCCTTAGAACCCACCTAAAATCATGGTAGTGCTCCAGCAGTGAGGTAGGAAGCAGAGCTCTGCAAGCCAGGCTGGCACTGGCAGCAGTGAACAAGGAGAACCTGTCTCAGACACTGTAGAAGGCCTAGGCCAACACCTGAGGCTGTCCTCTGACCTCTACTCCCTCTGTGGCATCAATGTGTCCACACTCACACAGAGAAATGCACTTACAGTTATACACACAGATATCATACACATGCACACACACATGCGCGTGCACACACACACACACACACACATAAGTGTGCGCGCACATGCTCAGACAAGTTTTCGAGATAAAGTAGCTACTGCGATCTCCATGCAGGAATCCATGACCTAGCTCACTGTCTCTCCCATGTCTCCAGTCCTGGAGATCTCCCTTACTGTCCACTGCACTCAGTCCACTCAGTGGAGCCTCACTGCCGTACTTTGCACATGCCGGTGAGCATGCTTGGGAACATTTCCACTGCTTAGGCCGCTTCCCTTGAAGACATGCACCCAGCCAGCTCTCTACAGCCTCCAAGTCATAGCTCAAATGTCACCTTCAGAAGCAGACCCACCTCAGGCAGGTTTAGAAGGCACCCTACCTCCTACCCTATTCATGCCCAGAATTCTTTTCCCCTGCTCAGCATTTTCTTAGCCTCTCAGGATACTATAGCCTGTATGGAAAATAGTACCTGCAACAGGACACAGTGATGTGGTCAGATCACTAGACTGACCTATACGGCTACCAGAATGTGAGGCCTCTTCTGTGTCTGCAACTCTCTTGATGCTAAATCCCAACTATATGGAGACATAGAAAGGAAGGAAAAGGATAAAGGAAAGGAAAGGTTGAAACCAGCTCTGAAAGGCTATGCCTGAAATATACCCTGAAAGGCTAACAGGACTGTGACTCCCTGTTAAAGATGAGAGGTAGTTTGGGACCTCAAGATGATGTCATCTTTAAAACCCTTTCTTTTCTTGTTCTTTTTATTTCTTTGTTTCTTGTGTATCTGTGATATATATATATATATATATATATATATATATATATTACCTTAACTCACATCTGTGTGTGAGTGTGTGTGTGTGTGTGTGTATGTGTGTGTGTGTGTGTGTGTGTGTGTGTGTGTGTGTGTGTGTGTCTTAGTCAGGGTTTCTATTCATACACAAACATCATGACCAATAAGCAAGTTGGGGATTTATTCAGCTTATACTTCCACATTGCTGTTCATCACCAAAGGAAGTCAGGACTGGAACTCAAGCAGGTCAGGAAGCAGGAGCTGATGCAGAGGCCATAGAGGGATGTTTCTTACTGGCTTGCTTCCCCTGGCTTGCTCAGCTTGCTCTTATAGAACCCAAGACTACCAGCCGAGGGATGGCACCACCCACAAGGGTGTAGATATGTGCACAAGTGTATGATACTATATATGCACAAGTGTGTGTGCATATGTAGTATCATACAAACACACACAGAAACACACATACACCTATTGATACATACACACAAAAACAATAGGGCTGTCTGTGTACACAAGGGTATGCCAGCGCAGTGGCACACATACACACACACACACATACATACACAAACACAAACACATATCCATACACACACACACAAACACATATACACATACCCATACACATACAAACACATATACCCATATCCATACACACATACCCATACCCATACACACACATACACAAATACACATGTACATGCACACACGTACACATACTCATACACAGCTTCAAGAGCTCCTAGAAGAACTTGACTCCTTGACTGGAGCCAGCATCAACTACAGAAAGAATTATATTAAATAGGGACTGGAGGCAGAGTCAAGAAATCTCAGAATATACAGGACCTGAGAGTCAGGTCATTTTTAAATTAACAGCAACCTTTTAGTCTTTAAGACATTTTAGTATTAAAACCACTCACTGAAATGTTAATAGCAACACACAACACACAGACAGAAACACACCCACTTATATTCATAATTCAAACCATTCCCTTGCCCAAGGCCACAGAGAAGATGGATGAAGGTCCTTTTACGAACGTTTGTTATTGATTCCTTGTATCTTTTGATATGGGGATATATGATACCTCACTGGATCCCAGTCCTTGCCTCCAGACTTTATTTGACAACAGCCACAAATCCAGAGGCCTGCACAGGCAACAGCTTGTAAATGTGCAGCTCTGTCCAGGCAAACAAAAAAGGACAAACGTGGGTGCCAGATGTTAGAAGGGAAAGCTTCAAGTGCTCCTGGGAGACCCAGGCTCCTTGACTGGGGCCAATGTCACCTACCAACAAGAAGATTATTGAATAGAGCCTGAAGGAGGAGGAGGAGGAGGAAGAGGAGGAGGAAGAGAAGGAGGAGGAGAATCTCAGTGTAGGGGACCTGAGAGTTAGGCTGTTTAAAAATTAACAATTTTCTAGCCTGTAGACATATTTATTATTAAAACCACTCACTAAAATGTTAACAGAACCATACAAACTCTCTCTCTCTCTCTCTCTCTCTCTCTCTCTCTCTCTCTCTCTCTCTCTCTCTCACACACACACACACACACACACACACACAGACACACACACAGACACACACACACACACATGAATTAAAAATCTATGAGCATAGCTTTATATACCTTTAAGGGTTCAGTTAAAACTCTGCTTGGGGCCTTGTGTCCTCAGAGACTGGGGAGTTTAATGATTTCTCCATATTGCTGGAATCTTTCATTGGAAGATCCACACTCTCCCCATCAACCCTTGTTGCAAATGCCTAACATCTATGGCCACCTCCGAGGTGTAGGGATAATATGTATCAGCCTGCTAGTGCTGCTATAACAAAATACCACAGGCCAGATGGCTTCAACAGCAGTTTATTTTCTGATGATCTGGGGCCTAACTTTCAAAATCAAGGCAGCCCCTGGATTAGCTTTTTGTTCTTGCTGATCTGCAGCTGCTGCTATCTCTCCTCTTCCCAGAAGAGGTAACAGCGCTAGTGGTTAAGGGCTTACCATATAACCTTACTTTAATACCTCTATAGAGAGCCTATGTCTAAATACAGTCACACAGAGAGTTAGAAATTCAACATGAATTTGGGGGCAGTACAA
Source organism: Apodemus sylvaticus (assembly GCF_947179515.1). NCBI lineage: Eukaryota > Metazoa > Chordata > Mammalia > Rodentia > Muridae > Apodemus > Apodemus sylvaticus. Next base: position 48,040,656 of record NC_067477.1, read on the forward strand.
TGTAATATATAACCATGAGATTTGGGATACATGTGCATTAGGATGCACATTCATATACAAATACAAATATAGTCTCTGATCACAATATCTTAATTAGTTTAATTAGCCCCTTGTTATCCTCCCTCTGCTCCTTACCCACATGTTTCTATTACACCTTTCCCTCCATGACACCATGATATCTTTGTACAGCCAAGAAACCAGCGAGTCCACCCAGCCATAGACTGATACCTATGGAATAGAGCCAAATAAACTTTCTCCATTCTTAGCATGAACCACAAGCATTTTGTTCAAGTACCCAGAACAGTAAATCATATTAGAAGCTCTCCACATGAATCTAGGCTTCATTTGTCCATTCAGAGAAAATATTTTGTCTCATGACAGACATCGAACCACATTCTCAAATCTAATTGAATCACTCTCCCACAAGGAAAAAAAAATCATTCACTCTTTGTTAAAGAAACTCTGAGGATTAGGACAGAAAAAGAATTGCTCCCAATGAGTCCAAGAAGCCTGGGGTGTGGCGGGAGTAGGAGTGGTCAAATTGAGGTTTGCTTTAAACCCTATATCTTAATCATGATGCAATGGAGAACACATCAACGTTTTCCAACTAGAATCTTTGAGATCCCATCCCCCTGACAGCTTGACTGTAACCCTTCACGAGAAAGCTAGAAGAGAAGCTAGGAACAGGCTAAGCTGCTGTTAGGATGCACTCCGGGGAGAGAGACTGCACTTCTCCCCTCCTGAGCCCCTGAAGGCTCAGTTTCAGACAGTGCCTTGCAACTTCAAGACCATGGGTATGAACCAAACCTGATTTGTATTCACTTGCCCTCTCCTACTTCCTAGATCTAAACCAGAGATGGAAATAAGACAAAAACCATGAACTCAAATAATAAGTCAGAGAAGATCATCTCTTTCAGGCCTTCAAGCCCACAGAGGACCAACGCCTACTGGAGCACCTAACAACGAATGTCTCATGGGCGGGGACTCTTCCTACCTCTTCCATTTCTTCTTATGCTTCTTACGGAAGTCTGAAAACACTTAATTAATATATATGGTGAGCAAGCCTAAAATAAATGAAGACTTAGGGGAAAGGAACAAGATAGATAATAGCATTTTCTACATATAATTCTTTTGTAATGAAGTTTAATAATTTCAATAATGGAAAAAAAAACTGACGCAATTTTTTTCCGTGTTTCCACTGATCTACAAGATTTTCCAGCTGTTTAACCAAGGTAATTGGTTTGTTGTCTTTACATTTTCACAAACCATCTCCCAGACAGACAATTCCCTCTACTGAATTTCCATTTTCTACCTCAGCTCACCATTTAAACCCTGCCTGCTTTCACACAAAAGTGAAGCGCCCCCATCTGTTAAAGTATGTTATTAACTGAATTTCTCTGCCACGTGCCCCTCCCCCCCTCCCCCCCCCCCCCCCCCCGCTCTAAATCAGCACACTGCGAACCAAGTTCTCAATGTATTTGGAGATTGGCTATTAGAGTACACTGAGGTCATAAGTTTGTATGTCTAGGAAACCCGCTTACTTGATCTTTACCTTCCTTCCTTCCTTCCTTCCTTCCTTCCTTCCTACCTTACTAAATTCATTAATTCATTCCATCCTTTCTCCTTCCCTCACACCATCCCTCTCTTTTCCTTTTCCTTTTCTTTTCTCTACCTTTCCATTTCCTAGTCACTGGAACATTGGAGCACTCACCGAGCAAGGGAGGAAGGGTCATGTGAAATCACAGACCTCAAAGCTACCTTCCAGCAACAACGCCTTTACAAGAACCCCACTAGGGCTGTGCAAACATTTGGACCTGAGTTCAAACCCACAGCACCCACATGAAAAGACTGGCATGGTTGAGGTGCCTATAGCCATGGAATGGGGGTTGGGGGTGGAGACTGAAAAGTCTGAAGTTCTTGATGACCAGGTGGCCTAGGTAAAGTGGCAAACTTCATGACCTTATCTCAGTGCAGAAAGTAGGAAAATCAGAGAGGGAGTTCTGCAGGCAGGTGCACCTATACACCACACCTAAACACACCCTAGCATGTACCAAGCATACATATACCACTCATGCAAACAGGCGGGCACACCATGCACCATACACATATATGTTTTTCATATAAAAGAACCATACCAGATCTCAGTTTGGAGATCTGGCATTCCAAGCTGTGAGGAATAAGTTGTTTGAGGCACCCGTCTTGAGCAGTGTTTTCTCATGATGGGCAAGGTGGGTCACTAAACGGGCCATCATAAAATAGTTTGATTTTAGATGTGCTGGAATACCATTAGGAAAAACTAAACAGAGAAATGGTGTGATCTTACTGGTATCTGAAAATAAGCCAATAAAACTTAAGATGCCAAAAAATTTTAATATGAAAATGAGAGATTTTTAATGAGAAATTAAAATCATGAAGATTAAAATAAAAAACTAAGGACATTTAATATGTGTTCTAGGAAGAAAAGCAATAGTTAAGCTTGTTTTTTTTCCAGAACTAAAATAATAATTTGATTTGAGAAACTCTAATTTCCAAGAAATAGAAATAACAGCAAATTTGGGTAAACAATCACACTGCAAAATCACAGAATCTAAACTCAAAAGAGAAAAAAAAATTTAAATATATCCAGACATAAAAAGTAGGTCACCAGGAAAAACAAAGTAAACTTAAATCAAACATTTTTAAATACCAAGATAAATTAGAATAGCATTTTTCAAATGCCCTAAGGAAACTGATATTTGGTTTATAACTTTATGTGCATAGATAGTCATTAAAGACTGAGAATGAGACATTTTGAGAAAATGGAAAAAAGTGTTTCCCACCTGTGGGCATCCTCTAAAAGAAGTGATAGAGATCTGACAGAGAAAAAGAAAACTGAAGCCAGATAAAATTAATAAGATATTAGACAAAAGGAGAAAACATAAAATATATCATAAATATATCATTTTATTAATTAGTTATTTGGGACTGACACAGCATTTAGCACTTATCCATCATGCTTGACTCAAAAAGAAGCTGATATGGTTTGAAGATAAAGTGTTCCCATCAGCAGATCCCCAGTGCCCATGTACATGCATTGGAGCAGGTAGGGGAACCCCAAAGTTGTGATTGTTGATACACCAAGATCCTTGGGCCTCACTGGCCAGATAGTCCAGCCAAACTGATGAGCTTCAGATTTAGTGAGAGACCCTGTCACAAAAACTAAGGTGGAGAACCAGTTGATAAAGACATTCAGTATTGACCTCTGCCCTCCATGCACACACTGTTGAAATACACACACACACACACACACACACACACACACACGCACACACACACACACACACACAAGCATGCACGCACAAAAGAATGAGTCATGTTAAACCACTTAAGTATCTAGAATAGTCCTAAATGTAGGTAAATGGAAGAAGCCAATCTGAAAACTCTGCTTGCTGTATGTTTATAATACTGCATGTTGCTGCATACTAACTACATAATAGAAGTAGAGAAAGAACGGACAGGCGAACTCAGCATTAGTTTCTAGAGGGCGAGGAAAAGAGTTGGATTTCTTTTCAATGGCAGATACATGACAGTGTACAATAATCAAAACTCACAGAGATTTGCAACACAAAATGATGAACTTTAATGCCCTCTGCTACTAAAGTACAACTCAGAGGGACAGAAGTCTTTGGACAGAATGAAAGGTACAGCTAAACACGCTAATCATTTTACATTTTAAAACAGCTTCACTAAAAGAAGTATAGGACGAGTGGCCATCGGGGCGCCAACCCAGCCAGGAGTTTTTTTTTTTTTGCCCCGGCCGGTGCACGCGCCGCCATTTTGCCTACAGGAGCCAGAGTGCTCGGGAGGGCAGAGACTGCTAACAAGCGTAGCCTGAGGCTAACAAAACGGGGGTCTAGGCCCCAAAAGGCACAGGACTGACCCCAAGAACTGGGCGGCTTGGTGGGCCATCTGTGTGTCAACCAGCCCAGGAGGTTATTAGCACAACAGACTCTCCCGGTGCTTTCGCGGAGCGCGGACGCGCACGCCCGCCATCCAGGTCACCTGGCGGACCCAAATAACAGACATAGCCCTAGGGGAACTTTGCTCGGACCTTGGCCTCCCAGGCCTTTGCCTGGACTCAGGGCCCAGGCGACAAGGCTAACCTAGTGTGCGCCAGCCCGGTTGGGGAAATCGGCTGCCCAGCGGAGTGAGCGGAGCACAGGGGAGGTCACAGCAACATTCACCTTCGGAGCTCCCTGGGGGTGCACACGGGTTCCACCTGGTCCACAGACACAATCTGGGGCAAGGCCTCAGGCAGAAGCCCCCAGCTCAACTCTCTCCGCTTCAGATCAGCCTGGGTGGCCGCCACATCTCCAGGTCCCTCAAGAGGCTAGTGGGGGCTTCCGGGCGGCCAGCTGGGAGAAGTCGGTGTGCTCCAATAAATCCTGCGGGCCCCAGCGGGAGCCTTCAGGTGCCTGCTTCGGGATCTGAACAGCCTGGACAACAGCACCCTGTCTATAGGCAGTGCAGAGTGTAAGCTGTGCACCAGAGGCCAACGGGGAAGGGGCAGCTTGCACTGGTGAGTCCAGCACTGACAAGACCAAGTAACACCAGTGAGAGCTAGATGGCAAAAGGCAAACGCAGAAACATCACTAACAGAAATCAAGGCAATATGGCAACATCTGAACCAAATTCTCCTCTACCAGCAAGTCCTGGATACCCCATCACACCAGTAAAACAAGATTTGGATTTAAAATCACTGGTCATGATGCTGGTACAGGAACACATGAAGGACATTGAGGAGAAAATGGATCAAAAGTTAGAAGCCCTTGCAAGGGAAACACAAAAATCATTGAAAGAAATCCAGGAGAATACAAAAGCCAACAAGGAGGAAATGCAAAAAACACTTAAAGAAATACAGGAGAACTTTGCTCAACAGGCTGAGGTCATGAAAGACGAAACACAAAAATCTCTTAAAGAAATACAGGAGAACTTTGGTCAACAGGCTGAGCTCATGAAAGAGGAAACACAAAAATCTCTTAAAGAATTACAGGAAAACACAAACATGCAAGGGAAGGAGCTAAGCAAAACCATCCAGGATCTAAAATCAGAAGTAGAAACAACTAAGAAAACTCAAAGGGAGACAACTTTGGAGATAGAAAGCCTTGGGAAGAAATCAGGGGACAGAGATGCAAATATCAACAACAGAATACAAGAGATAGAAGAAAGAATCTCAGATGCTGAAGATTCCATAGAAACCATGGACTCAACAGTTAAAGAAAATGCAAAGTGCAAAAAGCTTGTAACCCAAAATATCCAGGAAATCCAGGACACAATGAGAAGACCAAACCTAAGGATTATAGGCATAGATGAGAGTGAAGATTTACAACTTAAAGGGCCAGCAAATATCTTCAATAAAATTATGGAAGAAAACTTCCCTAACCTAAAGAGAGAGATGCCCATGAATATACAAGAAGCCTACAGAACTCCAAACAGACTGGACCAGAACAGAAATACTTCCCGTCACATAATAATCAAAACACCAAATGTTCTAAACAAAGAAAGAATACTAAAGGCAGTAAGAGAAAAAGGCCAAGTAACATATAAAGGAAGACCTATCAGAATCACAGCAGACTTTTCACCTGAGACTATGAAGGCTAGAAGGTCCTGGGCAGATCTCATGCAGACTCTAAGAGAACACAAATGCCAACCAAAACTACTATATCCAGCAAAACTCTCAATCACCATAGATGGAGAAACTAAGATATTTCACGACAAAACCAAGTTCACCCAATATCTATCCACAAACCCAGCCCTAAAAAGGATAATAGGAGGACAACACCAATACAAGGAGGGAAACTCCACCCTGAAAAAAGCAAGATAGTAACCTTTCATCAAACCCAAATAAGTTAAGCAATCAAATTTAAAAAATAACGTCAAAAATGATAGGAAGTAACAATCACTATTCCTTAATATCTCTTAACATCAATGGACTCAATGCCCCAATAAAAAGACACAGACTAACTGACTGGATACGTAAACAGGACCCTACATTTTGCTGCTTACAGGAAACACACCTCAGGGTCAAAGACAAACACTACCTTAGAGTAAAAGGCTGGAAGACAATTTTACAAGCAAATGGTCTCAGGAAACAAGCTGGAGTAGCCATTTTAATATCAGATAAAATTGACTTTCAACCCAAAGTCATCAAAAGAGACTCTGAGGGACACTTCTTGCTGGTCAAAGGAAAAATACAACAAGAAGAACTCTCAATCCTGAACATCTATGCTCCAAATGCAAGGGCACCCTCTTTCATAAAAGAAACTTTATTAAAACTCAAAGCACACATTGCACCTAACACAATAATTGTGGGTGACTTCAACACTGCACTTTCCTCAATGGACCGATCAGGAAAACAGAAACTAAACAAGGACACAATGAAACTAATTGAAGCTTTGGACCAATTAGATTTAACTGATATATATAGAACATTCTATCCTAAAACAAAAGAATATACCTTTTTTTCAGCACCTCATGGTACCTTCTCCAAAATCGACCATATAATTGGTCACAAGACAGACCTCAACAAATATAAAAAGATAGAACTAATCCCATGCCTCCTATCTGATCACTATGGAATAAAAGTGGTCTTCAATAGCAACAGAAACAACAGAAAACCCACAAACACGTGGAGATTGAACAATACTCTACTCAATGACACCTTGGTCAAGGAAGAAATAAAGAAAGAAATTAAAGACTTTTTAGAACACAATGAAAATGAAAACACAACATACCCAAATCTATGGGACACAATGAAAGCAGTGCTAAGAGGAAAACTCATAGCCCTGAGTGCCTCCAAAAAGAAAATGGAGAGAGCATACATTACCAACTTAATGACACACCTGAAAGCCCTAGAACAAAAAGAAGCTATTTCACCCAGGAGGAGTAGAAGGCAGGAAATCATCAAACTCAGGGCCGAAATCAATCAAGTAGAAACAAAGAGAACCATACAAAAAATCAACAAAACTAGGAGCTGGTTCTTTGAGAAAATCAACAAGATAGATAAACCCTTAGCCAGACTGACCAAAGGGCACAGAGAAAGTATCCAAATTAACAAACTTAGAAATGAAAAGGGAGACATAACAACGGAAACTGAGGAAATCCAAAAAATCATCAGATCCTACTACAAGAGCCTGTACTCAACACAACTGGAGAATCTGGAGGAAATGGACAATTTCCTTGACAGATACCAAATACCAAAATTAAATCAGGACCAACTAGACCATCTAAACAGTCCCATAAAGCCTAAAGAAATAGAAGGAGTCATAGAAAGTCTTCCAACCAAAAAAAGCACAGGACCAGATGGTTTCAGTGCAGAATTCTACCAGACCTTCAAAGAAGAGTTAACACCAATACTCTTCAAACTATTCCACAAAATAGAAACAGAAGGAACACTACCCAATTCCTTCTACGAAGCCACAATTACGCTGATACCAAAGCCACACAAAGATCCAACAAAGAAAGAGAACTTCAGACCAATTTCCCTTATGAACATCGATGCAAAAATACTCAACAAAATTCTTGCCAACCGAATCCAAGAACACATCAAAACGATCATCCACCATGATCAAGTAGGCTTTATCCCGGGAATGCAGGGTTGGTTCAATATACGGAAATCCATCAATACAATCCACTACATAAACAAACTCAAAGAACAAAACCACATGGTCATTTCATTGGATGCTGAAAAAGCATTTGACAAAATTCAGCATCCTTTCATGCTTAAAGTCTTGGAGAGAACAGGAATTCAAGGCCCATACCTAAACATAGTAAAAGCAATATACAGCAAACCGGTAGCCAGCATCAAACTAAACGGAGAGAAACTTGAAGCAATCCCACTGAAATCAGGGACCAGACAAGGCTGCCCCCTTTCTCCTTATCTTTTCAATATTGTACTTGAGGTACTAGCTCGGGCAATTCGACAACATAAGGAGGTCAAAGGGATACAAATTGGAAAGGAGGAAGTCAAACTATCATTATTTGCAGACGACATGATCGTCTACCTAAGTGACCCAAAGAACTCCACTAGAGAGCTCCTACAGCTGATAAACAACTTCAGCAAAGTGGCAGGTTACAAAATCAACTCAAGCAAATCAGTGGCCTTCCTATACTCAAAGGATAAGCAGGCTGAGAAAGAAATTAGGGAAATGACCCCCTTCACAATAGCCACAAACAGTATAAAGTATCTTGGGGTGACTCTTACCAAACATGCGAAAGATCTGTATGGCAAGAACTTCAAGACTCTGAAGAAGGAAATGGAAGAAGACCTCAAAAAATGGGAAAACCTCCCATGCTCATGGATCGGTAGAATCAATATAGTTAAAATGGCCATTTTGCCTAAAGCACTATACAGATTCAATGCAATACCCATCAAAATCCCAACTCAATTCTTCACAGAGTTAGAAAGAGCAATTATCAAATTCATCTGGAACAACAAAAAACCCAGGATAGCTAAAACTATTCTCAGCAACAAAAGAAAATCTGGGGGAATCAGTATCCCTGACCTCAAGCAATACTACAGAGCAATAGTGTTAAAAACTGCATGGTATTGGTACAGTGACAGGCAGGAGGATCAATGGAACAGGATTGAAGATCCAGAAATGAACCCACACACCTATGGCCACTTGATCCTCGACAAAGAGGCTGAAAACATCCAATGGAAAAAAGATAGCCTTTTCAACAAATGGTGCTGGTTCAACTGGAGGTCAGCATGCAGAAGAATGCGAATTGATCCATCCTTGTCTCCTTGTACTAAGCTCAAATCCAAATGGATCAAGGACCTCCACATAAAGCCAGACACTCTGAAGCTAATAGAAAAGAAACTGGGGAAGACCCTTGAGGACATCGGTACAGGGAGAAAGTTTCTGAACAGAACACCAATAGCGTATGCTCTAAGAGCAAGAATTGACAAATGGGACCTCATAAGGTTACAGAGTTTCTGTAAGGCAAAGGACACCATCAAGAGGACAGATCGGCAACCAACAAATTGGGAAAAGATCTTCACCAATCCTACATCAGATAGAGGGCTAATATCCAATATATATAAAGAACTCAAGAAGTTAGACTCCAGAAAACCGAACAACCCTATTAAAAAATGGGGTACAGAGTTAAACAAAGAATTCTCACCTGAAGAACTTCGGATGGCGGAGAAGCATCTTAAAAAATGCTCCACTTCATTAGTCATTAGGGAAATGCAAATCAAAACAACCCTAAGATTTCATCTTACACCAGTCAGAATGGCTAAGATTAAAAATTCAGGAGACAGCAGGTGTTGGAGAGGGTGCGGAGAAAGAGGAACACTCCTCCACTGCTGGTGGGGTTGCAAATTGGTACAACCACTCTGGAAATCAGTCTGGCGGTTCCTCCGAAAACTGGGCACCTCACTTCCAGAAGATCCTGCTATACCACTCCTGGGCATATACCCAGAGGATTCCCCACCATGTAATAAGGATACATGCTCTACTATGTTCATAGCAGCCCTATTTATAATTGCCAGATGCTGGAAAGAACCCAGGTATCCCTCAACAGAAGAGTGGATACAAAAAATGTGGTATATCTACACAATGGAGTACTATTCAGCCATTAGAAACAATGAATTCATGAAATTCTTAGGCAAATGGATGGAGCTAGAGAACATCATACTAAGTGAGGTAACCCAGACTCAAAAGGTGAATCATGGTATGCACTCACTAATAAGTGGTTATTAACCTAGAAAACTGGAATACCCAAAACATAATCCACACATCAAATGAGATACAAGAAGAAAGCAGGAGTGGTCCCTGGTTCTGGAAAGACTCAGTGAAACAGTATTTGGCAAAACCAGAACGGGGAACTGGGAAGGGGTGGGAGGGAGGACAGGGGAAGAGAAGGGGGCTTACGGGACTTTCAGGGAGTGGGGGGGGGCTAGAAAAGGGGAAATCATTTGAAATGTAAATAAATTATATCAAATAAAAAAAAAGACAAAAAAAAAAAAAAAAAGAAGTATAGGAAAGAAGTATAAAGGACCAGCCACAGGCAATATGGCAGCGAGATCCAGTCTGTAATAGAAACTCAGAACTGTGTACAGCATGTGCTCTAGTAACAACGATATCTCCCAGGGGTGTGAATCGAATAATTCTCAAGTCATTGTCTATGCATACTGAAACCAAACAACTAAGGCAGTGGATGCATGGGAGATCTTCTTTCTGTTGGCATGGGAGTTTAGGAATAAGCAGGGGACATGGGTAAAATAATCCACTTGGTAACTGACAGCCATAGAAGATATCAGAATATACTCCCTTCTGCTTATTAGAGAGTTAAACATAAACTTATAAATGTGGACATACTCAGAAGTTATGATGCACACATATATGGTGCTGTTCTGCAAGCTGGCAGGGTCTACCATTGACTCTCAACAGCAATTATGATGCCCTGATATTTGTTTCTACATCATTGTCCTCTGCATTGTCCACGTGTCTCTGTGCAGAAATAGTCTGGGATTAGGGCTGGGAATCTAGGTTAATCTAAAGCATTATTTAATATATAAAAGTAAGATATAACAACACACCAAGGGAAATGGGAACTAATTGAACGTTTCCTTAAAGCCAAAAGGAGACTAAGATGAGCAAGGAAAAGGAAATAAGTCTGGGTGATGAGCTGGAATAAACAATGAAATAAACAGCGGTGTATCCACAGCAATATAAATAAATGATTGTATACATAAGTGAATGGGGAAATATCTTTCTGGGCAGAGGAATTTCAAATAATTTATATGATTACTCTACCCTAAAGGACAGGTGCACAGATTCTCGCTCCTTCAGTACAAGCTACGTATATAGGACTTCATTCCAATGAAAAGTTACCTGAAAAGCAAATTCACAGGACAGCAGCTTAACAAGCAGGGCCCAGACATGTGAGAGGCCATGTCCCAGGGAGGCACAAACTTAGAAATGGCTGGCCATGAGAGGAAGGTAATCTGCCTAGATATGGCAACAGAAAGGCAGTTTGGTTAGGTGTTTCCCTCCAATCCACAACCCCAGCCGGACTGTGACAGAAACATCATTGGAGCTTAAGCTGAGAGAAATCTGCCTGGCAAGTAGTCCTTTGAACTGACAGGATCATGATGTCTGAAATGCCACCACAAAGCCAGGAGACATGAAATGCATGCTGCAGCTGGGGTGCTGGGATGCAACAGAAAGGACACATTCAGCCAAAGCTAAATAAATCTGAGTGGGTGTGGATCCTTATTGAAAAAGTGTCTGTGTAGTTAATTATGCAAACTTGTGGTGTTTGTGCAATATGATAATAAAAGGTGATGGTTGCAGACTGCATAGAAACCCTGCAGTAACTTTTCTATAAATCTAAAATAACCCCCCCTTTTTTAGGAAGAAGGCTCAGTAGTTAAGAGGACTGGTTCCTCTTTCTCAAGACTTGGGTTTGATTCCTTTTTTTTATTCAATATATTCTTTATTAACATTTCAAATGATTTCCCCTTTCCTGGATCCCTCTCCCCGAAAGTCCCATAATCCCTTTTCCCTCCCCCTGTTCCTCCATCCACCCCTTCCCACTTCCCTGTTCTGGTATTCCCCTACACTGCTGCACTGAGCCTTTCCAGTACCAGGGGCCACGCCTTCCTTCTTCTTGGACATCATTTGATATGTGGATTGTGTCTTGGGTATTCCAGGCTTCTAGGATCATATCCACTTATCAGTGAGTGCATACCATGAATGTTCTTTTGAGACTGGGTTACCTCACTTAGGATGATGTTCTCCAGCTCCATCCATTTGTCTAAGAATTTCATGAATTCATTGTTTATAATGGCTGAATAGTACTCCATTGTGTAAATATACCACATTTTTTGTATCCATTCCTCAGTTGAGGGACTTCTGGGTTCTTTCCAGCTTCTGACTATTATAAATAGGGCTGCTATGAACATAGTGGAACATGTATCCTTATTACATGCTGGGGCATCCTCTGGGTATATGCCCAGGAGTGGTATAGCAGGGTCCTCCATAAGTGTCATGCTCAGTTTTCTGATTGGAAGGAAATCTGGAAGTTTTCTGATCAGGAAACCACCAGACTGATTTCCAGAGTGGTTTACCAGCTTACAATCCCACCAGCAGTGGAGGAGTGTTCCTCTTTCTCCACATCCTCACCAACACCTGCTGTTTCCGGAGTTTTTAATCTTAGCCATTCTGACTGCTGTGAGGTGAAATCTCAGGGTTGTTTTGATTTGCATTTCCCTAATGACTAATGATGTTGAACATTTCTTAAGGTACTTCTCAGCCATCTGAAGTTCTTCAGGTGAAAATTCTTTGTTTAGCTCTGTGCCCCATTTTTAATAGGGTTATTTCATTTTCTGGGGTCTAACTTCTTGAGTTCTTTGTATATATTGGATATTAGCCCTTTGTTGGATGTACAATTGGTGAAGATCTTTTCCCAATTTGTTGGTTGTTGTTTTGTCCTTTTGACGGTGTCCTTTGCCTTACAGAAACTTTGTAATTTTATGAGGTTCCATTTGTCAATTCTTGACCTTAGAGCATAAGCTATTGGTTTTCTGTTCAGGAAATTTCCCCCTGTGCCCATGTCCTCAAGGGTCTTCCCCAGTTTCTTTTCTATTAGTTTCACTGTGTCTGGCTGGCAGATGATATGATAGTATACTTAAGTGACCCAAGAAACTCTACCAGAGAACTCCTACAGCTGATAAACAACTTCAGCAAAGTGGCTGGTTATAAAATCAACTCAAGCAAATCAGTTGCCTTCCTATACTCAAAGGATAAGCAGGCTGAGAAAGAAGTTAGGGAAATGACACCCTTCACAATAGCCACAAACAATATAAACTATCTTGGTGTGACTCTAACCAAACAAGTGAAAGATATGTATGACAAGAACTTCAAGTCTCTGAAGAAGGAAATTGAAGAAGACTCCAGAAAATGGAAAAATCTTCCATGCTCATGGATTGGCAGGATTAATATAGTTAAAATGGCCATTTTGCCAAAAGCAATATACAGATTCAATGCAATCCCCATCAAAATGCCTACTCAGTTCTTCATAGAGGTAGAAAGAGCAATTCTCAAATTCATCTGGAATAACAAAAAAAGCAGGATAGTTAAAACTATTCTCAACTGTAAAAGAACTTCTGGGGGAATCAGTATCCCAGACCTCAAGCAATACTACAGAGAAATCGTGTTAAAAACTGCATGATATTGGTACATGGTATTAGTATCTGGGTATTGAAGATCCAGAAATGAACCCACACACCTATGGTCACTTGATCTTTGACAAAAGAGCTGAAAACATCCAGTGGAAAAAAGATAGCCTTTTCAACAAATGCTGCTGGTTCAATTGGAGGTCAGCATGCAGAAGAATGCAAATTGATCCATTCTTATCTCCTTGTACTAAGCTCAACTCCAAGTGGGTCTTGGGTTTGATTCCTAGCACCCACATGGCAGCTCACAGCCACCAGTAACTCCAGTCCCAGGGAATCCAGTGCCCTCTTCTGGCCTTTGCAGGAACCGCATGCACATGGTTCACAAGCATACACACAAGCAACCAGAATGGCTAAGATTAAAAACTCAGGAGACAGCAGGTGTTGGCGAGGATGTGGAGAAAGAGGAACATTCCTCCACTGCTGGTGGGATTTTAAGATGGTACAACCACTATGGAAATCAGTCAGGCAGTTCCTCAGAAAAATGAGCATGACACTTCTGGAGGACCCTGCTATACCTCTCCTGGGCATATACCCAGAGGATTCCCCAGCATGCAATAAGGACACATGCTCCACTATGTTCCTATCAGCCTTATTTATAATAGCCGAAGCTGGAAAGAACCCAGATGCCCCTCAATGGAGGAATGGATACAGAAAATGTCGTATATTTACACAATGGAATACTACTCAGCAATTAAAAACAATGAATTCATGAAATTCTTAGGCAAATGGTTGGAAATGGAAAATATCCTAAGTGAGGTAACCCTCTCACAAAAGAATACACATGGATTGCAATCACTGATAAGTGGATATTAATTAGCCCAGAAGCTCTGAATTCTCAAGACACAGTTAGCATATCAAATAATACCTAAGAAGAGGGAAAGAAAGGGCCCTGGTTCTAAAAAGAGTTGATCCAGCATTGTAGGGGAGTACCAGGACAGGGAAATGGGAAGTGGTGATTGGGAAATGGGCAGAGGGAAGAGGGCTTATGAGACCGATGGGAAGGGGGAGGGGGAACCGGGAAAGGGGAAAGCATTCAGAATGTAAACAAAGAATATAGAAAAAAAAATATATATAGCATTTTAAAAGAAAGTTAAAATAACCCTGTTAATTTAATTAAAACTTCATTTTTCTAAAGTAAGTGTTTCCATATTAGTGAAATAAATGACTTTGATGTCTCTCACATAGAACATAATCAGATCCTTTGCTGTATATAAGACATTCTCCAGCCAGATACAGCGACACATACCTGCAATGCCAATACTCAGAAGGCTAAAATGGGTGCATCTCAAGTTTGAGGCTAGCCTGGGCTACAAATCCTATCTATGAATAAGGCGGAAATCCACAGAAATCCACCACGTTTAATTAGTGTTCATATATACACCGCTGTGGGGAAAACACAATTTTCACATAAAAGAAGAAATTATAATGTCAGATAAAATAAATCTCAAGGGAAAAACCTTGATGTATGGAAACCTGTCTTCTGAACATGACCTATATCTGCACGTATCAAATCACAGCAGCTGTCATGACGTGAAAATGGCCTTTGCAAGACTGGGCCAGTTAATATTCATTGTGGAACAGCATGGTGCCCCAGCCTCCCTGAGGGTCCATTGCAAGTTAATAGTTACTGGGCAGCCAGAACTGATAAGGTGCCCATGTTCCAGTATATAAGCCCACACTCACAGCCATCATGTAAGTAACCTTTATTAAACTCAGTGGGTAACATTAAAACACACACACACACATAGAAAATGGGAGAGAAATAAGTTGGGAATAAGAAGGGAATCCAGGATATTTGGAGTGAATGTGATCACTATTCATTATATAGATGTCTGAAAGGGTCAAGGAATATATAAAAATATTTAAACAAGTTTAAGAAGGAAAAAATATGATCTAGGATAACAACAAAACAGGAAAATTTTTTAATGTGAAGAACATGATTTATATCTAAGCATAATTACCATGCATAGCTTTAACTGTAGACTATCTTAGGGACATAGGAAAAACTGAAATTAGGCCACTAGCATATCATTATGGGTAAAAATTTGAATGGTCAGTAAAAACAATAATTTAAGCATATAACAAGAAGAATGAATCCTGTGTTTTCACGAGCAGGCATTCCTGTCGGTCTGTGTCTTCTGAGTATGATATGCGAACACAATCAATATCCCATGGTAGGGAAAATCATAATCCGTAGGAAGGGAAATGACTGATGCTGTGTAGCTAACTTTACATCGTGTTAGGCACCCACTGACAAGCTTTACTCCCATCAAAAGTTCCCTTTATCAGTGAATGGCTTGAGTGCAGTGACTTTGGGTGTTCAAGGTGATTGAATGCTCAATCCTAAAGAGACCTTTTGTATCACCCTACCTCCTCCACCCCCACTCCCATCCCCACCCCATCCCCATCCCCACCCCCACTCCCAGTCATATGTCTCAGGGAACACTTCAAAAAATAGAACAAAAAAATGCACAAGATTGAAGATAGGAAGAAAGGCTATGAAATGCTTACTTCTGGGCATGACACCATCATGGAGATGGTAGAAGAGGAAGAGGGGGGTGGTATAGGTGGTGGTGGAGGAGGAGGTGGTGATTTGTTTTTGTAAGCTGACCCTAATGTTTTTGCCAAAGCAAATGACAAGGAGATCATGAAAGAAATGAGAAGGTTCTGGATCAAACCGGTCAGTTCAGTTTCAAACATGTTAATTATGAAATAGCTGCTCCCTGTCTGGAGTTGATGAGGCTACATAGTTTGCTATAACTTGTATCTATCCAGAATTTCATAGTCTGTAGGTTTCTTTTATAGAAGACCTTAGATAAAAGAGGAGAGAGAGGCACCTTGCCTTCCTGGCCCACAATAAGAAGCTTATAAATATAAAAAGGATGCTAATTCTAATAATGCTTATGTTCTCTCCTCTCTATTCTTAGCTTCATATTGATTAGCACATTTCTGTTGACCCTTCTAGAAAGTCTTCACACATTTCACATGAGCCAAGAGGTCACAATTAAAAACCTCTGCCCCTGGTGCCTTTCCAGCCCACCAAGCCTGGCCAGAATTAAGTTCTTTTATTTTGGAAGTTACCTTAAATAGCTATTATAACTTTAGCTATAACCTTAATGCCCACAGGAAAAGCTGGCAATTTCAGTTTGTGTCTGAAGGTCTGATCCATAGTGCCAGTGTGGGTTGAGTTTAGCACCCTTTCAAGCCAGTGTGGTCATCTCGAACATCTCATATAGTTTTTAATGAGTAAGTTTATTCTGTGTATCACCTAACTGGTATCTTAATCTACTGTGGTGTTATAACTGTCCAGCAAGCAGTCACTAAAAATGCGAGGTTTCTTGAGTGATTCAGTAAAAATGGTAGAGCAAAAGCTTCCTTTGTATGAACCAGGGAAGGTGAAAATTCAATGTAAGAACTGATTCTATCCCAAAGAAAGAAAGAGAACAGGCTTTGGAGATTCATAAAGGCAGTAACATGAGGTCTGAAAAATCCCAAGGAAAGGACAGACAGAAGCCAAGCTGACCACAGTTTCATTCAGCTCCAGGGCTCTCCAGAAGGAGAGGGGAAGAGGATGCCCTTTCCAAAAGATAGACTGCGGGGTCCTGGTACAGAAGCTAAGGAGACTAACAACAAAATAATATGTTTAAACACAAATACTCTCAACTCAAGTAAGAATAGACATAGGCTGGATGACCAGATTACAAACAGGAGCCAATCATTTGTCATCTTTAAGAAGCCCAGTTTGCTCAAAGATACTTATAAAGCAAGAGTTGAAGGATAATAGTCAAACAAGCAAATAAACTGAGAACAGCTGATATTGTGCAATTCTGACTTCAAACCAAAATGAGTCCGGAGAGATAAGGAAGAACATTTCCTATTTATAATGGGGAAGATACACTAAGATGTAGCTAGCTGTGGATATGTATGCTCCTTCCTGATTTCAAACAAAACCTTTGAGCATAAAAGTTGGTATAGACACAGATAATAGTGAGTGATGTCAGTAACTCATTCTCATCTTTAGAAAGGTCATCTAATCCTTTCTAAAACCTAAAAGTCAAGAAAGAAACTTCAGAGTCAAAGAAAAATTTCCAAAAACATTCTTCATAGAACTAAAAAAAAATCCAAATCTATAAGGAGGTATAGAAGATGTTGGATAGACAAATCAATCCTAACTAGAAAGAGTGATGATAGAAGAAAAATGGTACTGGTCTCAAGTTATACTATCAAACCATAATTGAAAGAAAGAAAGAAAAAAAGAAAGAAGGAAGGAAGGAAGGAAGGAAGGAAGGAAGGAAAGAAAGAAAGAAAGAAAGAAAGAAAGAAAGAAAGAAAGAAAGAAAGAAAGAAAGAAAGAAAGAAAGAAAGCACAGTAGTGTTGCCATAAAAATGGGCATCTAGACCAATGGAAAGAAACCCAAAACAAAACAAAACAAAACAAGAAAACCCTCAGAAATAAACAC
Organism: Apodemus sylvaticus; assembly: GCF_947179515.1. NCBI lineage: Eukaryota > Metazoa > Chordata > Mammalia > Rodentia > Muridae > Apodemus > Apodemus sylvaticus. The sequence continues at coordinate 48,058,344 of NC_067477.1, forward strand.
ACACAATTACAGTCATCTAGTTTTTGATGTTTCAAAACTCACACTGGAGAAAAGACATTGACAACAAACAATGCTTGAAAATTCACCTCTCTATAAGCAGAACTAAACTAGATCCACATCTCACTCTATACAAAATCACTACTACTGCAATACCTGAAACTGCTGGAAGAAAATACAGGTAAAATACTCCAATCCCCGAAATGTACAAATTGAATTAAAATAAAATAGAATAAAATAAAATTTTGCAATGAAGAGACAGCATACAAGTGGGTTATACATCAGACAGAAACTTTACATGTACATTAAATAAGGAATTCAAAAAGCCATATGATCATCTCAGATGCAGAAAAGGCATTTGACAAAATTCAGCATCCTTTCATGCTAAAAGTATTGGAAAGAACAGGAATTCAAGGCCCATACCTAAACATCGTTAAAGCAATATACAGCAAACCAGTAGCCAACATCAAAATAAAGGGAGAGAAACTTGAAGCAATCCCACTAAAATCAGGGACTAGACAAGGCTGTCCTCTCTCCATATCTTTTCAATATAGTACTTGAAGGTCTAGCTAGAGCAATTAGACAACATAAGGAGGTCAAGGGGATACAAATTGGAAAGGAAGAAGTCAAATTATCACTATTTGCAGATGACATGATAGTCTACTTAAGTGACCCAAACACCTCCACCAGAGAACACCTACAGCTGATAAACAACTTCAGCAAAGTGGCTGGTTATAAAATCAACTCAAGCAAATCAGTTGCCTTCCTATACTCAAAGGATAAGCAGGCTGAGAAAGAAGTTAGGGAAATGACCCCCTTCACAATAGCCACAAACAATATAAAGTATCTTGGTGTGACTCTAACCAAACAAGTGAAAGATCTATATGACAAGAACTTCAGGTCTCTGAAGAAGGAAATTGATGAAGACCTCAGAAAACGGAAAAATCTGCTATGCTCATGGATCGGCAGGAATAATATAGTTAAAATGACCATCTTGCCAAAAGCAATCTACAGATTCAATGAAATCCCATCAAAATCCCAACTCAGTTCTTCACAGAGTTAGAAAAAGCAATTCTCAAATTTACTTGGAATAACAAAAAACCCAGGATAGCTAAAACTGTTCTTAACAACAAAAGAAATTCTGGGGAAATCAGTATCCCTGACTTCAAGCAATACTACAGAGCAATAGTGTTAAAAACTGCATGGTATTGGCACAGTGACAGACAAGTGGACCAATGGAATAGAATTGAGGATCCAGAAATGAATCCACACACCTATGGTCATTTGATCTTCGACAAAGGAGCCAAAAACATCCAGTGGAAAAAAAGATAGCCTTTTAAACAAATGTGCTGGTTCAATTGGAGGTCAGTATGCAGAAGAATGGGAATTGATCCATCCTTGTCTCCTTGTACTAAGCTCAAATCCAAATGGATCAAGGACCTCCACATAAAGCCAGACACTCTGAAGCTAATAGAAAAGAAACTGGGGAAGACCCTTGAGGACATCGGTACAGGGAGAAAGTTTATGAACAGAACACCAATAGCATATGCTCTAAGATCAAAAATTGACAAATGGGACCTCATAAAATTACAAAGTTTCTGTAAGGTAAAGGACACCATCAAAAGGACAAATCAGCAACCAACAAATTGGGAAAAGATCTTCACCAATCCAACATCAGATAGAGGGCTAATATCCAATATACATAAAGAACTCAAGAAGTTAGACTCCAGAAAACAAAATAACCCTATTAAAAATGGGGTACAGAATTAAACAAAGAATTCTCACCTGAAGAACTTCGGATGGCAGAGAAGCATCTTAAAAAATGCTCAACTTCATTAGTCATTAGGGAAATGCAAATCAAAACAACCCTGAGATTTCACCTTACATCAGTCAGAATGGCTAAGATTAAAAATTCAGGAGACAGCAGGTGTTGGCAAGGATGCGGAGAAAGAGGAACACTCCTCCACTGCTGGTGGGGTTGCAAATTGGTACAACCACTCTGGAAATCAGTCTGGCGGTTCCTCTGAAAACTGGGCACCTCACTTCCAGAAGATACTGCTATACCACTCCTGGGCATATACCCAGAAGATTCCCCAGTATGTAATAAGGATACATGCTCTACTATGTTCATAGCAGCCCTATTTATAATTGCCAGAAGCTGGAAAGAACCCAGGTATCCCTCAACAGAAGAGTAGATGCAAAAAATGTGGTATATCTACACAATGGAGTACTATTCAGCCATTAGAAACAATGAATTCATGAAATTCTTAGGCAAATGGATGGAGCTAGAGAACATCATACTAAGTGAGGTAACCCAGACTCAAAAAGGTGAATCATGGTATGCACTCACTAATAAGTGGATATTAACCTAGAAAATTGGAATACCCAAAACATAATCCACACATCAAAAGAGGTACAAGAAGAAAGGAGGAGTGGCCCCTGGTTCTGCAAAGACTCAGTGAAGCAGTATTCGGCAAAACCAGAACGGGGAAGTGGGAAGGGGTGGGTGGGAGGACAGGGGGAGAGAAGGGGGCTTATGGGACTTTCTGGGAGTGGGGGGCTAGAAAAGGGGAAATCATTTGAAATGTAAATAAAAAATATATCGAATAAAAAATTCAAAACCACAAAAAAAAAAAGAAAGAAAGAAAAGAAACTGGGGAAGACCCTAGAGGACATGGGCACAGGGGGCGGGGAGGAGTTCCTGAACAGATCACCAATAGCTTATGCTCTAAGATCAAGAATTGACAAATGGGACCTCATAAAATTACAAAGTTTCTGTAAGGCAAAGGACACTGTTAAAAGAACAAAACGCAACCATCAAATTGAGAAAGGATATTCACCAACCCTACATCTGATAGAGGGCTAATATCCAATATATACAAAGAACTCAAGAAGTTAGACCCCAGGGAACCAAATAACCCTATTAAAAAATGGGGTACAGATCTAAACAAAGAATTTTCACCTGAAGAAATTCGGATGGCCGAGAGGCACCTTAAGAAGTGCTCAACATCATTAGTCATTAGAGAAATGCAAATCAAAACAACCCTGAGATTTTACCTTACACCAGTCAGAATGGCTAAGGTCAAAAACTCAGGAGACAGCAGGTGTTGGCGAGGATGTGGAGAAAGAGAAACACTCCTCCACTGCTGGTGGGGCTGTAAGATGGTACAACCACTTTGGAAATCATTCTGGCAGCTCCTCAGAAAACTGGACATTATACTTCAGGAGGACCCTGCCTTACCTTTCCTGGGCATATACCCAAAGGATTCCCTGGCATGCAATAAAGACACATGCTGAATCAGTGGCCTTCCTATACTCAAAGGATAAGCAGGCTGAGAAAGAAATTAGGGAAATGACCCCCTTCACAATAGCCACAAACAGTATAAAGTATCTTGGGGTGACTCTTACCAAACATGCGAAAGATCTGTATGGCAAGAACTTCAAGACTCTGAAGAAGGAAATGGAAGAAGACCTCAAAAAATGGGAAAACCTCCCATGCTCATGGATCGGTAGAATCAATATAGTTAAAATGGCCATTTTGCCTAAAGCACTATACAGATTCAATGCAATACCCATCAAAATCCCAACTCAATTCTTCACAGAGTTAGAAAGAGCAATTATCAAATTCATCTGGAACAACAAAAAACCCAGGATAGCTAAAACTATTCTCAGCAACAAAAGAAAATCTGGGGGAATCAGTATCCCTGACCTCAAGCAATACTACAGAGCAATAGTGTTAAAAACTGCATGGTATTGGTACAGTGACAGGCAGGAGGATCAATGGAACAGGATTGAAGATCCAGAAATGAACCCACACACCTATGGCCACTTGATCCTCGACAAAGAGGCTGAAAACATCCAATGGAAAAAAGATAGCCTTTTCAACAAATGGTGCTGGTTCAACTGGAGGTCAGCATGCAGAAGAATGCGAATTGATCCATCCTTGTCTCCTTGTACTAAGCTCAAATCCAAATGGATCAAGGACCTCCACATAAAGCCAGACACTCTGAAGCTAATAGAAAAGAAACTGGGGAAGACCCTTGAGGACATCGGGACAGGGAGAAAGTTTCTGAACAGAACACCAATAGCGTATGCTCTAAGAGCAAGAATTGACAAATGGGACCTCATAAGGTTACAGAGTTTCTGTAAGGCAAAGGACACCATCAAGAGGACAGATCGGCAACCAACAAATTGGGAAAAGATCTTCACCAATCCTACATCAGATAGAGGGCTAATATCCAATATATATAAAGAACTCAAGAAGTTAGACTCCAGAAAACCGAACAACCCTATTAAAAAATGGGGTACAGAGTTAAACAAAGAATTCTCACCTGAAGAACTTCGGATGGCGGAGAAGCATCTTAAAAAATGCTCCACTTCATTAGTCATTAGGGAAATGCAAATCAAAACAACCCTAAGATTTCATCTTACACCAGTCAGAATGGCTAAGATTAAAAATTCAGGAGACAGCAGGTGTTGGAGAGGGTGCGGAGAAAGAGGAACACTCCTCCACTGCTGGTGGGGTTGCAAATTGGTACAACCACTCTGGAAAGCAGTCTGGCGGTTCCTCCGAAAACTGGGCACCTCACTTCCAGAAGATCCTGCTATACCACTCCTGGGCATATACCCAGAGGATTCCCCACCATGTAATAAGGATACATGCTCTACTATGTTCATAGCAGCCCTATTTATAATTGCCAGATGCTGGAAAGAACCCAGGTATCCCTCAACAGAAGAGTGGATACAAAAAATGTGGTATATCTACACAATGGAGTACTATTCAGCCATTAGAAACAATGAATTCATGAAATTCTTAGGCAAATGGATGGAGCTAGAGAACATCATACTAAGTGAGGTAACCCAGACTCAAAAGGTGAATCATGGTATGCACTCACTAATAAGTGGTTATTAACCTAGAAAACTGGAATACCCAAAACATAATCCACACATCAAATGAGATACAAGAAGAAAGCAGGAGTGGTCCCTGGTTCTGGAAAGACTCAGTGAAACAGTATTTGGCAAAACCAGAACGGGGAACTGGGAAGGGGTGGGAGGGAGGACAGGGGAAGAGAAGGGGGCTTATGGGACTTTCGGGGAGGGGGGGGGGCTAGAAAAGGGGAAATCATTTGAAATGTAAATAAATTATATCAAATAAAAAAAAAGACAAAAAAAAAAAAAGACACATGCTGGGGCTGGAGAGATGGCTCAGTGGTTAAGAGCACCGACTGCTCTTCTGAAGGTCCTGAGTTCAAATCCCAGTAACCACATGGTGGCTCACAACCATCTGTAACAAGATCTGACACCCTCTTCTGGTGTGTCTAAAGACAGCTACAGTGTACTTACATATAATAAATAAATAAATCTTAAAAAAAATAAAGACACATGCTCCATTATGTTCATAGCAGCCTTATTTATAATAGCCAGAAGCTGGAAAGAACCCAGATGCTTCTCAAAGGAGGAATGAATACAAAAAATGTGGTATATTTACACAATGGAATACTACTCAGCAATTAGAAACAATGAATTCACAAAAATTTTAGGCAAATGGTTTGATCTGGAAAATATCATCCTAAGTGAGGTAACCCAGTCACAAAAGAATACATATGGAATGCAATCTCTGATAAGTGGATATTAATTAGCCCAGAAGCCCTGAATACCCAAGGCACAAATCGCATAACAAATGACTCCCATGAAGAAGTATGGAGAAGGTCCTGATCCTGGAAAGGATTGATCTAGTATTGGAGGGAAATATAAGAACAGAGAAAAAAAGGAGGGAGGTGATTAGAGAATAAATGGAGAGAAGAACGTTTATGGGACATATGGGGAGGGGGGATCCGGGAAAGGGGAAATCATTTGGAATGTAAACAAAGAATATAGAAAATAAAAATATTTTAAAAAAATAAAATAAAATAAAAATATTAAAAAAATCAAACCATTCAAATCATCCTATCAATAAGTAGGACAATGAAAAATACACAGTTCTCAAAAGATCTCTCTCTCTCTCTCTCTCTCTCTCTCTCTCTCTCTCTCTCTCTCTCTCTCTCTCTTCGTGTGTGTGTGTGTGTGTGTGTGTGTGTGTGTGTTTGTGTGTTGGGGGGCACACACACAACATTGCCAGTGATGGAGAAAGAGGAAAAACCAGGAAATGGAAGTCTCCTGACATGACATCAGCTGGGCTGGCTCATTTGGAAGAAAAGAGGGGTGCCATCAACAGGACAACACTGATCCCTTCTGTCCTAGAACTTGCCATGTAGTCCCTAGACATAGAATTCATAGAAGTATTCCTGCCTCTGCCTCCCAAGTACTGGATTAAAGCTGTATGCCACCAGGCCTGGCCTAAATATCCAATTTCAAAAAATGCACAGAACTGCAATAGTAGCCCACTTGTAAATCAAGGAACAAAGACAAATCCTTCTCATTGATCTCTGGCTTGATCGTAGAGACGTGCTTGACACCCTTGAAATCCTTTTCTTCTCTACCTCTGAATTATACTAGTTTTCAACTTCTATTAGCCTTTACTGGGAAATAAACCCCCATGGAATCAATGCATTTTAATACTGAGCTGAATAATAACAACTCCAAATAAAGTGGATTTCTCAATCAGTACAAATACTGGCGAGACGCCTTCATACAAGCCTAACTCTTTGCCTTCTGATACGCCTTTGTCAAAATCTGCATAAGTATTTTCTTAGGTATTGCTTAAGTGCACATGACCTGGTGTTCATCAGAGCTCCTCTTGCACCTAAATATCAAGGTATTAATGGCTCGAGATGCTTACCATATCAATAGTGACTAAAATCTTCATGATTTCTGCTCATTCTCATGGTATTCACTGGTTGCTATTCTCAGCCTTTGCATGACCCTATGATACCTGTTGTATATTTTAGGTTTTCATAAGACTTCAAATAAACTGTTTTTTTTTACTCTGAGCAGAGACCAGGCATTAAGAAGCATGTGGCCCCGAGACATAAAGACCTAGGAATAGTGTCATATTACTTGAGGTAAACCGGAGAAAGGACTGTGGGAGAGGGTGGGTGAAGTGGGATAGAAGAGAGCTGCTCGGGAGAGTAGACACAGCATGGGATCCTGGAGAGGATAGAGTAGCAGATAATTGAGTGGGGTGGAATTACATTTTCAAGATAAAGTACCTGAAGTAAAGGAGGAGAGGAAGTAGAAAGGAAGAAGCATAGGAAGATGGGGAGAAGGAGGAGGGAGAGAGGCAGGAGAAAGAAGGAAGACAGGGAGGAAGAGTCTGGGAAAGGGTCAGGAAAAGGAATCACAGGGATTTGCATGCGCTGTGAGAAAGCCATCAATCATCGGCCAGACAGACAAGCCATTGACAATCAGACTTTGGTGTCTCATATCAATGCGGGCTGACAACAGGCAGTTCAGATCACCACAGAGGTTGGATTTTCAGCCAAAGCTAAGTTTTGTAGTAAATTGTACAAGTAATAGAAAAGTCTAGTATAGGCATTTAATGAATCTAGTCATTTGGATCTTATATTGTTAGTTCTATATGGGCTCAGTAAACAATCAGTGCAGGATATCACTCTTGTAAAAATAAGCCAGAGCCACTGAACAGGAATGTAAATATGACAAAGTAACCCTGAACACTGGGTCAGCAGTCTGGAGAATATCAATCTTCCATGACCACTGTAGGATAATAAATTTTGAGCCAGGCGTGTTGGCACATTCTCTAATTTAGCACCTTGGGAGGCAGAGGCAAGAGGATCACTGTAAATTCCAGGTCAGCCTGCTCTACATAGCAGGTTTCGGGTTAGCCAAAGCTACATATAATTCTCTCTCTCTCTCTCTCTCTCTCTCTCTCTCTCTCTCTCTCTCTCTCCCACCCATGCATATGTCTCTATTATATATTTAAGTGTGTGTGTGTATGTGTGTGTGTGTGTGTGTGTGTGTGTGTGTGAGAGAGAGAGAGAGAGAGAGAGAGAGAGAGAGAGAGAGAGAGAGAGAGAGAGAGATAGAAGAGAGAGAATCACAGTATTTTCTCTCTGGACCATATAAAAGAAATAACTAGAGCAAAAGTCTGAAATCACAGTTTCCCATAGCACCTGGTCTCCTTGTTACTATGACAACTCTAGAGAGAACAAAATGAGCTTCCAAGATATAATCAAATTCATTGATTTTTAAAAATCAGGTTATATATTTCATGAATAGCAAATGCTGGATGCTGAGTTAAAATTAGAGCGTGTTGCTTGAATCATAGTGCTACGTATTTCTCACGGAAGACTTTCCAACCTCATATCCAAAAGCACTGCATCCATGGAGCTGTTGGAAGAAATGTAGCATCCTTGTGTTTACAGTGAACACTGTACCAACTGAATCCAAGAGCAAGGACTCTGCATCTCCTAAGATAATGAGTTGTCACTGTCACCATTCGCTTTCTAGGAAATGGTGTTCAATAAACTGGTGTTACAACTCAGTGTTTTGACACTGTAATAAAGGATGCTCAGTAATCAAGTATTTGTCAGAAAATACATCATACCAAGAAGGACAAAACACAAGTAAACACCAGTAAGAAGTAACAGATTATAATTAAACAAAACTGTTCGAAGCACAAATGTACATAGTTATTACTGATAAGGAAGCCATCTCATCCAGATTTAGAAGAAATTTGTGAAAATGGGTGTTTTAAAAAATTAGTTTAGGGTTGCAAAAATACTTATGTCAACTATTAGCTACTAGGATTGTCAATATATATTTCTGTCTAAAGTTATAGTGTCTGGTGTGGGTAATGGAAATGATTTCTAATTGCTTAAGACCTGGGTCTTGATTTTGGGTTTGGTGTGTGTGTGTCTCTGTGTGTGTATGTGTGTGTGTGTGTGTTCAACCAATTTCTTTTAGGTTAAACTCATTTGTTTGACCATGTGCTTCCAAGCACAGGTTTTGCAGAAATTATAAAAAATGAAAAAGTTCTCGGCAGTCCACTTCATAGTCCAGAGTTTCATGTAAAGGGTAAAAAGGAGGTCAATTTTCAGGAAGTGCTGATGAGATTTTAAGTGGCACAGTATTTAACAGAAGCAGTTTCTGGCTTATAAAATCATAATGAGTTCTTACTCATGGCCTATTATTTAGAGTTGGGATAGGTCAAAGGTGAGTGGTAACTTCTTGTTTTGAGAAGCACAACATGGTGAAGTTTCATCACATGAAAACACTATTTTGGAGGCCTTCCCACATCTGTTCCCTGTGAGTGATAAGCAAGACAAATGGCGTGGGTCTGGATGTTAGAAGGTTGTATAGTCACTCTACCCACCTGTCTTCACGCCCCATCCTAGATTCATGGGAGGAAATTGCAACCCCCAGAACCTTAAAATGTGACTGCTTTTGGGGGAGAGACTTCAAGAGAAATAGTCAAGTTTAAACAAGGTCATAGGAACAGTTTCCTACCAAAACCACAGGGTCACATGCACACAAATGGTGCACAATCAAGTGGGAGCCAAAGAGATGGGCCTTGAGGGAACTCAAATCTCCTGATACCCTGCGCTTGAACCTCTAACCTTCAGAACAGTGGACAGATAAGCTTCACTGTTAAGCTACAAAATATCTGATATTTTGTCATGGCATCCCTTACAAACTAATACATGATTTCTGAGAACTTAAGGTCAATTCAATTTCACTTTACTGGGGGATAGGAGACTTTCTCTTCAATAATCTCAATTCATATTCTAACCTCACCCTCTGTTCCTTACTCATCCTTGCCACATTAAAAGAGTGAAACACTCGTCTTGAATGAGGTAACCCAGTCACAAAAGAACACACATGGTGTGCACTTTCTGATAAGTGGATATTAGCCCAGAAATTTGGAATACCCAAGACACATTTCACATATAAAATGATGCCCAAGAAGGAGGAAGACCAAAGTATGGATTCTTGGGTCCTTTGTAGAAAGGGGAAAAATACAGAAGGAGATACAGATACAAAAAGTGAAGAAAAGTCTGAGGGAAAGACCATCCAGAGACTGCCCCACCCAGGGATCCGTCCTATATACAGTTACAAAATGCAGACACTATTGTGGATACCCACTAGTGCTGGCTGACGGGAGCTGGATATAGCTGTCACTTGGGAGGCTCTCCTAGTGCATGACAAATACAGAGGGGGACACTCTCAGCCAGCCATTGAACTGATCACAGGGGGAACTAGAGAAAGGACCCAAGGCGCTGAAGGGGTTTGCAGCACCACAGGAGGAACAACAATATGAGTCACCCAGTACTCCCAGAGCTCCCAGGGACAAAACCATCAACCAAAGAGTACACTTGGAGTTATGCATGGCTCCAGACACATAGGCAGCAGAGGATGGTCTTGTTAGACACCAAAGGGAGGAGAGGCCCTTGGTCCTGGAAGGATTTGATGCCATAGTGTAGAGGAATACAAAAACAGGGAAGTGGAAGAGGGTTGATTGGGGAAAGGAAGATGGCTTATGGGATTTTCTGGGGAGGGAGGAACCAGGAAAGGGGACAACATTTGAAATGTAAAGAATATATCTGGCTGGCCAGCCAGGCTGCAAGCAGCGGCGGATTTACAGCGCCTTTCACCACACAGAAGCTACTTCAGAACTTTGCCTCCCGCCAGTCAGTTAGGAGAGACTGGCCTCCACCTTGGTTCTCGGTAGCCAGAGAGATCAGACAGACTAAGGTACTCAAATACAACCCGAGACCAACATGGGGGGGGGGGGTGTCTAAGCCCAACGGGTGTTGGCCTGCACCCAGGCCCTGGGCTGGTGGGGGGGGGGGGGCACCGGTGTGCAAACACGGCCAGGAGGTTGTTTGCCTGGGCCAGCGCGCGCAAGCGCGGGTGCCTCCACCATTTTGCCTACGGGAAGCAAAACCGGCTAACAAGCTAGCCCGAGGCTGACATAGCTGGGGTCTACGATGGTCAGGCCCTGGACTGCCCCCAGGCCCTGGGCTGCTCGGTGGGCCATCTGTGTGCTGACCCGGCCAGGAGGTTGTTAGCCCAGCAGACTCTCCCAGCACTCTCAGGGAGCTCGCGCGAGCCGCCATCCTGGCCACCTGACAGACCCAATTAACACTCACAGCTGAGGGGAACTTTGCTGGGACATTGGCCTGCTCAGGCTTTTGCCTAGACTCAGGGCCTGAGCAGCGAGGCTAGCCTTGTGTGCACCAACCCGTTTGGGAGTTCCGCTGGCCAGCAGAGTGATCAGCACACAGAAAAGGTCCCTGCAGCATACACCCTCAGCACTCCCTGAAGGAGCAAACGGCACCATCTGGTTCACAGACACAATCTGGGGCAAAGCACACTAGGGCTGCAAGGGCACCCAAGAGGAGGACAGCACATCAGCAATATGCAACAGGGGAAACCCTGTCATCCAGTGTTGCAGAAATAGCCCTAGAGCCTCTCAGGAGGCTGAAACACCAGCCAGAGAAGACCAGCTAGCTCCAGAGAACAAGATGGCAAAGGGCAAACACAGGAACGCTACTAGCAGAAATCTAGGCATTATGGCAGCATCTGAACCTAACTCTCCAACATCAGCAAGTCCTGATTATGCCAACACACCAGAGAAACAAGATTTGGATTTAAAATCACTGGTCATGATGCTGCTAGAAGAACACAAAAAGGACATAAATGAATCTCTTAAAGAAATACAGGGGAACATGAATAAGCTAGAAACCCGTATAATGGAAACACAAAAATCACTTAAAGAAATGCAGGAGAATAAGGCCCAAGAGATAGAAGCCAATAAAGAAGAAAGGAAAAAAAAAAACTTAAAGAAATGCAGAAGAACTTGAGGCAGAAGTCATGAAAGAGAAAACACAAAAATCTCTTAAAGAATTACAGAAAAACACAAACAAACAAATGATGGAACTGAGCAAAACCATCCTGGATCTAAAAACAGAAGTAGAAACAACTAAGAAATCACAAAGGGAGACAAGTTAGGAGATAGAAAACCTTGAGAAGAAATCAGGGGCCATAAATGCAAATATAAACAATAGAATACAAGAGATGGAAGAAAGAATCTCAGATGCTGAAGATACCATAGAAACCATTGACTCAACTGTCAAAGAAAATGCAAAATGCAAAAAGCAAAAAGCAAAAAGCTTGTATCCCAGAACATCCAGGAAATTCAGGATATAATGAGAAGACCAAACCTAAGGATTATAGGTATAGATGAGAGTGAAGATTTACAACTGAAAGGGCCAGCAAATATCTTCAACAAAATTATGGAGGAAAACTTTCCCAACTTAAAGAGAGAGATGCCTATGAATATACAAGAAGCCTACAGAACTCCAAACAGACTGGACCTGAGCAGAAATACCTCCCGTCATATAATAATCAAAACCCCAAATGCACCAAACAAAGAAAGAATATTAAAGGCAGTAAGAGAAAAGGGCCAAGTAACATATAAAGGAAGACCTATCAGAATCACACCAGACTTCTCACCAGAGACCATGAAAGCTAGAAGATCCTGGGCAGATCTCATGCAGACTCTAAGAGAACACAAATGTCAGCCAAGACTACTATACCCAGCAAAACTCTCATTCACCATAGATGGAGAAACCAAGATATTCCATGACAAAACCAAATTTACACAATATCTTTCCACAAACCCAGCTCTGCAAAGAATAATAGGAGGAAAACTCCAATACAAGGAGGGAAACTACACTCTGGGAAAAGCAAGATAGTTACCTTCCTTCATCAAACCCAAAAGAAGATAACCACTCAAATATAAAAAGAACATCAAAAATGACAGCAAGTAATAATCACTATTCCTTAATATCTCTTAACATCAATGGTCTCAATTCCCCAATAAAAAGACATAGACTAACAGACTGGATAAGGCAACAGGACCCTACAATTTGCTGCATACAGGAGACACACCTCAGTGTCAAAGATTAAAAACTACCTTAGAGTAAAAGGCTGGAAGACAATCTTACAAGCCAATGGTCACAGGAAACGAGCAGGAGTAGCCATTCTAATATCAGATAAAATTGACTTTCAACCTAAAGTCATCAAAAGAGACACAGTAGGACGCTTCTTGCTGGTCAAAGGAAAAATCCACCAAGAAGAACTTTCAATTATGAACATCTATGCACCAAATGCAAGGGCACCCTCATTTGTAAAAGAAACTTTACTAAAGCTCAAATCACACATTGCACCTAACATAATAATTGTGGGGGACTTCAACACTCCACTCTCCTCAATGGAACTCCTACAGCTGATAAACAACTTCAGCAAAGTGGCAGGTTATAAATTCAACTCAAGCAAATCAGTGGCCTTCCTATACTCAAAGGATAAGCAGGCTGAGAAAGAAATTAGGGAAATGACCCCCTTCACAATAGCCACAAACAGTATAAAGTACCTTGGGGTGACTCTTACCAAACATGTGAAAGATCTGTATGACAAGAACTTCAAGACTCTGAAGAAGGAAATGGAAGAAGACCTCAAAAAATGGGAAAACCTCCCATGCTCATGGATCGGCAGGATTAATATAGTTAAAATGGCCATTTTGCCAAAAGCAATATACAGATTCAATGCAATACCCATCAAAATCCCAACTCAATTCTTCACAGAGTTAGAAAGAGCAATTATCAAATTCATCTGGAATAACAAAAAACCCAGGATAGCTAAAACTATTCTCAGCAACAAAAGAAATTCTGGGGTAATCAGTATCCCTGACCTCAAGCAATACTACAGAGCAATAGTGTTAAAAACTGCATGGTATTGGTACAGTGACAGGCACGCAGATCAATGGAACAGAAGATCCAGAAGATCCAGAAATGAACCCACACACCTATGGCCACTTGATCCTCGACAAAGGGGCTGAAAACATCCAATGGAAAAAAGATAGCCTTTTCAACAAATGGTGCTGGTTCAACTGGAGGTCAGCATGCAGAAGAATGCAAATTGATCCATCCTTGTCTCCTTGTACTAAGCTCAACTCCAAATGGATCAAGGACCTCCACATAAAGCCAGACACTCTGAAGCTAATAGAAAAGAAGCTGGGAAGACCCTTGAGGACATTGGTACAGGGAGAAAGTTTCTGAACAGAACACCAATAGCGTATGCTCTAAGATCAAGAATTAACAAATGGGACCTCATAAAATTACAAAGTTTCTGTAAGGCAAAGGACACCATCAAAAGGACAAATCGGCAAACAACAAATTGGGAAAAGATCTTCACCAATCCAACATCAGATGGAGGGCTAATATCTAACATATATAAAGAACTCAAGAAGTTAGACTCCAGAAAACCAAGCAACCCTATTAAAAATGGGGTACAGAGTTAAACAAAGAATTCTCACCTGAAGAACTTCGGATGGCGGAGAAGCATCTTAAAAAATGCTCAACTTCATTAGTCATTAGGGAAATGCAAATCAAAACAACCCTGAGATTTCACCTTACACCAGTCAGAATGGCTAAGATTAAAAATTCAGGAGACAGCAGGTGTTGGCGAGGATTTGGAGAAAGAGGAACACTCCTCCACTGCTGGTGGGGTTGCAAATTGGTACAACCAGTCTGGAAATCAGTCTGGCGGTTCCTCCGAAAACTGGGCACCTTACTTCCAGAAGATCCTGCTATACCACTCCTGGGCATATACCCAGAAGATTCCCCAGCATATAATAAGGATACATGTTCCACTATGTTCATAGCAGCCCTATTTATAATTGCCAGAAGCTGGAAAGAACCCAGGTATCCCTCAACAGAAGAGTGGATACAAAAAATGTAGTATATATACACAGTGGAGTACTATTCAGCCATTAGAAACAATGAATTCATGAAATTCTTAGGCAAATGGATGGAGCTGGAGAACATCATACTAAGTGAGGTAACCCAGACTCAAAAGATGAATCATGGTATGCACTCACTAATAAGTGGATATTAACCTAGAAAACTGGAATATCCAAAACATAATCTACACATCAAATGAGGTACAAGAAGAACAGAGGAGTGGCCCCTTATTCTGGAAAGACTCAGTGAAGCAGTATAGGGCAAAACCAGAACGGGGAAGTGGGAAGGGGTGGGTGGGAGGACAGGGGGAAAGAAGGGGGCTTATGGGACTTTCGGGGAGTGGGGGGCTAGAAAAGGGGAAATCATTTGAAATGTAAATAAAAAATATATTGGGGGGAAAAAAGAATATATCTAATTAAAAAAAAGAGGAGTGAAACAGAAGACAGCCAAGTGTGTTTCTCTACTCCAAGAAAAATTACCAAAACCAATAGATTCCATTGACTCCTTCCTCTTTCCAAGCATACCTTGGTTGGAGCTGAGAAAATTGCTATGGCCGAGGCTTAGTTTACACAAAATTGATCCTAGAAATCACTTTTTAAAACAGTTCTTGATATTATCTTATATCTGTAATTTTGAGAAAAAGAAGATAAGCCTAAGATAAGGTGCTCTAGGAAGTGGGTTGAATAGTGTGTTGGACAACTAACCACACTGTATGAAGTTCTGTGTGTGTTTGATGCTTGCTCTCATAAGGTAGATGGGAAAGATGCACTGCATGCTCACAAGGTGACTTTCCTTTGAGAACAGCACTGGTATGTCAGTCAACAGAAGTGTCAGGGTTAAAAACAGGCCATCAGGAAAACACAGTTTACCCCTGCCATGGGAAAGGGTATATATTTCTCTTCTCAAAGTATCAACAGGCCCAGCCCTGCTTAGCTTCTGCTATCAAGTGGATTGAGCAAATTCACAGAGGTCTGGCTTTAGAGCAGACTTATGGTTCTGTACTGAATGTTCAGAATGGAAGTGCTTGTGGACAGGAAAGTCTTGAAGATACCTACTCACCTCTGGCCTCTGCCTGTCTGCTCCTTTGTCCATCTTCCCACCTATCCTGGTCACAGTATGTAGGTGCTGTCTATGAATCACTTCAGTGCTGAAAACACTGGGTGGATGCATGCACTATTCCTGTGGACCCAGTATTCCTACAGGAATTCCAGTGAAGACATTTCTAAGTTCTGACTCTCTTGTTTCACCCCAAGTTTGAGTCAAGAAGGAGCATCAGGTAGTCATGCTTTCTAGACCAAATTCTGTCCAGACTTTCAAGAGTTAGGAACATTGATTGGGACTTGTGTCCCTTCTCTCAGTATTGGATTCTCATCTCTTAGACTTGTGCAGGCCTTATGCATGCTGCCACAGTCTCTGAAAGGCTTCAGTGCTGTTGTATTTAGAAAGACCTGGTATACTTGATGTCTTCCATCTCTGTGGGCTCTTACAAACTTTCTGCCTCCCTCATAGAGCTCCCTGAACCATGAGGGGAGGGACTTGATGGAGACATACTATTTAGGATTGAGTGTTTCAAGGTCTCTCACTCAATGAACATTGTCCTGTTGTGAAGCCCTATCCCTAACCCAGAAGCTATCTCCAACTGACAACTTCTAGCAAAGGAAAAAATAGTTTTTTCCAATGGAGTCTCACTGGGTATACAAATCACACAGAGGGGCCAGCCCCTGCCCAGCAGTAGAAGGCTAAGAGAAAATTTACTCAATGCTATCTTTCAAAGATTTTTGTTCATAGTGCTTTGTCTGGACATTGCTTAACTTCACAGGTGTTTCAGTTATATATTCTGGTTTATTTTTGTTTTCATGGGATTTTTCTGTGTGGAAATACATGGCTGTCCACACCTGTGTGTGCTTCTTGTACTTCTTTGTTCTGTTTTTCTGTGTGTTTGTTTTGACCAATTTTGCTTCGTTTGTTTGTATTTTATTATTATCTTTGGATGTCTGCTATTTTTCTAATGGGATAGAGAAAGGAAGGATGCAGATTTGGGTGGGTAGGGAAGTGTGGAGATCTAGAAGGAGTTGGGGTGGGGACACAGTAATCAGAAAATATTGTACAGAAAGCAATCTTCAATTAAAAAATAATACATTCATGGCCCTACAACTGACCAATTCTAGCTACTTTCTCTCTCATCATAGAGTATGATATCTCTATGGCAGAGAGATAGAGGGATCATCACCTCCCACCACCTGCCAAGTAGCAGAACTGCAGCAGCTGTAGTGCAACAGAGATTTCTAAAGGACAAGAGAAAATGCAGTAAGAGAGATGAATTAAAAGAGATAGGTCAGTATGCGTGCTAACGGCATTAGAATTTAACAGTTTCTCACTTGCTAACATTCTTAGTAACACATAAATTTCATCAATTCTAAAAGCACCTGAGTTAGTGTATAACCAAGTCTTACTAGCAGTTCCAATTTCTGCATCCATCAGTCAGAACTTATGTCTCTTTCTGTCTCTGTCTATCTCTGTGTGTATGTCTCTGTTTTAACTCCCTGTTTGTCTCTCTCCTCTGTCTCTCTGATGTATCTCTCCCTCCCTCTCTCTCTCTCTCTCTCTCTCTCTCTCTCTCTCTCTCTCTCTCTCTCTCTCTCTCTCTCTCTCTGTGTGTGTGTGTGTGTGTGTGTGTGTGTGATGCTTACAGTGCTTAACATGTGTACTGGGCCTCCTAAGCAAGAATTGTCAATTTTGCTAGCCAGTTCACATCTCTCTCATATTGGCTTAGTTCAATAAACATGAAAGTCTGGGCTTAGGCTACATGTTAGGGATTCAGAAACAAACACAGAATGCTGGCAGGCAGCCAGGCACTTGATCAGAAAAGCACTAGGTAAGCATCAGTTGCCAACAGCTCTTTCATGAGATGCCTTATAAGTCGCTAGACATTTCTGTCTGTCCGCTACTACTTGAGGGTTGGAACATTAAGATTTCCAGTGATTAAATAAATCTATGTTTGGTAGTTATTT
The DNA here is from genome assembly GCF_947179515.1 of Apodemus sylvaticus. NCBI lineage: Eukaryota > Metazoa > Chordata > Mammalia > Rodentia > Muridae > Apodemus > Apodemus sylvaticus. The sequence continues at coordinate 48,076,054 of NC_067477.1, forward strand.
TTAAATAATTATTCTGAAGTAGTAAGTGACAAATTCTTCTCTAATATTTAGGAAAGGGCTTAGTTGGGGCAAATTCACAGGTGGTGGGACATATCATAAATATTTGATTTGTGCATTAATGAATACCTTAAAGAGTTGATGCATTCATGCAACACCTTTAGAGGAGTTAGTTCCAGAACATCTTCTTACCAACACTGTTCCTTATCAATACCAGTGCCAAAGTAATGTCTGTCCTGATGTTGTCCCTAAGTTAAGAGAAATTATGAATATTTTCTTAGAGCTGATGAACCTCTAGCACAGAAGGTGTAGCAACGTCCTCAATAGTTCCATCATGCCAACCTGATGTAGTAAAGGATGTCATAAATCCTGCATTTATCCCAAATACAGTTGAGTTGAACTGTGTGGCACCCAGCAGCAAAACATTGTGGAAAACATACTGCATAAAGCATCTTTTGAACTACAACACTGAAAAGAGAACTGTTATTCCATGCTTGATATTGGAAAAAAAATCCTTTCCTTGTTAAATCACTATATTTGGTGGTACACATTAACCAATACATAATCAAGACTTTGTCATTCAAAGAATAGAGTCACTTCTCAAAACCAATGTTCTTAGCTGCTGTAGGTAACTATCTGAAACAGCTCCTTCCTCCTGGCCACTTGACCAGCCTTTCTCACTTCTGCTCACCCTATACTGTCTAGGATTCCCACGCCCACACCTCTTCTTGAAAAAGGCATTGTGAAGATCAGAACTCTCACCTCACACTGGACAGTGTGGCTTCTAACTCACCTCTAAACACCCACAGTCACCATTTCTCAACCTACCTCGGGCATTTACTGTCTCAAGGCTGTAAACTGTTATTTTGATATATGATCCAGTTGGTCTCTAAAAATACATAGATTCTGCTTCTTCTAAGTTAATTAAAAGCTTTCTGAAATCCAGGGCATTTTATCTCCCTCATGCCCCATACAACACTGCCCACCAGGAATTACGAATAGATTTTAAATGTGTGCTTTGGAGATTATGAAATAGAAAGGATTACCTTTCTAAACGCTCAACATTTATTCAATGGGATCTTTAAAAATCATAATTTTAGAGGGCAATTGTGATCTTAAAACTGGGAGTATTTAGAGAACAGAAACATCATTTCGCATAATACCTGGGAGTGTCCATCTGTGGGTAGGTATGAATCTGAAAGGTTATTTGAGGTGATGTACTTCAACTTTTGGAAGGAGATATTTACCCAGAAGCTGTCTATGACAGTTATGCAAGCACACAGACAACACATGTTGTTGAAGTTGTGCTATTTCACTTTAAAATAAGCAAAGTTGCTACTTATATTCTACAATATGAGGAAAATGTTTTCATCCATTAAAGCTGGGAATTTAAAAACTATTTCATACCATGCTATTCCTGTTACACTTACCTAACCAGTGCTGAGTTTCTTTCTGTATATATTTAATTACATTTCAACTTTGAGAATTTCATGCATGCATAGAATGAAATACACATTCAGTCCTTTTCTCCCTCCAAATCACCCAGTACTCCCTATAACACATATAAGTTGCTATCATTAATTTGCTAAATGGTCATATTGTCAGATCCCACTTGTCAAAGTGCTGAGAATAGGAGGCAAGTGCTCAGCCCTAACTGAAGCATCTATATCAATGCCAGAAATCCCCTCCCAAGGTTCAGGAAAATATTGCGGAAGAGGGTGTGGAAAGAATGCACAGCTGGACAATAGAAGTAAAATGGCGTCCTCTGAGCAGATTATGACTCTTACACTCAAACATTTACAGCCACACAAAACCTACATGACACCAAACCAACCCAAATCACTGTGTAGTCATGGTAGGTCACTTCCAAGCCATATTAGTGAGGAGATTATGGCAGTCAATGTCTACTGAGAGAGGAGAAAATCCTTCCTTGGTATATATTGATGACATTTTCACAACTGTTGATAGTTATCAATTTGATGATCAATATAGAAATCCACTTCTTTAGAAAAGTTTAATATACAACTAATGTTTGATAGTGATTGAGTCTAGTCAGATATTAAATGAGGAATTCTGAGTTTCCCTGTTTTAAAGCTAAACGCTCGATCACAACTCATGAGAACAGCATTGTCTAAATGAAATCACCAAGTGCTTAATATGTGAAGATCATTTATGGAGAAAAAGAGAAGAAAGAATGGTGAGGGGAAAAGAAGATTCTATGTTCGACAGAGTGTAGTATAGCACATAAATTACACATTAACGTTGTGGAGAAACTTAGCACACTATTAAATATAGGTACAAGCAGGGAATGCAACATTTCCAGGGTTAGGAAGGAAAATGCTCTCATTTCTTTGCTCTTTGCCTTGTTCACAGCTAATCAGACCTCATAACATCCATTCTCCACCCCAGCCCTGGCCATTCATGAAGCTAACTCCTTTTAAGCTCCAGCGTCAGGAATGTCTCATCTCTGAAGGTAACTGTATTTTACTAGCAGGAAGACTGCTTAGCAAATAACATCTTGTGTTAAGGGGGAAAAAAAACCCAAAATCAACAACAAGAAAGCCAAATTGCTGAATAGCTGATGTAGAGTATTAGAAGCCAAAAATATGCTAGAAATTTGTATCTGTGCCCAGAGCTACATTTAAGCAAGAAGAATCATCGCTTCTACTTAGAAGAAGCTTCTAAATCAGCAAGCCAAAGAAAGTCAGCTGAACCTTCCTCTGAAGTGTTTGGCAAGCAACACATTTAGTAATATTTTGAACACAAACAATGCTGCTTTTCCAAGGTGCCCAAAATATTTTGCCAACGTCCAATCAGCTTCAGAGTGGCACGAGTAAGCAAGTACAAAACCAGTGCAGTTGTATAGGGACGATGTCCGCTGCCCACAGGAATCAAATGTGAAGCAAGCCAGGGCCAGAGCACTCCTCAACAACGCTCACCTCGGCCTGTCCTGTATGGGTGCCTATTTCCAGAGCCTGCACTAAAATAGAAACTGCTTTTCCTACCTGGGGCTTCTCTTGAAAGGTAAAAGAGCAGCCTAGGTATCTCTGAGTGCCACTGGGGAAGAGATCGATTCAAAGGTGAGCTTGAGGACATTTCCTGCTGAAGAAGACTGCAGCTGGCTTTAAAGATAACAATTACTAACTCATATTTGTGGACTCTGAATAACTCATGCTTCCAGAGGTACCCGTAATTCCCCAGAACTTTCTAGGACTCAGAAGAAATGAATAACAGGCTCTTTTCAATTATAGGGTTAAAGGAGCACTTCAAAAAATTCATTTAAGGATAAGGGATGCAGTTCATTTGGTAAAGTGGTGCTGGCCTTGCATGCATAAAGCTCTGGGCTCCGGTCCCCAGTACTTCTCAGTTCTATTCTGATGTTATACAGTACTCAAGTGGAGGAAGCAAGAATTTTGAAGTTCACAGTTGTCCTTGGTGACACAGCAAGTTCAAGTCTGTCGTGAACTACACTAGACTCTATCTCAAAGGAAACTTCATTCAAAACCAACTCCTTGCCCACACCTGTCATCTTTGTGGAAGCCACTGAGGAGAGTGATCAGGAAACACACTTATCCCTTCTCCTCCAAACACCTCAGAGGTCCTCGTTCCTGGTGTCCCCAGTATTCTCGCTTGTGATATTGTTGGAGCTCACTGTAGCTCATTCCCTGTTTTATCTAAGAAACTGTACAATCTATTGTTCTCCAAAAGATGCCCAACAACAAATAATGCCCGATTTGTCTAAATCTTATCCCCTCAATATCCACTTAGAGCACACAGACTTAAAGCTAAATGATTTGTCTTACTTAAGTGAGGTTAATTCCTTGTAATTCAACGTTAATTTAATAATGCTTCTTTCCCAGCACTTCTGTGCTAAAACATTAGAATATCCTCAGTGCATTTTTATATTTATATTTAGTAGTTATTGTTATGATAGTCTGATAACATTTTAATTCTTGAGCATTTGGTGCATGCCTTGAAAGTGACAAAAACCTTGCTTCTAAAGTTTTACTATCTATAAAGTGAAGTTGAATTAATGAGTATGAATCATCACACTTGAATCATAGAGGATCATTTTATTAACCAAATGTACTGGGAATTTTGGTTTCTTTAAAAACACAGAAATCTTATGTGAATATGTCTCTGTTCTAATCCCAAATATGAAACATGGGGTGCTTCAGTTTGTCCACAGCAGCTAACTATGATTTGTCTCATATTCTGGCAGGGGGATGATTCTGCCAGCTGAAGATAGTTTAAGTTTGGAATCCTGGGGACTCATGAGAGGGTATAAAATGCCAGAGTTCTGAGAGGCTGCAGTGGCTGCTGCTGCTGCTGCCGCCGCCGCCGCCGCCGCCGTCGCCGCCGCCGCCGCCGCCGCCACTACCACCATGGCACCAGCCCCTGTTGCTGCTATCTGTTACTGCTGCTATTGCTGGTTGCTGGCTGCTGGTTGCTGGTTGCTGGTTTGCAGGTTCCTGGTTCCTGGTTCCTGGTTCCTGGTTCCTGGTTCCTGACAACAAAGATAAAATTTGTTCTAAGGAACTCAATGCCCCTAATCAGCAGGAAGTAGTCTAATAGTATCGCTACCTCCCTTTCCCTCTAACCTTCTTTCTCTCCTACCTAGTGTTGAGGTGTTGGAAGTGGCAGGGGTGGTATAAGGAGAAATGAAAGAAAACACAATAAAGTCGCCAAAAGTCTGGTTACAACCAGGTTTGGAGATGGGTCCAATTTAGATTACCTAAACTTCAGACTGCAATTCTCCCAAAAAGCAAGCTGGTAGCCCAGACTAGATTCATTCTAATATGTATATAATAATGAAGAGCTAAACTCAATCTCATCAAACTTAACCCTCTTCTCCCAACACAGGAACTATTCTACACAAGAACTAATCCTATTTCTAAAATCACAACAACAATGCTATTACTTACACTTAATATATCTTTTGCTATTTCTCTCCTATACATTTATAATACTTCAGAATCACCTATTTCTGAGCCCTTCCATCCCTCCTTTCTTCCCTTCCTCATTTCATCCATCTTGATGCTGAAATCTCAAAGGCAAACACTAACTGTTCTCTTTGAAACACTGTCTCATGTAGCCAAGACTGCTGTTGACCTTTCTATATGGTTGACTTGAATGTTGTATTCTCCTGATCATCCCCCAATGCCAAGACTATAGACTTCTGCCACTACACCCTGTTCATGCAGTGAAAACTCATCCTCCTGCACAGTAGGCAGGCACGTCCCTACTGAGGTTCATTCCCACCCCTCTGTGCTCTTTTCTCTGAATACCTGGGGCCATGTTTGCAAAATCCTGAAAACTCAGATCTACACAGACAGATACATTACCTTTGTGAGTCAAAGATTAAATAAACAAATAAGACGTTTACAGCATATACACAAAATGCTTGGCAACTATGTATGGTTTTCAATGTTTGTGTTTTTAATAATTGTAGCCCAAACTTCCAAACTATATAAGAAAACCAATCAATGCACAAGGCATAAGGGGCAAACTTTGAAAGTTGAGAGCAGGAGTTTGACAAGAATCCTTAGCCCCTTATTGGAACTAGTTCTATAAAATCCACCAAGAACTTGAGAGTAGGGCACAGGCTGAAATTAATCGTGTCTTCAAAATGCACATACTGAAACTTTCTGAACCATTATGAGCAGGTTAAAATGATGTGAGATGAGGAAACCCAGCCCCACACTCCTGTCATCATGAAGCAACCTCCATGTGACCAAGTCTTCCTCTCCATGAAACACTGTAATCTGAGATAAACCCTCCCACTCAAGAAAAAAACTCACATGTTGAAATCCAAAGCCCAGGACTTTAGAATTATAAGCATATCTGGGCATGGTGTATGTTCAAGAGTAAGATGGTCTGCAATGGTATCTTACTACAACAGTAAGATAAAAGAAGGCAGTTAATTTCCTCCCAAGAAGACAAAACTGGTACCCAGTTACAAGGCAGAAGAAAACAAAGGCACAGAGGGAATACAGTCACATGATAGCTAAACCAACAAGCCTTAGAAGTCAATCCTGCTAGTGTGTGACCTTAAGTCACTTAAGGCTAGTGTTGAGCCTCAAGTCTATGCATACATTTTTCCTATGAAAGCCACCAAGTCCCTGGTTATTTATTCTGGTGACCCTAGAAACTGCCACAGTAATTACAGGCTGCTTGTCCAGGTGGGTAACAGTCAATCTCACAAGCAGCCTTGTTCCAGAAGAGGAAAACAGGAATCTGTAGGCTAAATGCTGTACGCCCCTGTGTGAGTGGCTTACCTAATCCACCAATAGCCTGTTTTTAACTTTTGCTGTGATTGTTTGTGAATGTCACATCATACACTCCAATCATACTCATCTCCCTGCCCCTCTACATCTGCCCTCCACTCTTGTGACATGCCCCCAAACAAAACTAAATAAAAATTTTGCAGAGAAAAGCTGCAGAGTTCTGGAACCTTTAAACTTGGGCCAATCCTTAAATCATCAGCTACTCTTGTTGTCAGTTCTTTGGAGCCTGACTGAGTCATACCACGACCTTCCCCAGTTCACCAGCTTGCAGATGACACAAAATGGGATATCTCAGCCTCCACAATCATACAAGCCAATTTTACCATTAACCTCCCTTCATATAAGGCAGACACAGCCTGCAGTATTTTGATGATTGCCATAACAAACTAATACAGCAAGCTCTGGGCTTCACAACCATGGTCGTATTTCTAACATTGCAGACCATCGCAACTTCCCCTTGTTTTGCTAGGCAGTGGCAGGGAGCCACAGCTCCCAGGCAGCACAATTGAAGGACAGAAAATAACTGACTCTCCACTTGATGTGCACTGCAGTGAGCTAGCGTGCTCTGTGGGTAAGGTGTAAATCATGCATTTCTGATTTCCAGTGTTTTTCAATTTGTTAAAAATTCATCAGATTGCAGCTCTGCTCTCAACCCAGGGAATTTCTTTCTATTATATATCTATCTCCATGTGCTCTGTGTCATTTTTTCTCTTCTAATAAACCAATTTCCCAGTTTCCATATAATCTTTATGATTATAAATTTTAAACATTTTTAACATTATGTTGGATCAAACCCTGTGTTGCAAAAAAATCAAATTTGGATTCATTTAGGACCTTTGAAAACTTTCCTATGGCTCTTCATTACACTGTGCTGAAATCTCCATGTGGGTTTTCTTTCTCTATAAGATTATTTCTTTAAAGTAAATTGCAGATTTGGGATTGCTGAGTCATGTAGAGAGAGGATGGTAGTGCACCTTCAACAGTAGTGCTTGGCTGGGTATAAAACCATTGTGTCAGCATGCACATCTGCTAGATAACAATAGTGAAAAAGCTCATCAAGTATTTTTGCAATATTGAGTTTTATCACTTAATTTTAAACATGCTTTAAATTTTGTTTACATGTTAGATCTTCAGTTACTAGTGAGGCAGAAATTTTCTTGTATTGTTTAAACATTTACTTAAGGATGAAATCCCTATTAATGAGTCAAGCAGTCTGCTTCCCTTACATATTTTTTCCTTTACATGTTTGAGACAGGCCAGGCTGATCCCCAGTTGGCAGCAGTCATATTGCCTTAGCCTCTTGAGTAGCATGTCTGCACTACCATAGTCAACTTTTTCTTATATATACTTTATAAAATTATTTTAGGTTCATTATTGAATGGTAGAAATTACACTTGCACTGATATTACCACTAATCTTCCCAGAACATCCTTAGCTAAAACTCCTTAATGGATAATCCATAACTCATCCTAACCTCAGCCTAGGGCATCGATCACTACTCCACTTGTATCATTGTAATTTAACCTACTTTAGGCACAAGTATGTGAGTAGTCACACAATGTTCGTTCTTTTTGAAAGGTTTACTCAACTTTGTTCTATGCCTTGAAGTTCATTCATGTTGCAGCTTGTGCAAGAATTTCCCTTTAAAGGCTAAAATTATCCTCTCTTGTGGACACATCACATTTTATTTATCCATTCATTTTATAATAACTCATTGGTTTGCTTATGTTTCTTTTTCATTTATAATACCTTTTAGTTTTGAGACTATAATCACATCATCTCCTCTTCATTTTCTTCCATCCAGCCCCTACCATGTATTACCTTGTCTTATCCTCTCTCAAGTTCATGGCCTCTTTTCCTTTGTTGTTACATTTATACTTATACACTTTGCTGCTACATATGTATTTATATGTATGCATATCAAAATGGCTGCCTAAACAAGACCCAAACAACATCACCACCAATGGATATGGGTGTGCTAATGTAAATGAGTAAAGCTCACAGAACCTCAACACTAGACAAAGAGCTATAGACAACTGGGGAACACTGAAGGCAGGAGAAATGATCTTCCCCAGGGAAGAACAGAACCCCAGTTGTTTGTTCAATAGCAACTGGTCAGCCCTGGAGTTGGAGGATTTTTACCAGGCTGTAAATAAATTAAAGAAACTGAAACATTTCGGATATTTTATTCTTTACCTTAAGAATATAGTTCTAAGAGGGGAGGGACTGAACAGTTAGGACAACAAAAGTAGTTAATGCCACCCACCAACTTACTAAAGAATTCTGGTTGGGTTTCAAAGTGATTGTGGCAGCTAAGTTGAAAGGACATGAGAAAAAATAGAAAGCCATCTGCCAAGGAGAACTTTTTTTTGTTTTGCTCTTCTACTTTCTTTGGGTGAGTGGTTTAGGGATTAACGTAACCATCTGAACATGCTGCTTTGCACCAAGACGCTTAGTCTTCTCTTCTCAATTCCTTGACCCAGATAATGAAAGATATAATTTCAAAATTCAGTAAAAGCTGAGGAGGGAGGAGAGAGGAGAAACTATGGCAGCTCAGACTTTGATTTCTCTGTTGGCCTATGGCTGAAACTGTAGAACAGAGCTTCACTTTATATCTCCCACTCCTGTTCATGGGACCTTGGATACATCATTGTGTGGAAAGGAACCTTGAAATGTTATTTACCACCTCGGCCTACACATTCTGAAGCAAAACAAAACGGGTTGATAACAAAAAGGACCTTTTTTATTTGTCAATGTGTTTGTAATGATCTTAGAAATGTTGTGAAGATTGTGTGACTCTGTACACAATAACAATTGTAGCACTTGTTCTCATGGATTTCCTAAGTGATGGCACTTGCTGTCAGAGCATCAGTTGACCTGTGTGTTGTCCCCCACTTCAGTCTGTGTTTGTAGTCCTCGTCATGCTCCTGTGATTCAGTTGATTAGAGTACTTATGAACATCTCTCCAGGCCAGCCCATAAGGAATTCAAACAGCATACAACCAAAATGGAAGCCATCTTTCATTCTAATATTTCTGCAACTCTTTTTCTACCCATGTGCACCAAACCATGCCTTTCACAAGCCAGAAACCAGACAGTCCCCAGTGACCCTTCTCTGTGTTAGTGATCAGTCACTGAGTATTGCCATGCTGTGGAAATAATCAAAAGCTCTTATATCTATTCCCTCCTCCCCATTCTTAAAATGGTACCTTTCTGCAACCTTCTATCCTGACTTCCAGTGTTGATCAACATTCATCACCCTGTACATCCATTACACATATTCCATGTTCCTCTTCACCTCTGTACACATCTGGTCACACAGAACTTGCTCACTAATGTCACCACTGCTAAGTCAGTCCATAGTTTCTTGAAACTGGGCAGAGTAGAAAGGGCCCTTTGTGAACTTCTCTGGCCTGCTTCCTTCTGTGGCTTCACTGTTTCTCTAGCTGTTGACTTGTTGAAGTTTTTTGTTTGTTTGTTTGTTTGTTTGTTTCCTTTATTAGTTAATACCCTCGAGCTTCTGGGACCTTGCAAGGGACAGCCCCTGTACCAGGGATTTACCTTCTCTGCTATGCCAACCTCCAGCATTACCTTTAGTTCTGGTGACTTTCCCTGAACATTTCCCTGGCCTCTATCCTTTACACTTCACATTTCCCTCTCTTACTCTCAGAGCATCACTATCATATGCTTCTAAGTTACTCCTATCTCCCAAGTAAGGTATAAACACACTGAGACAGACTCTGCTGCATCACCACCAGTGTTCAGTATAGTGGTTGGCTTAAGGAATAGTTCATGATGGGAGAGTAAATCCAGACACATCTCACCCATCTGGTATCTCCTTCTGAGGTTGGATATTTGGTGAGGAGGGTAATTAGATGGGGAAATAACACTGTGGGAAGCTCGTTGGATCTCTTACAATTCCCTGCCTTCCTAGATTCCAAAGGTATAGAGGTCAAATCATAGCCTACCCACAGAGCCTGGAGGCTATGGAAAGCATCTAAGAATGGGACTACCAGAACTAGAAAAAGGAGCCCACATCAAGAGTATTTAAGATGCTACTGTAGGGAATATCGAAGGGCCCCTTGGGTGTCAAGAAGGCTGGCCCAACCTGTCTATGTCATGAGAAGAGCAGGAACAGTGGCTAGTCATAATCAATAAAGAGAATAATGGCACCTTGTCATGTTCTCAACCTGTCCCAGGGTGGAAGCACAGGGGATAGTGATGAAGTCTAAGCCTGCAATGGGGAAGATTTCACGTGAAAAGAATTACATCTCAGAATCTCTGAAATAAAATTTTTGACAGACATAACAAAAATATTATGGAATAATATTCTGATGTTGTTAATGGTTAATACAGCAAAGTAAATATTCTTGGATAAAAGTACGTATGATTATAGTTTGATAATTTGAGACTCTTCAACAAAATGATTACAATAAAAAGATAAAGGAGAAAAGGAATAGGAAGGAGAGGGTGGGGATAGAAGGGGAAGGAAGTGAGAAAGAAGAAAAGAAAATGGGAAAGGGAAGGAAAGGAGGAGGAGATTGGGAAGGGAATAGGGAAAGGGGAAAGGAAAAGGGGGAAGAAAGGGAAGGGGAGGAAAGGGGGAGGGAAGGAAAAGGGAGGGTTATAAAAAGAAGGAGAGGGAAGGGAAGGAGAAAGGGGGAGGGGAAGGAGACCATATGCAGAGGATTCTCTCATATATGATACCAAGCTCTCTGGTGTAAGATAAAATTATATTAGTGTGTCTTACATTTTAGTATATAACATTTCACACACTGTATAATTGTATTTTCTAAGTATCTATATAAATTTCTCAATACAAGTTCATCTAAGGACCATGACTGGCTTGATCTTCTGAAGGTCTTATGCAGGCAGTCATGTGTGCTGTGGATTCACAAGTACAGCAGTCCTGAACATCCAGAAGTCACACTGGCAAAGATGTGGAGAAAAGGAGAATCGTCATGAATTGCTAGTAAGAGTAAAAACTGGTGCAGCCACTATAGAAAACAGTATGGCTGTTCCTTACAAAACAAGAAAAAGATCTACCATATGACACAGTTACACCATTCCTGGGCATACCCAAAGGACTCAATTTACTACTACAGATACATATGTGCATCCATGTTCACTCATTTTCTATTCACAATAACTAGAATGTGCAATTAGCCTAGATTCCCACCAGCTGATGCATGAAATATATATGTGCAATGAGATTTTACTTAGCTGTACAGAAAACTAAAATTTTCAGGTATGAAGACAGAAAATATTCGTTGCAATGTTGCACAGACCCAGAATAGTAGTGATGGTATATTCTCACTCATGTGAGCCTTATCATTGAGGATTTAGGCTTATGTGTTTAGCTTGGAGTACATATAGAACTCAGGAAACTATAAAGGGGTCTTTGGTAGGGAGGAAAAAATAAGATCTTAAGTAAGGGGAGATAACCAACCTAATATATTGAGTGAGGTCTCTTAATAAACCTAGTGATCACCAATTAGGCTAAGCTGACTAGCCAGTGGGTTCCAGGAATCCACCTGACTTTCTGAGCCCTGTGATTACTGATTACATCACACATGGCTCTTTGGTGGTACTGGGGTTAGGACTCAGGTCCTCATGTTTGTCTAACAAGCACTTAACCAACCGAGACATCCTTGCCCTTTCTTCAGCTTTCTGGGCCATTTTTGTCTCTACATAAGTGGAAATGTATGTTCCTAATCTGAATCCTTATCTCATTGTGACCTTGGTTTTGCTTCTCTACTTACAAAGCATTCACTGCATGCCAGATTGTGTCCCAACTCCCTAAAATAGCATCTTTTTCAATTCTCATAGCTATTCTTTAGAATAGGATAACTCATCCCACTTGTAGCTGAGAAAGAAAAGCCTTGGCATCCAAATCCTCAACAGTCTTCACTAAAGAACAATCTCCTTTATTGAAGAAAACATATGTGTTCTGTCCTCATGGAGAGAGTGTACACAGTACACATACACAGGATATCAATTCATACACTACACTTACAGGACACGACACTGTAGATTTTCAATTCAATAAACATAAATATGTGTATGTTGTTAAATAACATAAAAATTTGGCATAGGACCCTATCTCAATCAAAGGGACTGTATTCATTTCAGGATGTATGACATTGAAATCCTTTTACATACTCTTTATCCTGTCTCTTGACAACTCTCATGATTAATAAACTACTGTAGTTCAAGAGTTAGGGGGGGGAACAAGATGGAAATTGTGAATTAACTGGGGACTTGCTCTCCTCATCAGAGAAAACCACACTTGGACACAATGAAAAGATCAGTGGATCACAGGGAGCCCAGCCTCAACAGCTACATCTACATCACAGCTTGTGCGTTTCCTGGACTAACAGGTTGATGTCAGCGACAGGGTCCTAAAGGAGATGATGACCAAGGAATGAGAAGATAAAGAAAATCCAGAAAATTTGGGTATCAGGAAGTCTTACAGAAGCTGATGGCTCATACAGATGAGTTTATTAAGAAGCACATCTTATATTTAGTTTTTCTGAAAGGAAAAATGGGACAGTGTCAATGGAAAACTCTCAAGCAATGGGACAAAGTCAGCAGGGGGTTAATCAGACAATACTGCACAAAAAGAATACTGGGCTTCTCAAGAACATCACAAACCAAGCACACAGAAGCCCTGGGGCTGATAACTACAGCCCCTAGGAGGGAAAAGACCTGCATTCTCAGGATCTGAAGCAGCAGCTCCCCGGAGGCCCTGACCCAAGGCCATCACTGGTTTCATCAAGGTTCATCCATCAGAACCTTGGGGGAAAAGCTCCCAAGGCCCTGGCTCTAGGTTATTAGTGGCTCTGCCAAGTATTTTCTGGGTTTAGAAAAGGAGCTATGAATTCTGGAAGAAGAGAATGACTGTCTCAGAGATGAGACATCTTATGAATTGTCCAATGCAGGGTAGTTAGCCCTGAAACCACACACAAAGAGAAACATCCTTAGCAGTTGTACTTACATGCTTGTGCAAGTGCAAATATAAATATATATGTACATGACAATAATATTCTAAGAAAAGTCGCTATCTACTTGAAAGTGAAGGGGAGTGTGGAAGGGGTTTGGGAAAGGGCAGCTGAGAGGGACTAGGGAGCAGAGGGTGGTCGTGCAATTCTATATCAAAAACATACTTTTAAAAGAGATATGGTTATCATAGTTACTTCCCAAATATAAACCTCACATTATTGCCAATAAGATAAAAGGAATATATAGGATATTTGTTGATTTTCTCAGAGGAAAATAAAAGGAGAAACCTCCATTGAAAACCAAATCAGCCTGGTGTTTAATGTGCTACTGAACAACAGAAGGCCATCGAATTAAAGCCAGGAAAAATGTGGTCAGTCTGCCACCCTCATGGCCTGCAGCCTGTATCTCAGGGCAGTGTGCAGAGGCTAAGAGCACACTGAACAAGCATCCACATGGAGGAACCTTCTTGATTGGCCCTGACCTTGTTGTTTGGAAGGTCAAGCTCTGCTCAAATTAAGAAACAAAAGACAATTTACAAACACTGAAGAGGCATGTGAAGTTCATACATAAATAGCGTGTTCTAGCCAAGCCGAGGGTGAAATTTCATTAGATGCAAACTGCCCAGGCCCTAGGCCTCAGAGGACCCTAAAATTTCCACCTCGTTGCTTATTTTTAAGTACCTGAAAGTAGGTCTACCCTAAGGAATGAAGTATCCTGATTTTGAAAACCGCCAGAACACCATCTACCTACCTTTTAATGAATATAACCTCATTAATGTTAAGCAAGCCCTAATTTCAAAATGTCAATGCTGTGTGGAGGGAGCCCTTCAGTCATTAAAGTCTAACGTTTGGTTTAACCAACAATTCCCCCACTAGAGAGTAGTTCACTCCTCATTCAAAACCAGGAAATGACCCAGATTGGTCCCAGAGAGGCCTGGGGTGGGCTGGTGACAGAAAGCTCCAGTGAGCCTCCTATCTCCTTTCTCACATCTCTGAGGTTGCAGATACATATGCAGCCGTGCATGGCCTTGCACATGGATGCCATAGATTTGAATCCCGGTCCTCAGGTGCCCATGTTTTCATGGCTAACAATCTTCCTCCACCAAGCCTTCTCCTCATCCCCTAATGAGAAAGTTTCTAATCAAGGAACAATTCTACTGAGAGAGCAGTGCTTCTTTACCAATCAATATCTATTTTACAAAATGATTTGGCTGAATGGGGTCAAAGCTACCAGGTCAGCATCTGTGGTGACTGAAGAAAAACATAGCCACAAGCTGAAGGCTCAGCCCACTGGCAGTGGCTGGTGGGTGGCCGGTGGTTAATTAGAACTCAGGGCTAAAATCACTCTGACTTAGTCGGTAGCTTGTGTTCCATCCTGCTTCAGAGAAGCACAAGGAGAACATAAGAGTCCCCATGCCCTGCCTGGAGAATCTTTATTTCCTAAGTCATGGGAACATTGTCACTGAGATACAACTGGCCTTTTGCTTCTGCTCAAGTGATCATGTTCGCAAGACATGCACAAGACCTGCTCCCCATCACATCCAGAACTCACAAATCAAATTCACCCAGCAGCCAGAACACACCAAGGTAACTGGAGACTTTGGTCTAAAGTGCACAAGTGGAACAAGAGACTTTTGATTAGGGATGAGTGTGAGGAGGGTTGGAGGGCATTATTTGTAGATCCAAGATAACAGACAGCACAGAAAAGGGGATAAAGGGAAATTAAAAGAAGGACAATATTTTCCTCCTCTATGTTCCAAACAAGATCTAGGGCTGCCACGAACTGTTTTATAGTCAGCCTAAGAGATCATGAGAAGCTGAACCCATGTCTATAGGTCAAACAACTGCCTGGAATGTTGACTCATTGGAATGGATTCTATCTATCTAAAGTGGGAACAGAATTAGATAAGTAGGTAGAGAGGTAGGTAGGTAGGCAGGTAGGAAAGTGGATAGATGACAATATGAAGGAAGAAAGAGATGGGGAGAAGGAAGGGGAAAGGAAGGGAAGGAGAGAGAGACAGAGGCAGAGAGACAGACAGAGAGAATTGGCCCATTGGCCCACTCAGTGACTCACCTTGATCTCAGTAGTCTCAGTAGTAGACTCTCAGTAGTCTTCAACCTTCCTAATGCTGCAACCCTTTAATATAGTTCATCCTATTGTGGTGACTCCCAACCATAAAATTATTTTATTGCTACTCCATAACTGTACTTTTGCTACTGTTTTGAATTATAACATAAATATCTGTGTTTTCTGACAGTCTTAGACAACCCCTGTGAAAGGGCCATTTGACACCCCAAATGGGTCAGTCCACAAGTTGAGAACCGCTGATCCAGAGAGATAAACAAAAACCTTAGGTACAAGCAGAAGCCATGGTGAGTCCAGTCCAGTTAGGTGTGATCAAGAGTAGAAGGAGAGCTCAGAAGCAGCTGGAACCCCTCCCCCACTACCTCACCTGCAATTCTTACAAGTCTATAAGAGGTGAAGGAACCTCTTAGAGAGCTCCTTCAACGTGGAGATTCTGCTGTGGAGTCACGAAGAAGTCATTATCTCAGGTGGCCTGAAATTCTAGCAAAAGTCCTGTGAACCCTGATGTCAAAGTAGCTGTCTGCCACGGGTAAGAAAATACACAAAGCATTCTTGAGAAGCAAAGGAAAATAAGAGAGAGTCCTTCAGACACTTGGTGGACACCTGCTTGGCTGCAAAGTAGACTTGAGTAGAGGCTTAGGTAGAAGGGGCTGCACAAGGAAACCACATCTGAGATGTTCACAGAGATAAAGGGAGAGAGGGAGGCAGGGAGGGAGGGAGGGATGCAAGTAGAGTTTGGAGGTCAGCTTTGCTTATCATTCCTCAGGAACCAACCACCTTGGTTTTTGATACAGTACCTTTCACTGGGATCCTACAGCTCAGAGACCAGCCTGGTTGGCTGGCCAGTGGCCCCCAGATATCCTATCTCGCTATCCATGATTTGAATTATAAGCATACATCCCCATGTTCAGTTTTTATGTGGGTGCTAGGAATCAAACTCAGGTTCTCACCTTACTCCAGCAAGCAATTTACAAGCTTGGGTCTCTCCACAAAATTGTGTTCATTCTTTCTTTAAACTGGGGCTACCTTCCTAAGGTAGAACAGGTTCACAGTGAGGTCTTTCGTGCTTTCTTCTTGATGCCCAAAGGCAGTTTTTCAGTTATGAGATAGCTTGGGGAAGAAAAAGAATGTAACCCCCTCCTCATTTCAAATGGATCTTACTCTTTGGTCCTGTGAGCTAGCTCCAGCAGAATTGGGGAGCATTTACAGGGGAGCACACTTAGAGTTCTTACAATTCAAAGCATTTTTTTCAAGCCTCAGGCATCAGCCAGCTTGCCTGTGAATTTTGCATTTTAAGCACCTCAGATCTCAGCTTAATTAAGAGCATCACTGCTCCCAGAGCAATCTGGTGACAGAAAAGCAGGCAAGCAGAAAACACGCACAGAGCTCTGCTCAGCAAGCTGGGCTTCGCTTCTTCAAGGTGAGCATTTAAGAAGAAACTTTTCCCTCACAGAGGGGCACAAGTGCTGTTGAAGGTAAGGCAGGACCAGAGAAGGAGCAGGAATCTGGAAGGCACAGGCTCCCAGAGTCCTCACACACCGGTGAGATGATACAGGATAGATTCATAACTCATCAGCAAGTGTGCAACAGTCGATTCCTTCACAAGTGTAGAGAGGCACAAGAGTACACAGAATGTCCCAGGGCCAGCAGCTGGGATGTGTGTCCAGCATGCACACAGGTCTAGCAACAAGTGGAAGGCAAATATCTATTAAATGTGGCAGTGGAAAGCACTCACTACTCACATGGAACATTCACTATTTAATAGCTAGCACAGCTCTTATGCACCCGATGGGGACTAATTTGGGACCTCCCACAATATGTTGGAAAGTCTAACCCCCAGTGTACCAGAACATGGAACCTGGGACGTGGGAAGTAAGGTGATATGGGTGAGACCACAAAAGGCATATTTCTAAGAAGAGGTGAGGCTCACAGACATACACAAAGGAAACATTGTATGATGAAGATTTGGAAAAGACAATCATGTAAAGGGCAAGTGTAGGAGGAAACTTACCCAAAAGCAACCCTGCTGGACCTCTAGACCAGGATTATCCTTTTGAGAGCAGATACCTGTTGTTTAAGCTACTCCATCTACAGTACCCTGGTTTGAAGTCCTAGCTCCTTTAATAACCCTAAGTCTTACTCCTTCAACTCCAAGGAATCCAAAGAAACCCTCCCCAAAAAAGGTTGTAATTAGAAAGCTAGATCTTCCTTCCCATTCGAGCAGGGCAGGCTTAACTCTAGAAGGCCACTGGTGAAAAGAAGCTGAGCTGCAGCCAACTGTCCCCAACCTTGACACCTGACACTCCAGAGCCCTCCAGAATGCTGGGCTGGAAGCCGTGTGCCCAAGAGCAACATAGCTACTTCTGTCTGCCACAGTGCATCTTGGCCTGCCTGTTCATGCAAATGTATAAGGTTCAGTTAACCCAATGACAGCTCACCTCAGAGGATTGAAGCCTGCCCCATCTGTAGCTGTAAGATAGGAAAGGGAGAAGAAAGTTGGATTAAACTTTTATTGTATCATAGCAAAGGATGTGATGGTGGAGTCACTCCACCTGGCTCTGAACTTTGACCTTGCTGTTTTCTAGTCTTATGACTTTGAACAGTTAGCCTCAGACTAAGAACAAACAGCAGTACATAGCTGATAGGATTTTGTGTTAAATGAGTCAAAGTATAAAAAGGGTTTTTTTTTAACATACTTTACTCATTTTTTTTCTATATATTATAACCTCCATAACTGTTAGCCAGTATCATTCAATGGTCAGAACACTTTGAGGCAGATGCGGTGTAATTTATAGGTGTGTAAACTGAGGCAAGGAGCTCAAGGTCACACAGCAGCTAAATGGTGGAATGAGATCCTGTGGTGACCACTTCACGACACCGTCTCTCAAGTGCTACTCTTTGCAACTAGGACAAAGGGCTTCTATTCAACTTAATAGCCAATTGATTGCATCTCTTTAGGAGATAGGATTTTATAAAGTATTTTATTCCCTAGTATCACTTTACCCTGATAAAGCAAACCTCCCTCCCCAAATGTTCAGTATCTGAACTCATTGTCGCTCTATGAAAAAATTCCTAAGACTCATCCCTACCTATAAATTGACTTTCTGGAATGGAACCCATGAATCTTTACTTTAATTCATTTTTTACACTTGAGATTTTCATATTTGTACACGACACAGTCCAATTACAATATTACCCCACTGCCTTCTCTATATGATCAAGCCATATATACGCAATTGTTTTCTAATGCTCTAAAGTCTCATGTACCCCAAAGTTTAGAACTAGGGCTATTGGTCATGTCTTTTAATGTTTGTTGGTATATAATCTTCATAGGAGCTTTAAATGTTTCCTAGATTGTAGAACAAATACAAGACCATTAAGAAAATAACATCAGACTTTACTTTGTCTTTTGCAAATAATGTACCCTCACATAAAAGCACTGAATCTATTCAGAGTGCAGGTTTGAAGGAAACCCCATAGCTCCCATTTATCCAGACAGTTCCAGCAGAAAGGAAAACATTAACTGCGTAATTATCCCCACATCTCCAAGTCTGCTGTGGTTCTTATAATCACTTGACATGGAAGACAAGGTTAACCCTATCTGGGATGTGATGGTGCAAGCTTGTAATATGAGCATTTAAGAGGTTGAGAGACAGGAGGAGCTACATAGTAAGTTTGAGATCAACCTTGGATATGTGAGACCCTGCATCCAAAAATAAAAATTACGATTCAGTGCTGCCAGATAAAAAATCCTACTACCAAGAATCAGTTACCTCTTTGAGTTCATGGTCATTGGGGTTTCCTAAGGAAAACCATGGCTGAAGACATCTTAAACTTGATCATAGAACATGAAAGGGCCTATCTGGTACTCACCTGGAAATTTTAGCCCTACTGACTATCTTTCATAGTACTGGAAAGTTCTATATATGCTACCAGAAGAGAAAGGTAATCCCTATACTCAGCTATGAGCTCTGAGATATATAGAGATATATAGTAATGACATTCCTGCCCAGATAGTTCCACAGATGCCAGTATTCTGGCATGGATGTAATGGAAGTAGTCATTCCTCTTTTAAGTGGACTAAAGGCACACTCCACCAGATGAAACCCACACCTCCTTTGTCAATAGGGTCAAGAACTACCAATAGCTAGATAATATATAGACCTAGAGAAAAATCCTATATGGTTCTGTTAAATATACATAACAATAAAACAACCCCTAATCACTTATTGGTATATCCATAGATCAGTGAATCACTCTGATCTGATTATAATCTTCTTATAGTAGACAGCAATTAGCACAGCAGCTAGCAGCAGCAGGCAACCAATCAACAATGAGCAAATAAGATACTTCAGAGTGTTCAGCCTTAAATGAAATATCTACATCACACCATATACTCAAGGTTCAGGGATCTGTGCTGAAGAGAGGAGAGAAGCATGATGAGAGCCAGAAGCAGTGGAAGACGTCTGGGATACAGTGTTTCCCAGGCACAACAGGAAAGATGTGCACATGATTCACAGCGATTGCGATAGTATACGCACAAATTCACAATATGCAAAATCCCAGAATGGACAAGAGGATGTCACACAAAGTCCCTCCTCTACCTATGGAACCATTGACTTCTGGTTGTTGTTTAAGAGAAAGAACGTTTTCTTTAGAAAGAAAGCACAACATCTGGTATATTAACTATACTCCAAAGTAGTATATTGTATGAAATTCTCAAAAAATATATATACATATATACATATATGTACACACACACACATATTAAAATACCAGTTTGTCAAGAAAGAAGTAACAACAGAAGAGTTAACACTCTGATTGGAGAGAAGGACTTTAAAAAGAATTCACCATTTATTGTCATAACAAGGACTGGACTAACGTCCATGATCTTGGGGGTCAGTTGTTCAACATAGAACCAATGCACCTAACAGACAAACAGTCCCATATGTATGTATGTATGTATGTATGTATGTATGTATGTATGTACTTGTTCTATGTTGAACAGTTGACCTCAAGATCTCAGACTGAAAGACTGCATATTCCAAGCAGTATTTCTCTGATGACAAGCACGGTATCCAATTTACCAGTTGCCAAGGCCCTTCTCTTCTGTGGCAGCTTGCATGTGACATCCCTCCAGCTGTTCTGCCAGATGTTATTCCCTGGCTAGCTGAAAGATCCATGAAGAGATAATATCTCCGGGCTACAGAAAGTTCCCTACAGAGTCTTCTCCCATCACAGTACTAAAGCATTTTAGAAGGCAGAGGAGTAAGGGAAGGAGGTAGAGTGACTTCTGGTTGAGCATGAAGAGAAGCCAAGTGCACTGCTGAACCCAGCCATCCTCGTCCTCGGCTAAGCACCGGTTCCTTGCTTAGCAGGGGTCTGAGTCTAAGGCATTGCTGGCCTTTTCCCCAAAATATGCTAATAAGCTGTTTATAAGAAGTAAACTTCATTTGTTGCCAGCCTCTCCATGGAGCCTTTTCAGTGGATACCTTTATTATCTAAGGCAAGTGGTTCTCAACCTTTCTAAACACTGCAACCCCTGTAGCACAGCTCCTCATATTGTGGTAACCCATCAATCACAAAATTACTTTTGTTGCTACTTCATAACCATAATTTTGCTACAGTCATGAATCATAATATACATATTGTGTTTTCCAATGGTCTTTGGCAACCCCTGTGTCATTCAACCCCCTCAAATAGGTCACAACCCACTTGGTGACATTTATGGCACTTGGATTTTTCTTTGTCTGCAGGGTAATCTACACCATTTTTACATTAATAAAAATCACACATTTAGCTCATAAAGCATAGACTTTTGGGCACTCATTTTGGCTGCAGTATAAAATTCACTTATCGAGAAGCTTGTTGGTTTATGGTGGAATTGCCTCCAGATGGTAAGAGACAGGCCATGAACAAAGTGGTCTCTCTGTAAGGGAAGCAGGTGTCTGGCTTGTTTGCCCTAGCAATTCTTCCTGGACAGTACTTCTGCGGCCAGTGTTAAAGAGGAAGGGGCACATGAAAGGAAAAGGCAGAAGAAATGGGCAAGGAAGACAGGGTCTTTTCAGGCCTTCTGATGAGCGAGCTTAAACTCCTCTTTAACCAGCTCTGAACTCTGCCTTTTCCCTTATAAATGACCACTATTTCATTAGCTCATTTAACTGAAATATATAAGTGCATGTGAAGCTTCTGGTCCACAATGGGCATCTATTGAGATCAGTTCTCTCCAGAACCAGGATTGCTAAGTATAGAACCTGTAGACTTAGATTTTTCAAAACCTACTTTAATAAGGGTTCTCAAATGCTTCAACCTCCCCTTCTAGCCCACTGTCCAAAGGTAGGGGAGAAACGATGGTAAATAGGACAAGGGGAGGTGGACCCATTTCGAAGTAGTTCTATGGGGGCAATTCCAATCTCTGTTTGTTGAGATGCCAGCAGTCTAGTTCAGTAGTGTCAGGATAGCAACAGTCCAGTTCAGAAGTGTCACCAAACACGAATCAGCAATGGCAGCACGAGCTAACAGAAACCACAAGGTCTCTGTTGAATTGGCCCAAGTCAGCAGGAGTGACCAGGATGATCTGGAGTGCCAAGAGTTCTCTGTGTGCCTCTCAGCAAAGTGAAGATCAGTGAAGACTGAGACCATGGGAGCCTTGCACAGCTACCAATGCAAGCACTCTGTCACTGTCCCTTGAGTCCCACTTGTACTCTCTCCAAACATCACATGTCCTTTCAAGGGTCTTGTCTCAGCAAAACATCATCTGAGTCTGCTTCAGTAAAACATCACGTGAGTCTGTACCACCTGACACAACTAGAAATTTCCTCTTCAAGAACTTTAGGTATATTAAATTCCTATGGTGACTGTACCAAATTGTGACAAACATAATGGGGTTCAAAACAACACAAATTTATTCTAGAAGTTAGAACTCCAAGTGAGACATGAGGCATCTTCAGGAATATTCGAGGCAAGTCTGGGTCTTCCTAAGCTACCAGAAGCAACTTATATCCCTGACCTCTCCATACTTCCCTAGATCCAGCAACACACATCTTCTCTTCTCTGATTTGTTCCTAGCATCTTTCCTCTTTTACCCACATGGGTAATCCCAGACTATCTCATTTCAACATGTGCAATGTAACTACACCTGAAAAGCCCCTTTCTGCCCTATTAATGCAAAACAGGTACACATACAGGGCCTGAGAAATGAACAATGTTAACAATAATTATCCAGACTCCTAGTGCCTGTCTTCTGACCACCTAACTTTCACACCCACTCTGAAAGCTAAAGATACTTGCCCAATCCCAGCATCTCCAAAAGTCTCAACCCTTTATAGCATCAATGCAATTCAAAAGTCTCATCTGAATATCATCAACTCAAAATACCTAAATTTTATTCTCTAAATCACACATGGATGATAATCTTGATATAAACCATCTGGGGTAAAATTTCTCTCCATCCATGGGCCTGTAAAACTGGAAAATAAGTTAAATAATTCTAAAATAGAGTGTTGGAATTAACATATAGTAAGTTACCACTTCCATTCAAAGCTGGGGAGGGATGGAAAGAACAAGCAGTGCCCAGAACTGAGAACCAACTGGGAAACATCCAATTCTTTGGACTCGTTCTCTATGTCTTCCACCTTTGCCTCCAGGGCCCACAGTTCTAACTTGTGCAAATAAAACTGACTCTGGACCAACAGTGCTGCCTTCCAAGTCATCTTTCTTTTTACACAAATGGGAGAACATCTTTCCTAGTGAGTAACTTAGCATCCTACTCCCTACGTATAGATATGGGGGAGGGGGTAGTTGAGAGCCCTGTCTCATTTCTTTCTTCCCCTTGTAATCTGGCCCATGCCTCTGATGAGGTGACATCCTCAGGAACGTTGTTGTTCATGTATAACTCCAAGATGGACTCCACTAGACAGAGTGCTTCTTTTAGGATTCTTCTTAGACAATTTCAATTCTAGTTCTGGCTTCTCCTGAGATGACCTTGGGGGTCCATAACAACTATGTATAATCTCACCAGAAGGTCCACTTTATTATTAGATGTTTGGGCCTTTTGATCCTTTCAAAGAACTATCAAAGTGTGGTTCCAGCACATCCTTTTTCCCTCACTGTCTCTACCTGAAAAATATTTGCTGTCTGGCTGGGATAAACAAATTCTAGTTGGAGTACTGTAGTATGTTTCTGCACTAACTCAACCCTGTCACATTTAATTATAAGCCAATAAGAAGAAACTGGCTCCATCTTCAGCACTTCATGTGGAATTTTCTCAGATAAGAATGGAAATTCATTACTTTCAAGATCTGCATTCAATAAACACCAGAGGACAATTCAGCTAACTGTTTTTTCACTATTAAACGAGGGTCCTCTGAACTGTTCTAGTTTCTGATATCACTCAGATTTAAACTTCAAGGAGCAGGTGTCATCCATGCTTGAATCCTAGCTCTAAGGAGGCAGAAGCAAGAGGATCACAAATTCAAGGCCAATTTGGGATACATGGTGATAGTATTTCTCAAGAGTTGTTTTTAATAAAAATTTGCTGAATTTGAACTTCAGATAGGTAATTTTTAAAAAGCTTAGTAAATTATGATATGTCTATATTATTAAATCCCATATGCTGCTGGATCCTATGTAAACTACAAAAAATATTTTATATAAAATTCAAGAAAACAAGTTGCTCAGAGTCACAAGATCATAGAGACAGTCTATCTTCCCTTTCACTCTTATACCCTCCAAATTCACTAATGTTATTGTGAATCAAATTTCCTAAGGCTGTATAGTATTTTATCATGTATTCCATATTTGCTTATACATTCATCCTGTAGTAGACATTGGCTTTGCTTCATGTGCTAGCTATGGGAACAGTGCTGCAGTGAACACATATATATCACTCCAATGTACTGATTTGAATTTGTTTAGACAATTGCCAGTAATTTTTACTTGGGGTGGGGAGAGTTCTTTCCATTTGATATTCTCCAAAGTAGGTGTGTCAAAACATGTTCGCTCCAACAATGTACAAGTTTACATTTCTCCACCTCCTTACCAATAATTGTTATTTGTCATCTTTATAATAGCTATTCTAACCAGATGTACATTGATAATTTACTGTGATGTTAATTTGCATTTCACTGAATAGGGATGTTCACAGTTTTCCGTCATCTGTTAGCCATCCATATCTCTTCTTTGGGGAAATGCCTGCTCAAATCCTTTGCATCCTTTTGAACTGAGTTATCCTGTTTTTGGTTGTCTCTATGCCTTGTGCATTTTGAATAGCAAGCCTTCATCAGAAGCTGATTCGAAAGCCCTCCTGGATGTTGATTCTCTCCTCCATTAATTACTTCCTTTGCTGGGAAGAAGCCTTTTATCTTGATAAAATCCCAGTTGTCTAGTTTTGCTTTTGTTGTCTGAGCTTCTCAGGTCCTGCCCAGGGATTTTGAACCCAGACCTATGTTGCAGATCTCTCCTTCTGGTTTTCTCCTGCAGTTTTCCAGTTTTAGGAAATACATTTAAGTCTGTTACCAATTTTGAGCTGATCTTTATATATATTATGAGAAAAGAATGCAATTCTGTTCTGCATGTGGATATCCTGTTTTCCCAATATCACTTAATAAACACACTGTTCTTTGCTGTTTGTGTGCTGAGGACCCCTTTGTCCAAAATCAATTGCATAGAAATACTTGGGTTTGTTTCTGAGCTTTCTGTCTGTGCCACTGGTTGATTTATATTGACTGTGTGTGTGTGTGTGTGTGTGTGTGTGTGTGTGTGTGTGCCGGTACTGTGCTGTTTTAAATACAATATCAACTGGCATTTATCCCAGAGGGACTAGGCTCGTTTAACACATATAAATCAATGAAAATGTGATCTAGCACTTTACCAGAACGAAGCACAAAAACAATAAATCACCATGAGAGATGCAGAAAAAATTGATGAAATTCAGCACCTATTTATGATTTTCAAAAAAGAAACAACTCTCAAGCCAGCCTTAGTGGTTCAAACTTTTAATGCCAACTCTCAAGAGTCTGAGGCAGAAGGATCATGATGAGTTTGCCTGGGAAACACAATAAGACTCCCTCTTAATATAAGAATATTTTTAATAAATGAAAGAATAAGACATCCCAGATACATGAGATTTACACATACATATTGAAATTCACAGTACCTGACTGACTGTGTCTAATGCATTAAAGAGATTTTTCTGTCCTAGCTACATGTAGTGTGTTATATTTTTTCTAGGTTTAATAAAAGTTATATATTTTTACATATATATCTTGGTTCTCTTAACAAAAAGTTCATTAATAGTATCAATTCTATATCACCGTACACATGGTTTTAAAAATATATTATACACAAGTTTAGAAAGTCAATGTCCTAAATAGTAACACTCTGATAAACAGTTTTGGGTATAAAATTTATTGTTTATCTAAAATGTTTCTTGGGATAGAGTCTCATGATTATAATTACTAGTTAAAATACAGACACACGGCAATGTTCTTCATTCATTCTGACAATGCACTTTCCACACAGGTGCCACTTCCCTAGAACTTGAACTAGCTGTGGGTAGAGATGCCCACTGTGCCATACCTTACAACAATATGAAATATTCCCACATCTAGAGACGCGACTATTGATTTGTATAACTATTGAAGAACCACAAATTTCTGAGACTACTTTAAGAACAACACAGAATCTTGCAACCGGTCTTTGGCCTCATCTGAAGGCTCTGTTCATTCCAGGCTGATACTGATCAACAGCCAGTCAGAATGGGGACAGAAGTAATGTTTTAGCCTTCATAAGAGGATATAAGAATCACAGGAAACAAGACCAAGTGAGGAAATGTTCTTACAAAGAACCCCTCCTACAGTCATTAGTTTCAGCTCACCCTCATCCCCTGACTTTATCTTTACCTTGGAATATAACAAAGAGCCCTTGGTGGGCAGAGTGGTGGCAGACAGGGGTCAGCAAGATGCCCTCTTGTGGGACAAGATGTTTTCTGCACAGGCCATGTGAAAAACTCAGGTCAGTTGGTTATAAGAAGACTCTCGACACCCACTGTTTTAAATTCCTCTGTGGTTAACACACACTTCTCTTCTGAACTTACCAGATTTCTTTCCTGGATAAGGGAAGTTGTACATGGGAATTACAACAATTTTCAAGAGGAACAACAGAAATAATAAATCTATATTACAGGCTACTTAAATCTCTAAGTTTATTTCAACATCGTTTCTTTCCTGTCAGGTATATATGTGCAAAGTTCACTGGCAAGTAGAAGGTCTACACAATACTAGCCCAGCGATGAGCATTTCAAGAAAAGCTTTGCTTCATCCAGACAGCAGATGGAAGAAATGGTCCTTCCTCTCTGGGCTCAGCATATGGGCTGCCATGTAGTTGATCCATTAAAGTCAAAGAACCTCCAAGGCATCCCATATTCTGTGCTTCTCTATAGCTGACATTTTTACAGCAAGTGACCATTTTGTCCTGTGGAATGTGATACATGCATTTTTCTAAACTAAATATTAATTTATTCTTACACAGCTAAGGATGCTTGTATCTTTAGGCTGTGTTCTTGCCTACCATCAAGCTGGTTAATTCCTGCACAGATATGATTAAGAGAGCCATCCTAGACTGGACTCTCTTGACTTTTAACTCTAGACTGCATTTATTTCTGTGTTCTGTGTCCCTTTTATGTCAACCTCTTTATGCAGATCTGAGTCATGAAAAGTTGTCTCTTAGATCAGAAAACAGAGATGACTTGATGATCCCAAGTTTAGAAACTGACCCACTAATTGATGCTATCAGTGTCCACATTAATGTGTCACCTACATCATCTTTTTAATAAATTTTTGAGATTATAATTATATCATTTCTCCTTCTCTTCCCTCTCTCCAACTTCCTCTTCCCACATGCCCTGTCTTGTTCTCTCAAGAGTATGGCTTCTTTTTCTTTAATAATAGAACACACACACACACACACACACACACATCATATAAAAACAATCTATTCAATCTGAATAATGTTATATATATATATATATATATATATATATATATATATATATATATATATATATATGATTTCAGGGTAAACCATTTCATATTGGATAAACAATTGATATGCTCTTCCCTGTGAAAGACTTCTCTGCCTCCTAGCACTCCTTGGCTGCCTGAGGTTCTTGTGTAGGGTTGAGGAATCATGGGCTTTCCCCAGTCCACATTAATATATCCATTGTTGTTCTTGTTCAGCTCCCGTTGAGGCAATAATGTTGATGAGACTTCATGGGTGTAGCTTTTGACATTTCCAGGCGACATAATCTCACAGCAAACTCCTTGTTTTTCTGGCTCTTACGTTTTTCTGCCTTCTTTTACAGAATGACCCCCTAATGATCATAGAGCTGAAATGGAAACATACCAATCATTTCCAAACTTTTCTGAGAAGAAAAATAGCACTAAACATATTAAAATACAACAGTTATTCGCTTTCTGGGTTTTAGCACAGATTGCCTTCACAGACACCATGCAAAATGTATGTGGTTCATTCATTTACTTATCCAACAAATACATACTGGTAAAGCATCTACTTCAGCATTGTTGTGTTCTTGACCAAGAGCTAAGACTTAGGCTAAAATGTCACACCAGCCTTAATGAGGAGAACGGAGTGACAGAGAGATGCCCATGATGTTCAGACACAGTCACAAGAGAAAAAGAGTGAGACACAAACAAGTGACAGTTGGAAGACTTTTGGCTCCTCTACTTTCTAACTTTTAATTTTTCATTAATCCTTCATACTTTGTAAATTTGAGAAAATGCAGCAGATAAGGTTTTGATTCTTGAAGACACAGCATAGGGTATTTATCAAGTTTGTATTTTGTTTCTATGAAAATGTCCCTCCTACTCACTACAACCCCCAGACTCTTTGGTGTTAGTTTCCCTATTAGATTGCCTATAGAGCAATAACCCTTCAAAGGAAATTAATTAAAAGGCTCTCACATACCTCAGGGTGATTCCCATCATCTACAAAATACATATTGGCAGGTTTACATTTTTAAAGCCTTGATGAAATCATGTCTTCTTACTGTTTGTTTTCATGGAATCCAAAAGCAGAGGTAGGTTGTAACATCAACAAGGAAAACAGCAAAATGTATGGAACTAGAAAATATCATCCTGAGTGAGGTAACCCAATCACAAAAGAACACACATGGTATGCACTCACTGATAAGTGGATATTAGCCCAAAAACTCAGAATACCCAAGATACAATTCACAAACCACATGAAGCTCAAGAAGAAGGAAGGCCAATGTGTGGATGCTTCAGTCCTTCTTAGAAGGGGAACAAAATACTCACAAGAGGAAATACAGAGAAAGTGTGGAGCAGAGATTGAAGGAAAGGCCATCCAGAAACTGCCCAACCTGGGGATTCATCCCATATACAGTCACCAAACCCAGACACTTCTGTGGATGACAAGAAGTACATGCTGACAGGAGTCTGGTAGAGTTGTCTCCTGAGAGGCTCCTGCCAGATCCTGACAAATATAGAGGCAGATGCTTGCAGCCAACCATTAGACTGAGCAAGGGGTCCCCAATGAAGGAGTTAGAGAAATAACTGAAGGAGCTGAAGGGCTTTGCAACCCTATAGGAAGAACAACAATATCAACCAAGCAGACACCCCAGAGCTCCCAGGGACTAAACCACCAACAAAAGAGCACACATGGAGCGACCCATGACTCCAACCACATATGTAGTGGAGGATGGCCTTATCGGGCATCAGTGGGTGGAAAGGCCCTTGGTCCTGTGAAGGCTCCATTCCTAGTGTAGGGGAATGCCAGGGCAGGGAGGCAGGAGTGGATAAGTGGGTAGGGGACCCTCACAGATGCATGGGGAGAGGGGATGGGATAAGGGGTTTCTGGAGGGGAAACCAGGAAAGGGAATAACATTTTAAATGTAAATAAAGAAAATATCCAATAAAAGAAAAGAAAAAAGAATCCACTCATAAGTCTCATATACTTAATGGAGACTAAATTTAGGTTTTAAATCAATTGACTTTTCCAAAAGATTGGAATTATTGGCCAAGTGAAACAAGATGTATCTTCTTTTATTCCAATACAAACCAGAAGTTGTTGGAGCCCTTTATGCTTTATTGGAAGATAGTAAGCCACAATTTCTGGGATATCCCAAGATTTTAAACCTTAACAATGAGCTGAGAGTAAATTACTCAAACTTACAAACATTTCTCATGTTCTGGTAACATCCATTTCTGTTAATCAATTATACATCGAAGGTCCTTGTCAAAACTAGAGAAAGCTACTTTATTATGTCTAAAGGAACCATATTAACTTAAGGATGTGCATGTTTGAAGTTACTGTGTCAACTTCTTAACTTTTCCTGTGAAATGGTTAACCTACCAGTATTAGAACCCATTATAATCTAACTAAAATGAACATAGTAACTGGGTGATTTAAAGAACTGCCTATGCCCTGTCCATCAGTAAGCCAAATAGGAGAACTATACAATTTGAGTAAATGTCTAGTACCCAAATATACAGAAATGAATGTTCGCACCAATAAATTTTAGAAATTCTTTGTGAAAGCTATGTGATTATTTACCCAATTAATGGTACTGATTAACGCTAATAGTTTCTTGGTAAGAATTATTTAATCAGGCTGGAGAGATGTCTCAGTGGATAAGAGCACTGACTGCTCTTCCAAAGGTCCTGAGTTCAAATCTCAGCAACCACATGGTGGCTCACAACCATCTGTAATGAGATCTCACGCCCTCTTCTGGGGTGTCTGAAGGCAACTACAGTGTACTTATTTGTACTTATTTATGATAATAAATAAATTTTAAAAAAATAATTACTTAATCAATATTGTTTATTTATCTAGAAATAGATTCTAGAACTAAAGACATGGATCACAAGTTAAGACTACTTGAGCTGTGTCAGAAGGCCTGGATTTAGTCCTCTGCACCCACATATGGTTCCAACCATCTGTAACTTTAGTTCTAGGTGATCCAATTTCTGCTCCTTACCTCTGCAGCTCTAGCCATGCATATGGTAGTTTTATATAAATACAGGCAAAAACTCATGTAAAAAAATAACAAATTTCAAAAACTGGAGATTCTAACTCCAGAAAGTTTCAGTCATTAGCCAACTAAAGGCTTCAAACAAAATCCAGATATTATAAAATACTATCTCTTGGCTCATCCAATCATCTAACCAGAGAAGATTCAAAAGGCTAGACTTCTAAGAACAGTTCCTTAAAAATGAAAACTACAAAATAGTGCAACAGATTCAAATATGAAAATGAGACTTGTTCTTTTTTTATCCATGATACCTGAGATTATCTGATTATTTATGCATTTTTTATTTTTATTATGCAAATTCAATAGAAATTCAAATTCAAATAGTACATGCAAATGTACTTTTTTTTACTATGTTCATAGCACCCTTATTTTTTTATTCGATATAATTTATTTACATTTCAAATGATTTCCCCTTTTCTAGCCCCCCACTCCCTGAAAGTCCCATAAGCCCCCTTCTCTTCCCCTGTCCTCCCTCCCACCCCTTCCCACTTCCCCGTTCTGGTTTTGCCAAATACTGCTTCACTGAGTCTTTCCAGAACCAGGGGCCACTCCTCCTTTCTTCTTGTACGTCATTTGATGTGTGGATTATGTTTTGGGTATTCCAGTTTTCTAGGTTAATATCCACTTATTAGTGAGTGCATACCATGATTCACCTTTTGAGTCTGGGTTACCTCACTTAGTATGATGTTCTCTAGCTCCATCCATTTAAGGCAAATGTACTTTATTAAAGCTATCTAGTTTTTCAGTGAAAAACTGGTCATAATTTCTACATTTGCATTAATTTATCTTTATTTCTGATACAAAGACAATTACCATTAAGTTTCTGAACATTAAAGGTATCTAAGCAAGCTGCTCATCCACCGCACTCCTATTCACAGCCACACTGAGTTTATTATTTAATGGGAAAAATAAATGGGAATCTAGATTAAGCACTGTACTCCAGACTATTTCAAGTTTCTCCTTATATTTAGCTAAAGGCGTCCTGGCTAGTTTTTGTCAACTTGACACAAGTTAGAGTCATTGAGAAGAATGTCCTTCGTTCTTAGCTGGTTGACAAGTCTGTGGAACTTTTACTTTTCCATCAGTAGTCAAAGTAAGAGCACTCTGAGTTGTACAAGAAAGTAGGCAGAGTAAGCCATGAGGAGCAATCCAGTAAGCAGTACTCCTCCATGGTCTCTGCATCAACTCCTATCTCCATGCTTCAGTTCCTGCTCTGACTTCCTTGGATGATGGACAAGCTGTAATATGGGGAAAGTCCTTTCCTGCTTTGGATCAGTGTTTTATCACAGCAAGAGAAACTGTACCTAAAACAAAGGGGAATGATTCTAACTGGATTTGAACTAAATGTAAAACAAATATCCACAAGACACACACACACACACACACACAAACCTACCCAAACACATCATGATTAAACTTTATAGAATCAAAGACAATGGGAAAATGTAGCACAAGTCGAGAAAAAAATGTACCATTACCTTTAAATAACAATTAATTGAATGACTACACATTTTTCATTAAAAATAATGGGGAGCTATGCCTGGTGATTAGGCCTGTAATCCCAGATACTCAAAAGGATCATTAGTTCAAGGACAACTTAGGCAACTTAGTGAATCCCTATTTCAAAATACAACTTGACAAAAGGGCCGGGTATATAGTTCATTGGTCTGGCCAATGCTTGCCTAACACACATCAATCCCTAGATTCAATCCCCAGAACTGAAAAACAATAGCAAAATAGCTACTACTGTTAAGATACTCAAGAAACTACAAACCAAGAATGCAACCTGAAACAGTGTCCTTCTCCTTCCTCTCTAAGGGAGGAAGGCAGAACAATAGTGACTCAGAAAGTGATAACAACAGACCTGCCCCCAGTGAACCATTGAAAGTCAGTTAGAACTGCTAGTAAAATCATAGTAATAACAATTGGAAAAATTAAAAATACTATTACATTGGCTCCCACAATGCAATATTTTGATACAAAGTCCACAAAATAAAGACAGGATCCATATCCTAAAACCATGGAATAATGGTGAAAGAATTTAGAGAGGAATACATGAACTCACTGTGTTAGTGGGTCAGCAGACCTGACATAGGAAAGACCTTTGTTCTCAATCCCCAGTGACCTAGACTCCTAATCAACTCACACAAAATCTGGAAGATTGTCCCACTGTTAACTAAGGGTTAGCAGTTGATAGAGAAGGGAATGTCTTCAATACTATGATGAGTTTCCCATGTTCCTATAAATACTGCCCCTCATCCATAGATACTCATGCAAGAGGCCCTAATTACACTTGCTCTCTCTCTCTCTCTCTCTCTCTCTCTCTCTCTCTCTCTCTCTCTCTCTCTCTCTCTCTCTCTCTCTCTCTCTCTCTCTCTCTCTCTCTCACACACACACACACACACACAAGACATAAGAGGTGAATGGAGACCTGTGGGTCTCAGGAGAGAAGGAGGAGAGGGAGAAAGAATGATGGGGGTAAGAACTAAAATTCATTACAGACACATATGAAACTGCCAAAGAATAAAAAATTAAACTATAAAGTCCCCAGGGCTTACAGCATTGAATTAGGTGAGCTGATTCAAAAAAATTATATGGAATAATACTAAGGGAATTACAATTTTGAAAAAGGAGATTATAATTAAAGGAATTGCTCTAGTAGATTTAAGATTTTTCAATAAACCTACAGAACTGACAGTGTAAGATTGTGGAATAAACTCATGATCAATAAAAGAGTTCCAGAACCAACCCTTAGAGCTGCACCCAACTGATTGTCAGTAGAACCGAAGGAAGTTCAATGAAAAAAAAAAATGCCTAACACAAAACATATATCAAAATGAATTATATATGTAAATTCAGAATACACCCTTTAAATTCTTTAGAATGAAACATGACAAAAATCTTAATGACAAAAACATTTTTAGATGTGACACAAAAAAGTATAAACTAGGTGTGACCAAACTAAAAATTGAGCCTCATTGAATAAAATACTTTCCTTTCAAATGACAGAGGCTTAAGGGACAAGATGCCAACTAGTGAGAATGGATAATTAGATATTCAACTAAAGACTGTCCTGATATGTAAAGAACTCTCAAAGATCTGTCATAAAATAACAGAGAAGTTTAAAAAATTAACTGGAAAACTTCCATAAAGGTCACATGCAGAAACCAAACAAGTGCATAAAAATATTCAACATCAGGGCTGCTGGGAAAACAGCTCAGGGCAAAGGAAGTTGCTACACAGTTGCAACTTAATTCTAAAACAGGTAGACAGACACACATTTGCTAAGAGACAAGAGATTGTGCATGCCTGTTCACAAGTGCTATTTGACAACTGACCAGATGAACACTGGGTTATATTTATATGCAATAAAATGCTACTTAGCAATAGAAAGGATAAACAATTTATATTTAACAACATGTTTAATATTGAAGACATTTAGCAAATCCAGTGCCAATATGTTGTATATCATATGGCTCTATTTATAAATATTTGAGGAAAGGTTAATAATAAACAGGTGACAAATCAATGGCTAGGAGACATCACCAGAAGATTTGACAACGTGGATGGTGGGATGAAGATATTGGTTGATGCAACTATTCTGTTGTGGGAGAATAGAGAGAGAGCGTGTGTTAATAGAGAGGTAGACAGATGGACACACAGATGATAGAGTTAAGAGACTGTGCCTTGTGAACACTCAGACTTTGTATGAGATGGGTTTGTTATCATTGAGAGATGAGGCAGGGTTGTAGAGGCACTGAGTATGGAGTCAGTTTTAGGGACACATAGCAGCTCCCTTCCTGTAGAAATGACAATGTCCTGCTGGCCCTTGTGAAATCTCACATCCCCATGGTCACTTGGGCCAAAAGATAAATGTGCCTCTATCTCAAATGTAATCCTCTGTTTTACAACCACAGACACTCCTGCCATTAAATCCCTGCTAGGGATAATGTAAGCTGCTGAGTTGCATGGATTTTGTTGTTATAAATATAGAGACAGAGGTGGGGAAATGTGTATTTCTTCCTTGCTGTTTTTTCAGTAGTCCCATGCTAATAGGACCTAAACTATACAGATTACACAAAGAGTAAGACAGAGAGATGACCTGTCTCCAAGGGACTTGCAAAGACCAAATGAATACTCTCAGACAAACAGTAATCAATTACCATAATCTCAAAAGCTGCAAGAGGTGGTTGGGGCAAGATGAGACACAGGAAAGCTTTACTAAAGTCAATCTCTTTTTAACTTTCTCCACTTGACAGTGCTGCTGCACAAGGCAGATGAGCCTCCCTCACATCTGTAACACTGCTCTCCCATCTTCTGGAGAAGACACTAAAGGGTTGCACAACACAGACATGCTCTGGCCAAGTGTTCTTTCCAGATTATCAAGGAGGCCTTTGTTTTCCAGACATGGAGATCTCTTACACTACAAAATCATGGTTGGGTGAGTCAGTGAACTAAAGTCATCTGAGGATAAATGAAGGTCCAGGAGGGTCAGCTAAGACACAGTGGGAAAGCATGGATGGCCACTTGCTGTCTGAATCATTGCTGAACCTCTATCCCCTTCCTTATCAGTTCCATCATGGTGGGTCCCTTATGTAAGCACACAGGAAATCTATTTTTAGCATAGCCTAAGAAAGTTTACCTATTCCAACTTGTACACTTGCACTGTGTAAGGACAACAATTAAAAAGAAACACTCTGCTAGATGTTATGCTCACCCTAACTTCTCGGAAAAAAATCCTAGCATTCCAATTTAGTTTTCTGGAAACCTGGATAACCTCCTGGAACTCCTGCTTTAGTTTCTGAGACAACTGCTTCCCTGATTTTTGTCCAGAAATGTGTGTATATCAGCTTAGTAGCCTTTTTATTACTTCTGAAAGTTTTCCACTCAAATATTCATCATCACTTATGGATTTTAGACAATCATTAAGACCATGTTTGCCACATTGTGTTGAGTTCACACTGAGTTCTAAGCATTGTGTGGTAATCACCATAATGGTTTTATAAGATAATCACCCTGACTCCTACTTTACAATTGAGAAAGTGAAGGTTCAGAAAGATAAATAATTTACTTAAGTAAGTGCTTAATGCCACAGGGATATAGCTAGCCTCCCAGGAGTGCAGACAGGCCTGTAGATACAGGTAGGACCACCCCTGCTGCTCAGAGGAACTCACCCAGAATCCTCAGGACACAGGAACCTAGGGGATGCCTGGGACAGGAGCCTTCTGATTTCTGTGTGCGCCCAGAGCTGATCCTGCGCTATAGAGCTACATTCACAAATACCAACAGGAGAGAGCTGGTCTCCCAGGAGTGGCTACACACCTGTGAGCATAGGTAAGAGCACCACTTCTTTTCAAATTCCTGGCCCAAGAAAGACTCACTCAGAGCCATCAGAACAAAGGAACCAAGGATGAACTGGGGACAGGATCCTTCTGGTTTCTGTCTGCATCCCAGAGCTGACACTGTACCACAGCTCTTCATACATAAATTCCTCCCAGAGAGAATTGGTCTCCTAGGAGTACTTGAAGGACAGAGAAGCCACAATCAGAGACAGCAATACCAGCTAACACCAGAAATAACCAGATGGCAAAAGGCAAGGGCAAGAACATAAGCAACAGAAACCAAGGCTACTTAGCATCATCCCTCCACAGCAAGCCCTGGTTGGCTCTACACACCAGAAAAGCAAGACTTTGATTTAAAATCACATCTCATGATGATGATAGAGGAATTTAAGAAGGACGTAAATAACTCTCTTGAAGAAATACAAGAGAGCACAGGTAAATAGGTAGAAGACCTTAAACAGGAAACACAAAAATCCCTTAAAGAATTACAGGAAAACACAACCAAACAGGTGAAGGAAGTGAACAAAACCACCCAGGATCTAAAATTGGAAATAGAAACAGTAAAGAAATCACACAGGGAGACAACACTAGAGATATAAAACCTAGAAAAAAGATTAGGAGTCATAGATACAAGCATCACCAACAGAATACAAGAGATAGAAGAGAGAATCTCAAATGCAGAAGATACCATAGAAAACATTAACACAACAGTCAAAGAAACTGCAAAATTCAAAAAGCTCCTAAACCCAAAACCTCCAGAAAATCCAGGACACAATGAGAAGACCAAATCTAAGGATAATTAGTATAGAAAAAGAAAGCAAAGACTCCCAACTTAAAATCAGAGACTAGACAAGGCTGCTCACTCTCTCCCTATCTATTTATTTGAGTCTCTGAAGAAAGAAATCATAGAAAAACTCAGAAGATGGAAAGATCCCCCATGCTAGTGGATTGACAGGATTAATATAGTAAAAATGGCCATCTTGCCAAAAACAATCTACAGATTCAATGCAATCCCCATCAAAATTCCAAGTCAATTTTTCATAGAGTTAGAAAAATCAATTCTCAAATTCATCTGGAATAATAAAAAAAACCCAGGTTAGCAAAAATTATTCTCAACAATAAAATAACTTCTGGGGGAATCAGCATCCCAGACCTCAAGGTGTATACAGAGCAATAGTGATTAAAAAAAAAAAACTGCATGGTATTGGTATAGTGACAGGTGGGTAGATCAATGGAACAGAAATGAACCCACATACTTACAGTCACTTGATCTTGGACAAAGGAGCAAAAAAAAAATGCAGTGGAAAAAAGATAGCCTTTTCAACAAATGGTTCTAGGTCAACTGGCAGTTAGCATGCAGAGGATGCAAATCGATCCATTCCTATCTCCTGTACAAGCTCAAATTAAAGTGGATCAAGGACTTTCACATAAAACAAGATACATTGAAACTAATAGAAAAGAAAGTGGGTAAGAGCCTGCCTCGAGCATGTGGACACAGGGGAAAATTTCCTGAACAGAACACCAATAGCGTATGCTCTAAGATCAAGAATTGACAAATGTGACCTCATAAAATTACAAAGCTTCTGTAAGGCAAAGGACACTGTCAATAAGACAAAATGGCAACCAACAAATTGGGAAAAGATGTTTACCAATCCTACATCTGACAGAGGGCTAATATCCAAAATATACAAAGAACTCAAGAAGTTAGATTCCAGAGAACCAAATAACCCTATTAAAAATGGGGTACAGAGTAAAACAAAGAATTCTCAACTGAGGATACCAAATGGCCGAGAAGCACCTAAAAAAAAATGTCCAATATCCTTAGTCATCGGGGAAGTGCAAATCAACCCTGAGATTCCACCTCACACCACTCAGGATGAGTAAAATCGAAAACTCAGGTGACAGCAGGTGCTGGTGAGGATGTGGAAAAAGAGGATCCATTGCTGGTGGGATTGCAAGCTGGTAAAACCACTCTGGAAATCAGTTTGGCAAATCCTCAGAAAATTGGACATAGTACTAACCAGAGAACCCATCTATACAACTCCTGGGCATATACCCAGAAGATTCTCCAACATGTAATAAGGACACATGCTCTACTATGTTCATAGAAGCCTTATTTATAATAGCAAGAGCTGGAAAGAACCTAGATGTCCCTCAAGAGAGGAATGGATATAGAAAATATGGTACATTTATATAATGGAATACTACTCAGCTATTAAAAACAATGAATTCATAAAATTCTTAGGCAAATGGATGGAACTAGAAAATATCATCCTGAGTGAGGTAACCCAATCACAAAAGAACACACATGGTATGCACTCACTGATAAGTGGATATTAGCCCAGAAGCTCAGAATACCCAAGATACAATTCGCAAACCAAACAAAGCTCAAGAAGAAGGAAGACCAAAGTATGGATACTTTGGTCCTTCTTAGAAAGGGAAACAAAATACCCATGAGAGGAGATTCAGAGACAAAGTGTGGAGCAGAGACTAAAGAAAGACCATCCAGAGACTGCCCCACCCGGGAGGCATATACAGTCACTAGACCCAGACACTATTGTGGATGCCAAGAAGTACATGCTGACAGGAGCCTGATATAGCTACCTCCTGAGAAGCTCTGCCAATAACAGACAAATACAGAGGTGGATGCTCTCAGCCAACCACTGGACTGAGCACAGGGTCCCCAATGAAGGAGCTAGAGAAAGGACTGAAGGAGTGCCATAGGAGAAACAAGATATGAACCACCCAGTACCCCCCAGAGCTCCCAGGGACTAAACCACCAACCAAATAATACACATGGAGAGACCCATGGCTCCAGCTGCATATGTAGCAGAGGATGGCCTTGGTGGACATCAAAAGGGGAGAGGCCTTGGAGGACAGAAGGCTTGATGCCCCAGTACAGGGGAATGCCAGGACAAGGAAGCAGGAGTGGGTGGGTTGGTGAGCAGGGGGAGAGGAGATGTGATAAGTGGTTTTCAGAGGGGAAGCCAGGAAAGGGGATAACATTGTAAATGTAAATAAAGAAAATATCTAATAAAAACATTTACATGTGAATGCTGATTAACTGACCTCAAAGACTTTATCATCTAAAACTTTTACTAAAGATCCAGGATTAAAGTTCTTCCAAACACATCTCTGTAAACCTAATAAAAGTCTACAGATGACATCATCCCATAGAGATGACATCATCCCATAGAGATGACATCATCCCATAGAGATGACATCATCCCATACAGATGACATCAATATCTTCAATGGGAAGAAAGAAAGGTAAACCCCCAAAAATAACTGCTATGCATCATAGGAACCAACATTCAGCAAGGCAGGAAGGCAGAGTTGCTAGTGATGTCATCCAGAATGCATATCACCCATTGCTTGAGTCCTGTGTGGAAACTCCCTGACCCTGTGCCCTCGTGCACAGAACAAGAGCCTGCCAGAGAACTTCATTCAGCCAATGCTAACCAAGAGGAACTCTTCACAGAAAACTAGATAAATACATTTTCCCTGTTCATCTCATCTCTCTCCCTGGAAGTACTGAAGTAAGGAGTAGTTGTTGATATAAAGGAAATTACAGATGTGATTTAATACTGTCAAGTTAGGGCATGACCCAAGATTAAATGGGAGAAGAAAGTCTGAAAATCTGATATTTGGTTTGATGAAATAATAACTTTAATATCTGAAAATATGAAATCAAATATTCAATGTAAAAGGAGAACATTGTTTCATCCCAAAGGGCCAAAACTACAGGATTGTTTCCACAAAGTGAGAGGTCAAACCTACCCCATCTTGGAACCTGCCTCTATTTTTAAAGAAGGAGGGAAAAAAGGGGAAGCCTCTGAGAACTTGACCTGCAGCTAAACCCAAGCTGCATCCACCCACCAGGAAGGACCCCACGGCTTGTCCTTGGCCAGAGTTCCACCCTAGCTACTTCCTAGCAACCGTTAGTCAAATTAGTCGGATTGCTTCAGATGTACTTTCAGATCATTTTGTGGTTGTATACGGTCTTGCTTGAGAGGACCCCCCCCCGTTGGTACAATAGTCATTCAATTAGATGCTTGCCAGAATGGACACCCCCTTAATTGCCTCCATTTTTTATAAAACTTTGTCTCAGGGGATAGGGAGGAACCAGGGAGGGAAAGGGGATGTCGCAGGGAGGCGGAGAGGGGAACATGAGCAGGTATTTGGGGTGGGGAAAAGGACTGAAATCCCTGAGGGGCAGCAGAAAGAGTGGAAACATGCAACCTCGGAAAGTAGGAGGTTGGGGGCACCCTCCAGAATGTACCAGAGACCCTGGGATGTGAGAGACTCTCGGGACTCAAAGGGAGGGACCTTAGATGAAATGCCCTATGCTGGGGAGAGGGAACTTGTAGAGTCCACCTCCAGCATGAAGACAGAGCATCAAGTGAGGGATGGGGTTGCTATCCCACAGTCAAAACTCTGACCTGTAATTGTTCCTGTCTGAAAGAACTGCAGGGATGGAAATGGAGAGAAGCCCGAGGAAAAGAAGATCCAGTGACAGGCCCAGAGTGGGATCCAGCCCAAGGGGAGGCCCCAAGGCCTGACACTATTACTGAGACTATGGAGAGCTCACAAAAAGTGACCTATCATGACTGCCATCTGAAAAACCCAACAAGAAACTGAGTCAGATGCAGATGTTTGCACTCAACCAATCGACAGAAGCTGCTAACCCCTGTGGTTGAATTAGGGGAAAGCTGGAAGAAGCTGAGGAGAAGGACGACCCTGTAGGAGGACCAGCAGGCTAAACTAACCTGGATCCCTGAGATATCTCAGACACTGAGCCACCAACCAGGCAGCATACACTAGCTGTTATGAGGCCCCCCAACACATATACAGCAAGATACTGCTGGGTCTGGGTTTAGTCAGAGATGGTGCACCTAACCCTCAAGAGACTGGAGGACCCAGGGAGTTTAGGGGGTCTGGTGGGGTGGAGTGGGGACGGGGACATTCTCATGAAGACAGGGGGTGAGGAGGAGGTATGGGATGTGAAACAGCTGGAAGATGAACCAGGAGGGGGAATAACATCTGGAGTTTTAAATACATACATACATACATACATACATACATACATACATACATACATACATGCATACATACATACATAAAATTCATCCCGATGAGAGTTTGGCTGCTTCAAAATTGAGTTTATAATAAAGATACCCTAATGTGATTACATCAGAATCAGCTCCTTGGTGGTCTTTTGGAGTTCACAAATGCTTCCTGGCCCAACAATTGATGTGTTGACAGGGAATTCCAAGGCCACCAAGACCTGACCCGGGTCCCAATACCAGTATGTCCAGGACCCACCCAGCACCATGCAGGCAGTCCACCACCCTACACAAGATGCCCAGAACTAAAGCTACCCACTTTAGTGAGTAGCTAAATTCAGACATGTCTGCGAGTCTGTCTATATCTGTCTGTGTGCCTAATACAGTACCACAATAATTCTGTTCTAAATAATTCTGTAATTCTGTTCTGAGGAGGCCTAAAAATCTATATTTCATGGCGAGAAATGATTAAAGCAGACGAAGAATCCTGCTACAGCGAAGACGCTGGAAGGCTATTACCATGAGGCTTGGAAGATGATCCAGATGGATGACAGAGCAGACATGGAGCCCTACTCCATGCCATCCTGTTTGTTTTCTTTGTTGACTAACTTTCAGCACACACTTGTAACTGTCCTGTGTGTGTGTGTGTGTGTGTGTGTGTACATGTGTGTGTGTGTGTGTCACTTTAAGAAGTTGTTGTCCACTCTGTTTCTTGTTACACAGCCTGTGAATCCAGGGCTGAGGTGCAGGTGACTACAGCTGTGGAGAAACAGTAGGCAAGGGCATGGCCTGGAAAATGAACGGCAGGTAGTGATGGGAACTAGTGTGGGCAGCTACTCACTAAAGTGGGTAGCTTCAGTTCTGGGCATCTTGTGCAGGGTGGTGGACTGCCTGCATGGTGCTGAGTGGTTGTCAGACATAAATGTAGGTCCATTGTCTGACCCTATAAAGCCTAGGAAAACCATATCTTGGCAGAATATTTTTTAGTAGTTCTTTTCTATCTTCTAAGCAGTCTCATGCTCAGTTGGTAAAGCCTCAGTTCACCCTGAGATGGTATCTATAAAAAAAACCAGTAAATATCTGTATCCAAATTTCCCTGCTTTTACCTCAGTGAAGACTGTTTCTCAATAGTCTCCTGGTTTGGTGCTCCATTATCAAGTGCCAGGGTTCTTTATGCTGGCAACCACATTGGTCAGTTCACAGGCATATAGTTCTTAATAATTTAAGCTATTTTTGGAGTTGGCATCTCTAATTCTGATGTGATTCTAGCAGACTAAGTCCTGCATTCTTTGGGCATCTATGATCTTTTAAGGTTCATGAATGCCTCCTGGTACAACCAAAGTACCATCAGAAGGGAGAGGCACGCCATATTTAGAATGAGAGCATGAACAGCAAATGTGTATGCACAGGCCTGTGATCCCAGAATTCAGGAGGCTGGGGCAGAAGGAGTCTAAGTCCAGCCTGGGCAACACACACACACACACACACACACACACACACACACACACACTGTGTGGGTAGTCAAAGAACAGAAAGATACTGAGACAGTAGAACAGACGAGAAAGGAAGGGAAGGGAACTGTAAATTGCTTCTGTCTTTCAAATTTTCCCATCTGCCCAATACATTTCAAAATATGAAGCAATAGTCACAAAATCAGACTAAGAAGTCTTGAAGACAACCACCTAAAATGGCTGTACAAAGGCTGAGGTACAAAATAGTATAATTAGGTTTAAATGTTTTCATTTAATAATTAAAATAAAACAGTATTGATTGTGGAAAGCACAGGCTAGCGATCAGTGAGGGAAGAGAGAATTAATGTTTTCTTTTATACCCTCCAATATTGTTTGAATTTTCCCATCTACCAGTTGTGGTATGATTGTAAATTTATAATAAGCCCACTTCTTAATTTTTAAAAATATGAGTAGTTTTAGCCAAGCCGCTAGTTGCTCTGTCTCGTAATTTCTGCTTTTTAAATTTTATGTTGAACTATGTAAATCTGCATATGGTGATTGTGTGCCTGAGTGCAAGCAGGTACCCGGGAGTCCAGAGGAGAGAATGGGACCCACTGGGGATGGAGTTGGAGGCTGTGAGCCAAGACCTGGGTGCTGAGAACCCAGCCCAGGTACCCTGCACAAAGACTGTGTGCACCTCACCTCTGTGCCATCTCCAGTCCCTCACCTCTGTGCCATCTCCAGTCCCTCACCTCTGTGCCATCTCCAGTCCCTCACCTCTGTGCCATCTCCAGCCCCTCACCTCTGTGCCATCTCCAGCCCCTCACCTCCGTGCCATCTCCAGCCCCTCACCTCTGTGCCATCTCCAGTCCCTCATCTCTGTGCCATCTCCAGCCCCTCACCTCTGTGCCATCTCCAGCCCCCCACCTCTGTGCCATCTCCAGCCCCCCACCTCTGTGCCATCTCCAGCCCCTCACCTCTGTGCCATCTCCAGCCCCTCACCTCTGTGCCATCTCCAGCCCCTCACCTCTGTGCCATCTCCAGCCCCTCACCTCTGTGCCATCTCCAGCCCCTCACCTCTGTGCCATCTCCAGCCCCTCACCTCTGTGCCATCTCCAGTCCCTCACCTCTGTGCCATCTCCAGCCCCTCATCTCTGTGCCATCTCCAGCCCCTCACCTCTGTGCCATCTCCAGCCCCTCACCTCTGTGCCATCTCCAGCCCCTCACCTCTGTGCCATCTCCAGCCCCTCACCTCTGTGCCATCTCCAGTCCCTCATCTCTGTGCCATCTCCAGCCCCTCACCTCTGTGCCATCTCCAGCCCCTCACCTCGGTACCATCTCCAGCCCCTCACCTCTGTGCCATCTCCAGCCCCTCACCTCTGTGCCATCTCCAGTCCCTCACCTCTGTGCCATCTCCAGCCCCTCATCTCTGTGCCATCTCCAGCCCCTCACCTCTGTGCCATCTCCAGCCCCTCACCTCTGTGCCATCTCCAGCCCCTCACCTCTGTGCCATCTCCAGCCCCTCATCTCTGTGCCATCTCCAGTCCCTCATCTCTGTGCCATCTCCAGCCCCTCACCTCTGTGCCATCTCCAGTCCCTTGTTTAGTAACTTCTAAAAAGTCAGGAATTGATGATGCCGCTACTATTTCCATAAAACAATGGTGCGTTCCTCCTTTTACTGTAGTAGTGGTTGAAATCTGTGCAGCACTCTTAGATTTATGTTTGGTATTTGTATTAGGCAATCCAGGGCTATTTGATAACATAATTTAGTCTGAGTAACTTTAAATAAGAGAATTTTATACTTCACAGTTCTGGTGGTCAGAAAGCTCACCAGAAGCCCTGGCCAGTACCTGGTGAGACCTGGTATCCTTACATCATAGAAGAAACAAGCCCACTATGCTTCTTTTAAATATAATGTTAAGGTGTTTAGTTTGTCCCCAGAGGCTATGTGCTGGAAGCCTGACCCTCAGTGTAGTAATGCTGGTATTGATGTGGTGGGACCTGAGAAGGAGGTGTTTGTGGAGCATAATTAGGTCCTAGAGGCTCCAAGCTCATAAAGGAATTAATACCTTCTCAAAGAAGCGGACGTTTCACGTGCCTGGATTCGTTTTATAAGTTGCTGGTTGTTACAGAGCGAGACCGTATATGTTCATGGACACTCTGCTGCACACGTCTCTTTCCTGACTCTGTCATGCTGTCTTATGGCTAAAGGGCCTCACCAAAATGTTGTCATGCTTTCTGGACCATCCAGCCTCTAGAACAGTGAGGCAAATACGTGTATTTTCCT
This sequence comes from Apodemus sylvaticus, assembly GCF_947179515.1. Taxonomy (NCBI): domain Eukaryota; kingdom Metazoa; phylum Chordata; class Mammalia; order Rodentia; family Muridae; genus Apodemus; species Apodemus sylvaticus. Next base: position 48,120,640 of record NC_067477.1, read on the forward strand.
GTAACTAACCGAGCCTGGAGTATTTTTGTCATATGATCCAAAATATTTGAGGATGAGTACTAATCCTGTTCATAAGGACCCAATCTTCATGACCTATTCGCCTCTTACAGCCTTCCCTTCCCATACTAATGAATTCAGTGTAGTAAGGATCCGGCTTTAACATTTGACTCTTGGAGGGGAAAGAGACTGTAGTGCTTTGACGTTGCTGATGAAGGAATTCTAGCATAATGCCAGCATTGTCAGTGAGACTTACCACGCAGATCTTCAAACTCCAATTACAACTCACTTTCTCTCCTTATCACCTGTGTTGGACAGCATTTCAGGAACAGTGGAAGGAAAGTTTCTCGCTTCCAGGTACTATGCCGTTTGGCAAGATTAACCTCAAGAAAGAGTTAATTAAAATAAAGAGGGCAGCTCCTCTAATAACACCCCTTTATCCGCCTTGCCCAAATTGGCATCCGCTTGGGTGGTTTTGATGCTGAGGCTTAGCTCTCCTGTCACTGTGCGCAGAGTGAGCTTTGTTAACCAGCACAGCCTGAGCTTTTCCAAGAAGCATTATTCTAAGGCTGCTGACGCCCAGCTGCATCTAGATATGCAGAAATGTGCTTGAAGTGCTCTCCCAGGAGAAGCATTAAAATTGGGTCACGGAGAAAAACAGGTTACAAAAGCCTCTCTGAGCAATGAGCCCTTCAAAATGAGTATGAACACAAATGGCAAGAAGGCTAGGAAAACAGGTAAGCTCTGATCAAGATTATCTCTATAGGGTCATCCTCATTGGTCTTACACGGTACGTTACTATCCAGTCATTATCTGTGTGCCCATCTGCATTGGGCTTATGCTAGTGCATATCCTGTGTGTGTGTGTGTGTGTGTGTGTGTGTATACACACACACACACACACACACACACACACTTTCTTCCATCAAGCTACATATCAAATTGTTGCTTCAGAGTTGAAGAATGTTCTATCATATTTTTCTAAAGTCTTTGGGTATTTTGCACATGTATAAAATATATTTTGCTCATATTTTCCAATACCTCTCCCCTTAACTCCTTGCAGATTCATCTCATTCTCCGACCTACCCTACCTCTGAAGTTCATGTTCTTTGTATTTTTAATACCCCATACTACAGTGTTATCTGGTTTGATCTTGTGCAGGCAACCACAGCTACCATAAGTTCATGAGCACAGCAGAAATTTTCCAAGGCTGTGAGAAACAGATGTAAGGCCAACCCACCTTTATTTTGGAATTGGCAGGCATGATGCTCTTTGTCCTTTGCCTACTCTGTTTCACTTGCTAAAATTTATACTTGAAGTGAGTCTGCCTTCTGGTTTGATTTTACTGAACTTTAACCAGAAAGGCAGAGGGACTGCAAAGCATCAACAATTACCTAGAGTTCATCATAACTGTAGATACTCTCTCTGTCTCTCTGACTCTCTGTCTCTATCTCTCTCTCTTTCTCGTGTGTATGTGTGTGTGTATGATGTTCACAGAAAGATCCAGTGAGAGAAACTAACAATCAAATAAGAGAAAACTCCCAGTATTTCTCAGCAAATCCCACAAGAAGGAAGGTTTTTGATTGCATGCTACATACTACAGAATTATCAATGTATTGGCTCTCCTTCAGCCCAGACCTTTCAAAGCAGGAAGCACTTCTCAGCTTGCAGATAGTTCACAAAACTGCCTACACACTGAGGAATGCAAGGGGGTGGCCACAGCCTGACTTAGGCGGGACACTGGAATTTTAAATAGTATAGATGGGAGTGTTTTTTATTTATTTAACATGAGTATATCTGTGCCTCTATTAGACAGCAGATTTATCTCAGGGCTTGTGGGAGTTAAAAATAAAAATAAAAAGCACTCATTCTCCTTCCGTAGCCATGTTTAAAATCTCAAGTGAGTGAGGAGACAAAAAGATGAAAATCAGTAAGCAAGATTGATCTTTCAGACAGTTACTTGAAGACATGGCTTAGGTTGAGATTTCTGACCCAGAAGCCCCCGACTGCACATCTTTGCAAGCCCAAATATAGGCTGCACTGAAAGCACAGGCCTGCATTGTGAGGATTGCCCCAAAATACATAGCACTAAGGAATACGTCAAATAGCCTCTTTCCTAGAAACAGAAAAATCCCACAAAGAGCGCATGCAGGTGTGATACCAGACTGAGCATGCACAGCTCCTGTTCACAGCTCCCCGGGTGACGGGGGCAGACAGGGCGTGTGGAAAGCATTCCCCTCCTGACAGAGGTCTAAGAGCTCTCACTTTTGACCCAGGCTTTACCCACACAGATCTGTACAGTTGACCTTACTCATCTTCGACTTCATTTCGACCTCATTATTAGGGTATCACGTGGTTCTAAACTTGGCATTGGCTATTCAGACTGACCTCATAACCTGCAAAAGAGACTGTTGCCAGCATTTGGGTGACTAGAGACCTGATGGGCTCTCATCCTGCTTCTTTCGGCTTCAAAACTTTACTCTCCTGCGCTGTCTTCCTTTCTGAGATATCCCGGGTTCTACTTATGTCAAATGCCATTGATATTCAACAATGTGAACAACAGGAAAAATGAGTTAAAACATTCAGAGTCATTTACCATCCTTATCAACTTAAGAACAAAAGTTCAGAGAAGGTAAATGTTAAATCATTTTAAATGGACTAAATGAGCATTCAAGAGCAACACAAAGTTGTAATTTATAATTCCATCCTCTGTGAAAACATGGTGCGCTCAAAGATAGCATTTATCTATATCATGCGTTTTGCTCATACCTATTACTCTAATGGATTTTTTCTTTTCACTTTGAAACTTGTATTCATACCAAAAATAGCTGGGCTCCCAGCATAAGGGCAAATGTACTTCTAAAGCTATTTATTAATATTGAAATATTCTAAGAGAATAACCATAGATAAATCAAAGTCATTGACAAAATAGTCAAAGTTAATAAACAAGGAGCAGATGGACACATATGGCCTCTATCCGTGCAGTCAGTAAGATCTTTCCTAGAAGATGTGTTAGGAGGCATGTGTTAGGAAGGGATGTGTTAGGAGCTGAGGTTTATACTAGTAAATAAGGCTAAGCCCCTACTTTAGACTGTTTACCTGAATATGATAAATGCATAAGTTATATATGTATATATTTTGTGTATATATATAATTTCACAAATACACACACACACACACACACGTGAGCATACACACAGACATTAAGACATGAACTATCTTAAGCCAAACATCAGAAGCCATGCTAGAATGGACAAACCTAAACAGGGTGGTTTGTTACATTGTTTATTTGTGCCAATTTCCCCAGACTCACAGTAAAGCAAAGGAATTAGATGTGTATACATGAGAGGAGGCAAGCATATGGTATTTTGGGTGAGGCTTCAAAGAATTTCTGGGAAACTCATTCTTTAGGCTGATCCTAAGCTCTCCAACATTTTTGGTTCAAAATAATGTTATATAAAGTATATGGTTCAGTAAATCATTGATTTTCCCTTTGCTGGCCTTATTTAACAAACTAAGAAGCTAGCAGCCCTATGTGAGTTCCCAAATTATTTCGGAAACTGAACTTGTTCTTGATTTCTGGAAGTCTGAGGATTCTGTTAGAAAGGAGGATGGACCTGAATGGGCTGAGTTAGCAGGCACGCTGAATAGTGAAATAAAGCCAAAATCGTTAAACCTCAAATTAATGAGCATTAATATAGAAGGAGAATCAGGCCAACACAAGGCAGGTGCAAAATCCCTACATCAGCACTTTTAATTTGTAAGTTGATTTTCAAGACTGCTGGAGATCTGAATACCTGGGAATACAGGCCTGACACGAATGCAGAGAAAATACGACTTTGGAAATTCAGAACATTCTGGGCAGTTCTCCTTATCTGTCTTTTACTTGTATTTGAAATGAGGCCGAGGAAGAAAGAAGCTGTTGGATTTTTCTAAGGGGAATACGGAACAAGCCCATGTGTGTCCAGTTCTTTGTCGTTTCACAGTGAAGACCTTACACTCCGGTCTCTAAAGCATGCTGCCTGCTTTTGTCTGCGACCACATCCTAGTGGTGTCCACTCATTTCTATACACAGTCACCTCTCAGGATAAATAATTTACAGCGAGTGAGACAGGGGCATCCACTGCCAAGGCCTAGAGTCCTGTTTGAGAAGCAGCTGTCCCAGACAGGCTGTTTACACATCCCTAAAATTCAGGCATGCAAGTCCCAACCCCAGCGGGACAGTATGTGGGTGTATGGACAACGGAAAGTGATCAGGTTAACAGGGGTCAATAGGTGGAACCCCTGGGATAGCGCCATTGTAAAAAAGGAGAAGTGTGAGCATGCCCTATATACATTCGCAAGGCAAAGTTCATGTCCCCATGCAACCAAGACCCTATCTCCAACTCGCAGCTCCAGAAGCATGAGAAATAAAATGATAGTGGGTCATAGAAACCAGACAGGAGCCGAATGAAGCTCAAGAAGGAAGACTGAAGGGGGAACAAAATACCCACAGGAGGAGATACAGAGACAAAGTGTGGAGCAGAGACTGAAGGAAAGACCATTCAGAGACTGCCCCACCTGGAGATCCATCCCATATACAGTTACCAAACCCAGACACTATTATAGATGCCAACAAGCAAGCACTTGCTGACAGGAGCCTGATATAGCTGTCTCCTGAGAGGCTTTGCCAGAGCCTGGCAAATACAGAGGTGGGTGCTCGCAGCCAACCATTGGACTGAGCACAGGATCCCCATTAGAGGAGCTAGAGAAAAGACCCAAGGAGCTGAAGGGGTTTGCAGCCACATAGGAAGAACAACAATATGAACCATCCAGAACCCCCAGAGCTTCCAGGGACTAAACCACCAACCAAAGAGTACACATGGAGGGACCCATGGCTCCAGCCACATGGGTAGTAGAGGATGGCCTTGTCAGACATCAAAGAGAGGAGGGGCCCTTGGTCTTATGAAGGCTCCATGCCCTAGCGGAAGGGAATACCAGGACAGAGAAGTGGGAGTGGGTGGGTTAGTGAGCAGAGGGAGGGAGGAGGGGATAGGGGGTTTTCAGAGGGGAAACCAGGAAAGGGGATAACATTTGAAATGTAAATAAAGAAAATATCTAATAAAAAATAAAATAAACTTAAAAAAAGAAAAGAAACCAAACAGGAGACTGAATTTAATCCTGAGGTGAGGTGCTGCTTTAACAAATGCATATAGTGTGACCGAGGCTATGACTGGCTAACAGCAAAGGCTAGGTGAGCATGGAGGCGATTTCCCGAAACAGCTGGTCCTGCCAGAAGAACCACGGTGCGGTGATTCTGGCGAGGGTTAAGGACAAGATGGAAATAGAATTCCAAATAGAACTGTCTTATTAGAGAAGACAAGAATCATCACAAAGGAGTGTTGGTAGAAAAGAGTAGGAGGTGCCGATCTGCTGTGCTCTTAGAGGGAGCAGCGTGCTTCAGAGACAGGAACGTTCGTAACCTTGGTTGTGAAACAGCAAAGGGTTTTCTGTGAGAGGAAAGACATGTAAACATTAGGTATTTAGCTAAAGAGACTTCTCTAAGTATCGGGTCAAAAAAAAAAGCAGCTTGGTCTGTGTGTCCTATTTCTGTGTCCCATTATCCAGTTCTCCCGTTCTTGAAGAAGTGAGTTCAGTTTGGCTACACTACTAGCAGTATAGTCAAATGGCCCTTTACTGTACCAGTGTGGCTATGAGGCCAGCAGGAAGGCTGCCTGTCAGAACTGAAGGTGGCACAGACAGGAGAGGAGAGAAAGCTGCCGCTGATCGCCTGGGATTTTATAAAAAACAAAGCAGAGATTCCCTCCAGCAGTGGAAGCACCTGGTCCCCCCCCCAAAAAAAAATTCTAAGCAAACAGGCTTTTATTCAGTGGAAAGAAATCTGAAATATTAGTGAGGGCGAGTTGTAACTAAATATTGGAGAAAAGTAAATAAACCATCTAGTTTAGTTTAAAGATGGAAGATAAAGTGAAAAATAAAATCAAATTTTCCATGAGATAAGAAGCAGCTCCTAATAAACAAAATAATTAAAAGGAGGAAAATAATTAAAATAATTAAAAGAAGGAAAAAACAGCTCAGATTATGGGAGAAACTTCTAGAACTTTCCATTAAAGATAGAATATCTCTAAGTTGCCCCTATTCATATCAAAGACAAAACAAAAGTGGTCTCATTAAACCTGGCCTAATTATTTATAAAAGTATGCTGAGAGTAGTGACTGACCACACCTTTTATGGCTGCTCTGCTAGAACTGCTAATAATGAATCTAGGACTACGTGTTTAAAACTCTTAAAGTTGAGCTCATTTCCTATGTCATCTCTCTATCCATAGAGTTGAGTACATTTGTTTCTTTCTGAGACTTTTTGTCCAGCCAGGAACTGCTCTTTCCTTAGCTGTAAGGCTAGCAGCCCCATAAATCAGCCAACAGGCCCATTTGTGGAACAGTGCTTTGCAAACATTGCGTTAATAAGCCAATCTTAGTTTCTCTGCACCATCTGAAACTGATTCAATGCACCCCATCCTCAAAAGTGACAGGGCAGTCAGAGCTGTGGTAATATAAGCAATGTTTCAAGGAGAAAGTGCTTTAAAGAGAGGGGGGGTGAGGAGTAAGACAGGGAGGGACGTAAGGAGGGGGGAGAAAGAGAGAGAGAGAGAGAGAGAGAGAGAGAGAGAGAGAGAGAGAGAGAGAGAGAGGAGAGAGAGAGGAGAGAGAGAGGAGAGAGAGAGGAGAGAGAGAGAGAAAGAGGGGAGAGAGAGGAGAGAGAGAGGGGAGAGAGAGAGAGAGAGAGAGAGAGAGAGAGAGAGAGAGAGAGAGAGAGAGAGAGAGAATGGAACTATGTCTCTTTTACCCTGTGAATCCTCTCAAAGACAATTGAAGGCTCTCTGGAAGAGCCTTCCCAGGATTCTTACTCTGCAAACATTTCATTCTTCAGAGCAAAGAAAGAAATCGAAGACCTCAGAAAATGGAAAGATCTCCCATGCTCATAGATTGGCAGGATCAATATAGTACAAATGGCCATCTACAATACACAATCTAGCAATATACAAATTCAATGTAATCCCCATCAAAATCCCAACTCAATTCTTCATAAAATTAGAAAGCACCATTCGCAAATTCATCTGAAATAAGAAAAAACCCAGGGTAGTGAAAACTGTTCTCAACAATAAAAGAACTTCTGGGGGAATCAGTATCCCAGACGTCAAGCAGTACTATAGAGCAATAGTGTTAAAAACAGCATGGTATTGGTACAGTGACAGGCTGGTAGATTAATGGAATAGAATTGAAGACCCAGAAATGAACTCACACACCTATGGTCACTTGATCTTTGACAAAGGAGTTAAATCCATCCAGTGGAAAAAGATACCCTTTTCAACAAATTTCTTTATCCTTAATTGATTTAACAAAGAAGTTTCTTTCCAAAATGACAATAATAGCTACAATGCCTCTGACTATGTACCTGTTGACATATATCTTGTTCATATGTGCATATATGCTTATATCTGTTTATATACAAGAGAAGTGAAAATGACTGATAAAAATACAAGAGGGAAGAAATACTCCTTTACTAGCATATATGTATATATGTATATATACTAGCATGTATATATGTACATATACTAGCATTTATATGTATATGTACTAGCATGTATATACATCAAGCTATAAAGCAACTACCTAAAAACACCTTAAAGAAATATAACTTATATGTGAAGGAGAATAATAATATGGCATTATAAACATGTTCTATTGAAACAAAACAAGAAAAGTGACAAGACAAAAAATAGAAATGAAATTAAAACAAAACAAGGTATGGCTGAAAGAAGCAATGCAAAGCCCAGTATCATAATGTCAATCATCAATATCCCTGCTCATCAATGGATAGGTCAAGCAGGGAAAGGAGCCAGGAACTATAAAGTTGAGCCTCACACAACCAACCGATGTGACAAATGTCAATAGACGACTGCTCTAAATAGCCACAGTATAGCACACATTACTACCTCAAACAGGACATTCACAAAGAAAGGCCCCATGCTAAGCCATCAGGCAGACCTGAGCAAGTGCACAAGAACAGAAATGCAGATGCCTATCTGCACACCGCATGGAAATTAAGCTAGAAACCAGCAACAGAAAGATAAGTGAAAAAACCACCAAACCCACAGAGACTGAAACATGCATTTCTAAATACCACCTTAGAAAGTACATTTCTAAATATTTTTTAATATAGTGAAAATGAAAACCCAGTATAACAAAATGTATAGGTGAAATACTAAGAACATGCTGGAAAAATTGTCGTTGGAAATTAGAAAATGCAAAGTAAACACATAAAAAAGAAAAAAAAAGGAAAATTCAATGGAGCATCAATCAGTGAAATTAGAAACAAAAATAAACACAGGAAAACAATGAATCTAAATTAGCTTTATGGACCTTGAAAAGATAATAAAATTGATAAACCTCTAGGAAAGATAATCTAAAAGAAATAATAGAATACTAAGTACCATCATCAAAATTGGACATAGTCTCTACATATTGTGTATGATAAAAATGCACTGAACAACTCCATGTTCACAAATTCCATAACATAGTTGAAATTTACTAATTCCATAAAAGGTATAATTTGTCAAATGTGGCATAAAAAACAAAAAATATTAAATATGTAGCTATTAAAGAAATTGGGTTAATCTGTAGCCTTCTCAACTAGAAATTACCATGTAAAACCTATCAAATTCACTGGTAAAGTTAACCATATATTTGAGAAAGAAAACTATACAAATTCTTCAAAATCCACAATCTCCTTCAAAAGATAGAACCAAAGAATATGTTTCTTTTTTTGATATATTTTTATTTACATTTGAAATGATTTCCCCTTTTCTGGCTCCCCACTCCCTGAAAGTCCCACAAGCCCTCTTCACGCTCCCTATTCCCCCATCCACCCCTTCCCCCTTCCCTGTTCTGGTATTCCCCTATACTGCTGCACTGAGTGGGTCAACAGATACCAAAAACCTGGTAAAGATATTATAAAAGAAAACTATAGACCAATTCCTCTCATAAATACATATGCAAAGTCTCAACAATATGTTAGCACCGTGCACCAAACATGTATTAAAATAGTTAGGCACCATGACCAGATAGAATTTGTTTCAGACCCATAAAGATGGCTTAACACCAAACAAAAATACTCAATAAATTAAGATTAAAGAGAAACTCATAGCAGGATAAAAGTTATCTCCAAAAATTCTTTGGTTAGCATCATGCCAATGGAAGCTTAAGAAATGGAAAGGGGCTTTAAGATCAGAAATACAGGGGAAAAATATCAGTTCTCACATTACATTTTGAAATTTATTTATTTTGAGATTTTAATATATTATTTCCCTTCTCTCTTTCTTCCCTTAAGCCCTCCCATACACCCCTCCTTGCTTTCTTTCAAATTCATAGTCTCTTTTTCATTAATTGTTGTTATATACATATGCGTGTATACATACATTATTTCTTTTTTATTTTATATTCTATATTCTTTTTTATCTTTTTTTATTCTATATATTTTTTGTTTACATTTCAAATGATTTCCCCTTTTGTAGACCCCCACTCCCAGAAAGTTCCATAAGCCCCTTCCATCCCCCTGTTTTCCCACCCAACCCTTCCCACTTCCCTGTTCTGGTTTTGCCCTATACTGCTTCACTGAGGCTTTCCAGAACAAGGGGCCACTCCTCCGTTCTTGTTGTACCTCATTTGATGTGTAGATTATGTTTTTGGGATTCCAGTTTTCTAGGTTAATATCCACTTATTAGTGAGTGCATACCATGATTCATCTTTTGAGTCTGGGTTACCTCACTTAGTATGATGTTCTCCAGCTCCATCCATTTGCCTAAGAATTTCATGAATTCATTGTTTCTAATGGCTGAATAGTACTCCATTGTGTATATATACCACATTTTTTGCATCCACTCTTCTGTTGAGGGATACCTGTGTTCTTTCCAGCTTCTGGCAATTATAAATAGGGCTGCTATGAACATAGTGGAGCATGTATCCTTATTACATGCTGGGGAATCTTCTGGGTATATGCCCAGGAGTGGTATAGCAGGATCTTCTGGAAGTGAGGTGCCCAGTTTTCAGAGGAACCGCCAGACTGATTTCCAGAGTGGTTGTACCAATTTGCAACCCCACCAGCAATGGAGGAGTGTTCCTCTTTCTCCACATCCTCGCCAACATCTGCTGTCTCCTGAATTTTTAATCTTAGCCATTCTGACTGGTGTAAGGTGAAATCTCAGGGTTGTTTTGATTTGCATTTCCCTAATGACTAATGAAGTTGAGCAATTTTTTTTAAGATGCTTCTCCACCATCCTAAGTTCTTCAGGTGAAAATTCTTTGTTTAACTCTGTACTCCATTTTTTAATAGGGTTATTTGGTTTTCTGGAGTCTAACTTCTTGAGTTCTTTATATATATTGGATATTAGCCCTCTATCTGATGTAGGGTTGGTGAAGATCTTTTCCCAATTTTTTGATTGCCGATTTGCCCTTTTGATGGTGTCCTTTGCCTTACAGAAACTTTGTAATTTTATGAGGTCCCATTTGTCAATTCTTGATCTTAGAGCATAAGCTATTGGTGTTCTGTTCAGGAACTTTCCCCCTGTACCGATGTCCTCAAGGGTCTTCCCCAGTTTCTTTTCTATTAGCTTCAGAGTGTCTGGCTCTATGTGGAGGTCCTTGATCCATTTGGAGTTGAGCTTAGTACAAGGAGACAAGGATGGATCAATTCCCATTCTTCTGCATGCTGACCTCCAGTTGAACCAGCACCATTTGTTGAAAAGGCTATATTTTTTCCATTGGATGTTTTCAGCCCCTTTGTCCAGGATCACGTGGCCATAGGTGTGTGGGATCATTTCTGGATCTTCAATCCTGTTCCATTGATCCTCCTGCCTGTCACTGTACCAATACCATGCAGTTTTTAACACTATTGCTCTGTAATACTGCTTGAAGTCAGGGATACTGATACCCACAGAATTTCATGCTTAAATTGTGGGAAAGAACAGGAATTCAAGGCCCATGCCTAAACATAGTAAAAGCAATATACAGCAAACCGGCGGTAGCCACCATCAAACTAAGTGGAGAGAAACTTGAAGCACTCACACTAAAATCAGGGACTAGACAGGGCTGCCCCCTTTCTCCTTATCTTTTCAATATTGTACTTGAGGTACTAGCTCGGGCAATTAGAAAACATAAGGAGGTCAAAGGGATACAAATTGGAAAGGAAGAAGTCAAACTATCATTATTTGCAGATGATATGATAGTCTACCTAAGTGACCCAAAAAACTCCACTAGAGAACTCCTACAGCTGATAAACAACTTCAGCAAAGTGGCAGGTTATAAAATCAACTCAAGCAAATCAGTAGCCTTCCCATACTCAAAGGATAAGCAGGCTGAGAAAGAAATTAGGGAAATAACCCCCTTCACAATAGCCACAAATAGTATAAAGTACCTTGGGGTGACTCTTACCAAACATGTGAAAGATCTGTATGACAAGAACTTCAAGACTATGAAGAAGGAAATGGAAGAAGACCTCAAAAAATGGAAAAACCTCCCATGCTCATGGATCGGCAGGATTAGTATAGTTAAAATGGCCATTTTGCCAAAAGCAATATACAGATTCAATGCAATACCCATCAAAATCCCAACTCAATTCTTCACAGAGTTAGAAAGAACAAATCCTCAAATTCATCTGGAATAACAAAAAACCCAGGATAGCTAAAACTATTCTCAACAATATTTTCTATATTCTATGTTTACATTCCAAATGATTTTCCCTTTCCCGGTTCCCCCCTCTCCATAAGTTCCCTAAGCCCTCTTCCCTCTGCCCATTCTCCTATTAACCCCCTCTTACTTCTCTGTCTTGGTATTCCCCTAAAATGCTGGAACAAGCCTTTTCAGGACCAGGGACCTCTCCTTCTTTCTTCTTGGGAGTCATTTGATATGTGAATTGTGTCTTGGGTATTCAGAGTTTCTGAGTTAATATCTACTTATCAGTGACTGAATTCCATGAGTGTTCTTTTGTGACTGGGTTGCTTCACTTAGGATGATATTTTCCAGATCCAACCATTTGCCTAAGAATTTCATGAATTCATTGTTTTTAATTGCTGAGTAGTATTCCATTGTGTATATATACCACATTTTCTGTATCCATTCCTCCATTGAGGGATATCTGGGTTCTTTCCAGCTTCTGGCTATTATAAATAGGCCTGCTATGAACATAGTGGAGCATGTGTCTTTATTGCATGCTGGGGGAATCCTCTGGGTATATGCCCAGGAGTGATATGGCAGGGTCCTCAGGAAGTGTTATGCCCAGTTTTCTGAGGAACAGCCAGACTGACTTCCAGAGTAGTTGTACCAACTTGCATTCCCACCAGCAGTGGAGGAGTGTTCCTCTTTCTCCACATCCTCACCAACACCTACAGTCTCCTGAGTTTTTAATCTTAGCCATTCTAACTGGTTTAAGGTGAAATCTCAGGGTTGTTTTGATTTGCATTTCCCTAATGATTAGTGATGAACATTTCTTAAGGTGCTTCTCAGCCATTCGGAAGTTTTTCATGTGAAAATTCTTTGTTTAGCTCTGTACCCCATTTTTAATAGGGTTATTTGGCTCTCTGGTGTCTAGCTTCTTGAGTTCTTTGTATAGAGTGGATATTAGCCCTCTGTCGAATATAGGCTGGTGAAGATCCTTTCTCAATTTGTTGGTTGCCATTTTGTCTGCTTGATAGTGTCCTTTGCCTTACAGAAACTTTGTAATTTTATGAGGTCCCATTTGTCAATTCTTGATCTTAGAACATAAGCTATTGGTGTTCTATTCAGGCACTTTTCCCCTGTGCTCATGCCTCCTATCTGATCACTATGGAATAAGAGTGGTCTTCAATAGCAACAAAAACATCAGAGGCTGAACAACACTCTACTCAATGATACCTTGGCCAAAGAAGAAATAAAGAAAGAAATCAAAGACTTTTTAGAATTTAACGAAAATGAAGACACAACATACACAAATCTATGGGTAACAATGAAAACAGTGCTAAGAGGAAAACTCATAGCCCTGAGTGCCTCCAAAAAGAAAATGGAGAAAGCATACACTAGAAGCTTAACGGCACAACTGAAAGCCCTGGAACTTCCGGAGGACCCTGCTATACCACTCTTGGGCATATACCCAGAGGATTCCCCAGCATGTAATAAGGATACATGCTCCACTATGTTCATAGAAGCCCTATTTATAATAGCCAGAAGCTGGAAAAAACCCAGGTGTCCCTCAACGGAGGAATGGATACCAAAAAAAAATGTGGTATATATACACAATGGAGTACTTACTATTCAGCCATTAGAAACAATGAATTCATGAAATTCTTAGACAAATGGATGGAGCTGGAGAACATCATACTAAGTGAGGTAACCCAATCTCAAAAGATCAAACATGGTATGCACTCACTGATAAGTGGATATTAGCCTAGAAACTCTGAATACCCAAGAAATAATCCACATATCAAGTGATGTCCAAGAAGAACGGAGGAGTAGCCCCTGGTTCTAGAAAGGCTCAGTGTAGCAGTGTAGGGCAATACCAGAACAGGGAAGGGGGAAAGGGGTGGATGGGGGAAAAGGGGGAGGGAAGAGGGTTTATGGGACTTTCAGGGAGTGGGGAGCCAGAAAAGGAGAAATCATTTCAAATGTAAATAAAAAAATATATCGAATAAAAAAAGAAAACGAAGAATTCGGTGCTCACATGATGGCTAGGAGGTACCGGTTTCCTATCATAGTTTTTATTACTACATCACTTCTCAGCTTTATGGGTATGTGCTGTTTCATAATACAATTCTCAGTTTGGCAAAAAATGTTTAACATACTCCAGTATGTATAACCTCCCTATACCAGCATATAAATAAGCCAAATAAAACAGCAATATATATTTTAGTAATCATACTTAAAAATTGTCTACATATTTTATGAGTATTGATTACTTGACTTAGAATAACCCTAAAGTTAAAAGTTACCAAAAACATTTTGGAAACTTACTTATAAGCTAGATACATTGTAACATTTTATAATAGCCAGAAGCTGGAAAGAACCCAGATGTCCCTCAATGGAGGAACAGAAAATGTGGTATATTTACACAATGGAATACTACTCAGCAATTAAAAACAATGAATTCACGAAATTTTTAGGCAAATGGTTGGAACTGGAAAATATCATCCTAAGTGAGGTAACCCAATCACAAAAGAATACACATGGAATGCAATTTCTGATACGTGGATATTAATTAGGCCAGAAGCTCTGAATACCCAAGGCACAATTAGCATAACAAATGACTCCCATGAAGAAGTAAGGAGAGGGTCCTGATCCTGGAAAGGCTTGATCTAGCATTGGAGGGGAGTACCAGGACAGAGAAAAAGGAGAGAGGTGATTGGAGAATGGGTGGAGAGAAGAAGGTTTATGGACATATGGGGAGGGGGTAACTGGGAAAGAGGAAATCATTTGGAATGTAAATCATTGGAATGTAAACAAAGAATATAGAAAATAAAAATATATAATAAAAAAAGAATTAGATATCATCTCAAGGTTTTTCTCTGTTAACTACCTTCTTTGAAAATAAATCTTCAAAGATGTACATGAGTATTTCACTGCATTTTTGAAAGTACACTGCATGTGTTTCTGCTATCCAATAAGGTTATAAAAGCATGCTGGATCCCTGAAACTGAGTTACCATTATGAGCCACCAAGTGGATTCTGGGAACTGAACTACAGTCCTCTAAGAACAATAAATATGGTCTGTGAGTTGTACCTTGGGTATTTGGAGCATCTGGGCTAATTTCCACTTATCAGTGAATACATACTATATGTGTTCTTTTGAGACAGGGTTGCCTCACTCAGGATAATATTTTCTAGTTCCATCCATTTGCCTAAGAATTTCATGAATTCATTATTTTTAATAGCTAAGTAGTACTCCATTGTGTAAATGTACCACATTTTCTGTATCCATTCCTCTGTTGAAGGACATCTGGGTTCTTTCCAGCTTCTTGTTATTATAAATAAGGTTGCTATAAACATAGTGGAGCATGTTTCCTTATTACGTTTGAAATTAAAATAAAGAAAATATCTAATAAAAAAGAAGCAGACTGCTGTGGCACTGAATTCTACTAGATAAATATTATCTTAATTTCTGGAACAATAACAATTTATAACTGAAAATTATGCAGAGAAAAACTTAATCATACCATAAATTTGTAATTTATGATTTTGTAATTTTGCAAATAAATTATTTCATTTATTTTTTTTAAAAAAAAAAGAACAATAAATGCTCTTACTGGGTGAGCCATCTCTTCAGCAACATTTCCCCTGCCCTGTGAACTACTTTCAATCTCCTTTATCTGATAACTCAGGTAGATCAAAAGTGTATGTTTATATATGCTTATGCTGATAATTCAGGATATATGACTGATTTTATTAAGCCAATAATACTAAACTAGTCATATTGAACAAGATTCACCCAGCTTATGTGGATATGAAAAAACATTCCAGTTAGTTTCTGTACTTCCAATGTATTTTATATGAGAACTTACTCAGATATCTATAGGATATTACCAATAAATTTGCTAATAGCATCTGAAAATAGGGAAAAAGCATATATATATAAAACATACATATACCCTAATACACAAGAAGATGCAGATAGGCCTATAGTCTAATTTTCTAAGCTTTGGCTATTGATAAAGCATTATAATTATAGCATGAAGCTCACTAAGAGAGCTCAGATACGTGAATTGGCTCTCAGTTTTGTTTACTTCTCCCTTTTGTCAATATTGTGTTTTACCGACATTGGTGTAGGAGACTTGAGATTTTCATTTAGCCTGACATCCAATCTTACAAAGGCTATGGATTACGTTTTAGCAAGAGACCAAGAGGTTATTAAGCATCTATGGGTGTACTCAATCCTTGTCTGAGTAGACACAATGCTCTGCCTACTTCCAATCAGTTTCAAGATGGTTTCTCTTGGGATCCGTGAGCTCTTTTGAGCCCTGATGGGGCAGAGACTCTTGAGGGCTGGGGAGTAGGAAGGGAGTGGTCTTGCATGAGGAAACAGAAGGATGAAGGAGGTGGAGGGCCTTGTCTACTGTGGAAATAATTAGGATCAGGAGCAGAGAAGACCAAAAAAAAAAAAAAAGTTAAGAGGGAGCAAATTTAATGTCTAAAAATGTATTAAACAGACATAGTCATAATGCACTCCAAAAGTGGAGAAGTGGGCTGAACGTCAGAGTGGGCTGACCTGTGGAGTGGGCTGACCTGTGGAGTGGGCTGACCTGTGGAGTGGGCTGACCTGTGGAGTGGGCTGACCTGTGGAGTGGGCTGACCTGTGGAGTGGGCAATAGCAAGAGACTTTTGTAAGAGGTTTTTATGAATATCTATGGAATGGGTAGTATATTCATGGATGTAAGGTGACCACCAAAACCACAGAATTAATTATAAGGACAATCTAAGCTCTTTGGGAGATACAAACCTTTCCCAGTAGTTAGCATTATGGTCAGTAACACTAGCGTGTCGCCTAAGCTCCCAATACAGTAGAAAGAACCTCACCACAGTTTCAAGGATGTTTCACTGCAAAGGACATTTTAAGCATTATGAGATAACAGCTTCTGTTTCCTTGGTTACCCAGCATCTACCTCCTCTCCCAACTACTCTTACTAAAACCTCAAGGAATTTGTCATGTTTAGGACAGGCTTGGGACCCATAGCCTCATTTTCCCTCTCTCTTCATTTCAGAAAGAATGTGTTTGATCCATCAGTGTATTTGAGAAGTTCATACCGGGTCTGGCTTCACAGTTGAAGAATTGTGTGAAGGAGTCGCACAGAGCATCTCACTTATACCTGAGTTTAATGATGTTTAAATGAAACTTCGAGTTTGGATTTAGAGTTTATTTGGAATGAGTTAATACCATGGCAGCTTTTCAGACAAAATAAATGTATTTCACAATTCTGAGAGTCGTTGTCTGAGACGGATAGAGTGGGTTGTGAGTGCTGTGTCCCTCTCTAATTCATTATCTGAAGGCCTAATCTCAGACGTGGACTTTTAGAAAGTATCTAGGATTAGAACAAGTCAAAGGAATCATTCCCCCATTATAGAATTATCTCCATAATTTCAAGTGATGGGATGGCAACAGCATGTGAACACAACAGCAAGAAAGGGTCCATCACCAAACCAACAGAGACAACTCAGCAATAACCAAATCAGGAAGCGCCTTGATGGTGGAAACCTCAGCTCCAAAAAGTGTGGAGTATGAAGTCCTCTTGTTTAAATCACCCAGGCTGTGGATTGCTATTTATTATTGCAGGATAAAGACACTGAAACAGGAGCCACAAGTTTCCTGTGATGTGGGTAGGGGGATTACACAACGTACAATGATAAGGTACGTGCTTTGTAGACTGCATACCCTGCCGTGTTCTCTGCAGAAGCTGAGAGGTGAGAGCAGTGCAGAAAGAAGCCAGCAGTGAGCCTGGGAGAGCAACAGTGGCAGGTTGGCCACGAAGGCCCTAAACGCAGACTTTATGTCCTCTACCCCTCTCCCCTCTCTTCATGACCCCATGTTCCAGTTTACTGTTAATTCCTGCTTCAAGCTGTAGCACCATCGTTTTTCATTTGGTCCCTTTCCTTTAGTTCTCTCTTGCAGGTGCATCGGTTGCTATGGGAACCATGATGCTGGTTCTAAGGGTGGAGTTCAGAGAGGCCCACAAGCACAGAGGAAAAGAAATTTAATCACCAGGTTTGAAATATAAACCCCAAGTTGGAAAATCACGGAAGAAACATGGGCCTTCAACCTCACAAAAACATCCTGTGTTGGACCAGCTCACCCCCTCAGGCCGTAAGTAATAAAATTCTAAGAGTAAAATCACCCTACAAAGGCAGAAGTTTCTATGCTACCCTTCACTGGAGCTTTTTACATAAACAATCCATCAAGGAAAGTGCTTCTCATAAAAACTTCCGACTGAAGGATTTATGTCTTCTCTTCTTTTGGATGAGAAATACAGTTAAGCTCTTACAAACTATTGACTTGTTATAGGTACATTGCCTTCTGCTAAGTTAGAGCTCTCAAATCTTTCAAACATATTCAGTCACCAAAGAGGTTTCTCCAAAGAACTGTCAAAAGGCAAGATCTAGATTCCTTGAGTAAATGTCTCTCTCCAATATGGTATCAGTCATTTCTCTCTGTCTCTGTTGTTCTGTCTCTCCATTCTGTCTCTGTCTCTCATACACACACATGTACAAATACACACATAAGCACATGCATGCATGCATGCACTCATACACATACATTCACACACATGCATACACACGCACACATGCATGAGCATACACACATATACACACATATGTAATTATATAAATAAAATTTATATACGTGTGTGCTGTTGTCGTTTTTATAACCCAGAATGTTCTAAGAATCACAATAAAACTTATACAAGCTCCAACTTATTTAACTCCTTTTCCCTTGTGAGTGTTCATACTGATGAGAACCATATTCCATGATCTAATGAACTCATGCCCACTCCCAAGCAATATTCCACATATTCTGTGGAACTGAATCTTGAAACTGTACAGTCAGGTTAAGACATTCCAGGTCCCTCCCTCTAATATGTGAGTAGGGCAGCACCAGCCTTCCTAGTCTGTCCCAGGTTACAAACAAGGTACGTGAGCAGCTTTTGATTCTAAGATGTAGCTGGACATATGGGAGCGACCAAGGAATCTTGCATACAACTAGAAACACTAAGGAGTCGTTTTTATCTGTTGACATGTGTGTGTGTGTGTATAATGAATTTTAATCATTTTCACCCAGATATCCTCTTCTTTCCTGTTGAAATTCTTATTATTTCAAGCC
Source organism: Apodemus sylvaticus (assembly GCF_947179515.1). Lineage (NCBI taxonomy): Eukaryota > Metazoa > Chordata > Mammalia > Rodentia > Muridae > Apodemus > Apodemus sylvaticus. The sequence continues at coordinate 48,139,527 of NC_067477.1, forward strand.
CTCTTCCTATGTGTATACTCATGTGTTTGCATGTTTTTGTATATGTGCCCCACTGGGTTTAATCACGGCTGCTTGCATGAACACTGGTCTGAAGAGGCATAGGAAAAAGAAGACAATGAAGCCAGTGAGAAGCTGTAGGAGAGAACTAAGCTGGGAGGGGCACTGGGGCCATTAGTGGAAGGTGACGAGAGCCACAGGATTGAAGGGAAGAGGTAAACAGATACACGCATTAACCTATGCCCCCTTCTGCTCTCTGCCTCCCCACACATCCTCTGTTTGGATGCACCAATCCATACCATAGAAAACATGAGATCTGCAGTATCCTTAGAGGTCAGAAAAACTCAGGGTGTTTGGATAGAGATCTGAAGATGTAGAGAATATCTTTTGTGTGTACACTTAAAAAGAAGCCATTGCCCAGTAGGGAGTCCCAAAGCTTCACACAACTATTAGAAAACTAAAGCCTGTCCTTGATGTTGAAAGAGACATACACAAACAACCAAAACAAAAGGAAAAACAAACAAACAAACAAATGACCGTGTCACAGAGTGACCACCAAGTCCAATGACTCACAGGTGTTTCTGGAAAACTGTTTTCTGCAAGAGAAGCATCTAGACCTTTAGTTTTTACGTAGACTAAGATACCAAGCTTCTGGAGAGGTCAGCTATAATCACAACTATAATAGCTAATATTTAATACATATACTATATGCTGCAACATTGAAAACACTGTACCTTAAGTAATTCAAGCGCCACAACTATATGAATCTTGTCTCCAAGATAACAGAAGGTGAATGACAAAGAATGGAGATATTACATACATGGCAAAGAAATATCTGGTTCTGAGCAAAGACACGCTGACTCTAGAATCTGTACCTAAGTATTCTCCATCCCTGTGTTTGTTGTCATTTTAGCTACTGTGCTTCTCCACATTGTTCATGAACTGTGTCTGAACAGAAGCAAATGTAGCTACCCAGAGTTACAGAATTTCACAGCTGAAGGTAACAGCAGCAGCTCTTGTTTTATCAGTGAGGAGCTATGCACAGCAGAAATTGCACAGGGATGTAAGATATATTTGACCTGCAATGAGCATGCCTCACAGAAAATCAGCAACTCCTCTCCTGACTACCTGCCACCGTGCCTTCCAACTTCACTACCGCTTCCTCTAAGTGCAAAATAACCGACCCAAGGCATTGTAAGAGATCAAGAAAGAAATTACCCCAGTACTTGCCTTCTAGGTATGGCCAGAGCACATGGAGTGACGATAGATGTCATCTCTGAAGTGTATAAGACCTTGCTCACTTCCTGTGACTCTCCAGGAAGTGCTATGGAGTCCAGGAAACCTGTTTACTTTCAGAACAGCATCTGGTAGGGTTGGGTCCCACAGACAATGTCTAGTTTAGAATGTTTAGACTATGTGTACTAACAGAAATCATTTCTAGCCCAGAGAGTTTGTCTAGAGCTAATAATAACCTATCACATTAGAGGCAATATCACTGCTGTATACAAATCCACATGGTTTGAATCTTCTGAGTTTGTAGGCTAGATGCTTTACAGATTATTAAACACCAAGAATGCTTAGCCCTTTGTCCCGCCATTTAAGAGAGTCTGCACACCAACTCACATGGATGCAGTCACCCAGGAGCTCTTACCCTTAGAATTGAGCTATAAATATAACTATGGGCTTGAAGAGAGGGAGTGGGGCTTTCAACAGCAGGAAGAACTACAGAATGTTGCCGAGTTGCATTTGATTTTGCTGGCCTTGAGTGCAGTAGTTTTTGTGCAGCTGCAGTTTTGGTACCTCAATGGTATGAGGGCACTTTACCAAGAAGAATGCACTCCGGCCTTTATGATTCACACTAAAAGGCCCCAGCAGGATGCATGGTCCTCTTTCTCTCATTCTATGAGGCGAGCTAACTACGGAAAGGTTGTCTATGTTACAGGTATTTGTGCTTTGCATTGCCTCCAGACAGAACAAACGTATTTTGCTTCCCTTCATCAAGGTGTTCGTTCCCTTGAAACTCAACTACATCAACTGCAAAACCCTCTTTTTGTGATTCACCGTCCATAGCTATTGAAGGCCTGACAACATGGTCTGAATCCTTCCCAACGTTTACTTCTCTCCTCTGAATATCCCATCCAGCTATACCAAAATTCTGTCACCTCCCAATTTTACATGAATTTCTTGATGCAGATATGTGAAATTCCTTTTTGATATATCCAGCAATGCCTCTCACCAACAATGCAGAGTTATTTAAATTTAATACAATTAAATGGCATGGAGGTGGCACAACTACAAAGCTAATACAAAGGACTCCCCAGGGTTTGTGCTTCCTTCTCCCTTTGACACTACAGTTTTAGCGATTTCCACTTCTCTTAGAAGAAAACACTCTTGAGCATTTCCCAGGGCACTATGTTTTGAGTTGTCTCCGCACAAATACTTAAACATCTGCCTGTAACTAACCTCACTGCCTCCTCAATGAGGTTTCCCTGAAAAGTCAGGTCAAGGCCTGTTCCTGACAGCTGTCCTGTTGGTTCTCTCAGATGCAGAGTGCTAGGCCTGAACCTCTTATTGATCTCATCAATCGGGTTACCTTACCTTACCTGTGACAATCACCCAACCTTGAGGATCACATTTCCAATGAAGCACAGTACACAGTATATGTGGCTATCCATCACTAAAAATAGCATCAGATTCCAGCTTCCCTGCATGGCTTTAACACTTGCAAATTGTCTAAGTTAGGGTTTCTATTGCTGTGCTGAAACACCATGACCAAAGAAACTTGGGGAGCAAAGGGTTTGTTTATTTGGCTTACACTTCCACATCATTGTTCCATGTCAAAATCAGTCAGAACTCTGGAGGCAGGAGCTGATGCGGAGGCCATGGAGGGGTGCCGCTTATTGGCTTGCTCCACATGACTTGCTCAACCTGCTTTTTTATAAACCCCAAGCCCACCAGGCACCACTCACAGTGGGGTACCTGGCCCCCATATCAATCACTATAAGAAAATGTCCTATAAGCTTTCTTACAGAGTGATCTTACAAAGTCATTTCCTTAAGTGAGGTTCCCTCCTCTCAGATGACTTTAACTTGTGTCAAGTTGACATAAAATGATCTGGTACACAACTCCTTATGGTTTATGGAAACAAACCAGTTCCCATCCACAGGCCAGTGATTCAGGGGTTCAGACATAGTTTGGAGTAGAAGGTACATTTTGTCACACATAACATGTTGTGTATTATATCTTCTGTCAAGCTACATCAAAGATGTCAACTTCCACATTGATTTGAAAAGGATTCTTATCAGTAATACTAGAATAACTATATATTCTACCATTAAATAAATCCAAAAGCAGATAGTATGTAACCAGTGACTTAGAAGAGCCCTCCTCCCTGATTTCCTGTAGACAGATATGGCTCGGAGATAGTCCTGGAGGAGGAGAATTCTGAACCAAATAACCAAGGAAAATAACCAATAAGCTAGATAAAGCATGTGGAATAGCCAGGGATGGTAAGCTATGGACCAGAGTCAACAGAATGCCCTATGGTTGAAGAAAGTGAGGCACTGCTGAAAACACAGCTTTGTGCCCAGCTGTGGAGAACATCTGCTGTAATACTTAACTCTGAGTGCCACAGGATTCATTGTCAGCTATCAACAGCAATGCACTTACTCTCAATGCAGTGACCTTCTACTGTTAGAAGTGTGTCTGTCAGCACTAGCTATGCTGGCATGCGAAATTAGAGGCTTCTTCTTCTCTGCAGGCAGTGACTGCTAAGGCCTACACGAAGCAAGACACGCCTTCAAAGATCAAATGTGAAAAAAGAATGTAAAGTATTGTAAGAATTTTTTATTGGTTGCATGGTAAAGTATTAATTGGAGAATATTGAGTTAAATAACAACTGTTTTGGTGATTTAATCTACTTTTTTAAATATGGTTAGTGGGAAAGTTTTAATGTAAGTGTGGTTGAAATTTTATTTCTGTGGAATTTTGTTGGTCTAATACACAGTTCTAAATAGAATCACAAAGGCCCTCTGTCCCATCTAGACACCTGAGGGTCTTTCCAGAAACTATGAGGGACTGTGAAAGATTTTAAAAGATCTCCAATCATTGCTAGGGGCATAGAATTTCTGCAGTTGTACATTGTTAGTGTACTCCTTCAGTTTTATTTCAGTTTATACAACACTGTTTGGGGAAAGCTCATTATATATCAAATTCCAGCCCCAGAGAATCCAACATGTCGTGCCAGAGAAGGACTGGAGACTGCCTGGGAAATCCACTTATCATGTTCTCCACAGGCTCTGAGGCAGGTGACTGAAGACTACACTTGGACAAACACTGATGTGAGAATGAGAACTGTGTAGACAGATGGAGAGCCTGCCCAGCACGGACGAGTCAAGACAGAGCCAGAGCGTAGGAAGGGAAGGTGAGGAACACCATTGGCATTAGAGCCAGCAGTGGTGGCACACAGGCCTTTAATCCCAGCTCTTGGGAGGCAGAAGCAAGTGGATATCTGTGAGTTCAAGGCCAGCCTGATCTACAGAGCAAGTTTCAGGACAAGTGGGACTGTTACACAGAAAAACCCTGCCTTGAAAAACAACAACAAAACAGACAAACAAATAATTTGCATCACATCACCATGCATCATAGGCTTTGATTGGTCATTTCCATTCCAACAACATCACCATCATCTTCTAAGGAGTCACAATGGTAGGGTTTCCTTTTTGTTTTTGTTTTTGCTTTTGCTTTTGCTTTTTGTTTGTTTGTTTTGTTTTTTAACTTTCTAAAAAAAATTCTAATTGTCTTTAATTTTATGACAAAAGTAAGTTCAACATACTTTTCAAAGCCTGGAGCCTCTAAATAAAGGCCTCATGCTAGCATGTGTGAGTATAAAAATATCACCCAAATGTAAAGGCTTGCTCTTTCCCTACAGTGCATGTTGGTCTGAAGGACCTGCACACGTACCCCCAAGATCAGGGTTCATCAATTGTGAAGGACGAAACCCTCACCATCTGTATTTGTAGATTTTTTTTTTTTTTTTTTTGCTACTTGACAAATTAGATTTTTTTTTCTTTTATCATTAACAAGGAAAACTACATTCCAAGGAAGACAGAAGCAGGCAACACCCTCCCCTAGACCTTACTCCCACATTTATGCCCCTCCTGTATAACTTGATGGGACGGTGGCCAGCACCATGACACCACCTCTAACGCCTTGGAAAAATGGCTTTCTAGCTACAGAGAACACGTGCTCAGTGAGGAAGGAAGTCCAGCACTGGTTAAAAGCTTGCCTGCCTTAAACTGACAGATCCCAAACCCAGGGCCAGACCAGCCATCTCCATAGCACAGCAAAAGCCCTTTTATCCCTCCATTTTAAAGTCAGTTTCCCAAATGGTCATAAATCTTCTTTCTGGCAAGTTTCCCTTATTTTAATAAAGAAGCACATCACAATGGAGTACTATTCAGCCATTAGAAACAATGAATTCATGAAATTCTTAGGCAAATGGATAGAGCTAGAGAACATCATACTAAGTGAGGTAACCCAGACTCAAAAGGTGAATCATGGTATGCACTCACTAATAAGTGGATATTAACCTAGAAAACTGGAATACCCAAAACATAATCCACACATCAAATGAGGTACAAGAAGAAAGGAGGAGTGGTCCCTGGTTCTGGAAAGACTCAGTGAAACAGTATTTGGCAAAACCAGAACGGGGAACTGGGAAGGGGTGGGAGGGAGGACAGGGGAAGAGAAGGGGGCTTACGGGACTTTCGGGGAGTGGGGGGCTAGAAAAGGGGAAATCATTTGAAATGTAAATAAATTATATCGAATAAAAAAAATAAAAAAATAAAAAAGAAGCACATCACTGTTAGTGAAAAAGGATCTCATCCAACTCAGAGTCCTTAGGATTGTTTACTTGGGTGAATAACTGTGAGGCAAAAACTAACAGAGGAAGGTGCTAAGAACTCCCGGAGGACAGCACGTCTTTACAGGCCTGGGAAACTTGATTGTCCAGCCTCCAGGTGACCGCTGTTGTTTCTTAAATCATTTCACCCCTCTCTAACAGTTCCTATGGCATAGCTGGTTACCTCCTTGTCTTCATGGGACCCTAAGCAGCTGATTGCCTCCTGATTGTGGAAGTCCTTGCTTGTCTTCACGGAACACAGAGCAGATAGGGGTGGGAGAGAAGATCTTGGGACACGAGAACACTAACAGAAGAATCAAGCCACTGAGCGGAGCCTCTCAGCAGCCCCAGGCTCCCTGACTACACACTGCCCTTTGTAAAGGCTGCTCCTGGGAAACCTGGGCTGGTTACTATCAAAAGGTATTGAGGCCCCATAATCAATGCTGGGCCCAGGCTGTGAGGCCCACTCTGTCCTGCAAGTCAGGACGAAAGCCTGGAGACTCCAAACTTGTCCCAGCACACACCCCGGCTTAGTAGCAGAGTCAAGGTGGGGCCCAAGATCTGATTCCTATTCAGCTCTCTGCTTCTCTTTAGCATTCATTATGAAAGCAATTGAGAACTACGGCAAACCTTCTTCAAAATTTTAAAATGCTTGAGCTGGGGAGATGATCCAGTGTGGAAAATGCTTGCAGGGAATGCATGCAGACTTGAGTTTGGATGTCTAGACCCTTACTAAAACATCTACACATGTCTGTAGTCTGACACTAGGGAGTAGGCAGGAGATCCTGGGGCCAGCCAGTTCATCCAACATGATGAGCTCCAGGTTTAGTGAGAAGCACTATTTCAAAAACATAACGTAGAAGGAGACTGAAAAGAGGCCCGACGTTGATCTCTAGTTTCTATAAGCACATATCTTATGAAAGTCCTCTATGCACACACAAGCACCACACACACACACAATTAAACATTATTAATGTGTATAAAAGTTTTACTCCATATATAGAAAAATAACCTCCATTGGATTTTGTTTCCTTATGGAATCTGCTTTAACAAGTACATTTTATTCATATTCGCCACGTGTGAAGCACTGTGCTAAGAATGTGGCTTTGCCCGTTTTAGAAATGAGGACACCAAGAAGTTATGCATCCATATTGATGCAGCGAATGAGTGGCCAGCCATATGCATCTAGCTGATCCCCTTTCATATTCAGAGTAGACCCTCCTAAGGACAACGTGACAGACGCACCTCTTAGAACTTCTGCCATGTGTTACATAACAGGTTCTTTCCTGGGCTGCGGCTAGGTGGTGAAGCCCCCGCCAAGGGCAGATTCGATTCCTGTGCCTGTCACGCTCTCTTGGTCGAGCCATATCCTTATGTGGTTATGCGCGCACCTCTGCACGGCCTTCAGCCATTCACAGTGGAATATTAATCTAATCCTCCTCCCACCATCAGCACCACTGAAGAAAATGGTCTATCAGACCTGAAGTAAATATGTACCAAAGTATCTTTAGCAGAAGGAAAGAGGCTTGGTAGAGCACACTGAAGGACTGAGCAGAACTGCTACTTCCTCCATTGTCTTACTGTGGAAGCATCCAACTTTGGGAGGTAAAGAAAAGAAAAGCCAGGGACAAGGGGTTTTTCACCTCATGAAGGGATTGCGCTCAACCTTGATGAGAAAAGATACCATTGTGTATCTTTTTCCCTTAGGAATTGCAAGGGGCGTGGTATGGAGGTGGGGTGGGCTGGAGGGGAGCTTCCCTAGGCCACTTCCGTGTTCCACGTATTCTACCTTAAGTCTCTCTGTGGTCCAGTTTTCACATGGAGGCAGGGAGTCCATCTGAAAGCAACACTCTCCCTGTGGGTTTCCAACCACGTTCACCCAACAACTTCCGAACACCACAGCCTCTTGCCAGTGTCGCTCCTATCACTGGAACAGGGGCCTTCAAACAACTGGTAACAAAACTAATTCATTTAAACTCAGTTCTTTCTCCTGAAATCAAGTATCTTCTGTTCCTCCTAGTTGGGAATGGTGTCCATGGAGGTGTCTGTCTTCAAAAGCTCCATCTAGGGGCCTTGAATGGGAACCGCACCACCCACCCCCCACTCCTCACTTGCCGGGGAGGAGCAAATACGAAGGTTTACTGCCCCCTGCTGGCAGGTGTCCTCAGTAACAGGAGAACAGCAGCTGAGCTCAAAGGCGCTTCGGGTCAGAGATAACCACAAAAGCATCGCTTCAAGCACGGATTTAAGGAGCTTTTTCTGGGAAGTCTTCTGTGCCCTAATCTACAGGAGAGATAGACGGTTAGAACGAAATGCCCCCGCGTCATGAATCTGAATCTGTTTCACTAGAGGCCATCATGCTGCGAAGCGAGGGAGACAGAAGACTGGGGCTAAGATTTCACCTGATTGACTTTCATAGCTTCCAGAAAAACGAGCTTAGCCCCTTGGTACCCTGGACTGATGAGGAACCTCCCAAGGAAGACGTGCATGCTCTGGAATCTTCTCCATTTGATTGGGGGGGGGAGGAAACATAAAAATGTCACAGAGGAGATGACCCTGAGAAATATCCGTTCCTCCACCTTTTCTTTTCCTTATGACCTCTAACCTTCTGACTCTCTTTCTACCCATTGTGATTACAGTAGGAACAGCAAAAGTTTGAGGAATTAACCACGTAAAACATAGCAGTGTGTGGTGCACAGTGGGTGTTCACTGGGGAGTGTGTCTGACAACGTATGTGCACCTTTTCTCCCAGGTGCAATCAGAGAGTCAAGGGCTAAATTCCAGTTCCTATAAGGATTCAGGAACTCTGTGCAATTGACAGTCAAGGGGCTTTGGCTGCAGTCATCAGTGGAGTGCAGCCCACTGTCTACAATGACATCCCGTTGCTTGTCTCCAGGGAGACCATTTTTTTATAAGTTTGTGAAGCACAGACGTAGGCCTTGTTGAGCTGAGCCAGGACCAAACCCCAAAAAGTAACAAATGGGCCATTTCTACTCCTGGTGACAGTTGGGTAAACTGAGAAAGCAAAACAAAAGTAAATTATGCAGTCGTGTTTTCAAGGATGGTAGAGGCTGTTTTAGATGTACTCTGTTGGAAGTCACACCCTTTCCCCACACCTACTCCAAAAGTAATGAAGGCTTGGCAGGCTGGTCCCGCATTTGCACCAAGTAAATTCTGTAGGCAGTAGCTACTGTAAGCGTGTTATACAATCAAAGAGGCCGTGTTTGGAAATCCCCAATCTGCACTGCAAACAGATAGAGGAAAACAGGTGGCAAAATACTAAATGTAGAGCTTAAAACATCAAACACCCATAGATAGTCACATAAAGAACGTTGTGGACTTTGTAACACATGACTCTAATCCAAACAGGTGAGGGCAATGAGGAGAGAACAGGGTGGAAACGCCAAGACAGCATCAAGCAGCTGCACAGAAAGCCAGGGACCAGGGGGTTTTCGCCTCCTGAAGGGATTGCGCTCAACCTTGATGAGAAAAGATGCCACCATTGTGTATATGCATTATCTACAATGTGTTTTGTGGGTCCATTTAAACCCATTAAAGGAATTAAACACAGACCTTTCCAATATCTCCTTAAATCTCACTTTGACACTGGTATATTCTATAGGCAGAAGCTGGAAATAACCCAAATGTCCCATGACAGGAGAATGGATGCGGAAAATGTGGTTCATTTACACAATGGAGTACTACTCAGCTATTAAGAACGAGGACATCCTGAGTTTTTCAGGCAAATGGATGGAACTAGAAAATATCATCCTGAGTGAGGTGATTCAGACCCAAAAGGACATGTGTGGTATGTGGTCACTAATAAGTGGATATTAGCCAAAAGAAAAAAGTACAGAATACCCCAGATATAGTCCACAGAACTCAAAAAGATCAACAGGGTGAAGGGCCCAAGTGAGGATGCCCCAGTCCCACTTGGGAGGGAGAAGAAAACAATTACAAGGTGGGGAGGGAGGGACCTGGAAGGGAGAAGGGATGGGGCGCAGAGAGAACATGATTAGGTATTGGGTGAGGGAAAAGGATTGAATCTCTGAGGGCAGCAGAAAGAATGGAAACAGGCAACCTCGGGAGGTAGGAGGTTGGGAGGACCCTCCTGAATGCACCAGAGACCTGGGAGGTGAGAGACTCTCGGGACTCAAAGGGAGGGACCTTAGATGAAATACCCTATGCTGGGGAGAAGGAACTTGTGGAGTCCACCTCCAGCAGGAAGACAGGGCATCAAGTGAGAGAGGGGGTTGCCATCCCACAGTCAAAACTGACCCAGAATTGTTCCTGTCTGAAAGAACTGCAGGGATGGAAATGGAGAGAAGCCTGAGGAAAAGAAGGTCCAGCGACAGGCCCAAAGTGGGATACAGGTCAAGGGGAGGCCCCAAGACCTGACACTATTACTGAGGCTATGGGGTGCCCATAAAAAGGAACCAAGCATGACTGCACTCTGGAAGACCCAACAGGCAGCTGAAAGGGTCAGATGCAGATATTTACACCCAACCAATGGACAGAAGCTGCTGACCCCTGTGGTTGAATTAGGGAAAAGCTGGAAGAAGCTGAGGAGGAGGGCAATCATGTAGGAGGACCAGCAGTCTCAACTAACCGGGACCCCTGGAATCTCTCACACACTGGACAATCAACCAGGCAGCATACACCAGCAGATATGAGGTTCCCAACGCATATACAGCAGAAGACTGCCCAGTCTGGGCTCAGTCGGAGAAGATGACCTAACCCTCAAGAGACTGGAGACCCCAGGGAGTTCAGAGGTCTGGTGGGGTGGGGTGGGGTGAGAAGTGGGGACATCCTCATGGAGACAGGGGGCAGGGAGGAGGCAGGGGATGTGGATCAGTGGGAGGGTAGCCGTGAGGGGAATACAATCTCGAGTTTATAATTAATTAATTAATTAATTAATTATAAAATCTCAATTATTAAAATAACATTTCTAAATTGAAAAGGATGATCTCAGTAAGCCTACTCCTGTTTGCACATGGAGGATATTACACATACCATCCTTATGTTTATGCACCAAATGCAATTTTTAGATGATCAAACTGATAAACAAATCTTAATGACTCAGTTAATGATGTTGAGTTTCTGATCCAGTGAGCATCGTAGAAATTAGTCATCAAAATGACACCAAAAGAAAAAAGAATAAATTAAAGTGTCAAAAATCAGTTGCGTAGCTTGAGGCTCAACATTAATGTTTCAATAATTCGGTCAGATGTAGTTTCTGTGTAACACAGCAAAGCCTCTTCCTGACTCATGACGGAACTCATGGGAGAAGCATGACATATGAGCTTGGCTTTCCCGTGTCTATTGGACTTCCCAACCCGGCAGTTCTCAGCTGCTTCCTGCCTTCCCACACTCTGCTATGTTCTGTAGTTTATGGTAGATTTTAAAGCAAAGATCCTGGTTTATAGTCCCTCTTCTGACGCCATGTGGTCTGGGTTTTCTTCTCTTCGCAGTGCTGATCAAGCCCGAGGCCTTGTGCCTATTAGACACCCCCTGTACTATTGAGTGCTATCATCTGACTAGAAATATTTATCACCAAATCCATCTCAACCAGGGCTGCAATGGCATATCCAATAAAGACTTCGTAGAATTAGGGAGAACTGTCAGTCTCCTGGTCCTCATTTTTTTTTTAGCATAAAGGCAACCTAGTGTGGCTCCAAGGGGGCCAGGTCATCCTAATTTGTGTTCACTTAAAATAATGCAGGAAGAGGGAAGAGCTACTTTCAATTTAGACTGAGCAGGAAAACCCAACCCGATGGTGGTAGTGTGTGCTAGAACTGTCCGCTAATGAACCGCTGGGCTGGCGAGCACGCTTGACCGGAAGCAGAGCTGGGCAGACATTAGGCTAGCATTTCTTTCCTGACCTACATAGAATCTAGCAAAAATCACCTGGACAACTGCCCTGCACATCACAGACGAATCCCTCAGGAAAGGCCCCTGGGCACCGACATGTCAGATCTGAGAGGACATGTGTCACAATGAGGTCGTTAGAAGTGAAGACAAACCGAGGCCTGGGGAGACCTGGACTCAGCGCTGCTCCCTTAGAAGATGCTGAGAGGAAAACATTTCCGTGGAAGAAAAAAAAAGAGCTTCTCGCCTCAGCCTCTCACACAGCCACTCTGTCTGTCACCACGGGTAGAATTCCAGCGGTTGCCAGATGTGAACTGTGCAGAGAATGCGACCCCTAGGATCCCTTTGAGGTTTCCAATTCTAGATAACTACCTTTTAAAAAGCCATTCCGCCGGCCTTGCTTTTTCTCGTGAACTAATTCTTGCATCTTAGGTATGGAGTAAACTTGGCAGTCAGGGAACTCTAACGTTAGGAGAGGCTGGAGGGGTCCTTTGGGATCCATGCACACCTCGGGGGACCTGCAAGGTGAGTGGAAGTAGTTCTCCTGGAGGAAATATTTCCAAGATGGGCAGAGGGAGGAAAGCATGCCCCACCGCTATAAATAAATGTTCAACAGAACCTGAATGATGAGCTATGCCCTAAACGTATTTTGATGGGGGCACTGGGAAACAAACAAGAAAATCAGTGTTGGAGGCAAAAGATGAATTCTGCCCTGAAAGGTATTTATAAATTCCCAGTGGATCAGCTGGGGGTCTTGTCCATGGTGTTATGGACTATGACAGAAAGGGAACTCCTATTCTAATTCAGAGGATCAGGCACCAAGGCTACAAGCAGGAGAAACAGTACTTCCTCCCTGGCATGGGGAAACTAATTTCCTGGAAGATTTAGTCTGTGGAGTAAGCCACTGTGAAGTAAGGCATATGTCCTAAGTTTTTATCTCACAAAATGGCTTTTTGCACCCAGCCGTCCCTTCCAATCCTCCACTTCCTGAACCTTCCATCTAGTTCTACTCTTGCTTATTTAACCAGTAAGTGCTGAAGTGCCGAGCAGGGTGCCGCAAAGTCTGAGTTTCAGTGCTTGGTCTGAGCGGTTCATTTTTACCGCACAGACCTTTGGCTTATATGCTATGGTTTCTTATTTTGTTGTTAATGGGCCTCCTGTTGTGTGAGAATGTGTGTGTCTAAGCACCCATATGTGGTTTCTGTGCTTTTTCTTGGGGTCTGTTTTTTTTTTGTTTGTTGTGTCCTTTTCTCATTTTTTTAATCTTATTTTTTAATGCCTATTTGTAATCTAATGAGCGAAAGAAAAGGTGTGGATTTGTGTGGGTGGGGATATAGAGAGGATATAAGAGGAGTTGGGGGAGGAGAAGTCACTATTAGAATATACAGTATGAAAAAAATCTATTTTCAATAAAGACTCAGATCATTCCTCAAGTATATAAGCTCTAGCAAAACTTCCATTTTAGGAAAATAACTCCCATACTGAAAGTGTGTGCAAACACGCATCTAATACACAGTGACTCATGCATCTCTCTCTCTCTCTCTCTCTCTCTTTCTGTGTGTGTGTCTGTGTGTGTGTGTGTGTGTGTGTGTCACTTCTGTGAGGGTAAGTACACATATTAAATTCTGTTGGCTCAGAACATTCAGAAGGTTCAGCAGACACCGAGTGGAGTATTTGAGAAGGAAACCGGCCGGGCCCGCCAGGGCAGAACATGTTAAGGCAGATGAATGACATCTTCTAAAAGCCTGAGCCAGCAGAGGCACTGGGGATGCTGTCTGCGGCTGCCCACATTTTTGCATTTCTTTGCTAGTGGAGTCTTGGACGACAGTTCATTTCATAGAGATGCATTTACCTAAGTAAGCAATTGGGGACAGTGGGCCAGGACAGCTGTCCTCATGAGGGTGACCAGTGGTGTAAGTCACTGGACTTACATGCCGGGAGCCATCCTCAGAATTCAGTGCCAAGAACTCTCCATACCAGGAGCCATCCCCACCTGGCTCTCAATGCCAGGAGACCTCAATACCAGGAGTCATTCTCACTTAGGTCTCCATGCCAAGAACTGTTCCTACATAAATCTCAAAACCCCCTCCCTTTGAAATTCATCTGTAGATGCCAAGAACTATTCCTACGTAAATCTCAAAACCCCCTCCTTTTGACGTTCATCTGTAGATAGGTTACTGTAGCAACCCCTTTCCACTTCACCGCCTCATGACCCCCCTTTTATCATGCCAACATTCCAACAGCAATAACTAGCTTTACCAGAAATTATGAGAAACTGTTTCTTAGAAATGATGCCAACCCCCTGAGATTGTTCCCCCCCCTTTACCCCTCCCAAACCTTGTATGCTTCCCTTTATATTGACTTGTCTGGAAAATAAAGTTTGACAGCTTGATCAGAACTAGACAGGCTGTCCTGCCTCTCTCTTGTGTCTTGTCGCCCCATCGCCTTTCCTCTAGGTGGCTTAAAGGAACCCTGTTGATTGTCCTGCGGGTCGGGACACTTTGGCGCCCAACAGTGTGGTACCTGTGGAGTGATCTAGAGAAAGGAGGTCGTGGATCAAGGAGGAGGGCCCTCCGCGTTCGGCTCCCCGAGAGGAGCAGCTCCCTGAGAGAACTGGATTTGGTCAAAGCACGGTTGACCCGCCGGCGCACTTGGCCAGGGGAAAATCTCCACGACAACTTCGTCTCAGAAGGTGAGACCCCATGGGGCAAGCTTTTACTTAACAATCCCTGCTCATTTCAGGGATTCAGGAATCTCGCAAGACACGGGGCTGGGTTAAAAAAAGGAGATCGGACAAATTGTCCCTGGTTCCCAGAGAAAGGAACCATAGGTAAGAAAACATGGGCTAGAGTACGAGATTACTATGCAACTTTTGGTCAAGAAAAGGAAAAAAAAGTTCCGGTTACTGCCTTTAACTACTGGTCTCTGATTAATGACATTATTCAGAATTCTTCCTGCTTCCAGGATCTACTTCTCTGAAAAAGCTCCCGTCCGGACACTTTCTCTGTGCTCTCTTATCCCTCGCGCCTCTGATAAATATGGAGGAGGGACATTTAAAACGGTTTCTGTCTATGTCTGCTCTTTTCCCTAATTTCTCAAAAAGACCAAAGTCTATCCTTCTCTACAAACTCTGAAATCTAGTCATAATTCAGGTGCTGACACTCTATCTCCCAGGGAGGAAGACAACTTAGAAGAGAAGCTGCCAGCAGGAGAGCCACTGAAAAAATTTCTTCTCTCCACCAAACGGTAGCCACAAGGAGCAAGTAGCCCTCTTAAAGGAACTACGAGACTCAGAGGGACAAATGGTCACTCTAACTTCAAGATTTATTGCAAAGACAAATAGCTAGAAAAAGCGAGAGGCAAAACAAGCCCCTTGACTTTAAAATTTTAGAAAAATTAAAGTCCGCAGTCACAACCTATGGGCGGACTGCACCCTTAACTTTGGCACTTAGAATCTTCCACAGAGGCTCACACCTGAGGAATTTATGCAGTTTACCCAAGCTGAGTTCTCTGGGGGAGAATTTATTCTTTGGAAGTCAGAGGCAGCTAAAACTGCCAGAGAAATCGAAAGTAAAAACTACTCACGGGACAGAATGTAAGTCCTAGACTGTAAAGAAATTCCTGGGCTCTCCTCCCCTCCTACCTCTTTCTACATGGTCATGGCCAGTTTGTACTTATCTACACACTCTCTCTGCCTCTCTCTGTCTCCACTACCCCATTAACTCTCATCCTCCATCCTGAATAAACTTTATTCTATACCATGTCTGTGTGTTTGCCTAGGCACCGCCCTTCTCTACCCTGAGGTATATCACATTCTCTAAACCTCTTTCTCTTTTTATGAACGCAATAGGGGTTACAAAAGCAGGGCACTATGGAGTAACTATCAGTGGATGCCACTGTGTCTCCCCCCCCTGCCCCTGCCCTTCTCTGGCAGAATTCCTAGAAGAAAAAGAAGATAAGGAGTTAACTCTTAAACAAGAGGAAAAGCAGGTTTTAGAAAAGCAGTTTTTCCATGTGCAGGACGTGGTATCAGAAAAATTGGTTAAAAACTAATTCAAAACTCTCCTGAAAAAAAAAAAATCCTTAGTTCTGGTTAAGATATTTGGATCTCTTTGGGACATCAAGTTCCATCTCTGTCTGTTGTCTGTCTTTGGTGCACCAAAACCTGTCCATATGTGTGTCAATTTGTTTGTCTATTGTTTTGATTGGCTGAATGATTGTTGTGTTTATGTTATATGTTGAAAAGAAAAAAAATGGTAAAAAAAAAAATACGTTATCTACTGGTAGTCCTGCCAGTCTGCAATTTACACAGAAGAAGATGATTAAAGGTGCCTCACATTCTTAACTACGAGTTAAACACAGCTGGAGAAAAAGCTACTTCTTAAGGGGCCAGCAGCCTCAAGCTCAATGGTTAATTCTCCTAGACAAATTTCTACCATGGTGATGACTGGGTTCAAAGTGCTTTATGCCCCTGAAATTACACCTGGAAAAAAATGTTTGGTTTAAATTAATGAGATTTGTGTAATTGCTTCATCTTTATTTCTAATTGGTCTTAAAGGTATAAATGTTTTACATGCCTTGACTATAGAGTATTGGCTCATAAGTTATTGGACATGATTTAAAAAAAAAATATAATGATGGTAACAAAAGGTAAGTTTAAAACTGATAATTTAGGGTTAAAGCTATCTTAAGCAACACGTGGCATGACACAATCCAAGAACAACAGGCCTCTAAGATATTTCTAAATTGACATAATGTTTTATGTGATTCCTATCCTAGAACTCAGACTTACAAAAAATAAGATTTAAAATAATGTCTCTTCAATAAGTTACACTGTCATACACTCAAACACACAAGCTGATAAACAAACTTTGCAATATGAAAGTATTGTGTTTGCCATTATTTTTAAGGAGAAAAGATTGCTTAAAACTGGGTTTTGCTTTCAAAAAATTGTAGTTATGCTTTGATATTACAGGTTCTTTTGTTATTTGACCTTCATACAATGGGCTACTCCTTGCAAGACTGATGGGTGTAGGTCTAGCCTTATCTTGCAGGCCTCACCTAGAGAGTTCTGGCCGAAAGAACATTTTTAACAGATTCATATAGATGTGGTTCAAAATAAAGTTCAAACTTACATCTGTGAAAGGTTAAACATAAGCTAACTTAAACAATAAAAAAAATAATTTCATTAGAAAGTTCTTCCTCAAGAAATGGCTTGCTCTTAACAATGGGCTTTTAAATTTTTTAAGTAAATAATTTTAAAAAAATATTAAGATAAATTATTTGGCTAAGACACTGCTTTAAGTTTACGATAAGAGGATTTAAGCCTCTGATGTTCTCAAGGTAAATACAAAATAAATATTGAGAGACATAACTTGGAGAAAGCTACCGTAAGTATTTGTTAACAATTTATGATATATGTTTACTTCCATTCCTTGACAAAGAGAACATTAATGTAAAATCTCTCCAAATAAGGTTTTGACATCCTCCAATGAAGATTTGGTGTAATAATAAAGTGTTACAAAATAAAATCATAGAAATAATTTTAAAAAGAATGTTTTAAGAGCATGATAAAATGTTTGTTCCTTATTTTAAACAGCAATCAAATTAATTATTAGTGATAGTCAATGTAAAACATGGCAAGCGTTTTTTTGACAAAATTAATAATTGTTATTCAAAAGATAAATTGTTAAAAAATTTGCCTCCATACATGATTTTATATTTTTATAGATTTATACATGCATCCTATAAAAATGCATCTACTGTGGGAGTAAAGCTCATATAATTAAATCACATGTCTATTCTTTTGAGAGTCCCCTTGTTTCAGCACAGATAATTGAATTGGGTGCTGTAGCTCCTCCTTTTAAAATGTTAAAAGTCAAACTTTTAATTTTTATATTAATAATATATATATGGCTCATGCCTTACAATTGCTTAAAATTGTTTCCTTTTTAATGCTACCAACTCTTAACTTTTATAATTATCTATAGAAATACAATTCAAAAGAATTGATTAAAAATATGCATATGATTATTAACAGCTTCTCAAGCTTTCTAGTTATAAATGTTTTAACAGAAGAAACAACAACAACAATAAATAAAATTAGTCATTACATGTTATTTTTCTATATTGGATGTTCCAAATTAGATTAAGACAAATATTAGAACTGATTATTATAGCCAGTTACTTGAGATGTTTTAACAATTTGGTGTTGGTCATATTATGGAGATTCCTCATAATTCTCAAAGACAAGATATGAAACAGGCCCATAGAACTTTAAAACAATATTTTTATAAACAAAAGAAGGGAAAATCGCATCTCTATATACCAGGGAACTCTCTGAGTGTAGAGAGAGGGCATGTTTGTGTTTTTTTTCTGCAGGATGCCGAAGGAACTTGCTAGCTGCCAAAGTATGCTAATGCTGAGACAAAGAATGATGCTGATTATAATCATTAAAAATGACTACAGTCTTCAACACCTTTGGATGCCTCTTACTAGTGCTGACACCACGGACATCTATGGACTCAACATCCCTCTTTGTATGGCAAATTTATTTAGCTAAAAATTGGACAAATTATAAACAGATTAAAGGGGAGATATTGGCTACTGCTGATTGCCCCCCTTTAGGGTGTCAAAAGGCCATATATTTAAATTTTACAGATTTCAAGTGCAGACCAAATAGAACGTGGCCTGCCATTTATTTTAAGACATCTTCAAGATTTACTTTGGTTGTTTGGGGCCTTTGGGAGAGCCTCTGGACTTCTCCTGTGGGGTTACATCTAAGTAAAACACAATGTTACACCCTCAGCTAGTTTTCTAACAGATGATGAGTCCACAAGGCCTCTAATCCTCCTACAAGGGGATGGTGCACACTTTTACAAATTAAGTTTACCACCTATGCAAAATCTCCCAATCCACATTGGCAGATAGGCTATGAATGGGATCTTCGCCTCTATGTACTTGGGTTTGATGCAGGTATTATTTTCTCCATTAAGCTCCTTAAAGAGCCTTTATATCATGCTCAGCCAGTCCCAATGGGACCTAATTCTGTGTTGGTACCTCATCCTATTCCTCCTAAAGGAATTGATCAGGACAGCACCCGTGCTCCTTCTATTAAAGACACTTCCCTACCTTCTGTATTTCCCCTCCAGCCACCAGCTAAGCCATCAGCTACTACACTGCCTGTACAGCCAGCTCCCACTAAAAATCTTGTACTTTCTTTAGTTAATCAGACTTTTCTCACTTTAAATGAAACTTCCCCTGAACTTGTTGAAGATTGCTGGCTATGCTACCATTCCCAACCACCCTTTTATGAAGGAATTGCTGTTCTTGGTGATCCCCCCCATGCGGATGATCCACGGCGCTGCCGTTGGCAAAAGGGCGCTTGGCCAGGTCTTTCATTAACCCAGATATCTGGCCTGGGACTTTGTGTGATCTCTAGTGGAACAAATGTCCCCTCACTTTATGCTCACTTGTGCAATGAAACCTATTTCCCCCCTCCTGGCAATTATTTTATTCTCCCCCCAGAAGGAACTTGGTGCACATGCCTTGATGGCCTTACACCTTGCCTCTCTGCCTCAGTTTTTCAAAATCGAAAGAAGGGGGAGAAATCTGAGTTTTGCATTCTTATTAAGATGTTCCCTCGTTTAGTTTATTATCACTCTGAAGAATTTTTTCACTTGTGGGATCAATCCACATCTACTGGAGGCTCCACTTCTTTGAGTCGCCCTCGCAGAGAACCTATCTCTGCAGTTACTCTCTGTCCTACTTGGCCTTGGAGCTGTAGGAGCAGGGACAGGTATTTCTTCCCTTGTTCTTTCCAACTCTAGGTACATGGAGCTAAGTGCTACCATCGATCAAGACGTCCAACGCCTTCAGCAGGGGATAATTGATCTCTCCGACTCCGTTGACTCCCTAGCTGAGATTGTCCTCCAAAATAGGAGAGGACTTGATCTCCTGTTCCTCCAACAGGGTGGACTTTGTGCAGCTTTAAAAGAAGAGTGTTGTTTTTATGTTAGTAAGACAGGAGTTGTAAAAGACAGCATGAAAATGGTCAGACAAGGCCTAGAAAAACGTAAGAGAGGAAGATGGCATGAAAATTGGTTTTCCACCTCTCCATGGCTCACTACACTTTTACCCAGTGTCCTAGGACCCTTTGTAGGTCTGTTATTGTTATTTTCTTTTGGACCATGGGCTTTTAAACGTCTCACAGCCCTAATTAAGAAGCGGATAGATGACCTGGCAGCCAAACCTATTCAGGTACATTACCATCGTTTGGCTATGGAGGACTGAGAGATGGCTACCTAAACCCCCAGGGCAAAACAGCCCAAACAGCACACTCTAGTGCCTTAACAGAAAGAGCATCCTTGTCACAGCCATTCCAGCCGGGACTCCAGAAGGAGCCCCACAAGCTCAAGGCATCAATAACAATTAAACTTGCTGGGCAGTTAGCCAATGACGGGCAACTTCCCAGGGCCACTCCCACCTAAGACAGGTATCTCTGGAGGCTGGCAGGGATGACCAAACGGGAACGGGATGTTGGATGACCGGGTCGATTCCTAAGACAGGCGCTGTCCCATTATTTTGATGCCTTATCTGCTTGCCATCAATGGCTGTCTGACCTCTGCTCTCTATACAGAGAAGGGGGATTTGCCGGGAGCCATCCTCAGAATTCAGTGCCAAGAACTCTCCATACCAGGAGCCATCCCCACCTGGCTCTCAATGCCAGGAGACCTCAATACCAGGAGTCATTCTCACTTAGGTCTCCATGCCAAGAACTGTTCCTACATAAATCTCAAAACCCCCTCCCTTTGAAATTCATCTGTAGATGCCAAGAACTATTCCTACGTAAATCTCAAAACCCCCTCCTTTTGACGTTCATCTGTAGATAGGTTACTGTAGCAACCCCTTTCCACTTCACCGCCTCATGACCCCCCTTTTATCATGCCAACATTCCAACAGCAATAACTAGCTTTACCAGAAATTATGAGAAACTGTTTCTTAGAAATGATGCCAACCCCCTGAGATTGTTCCCCCCCCTTTACCCCTCCCAAACCTTGTATGCTTCCCTTTATATTGACTTGTCTGGAAAATAAAGTTTGACAGCTTGATCAGAACTAGACAGGCTGTCCTGCCTCTCTCTTGTGTCTTGTCGCCCCATCGCCTTTCCTCTAGGTGGCTTAAAGGAACCCTGTTGATTGTCCTGCGGGTCGGGACACTTACAGAGCTAAAGCAGCAAAGGATTTCCTTCTGAGGGTCGAGCAGAAGGGCTACTGAGAGAGAACACAGCCGTGAGTAGGAAGGAGCTACAAGGTGGTGATGAACACCTCAGGACAGCAACACCAAGACATGTTGGACAATGGCAGCTAAGACTCCCCGACCCCAGACATGGTTTCTACCTAGCTTACCAAGATGGAGTGGAGGTGTGTGCCACGCCTGGACTGTGCCATGAACTCGGCCATCCATTAAAACTTTCCATTCCACAAGAAAGTGAGGGAACAAATCTTCACACTGTCAGAACTCAGCGTTGCATGTTATTATATAATGTATATTCACATATGTATGCAATTCCATCTACAGGGTTGCAAGAATGAAAAACAGTGTACATATATAGGTGTGGTTTGGTTTTAGTAACATAGGAAAGATTTTTAAATTGGTTCTTAAGAAATTGTAGCTTTTTTGTTGTTTACTACAAAGCCTTACTAGTTTGACAACATCTAGCAAGAAAACATGTTCTATACTGGATTGTGTGTGTGCCCTCTCTTTAAATTATACAATGCTGTTATTTGACACCCCCCCCCAAACCACCTTAGACAAAGTGAGTGCTTTCCACTGAGGATATGTCCCAAGATATAAGGAAGAAAGCAGGCACATGCACACATACATGCCCAGGAAAATGTGAATTAGGAACAAAACTGTTGTTTATGTGAACATCTCCGTAAAAGAGAGCAATCATTTTTCCAGTTTAACACTGCTTGATAAATACTAATTAACTAACATCAAAATCCAATCACTTTAATATTAAAGGCCATAAGATGTCAATTTAAATGTCTTATTTAGAAAAAAAATAGTCTCTCACTAAAAAGGGTGGAAACACTCCTCACTCTGTCAGGATCCATCTGTTCAAATGTTTCTAGAGCCCAGTCCACACGCCAGGCACTGCTATGGTGCTGAGCACAGAGTACTTAGATGTGTCCCCATATGGCCCGTATCCCAGGCTTTCTCACCCCTGTGATTCCGTGTTGTGTCTCCTTCTCATGCCAGCTTGCTTGCCATCCTAGAGTGGAGCATGTTTGGATAGAGAAGAAGTTCCTGAGGACCCCTCACCACCCATATCCTCCCTCAAGAACGAAAGACAAGTCCTGTTCCAGCCTGCTTTACAGAGTGAATTCGCTGTAGGAAAGGGAAGTCAGCTAAAGTCAGACCACACTTGTGTACAGCCAATACCCAACGATGGTTCTGTGTGGGTCCATACAGGCCCCAGAAGGACCGTGCTATTATCAGAGCTCATCAATTGAGATTCTTTGTGTCTCTCTGTCACTGTCTCTGTGTCTCTCTTTCACTCACATCCTCTCCTCTCCCTTTCTTCCCTCCCTTCCTCCCATCCCTCTTTCTCTCTCTCCATTTTGTCCACAAAGTACAATCTCAAGACCATTACCAAATGCATTTTCTGATAAGCCTCCATACACCTCTCTCTCATCTTACAACCAACTTTCCAGGGAGGTCACTTTGCAAGTCCTCAGTCCAAGGAGCAATACCAATAGCAGAAACACCAAAGTGAGAATTTCTGATGCCCTCTCCTGCCTTTACGGGTGAGAAATCTAGGACTATGAGTAATTCAAGGACAGTGCCCTCTCTGTTGTTTTAATGACTCAAGTACAGTACTTTCTTATATTGTGTGCACCTGGAATAGCACCTGGAATACAGAATAGGTCTGAGAAATATTTGAACAAATGTCTGTTACTTTCTGCCCCAGGAAACAGCACAATTTCTGGAACTAAAGTGGCTGGGATGCATAGATTTTGAGGAAATAGCTACCATAAGGACAGCAGAATTCGGTAGCTACTGCCATCTGTTGATGCCCTAGAAAAGAAATCACAAAAAGCTGAGATGAATAAATTGACAATGGCTAAATATAAAAGGAAAAATACTTAGTGGCAAAATAGATTCTTATCGCCCTGGAAGAGGAGCAGAAAAAGCTGTGAACCCCACAGTGGAACAACCGGTGTCCACAGAAGATGAAAGCCAAGGAAGGAATCTCGGCTATTCCACTAAGTATCGATTAGAAAAGAACAGGATACAGACACATGGGGATGGAGACATCAGGTTAATGGAGACAAGATCTCGAGTCTCTAGACCCATGAAATCCTATCCTGTGCCTACAAAACTGGTTCAACCCCTCAGTTATGGGGTGTCATTTGGTTTTGCTCAAGGACCATGACAGAGACCCTGTCCACACAAAAGAACATGTGCTCTCTCAGGATTTGCCCCTTCTCCTTCCTGTCCACTTGGTCAATAATTATGGTTAAGTCACAACATAACGCAGTTGAAAGCACAGTGAAATAAAGTGGGGAGTTTATCCTAAACTAACCGCATGATGTGGACGTATCCAGAAACCTAGAAATTGGAGGAGGTTTTGAATGTTCTAAACCAAGATGAGCAAAAGAAATTTGAATAAACACTCATTAAATTGAGAGCAATTTGTTATGACACAGCACTTAATCCTTTGACAAGGATACCTTGGAAACGGTGCAAACACGTGGCTGAGATACCTTCTCAGAACATGAACATGGTTATGGCCCACAGTGAAATTATATCATGATTCCCATACGGTAATGGCAAGAGAGATGCAAAAGCATGAAGATGAGATTATCAAAATGGGTGTGTGGAGCCAGAAAATCTAACAGGATACTTTGTTTCATAGGAAGGTTAGCAAAGAAATAAGAAATTTCTAGTTCAATAGCCAACAGCTTTGTCATGGTATCTCTGCATAGGCCATAGCCCAGTGCAAAAGATGCAGCAATGATTCCTAAGGCTTACCAATACCAAAAGCATCCTTCATCTTTGGAATGGAGGAGGCCATGTTGCCCAGCACTTAACAAGAGGAGGCATATAAATTATTGTAATTGGTAGTGACAAGAGAGGGCCAGACCTATGGACATGGTCACTCAAGAACAGCTCCCTGAAAGAGCGCTAGACGTCCAGTTCACAAGGGTTCCCTAGCTGTACCATCAGAGAAAACCCAAGCTGGCTAATCAAGAGCCCGAAGGCTGCCTTCCACAGTCTCCAGATTTAAGCCAGGTCTACAATGAGAAGCTACTGATGGGAAGAGACTCCAGGCCTCCAGGAGGAAGAATGCAGTGCCTTTACCAGGAGTAAACGTCTCAGTTCTTCCCAAAGGGACTTAAGCAACTATACAGGGGACGGGGAAACAGCAGGGACTGATGTAATACTACGTTTAAATATTCAACCCACATGAATGACTGGCCAACAAAATACTTATACCTCATCTCCAGAGAATTCTAAAGAGTCAGCCCAGACCCATGACTCCCAGGATATTAGCTGAGGGGCTTTTTGTGGTATGAAGTTATAGCTCATCTTCTGTGGTCAATTGTACTTCCTTCTCTTCCTTTCACAGGTATTTATTGCCTAAGTACCTTGATATCAGATGCTCTGATCAGAGGCTCTCCTCAGAGCCCATTTCCCGGTTTAACGAGTCTATAATACTGAGAAATTGGCGGGAAGGAAGTGACCGGCCTTCTCCTGCTGAGGAATCTTCTGTTCCTGCTTCTGGATGTCATCTCTGCCTTTCTGCCTTCCTGTGAACTACATCCTCCAACCTCCTTTGCCTGCTGACTTCTCAATCCTGAGAGAGCAAGTGTGAACACAATCTGTGTGACCTGGCTTCCTTGTAGGCTGGCCTTGGCTTGGACCAGGGCTACTGTCCTCGGAAGAATATATCACGTGACACCTCTCATGTGGTAGCCTAGGCTCTCTCCAGTGTCTCCTAGCTTCCCCTGCCTCCCTGCTCTTCCCTTCCTTCAGTTCTAAGCTCTGAATGGACACTTGTCTGTTGTAAACTCTGGGGAGCTTAATTTGCCTTGTTTTCCAAAATTTAGTGGTGTCCACAATTTTCAAAGGACTCTTACTAATTATCCTACCTCAGTGTATCATTTGGGTGTTTTTTATTTGCTTGTTTTTATTTGTTTGTTTTTGCTGAGTCTCCGATGAAGACAGATCAGAAGTTTGTAGAGACATGATGGCTGTCAGAGACAGGAGCCTTCCTAAAGAGTGAGGAAATAAGATAGATAGATAGATAGATAGATAGATAGATAGATAGATAGATATAGAGATATATTATATTTTATTTATCATATATATGATAGAGATAATAGATACAAATATATAATTATATGTAATATATATTTTTAGTACAAAGAATGATAAAGTTTATGCCATTTGCAAGGAAAATGAATGTAACTAGGTCACTTGTATTAGGTGAATTAAGCCATCCTCAGAAAGACAAATATACTGTATTCTTATTATGTGGTTCCAGAGTTTATATCCAAAAATTCATGTATGTATACACAACATGAGAGTGGAAACTATCTAAGAGAAAAACGACTAACAGAGATGAGAAGGAAGAGAACAGGAAGCCTGGAAAATATCTTCACTGCACGCTCCGTATTTAACACTGTACGACACACAGTGTTAAATATCTTTACTGCACGCTCCGTATTTAACACTGTACCACACACAGTGTTAAATATCTTCACTGCACGCTCCATATTTAACACTGTACCACACACAAATTAACACTGTACGACACACAGTGTTAAAAATCTTCACTGCACGCTCCGTATTTAACACTGTATGACACACAGTGTTAAAAATCTTCACTGCACGCTCCGTATTTAACACTGCACCACACACAGTGTTAAATATCTTCACTGCACGCTCCGTATTTAACACTGCACCACACACAGTGTTAAATATCTTCACTGCACGCTCCATATTTAACACTGCACCACACACAGTGTTAAATATCTTCACTGCACGCTCCATATTTAACACTGTACGACACACAGTGTTAAATATCTTTACTGCACGCTCCGTATTTAACACTGTACCACACACAGTGTTAAATATCTTCACTGCACGCTCCATATTTAACACTGTACCACACACAAATTAACACTGTACCACACACAGTGTTAAATATCTTCACTGCACGCTCCGTATTTAACACTGTACGACACACAGTGTTAAAAATCTTCACTGCACGCTCCGTATTTAACACTGCACCACACACAGTGTTAAATATCTTCACTGCACGCTCCGTATTTAACACTGCACCACACACAGTGTTAAATATCTTCACTGCACGCTCCATATTTAACACTGTACCACATACAAATTAACACTGTACCACACACAGTGTTAAATATCTTTACTGCACGCTCCGTATTTAACACTGTACGACACACAGTGTTAAAAATCTTCACTGCACGCTCCGTATTTAACACTGCACCACACACAGTGTTAAAAATCTTCACTGCACGCTCCGTATTTAACACTGCACCACACACAGTGTTAAATATCTTCACTGCACGCTCCGTATTTAACACTGTACCACACACAGTGAATGCATACAATGAAAAGTATCTTAAAAGAATGACAGGGTGTGTTCAGACTGATCTGGGGGCACTGCACTGGAGGTGGATCACCCTTCACACTGAGCACACATCTTCTCTGATTGGCCAAGACCTAAGCACTGACTGAATTGCTATGGAGAAGAATGATGCTTCAGTTATTCCTTTAAGCTAGTTAAATGTTTGGCTGGAGCTAGAAGCAAAGACCCGAACCCAAGTCCCACCAGCTTCCTAGGGCGAGGATAGATACCTTTCAGGTGAAGGGCTCAAGTGAGACACCGTCATCAGCGACTTGCTGGATCCCATGGGAAAAGGAGTCATCACAAGCAGGCTCGTTCTCCAGTATCCTGTGTTCAGCTGGTTTGGACTGGCAAAGCTGTGGGCAGAAGGCTGAACTACTGGAAAAAGACATTATTCTCTCACTGCTGCTCTCCATTCTTGTAGCCACTGAGTTCCTAAAGTGGAGTTCTGTGTGTACAATGTGTGCACTTATACACACACACACACACACACAATTCCACCTTGCATGCCCTGTAAACTGCTGCCCATCTTTCATTCTGTATTTTAAGCTTATCAATGAGAAATATATCAGTAACATTTCTCCATCTTCTGTTTATTGTTTAATCCAAATGCTTTGAGATACATGCCCCTCTGTTCCTTTAAGCTGCTATGTCCTAGAGTTGTCAACTGCAAAGCCAATGGACACCTACCTCTCTGTGTTTTATTTGACTTCTGGGTAGCCTTCCACATGGTAGGCCTCCCTCTTGGTTGGCTTCCATGACGGCACACACACACACACACACACACACACACAATGTTATCACTCTTACTGATACCCGGATTCTACTGCTATTCATCCTGCTCTACAAATCTCCAAAGTATTAAAGGCATATCTTAGTAGCCTTCAAAGTGCAACACAAACCAGAATCCCCCAAGAAACTTACCAAAGGGCCCTCACTTCCCCCACCTGATTCACTAGCTCTGGAATGGAAACTGAGTGTTTACATTTCTAACAAGTTCCTAGGGAGGTGCAGTTGGCTCTAGGATCATCAGCGGGGGACCACTGTCCTAGCTCATTGTCCAAAGCACTCTTCTGGACTCCTGATCTAAATGTTAACAATTCTATTTGAGTAATCCCTGGGTCCATCAGTGCCCCGTTATCCAAAGCTGACTTCGTGATTTTGTACTTTTTTCTGTTTCTTTTCCAGACAATAAAATGAGCTGCTTACTGAAGCCAGAAACTCGAAGCCTGCTTGGCTATTTACCACCCTCTCTCATCCTCGTATGGTTCCCAACACCTGCCCGCCTCTGCTCTTACATCTCTGCATCCTTCACCATCACCACCATCACCAAATTCACGCATCTGAGTTTCACTTGCCTTCCCCACAGGCCTCCCGCACCCATACCCCCGAACCATTCTTGGTCTTCTCTAAGGAAAACTATTCCATCATTTTCTCGTGTTCTTTTAAATTTAGAGTCCAAAGTTCTCATATGAGGACAAGGTTGGTGGTATATCTCATGGGGTACTCCATCACAGCCACAACCCACAACCACCAAATCGCAAGAGGCTGCTGGCATTCCTGCACACATCCCGTACGCATCAGCCATATTTATGCTCCCCAGTGCTTTACACCCTCCATTCTGTCCCCCTCCTGAGGGCGCCGGTGCTGCTTCCCCATCTGATCTCACCTTTCTCCACCCATCTCTCAGGCTCCTCCTCTTTATTGCTTCTCAGTTAGTTTGCTGTAAATTCTGTAAAAAGTGTTCAAGTTCTGAAATTTAAAACACCTGCACTTGTCCTTTGTGATTCTTATCCAAACTACGGTCATCAAAGGATGTACCACTCGGTGCTGAATGTTAGAAAGCCGAGAGACAAACAGTAGGTTTCTCTTGTCTGTGGTGTACTTCAAAGACAGGCAACACTCAACAAGTAGTTTTGAAACAGTGAAGAAGTTACTCTGAACTTAGAGGGACCAAGAAAAGCTGCCCAGAGCAAGAGCCGTTTGACTCGAGCTTAATCTCGAGAAAAAAAAAAAAGTAGCGGCATTTACAGGTGAACAAAAATCCTGTTTGAATTTTCTTAGCTTGGCCATTCCCAAAAGAGTTATAACACTCTTACCCATTCCTTTAACATGCCAAGGAAACTGTGAGCTGTCTGGAGAGCAGCATTCCTGTTTTGGAATTTTAATATCCAAATTAAAGTCCTATTCTGTTTATACTCAAGAATTTAGTCACAAAGTGATGTGTGTGTGCATGTGCGTGTGAGTACAGGGGGGGGGGGGAAGAGAGGTGTTGGTGGTTGTGGGTTGTGGCTGTGATGGAGTACCCTGGGGGTTATACCACCAACCCTGACCTCATATGAGAATCTGCAGTCTAACATATCAAAACAAACTTGGAGATTAGCTTTAAAAAAAAATTAATCATCATCACCCCCTGGAGAGATGTGGTTGGTGAAATGGAGGGAAATTAGGAGTAAACCACTTCCAAATTAACCTGAAAAAAATAGAGGGAAAAAATGCGCTTGCATGAGAGCTAAAATAAGACGTTGGTAGGTGGGAAACTGTTTCTATCTTTCAAGGTGCAGAAGCAGCAAACCCCTGCATCCTGTAATACCAGCCTTTGTCCTAGGGACATGTTCCGGACAACTGAAGCCAATGTGGAACTCCTCCAGTCGCTGCCTTAAATAAACATGCTTCATGGACAAAAGTTATGTGACCTTCTCTCCATTGTCTCTCTTCTAAGTTTTAGTACAATCGATATATATTGTTAGCCATTCTGTGTCCTTGGTAAAGCCGACTTTAAATGCTATGAAATATCGCCATCTAGTGTTCATTGGCCTGTGTTGCAGAGAATGTATTAAAAGTATCTTTCATGGGGTGAGAGAGATGGCTCAGCAATAAACCGCATGTCGCTCTTGTAGAAGACCTTGGTTTGGATCGCAGGACCTGCTTGGTAGCCACAAGCACCCATAACTCTAGTTACAGGACACATGGTGAGCATACACATGGGCAGCCAGAAACAATTATATGCATGAAGTGAAATAAATTTAAATGAATAAATAAATATTGGTTTACATTTTTAATTATAAATTTTTATATCATAAATTACATAAAATATAGCATATATTATATTTTCCTTACATTTCAGCAGCTTTTCCTGTACAAACGTTAATGTCATCAGTATATTGTGTTTTCTGTTGTGTGACAAAGTTACAGTTACATAACTTTATTGCAACTCTAGACTCTCATCTGTATCTAAAATATTCCAGGAGAGACAGATCCACATGTCCTCATAGACAAATACATGAACACTCCAATGAATATACAGGTGTAAACCCACAGACATACAATCTTGTATGCATATTCGTATACACATATAATCTCACATGTCCTCAACACATACATACTTATGTGTACATATGCACATGCTCACATACACACATGCCCACTTATACATTCATATCCACATATATTCATACTCACAGAACTGTATGCACAGTGTATTCACATGCACACAAACACTGTGCACATGCAGGTGCATACATATATATGCATATATAATTTATGCATCAATATGTAAGCATGCATATATTCATACTCATGTGTGCCTATTCACACACATCCCTGTGAAGCATATGCAGGCACATGCACACACATAAACGCAGAGGTACCCAAAAAGTTTCAGGATCTTAGGTAGTGACAAATACATCAAGGCCCCTCGAGTTGAGTAAGAGCTGAGACCTGTCCTAGCATAGGTGACCTTTTCATATCCAGCTATTTCAGGACATGGATATATCTGGCACAGCTGAGGCCTCCTGTGGCCACTGACACCTGCCCACTATCCTTAAATTCTGTGCCCTTGCCTGCCCTTTTTGGGGCTTCATAAACTTCTATCCCCATTTCAAAGCCAATAGAAATTGTTTCCCCCCTACTTTTTTAAAAGCATGCTTAGTATTTTATCCTGTTCCCCATCTTAAATGCAGACTGCCAGTTTCTGTTCTACTAATGTCCCAAATACAGTCAGCCTCTGTGTGAAACAATACATTAAGCCCTAAGCTGAGCCTTATATGTGGCAGGGACAGTTGTCTGTCTCAGGGAAGTTGACTTGGTGACGGGAGCAGTCTCCAGGATCGCACCATAGAAACTTGCAAGACAGCTCAGCAAGCTAGAGGAGACAGGTGATCACCTCAGGCCTCTAATCCTAGGGAGGGGGATTTTCACCAAAAAGTTTTAATTCTTCCTTCTTATTATTGGAATGTTTTTAATGGTGTCATTGTACTGTTTAGTACTATATGTGGTGACATCTCAGGTTGCATTTTGCATTAGGAAGATCACAGTATTTTATTGACATCCTAATTATTTATTTAATAACTCAAAACTTGCAATAGAGGCTCTAAGGAGTCAACATTCAGCATACTTCGCACTGTTGCATTCTGGGAAGGCCACTCAGGCTCTGAGTTCAATTCCCAGCACCCCAGATGCCTAAGGAAGCTGTCACTGCTGATTGGCCATGATTAGATATTGGCATTTTGAGAATCTGGGAGGAAAGTCTCAGAAGCTGGATTTATGGAACACAAATACTGCAAGGGGGTTAAGGCTAAAAGTCCAGGCTGTCACAAGGCTGAACTACTATTCAAAGAATCACCTTTTTTATGGAGGCACACGAGGTGACACAGGAGCCCTGTAAAGCTTTTCAGTTTGTACAGGTGACTTCAAGATACCTACCACCACCATTTTATACTCACCATAAATGATGTAAGGTTAAATTTCGAGAAATTGGCAACTGGTTCTACTTATTCACTTAAAAAGCATCTTATGAATGTTTACTAACTAAATGAAAGAATTGAGTGTTACATTAAAAAACAGGACAGACATTGTCCCTGTAGTCTCGAGGACTGGGTAAATGGCCTGCTGATGAAAGAGTTGGGGTGATAGACACCATTACCAGGGACCTTAACTTAGTAACGGCCCCTGATTTTCTGCCAGAGGTCTGCTCCAAGAGAAGGATCCATACCTTAAGGTTGAGCCAGTGAGATCATTTGCTCTCGTGTATGTAGAGATGAGTTCTCAGTTGGATTCATGATCCCTGAAGATTTAGCTTTGAAACTGAGTTGTTGTTGTTGTTGTTTCTTATTCAGTTATTTATTTATTTATATCCCAAACGTTGCCCCCACCTCCCGGGCCCCCCTCACAAAGTCCCTACCCCCACTCCCTCCCCTTTTCTTCTCCTCCTCACCACCCTACTCCCGGGTATGCCCCCAAGCCCAACCCTGGCACATAGACGCACCTAATTGTGCAGTTTCCAAACTTGGTTTCAGCTATAAGAGGATCCTGGGAAGATTGGCGGAACTTTTAAGGTTGGAACTGTGATAACTGTGATGCCTCTTGCCGCCACAAGGAGGCGGATACAGGAGCTCTGAGAAAGCAGGGAGGAAGCTCCTTCGCTGCTGAGAAAAACCTGATGCCTGAGGGATTGTGGGAGCCCCACCCAGCTCCCGGAATCCAGTGACATTTCTGTGGTTCTTTTGTCACTTGAGCCGATTTTTTTTT
This sequence comes from Apodemus sylvaticus, assembly GCF_947179515.1. NCBI lineage: Eukaryota > Metazoa > Chordata > Mammalia > Rodentia > Muridae > Apodemus > Apodemus sylvaticus. The sequence goes on from NC_067477.1 coordinate 48,171,494, forward strand.
TCACTGTTTGAGAAATATTTCTACCAACAATTTCTAAATTAACTGGTAAATTCAGCACACGGTAAGAGTTTAGTCCCAGAAAAACAAAAGCAGCAGCCTTATTAGGAGAGAGAGAGAGAGAGAGAGAGAGAGAGGGGAGAGAGAGAGAGAGAGAGAGAGAGAGAGAGAGAGAGAGAGAGAGAACAAGAAAAGAGCACACACACACATACAGACACAGACACACACAGTCATATTGCTACTAGGAAGTATGCACTTCTCTTTTTCCCCAAAAACTTTCACAAAACACCCATCATTTTAATGATAAATAAAATGAAGACATTTGTGAATAAGAAACAAAGAAATACAAAAGAAATCATGTGTTGGGTCTACCTACACTCACATGTTCATAGCATGAACACACAAGTTCATGTGCACTTGGATACTCATGTGTCCATAATCATTCATGCACACCAAACTGTGTACACAGGCATATTCACATGCATATGTACACACTGTGCACATGCAGGTGCATATATACATACATATGTATACATACATAGGCATGTATACATATATATAATATATGCCTCAGTATGTAAATATGTATATATACACATTCCTGTGTGCATACTCACACACATCCCTGTGAAGCATATGCAGGCACACATAGACACAGCCATACCCAAAAAGTTTCAGGATCTTAGGTAATGACAAATGCATCAAGGTCCCTCCAGTTGCGACAGAGCTGAGACCTGTCCTAGCTTAGATGGCCTCTCCATATGCAGCTATTTCAGGACATGGATATATCTGGCACAACTGGGGTCTCCTGTGACCACTGACACCTGCCCACTATTCCTAAATTCTGTGCCCTTGCCTGCCCTTTTCTAGACTGCATAAACTTCTATCCCCATTTCTAAGCCAATAGAAATCGTCCCCCCTCCCTTTTTTTCTTAAGCATGCCTAGCATTTTACTGTATTGCAGGTATTCACTCACTGTTACACGAGTGCCCCCAGTATAGTCACGTGTTTCCTGCCATTTGCTCAAGTGTGTAGCAGGAAGGAGGGAGCAGAGGCAAGTTCTGAGTTCCAACTCTTGGGGTGTCCAGGCCCCGATGCACTCCAGGCAGGAAAGGATGAAAGAAAGTCGGGAACAGATGGGATCCTGGTCTGTCAGTGAATGCTTGGGGCAGAGGTGGGAGGTGGGGTGGGAGATAGGGGTAGGAGGTGGGGGTGGGAGGTGAGGGTGGGGATCTCCTCCAAGGAGTTCAGGGTTACATTACAGCTCTTCAGGGTTATAGCTCTTTTAGAAAGCAGCTCTCTTAGACAATAGTCAATGAAACACTTTCTGCTAAAACACTTTATTTGGAGTGAATCAAGGGAGATTTATATATATGTTCTAGATTGGTTTACCTAGTTAGCTCAGCATTAGACCCATTCTTATCTGAATTCTCAACATGATCGGCTGCCAGGAATGGTTTTGTCGGTGTCTGATCCTAATGCCCAGACGTCCAACTAAGCAGGCAGCTCCCGCAGAACAGCCTGCACTGCTAGGCTGGGCAGCTGTTAATATCAACAGTGAGGTTGCACACTCTGTAATATTTAAACAGTGTTTATGTATGTGCATGTTTGGCCCACAAGTACATCTGTGCACCGTGTACCTGGCACTCTTGGTGGCCAGAAGAGGGCAGTGAATCCTTGGCAACTGGAGCTGAATATGCTTGTGAACTTCCAGGTGAGTTCTGGGATGAAAACCATGAAGTTCTGGAAGAACGAGTGCTTTTAACTGCTGAGCTGTCTCTCCAGGTATATCCTCACAGATTCCATTTTTTTAAAGTGTGAGTTAGAGCTACACACGGCCAACAAACTTCATTGCTTACAAATAAGCCAAAGCTACAAAACCCTTAAGATGCATTTTCTTCCCGGATTTAAAAAAAAAAGAGTACACACAAAAATAACAAAACACACATGTTACAAAATATCTGGTTCATATTTAGGAAACTTGAAACTGAGCAGTTTGTTCTTAAAAGAATAAATTGGTTTTGTAATTTAAGACAAAACATACGCCAGGCAGTCCAGTTCCCTGAGGTACGCAGAGTCATTAAGGGAACATTCATTCCCTCGAGTCGCTTTTGAGGATGTCTGTCTATGGCCTGAAAAGCAGAAAAGGAATAATGAAGTTGAGGGTTGGTTTCACAAAGATAATAGTCTTCCTCTGGTGGGCTGCGGGGGAGCAGCCTGGGTTTCTACCCCTAGCTGCTTTTGTTTTGAGCACGGAAGGAAATAAAGGATGCACACAGCTGCCTCTACCGGAACAATGGCTAAAAGTGTGAGTCTAAAAACAGGGAGGCCAATTAGGGAATTAATTATGTGGGAGTCTTCACCACATCCCTTACTGGTTTTCATAGTGGTGGTCTTCCTGTCTTACGCACTGACTGACACAAAACCCATAGCCAGTGAAATCCACTCATCGAGTGGGCGCTAGCGAGTCTAAACAGCCCATCTGAGGGGAAGACACCCGAGCTGTGGGAGACCCCGTGGAATGAGAATCGCGGGATTTCAGAGCTGGCCTTCCACTCCCTGTCCTTACACTGGTGGATGTTTGAGTCTTTCTGCTTTCATACAAGGTATGGCTTCTTTGACATACCTCCATGTTGAACTCACTGAAGGCATTCTGGGTTAGACCACGCGCCCAAGGCATGGGAAGGCAGAGGAGGCAGCCATACTTGCGCATGAAGGAGGGCAGGAGATGGGAGCTTCGTTCTGAACAACTGAATAGAGGAAAGTGTTTCAAGCAATATTGTAAGACTGAAAGCCGGGCAGTGGTAGCTCATGCCTTTATTTAATCCCAGCACTTGGGAGGCAGAGGCAGGCAGATCTCTGAGTTTGAGACCAGCTTGGTCTTCTGTTAGGAACTCTGTCACTATGTCTGCTGTCTGAGAGTGTTTCATTCTGCCATAATAAACTATCCGAGACTGAGTAACTTATAAACAACAGAAATGTATTCTTTACAGTGATAGAGGCAATGCAATCGAAGGTAAAACCACTGGTCAGTTCAGTCTCTGGTTCCAAGGTAATGTCTTTATCATGGAGTCTGTCCTCTTCCAGAGACGAGGATGTGTGTCCTCCTCCAGAGACGAGGATGTGTGTCCTCCTCCAGAGACGAGGATGTGTGTCCTCTTCCAGAGGAGGATGTGTGTCTTCAGGTAGCAGAGGCACAGACAAAAGAATGAGAGCCACCCCTATGCTTTTCTTGTAGCAGCATTAGTTCACAAGGAGTCTTTGTGACATAACGTCTTCCATTAGGCCCCACCTCCCAACACTGTTGCCTTGGGATCAAGGAGGGATTGCCGTCCACCACAGCACTGCCTTGCCTTCCTCCAGGGGACCTCATAGATTTCATCTGTCTGAGTCTCCCCTGAGCCTCTGAGCTCCTAAGCTGGACCAGCTGTGTCAGAAGGAGGTAGAGACCCGGGTAACCACTGGCGGACAAAGCCAATGGCTTTTCTTCCTCGTGTATGTTCCATTCTGAGTGAATCTGTCTTCTACGAAGGTTCCATTTCTGGTTCAGCCGCCATCTTCACAGCTCAGCCTGTTCGTTGGTTTTCACTTTCTACCATCGCCCTTCTGGAGATTTTGTTTCTCTTTGTTTTGAAATCCACCTTCATTTGAAAGCTGCCCCCTCCCCACACACACACTTTCAATCTGTGTGATTCAGAAAGCTTTGGGCTGTGCTCACCCTCTCTCCTCAACTGCCCAACCTATTCAGGAACACCCAGCATTCTTCTGGCTTCCGACCTGTCTCCAGCCGTCTGGATTATTCTCTTAGCTCGGCCAGTCAGATGGCTGTGAACTGCAGCTGTGGCTGGCTTTGCAAAGTTCCTCCTGCCCTCCCACTCTCCTAGGCTTGATAAGCAAGGCCCTGGCTCTTCGGTTTATCCTCCTGCTCACCTGATACATCTTCCATGTCTCTCTCAGGCTACAGGCCTTGCTACTCTGCTTGGCACAGTGGTCCCCTGATGCCACCTCAAGCATAAATTCTTCTGTTTTACTTTGAAGCATCTGGAAATATTCCTAAGCTAAATTCACTTTGTTTCAACAATTAACTCTCACTATTCTGTGAATAGGCTGCTTTCTTTGTTAATCCCCTCTTCTAATACTATTTTTGATATCCAAAAGTTCACCTCTGCCTTACCTCTAATACTGGTAGTCAGCAATTAGATTTCATTGGCGACAAGTGGGAAAACAGAGTCTGAGCCCAGGGGTGCTAGAGACAACAGCGATGGTGAGCGGCAGTGTCTCGATGAGCAGCATCAGCACTGCAAGCTGTAGCCCTAGTGCCAGAGCCTCCGGGGTCTGCCCGCTGGTCGGCACTAGTTTCTCTAGGACTCATATTTCCAAGCTCCTGGCTTGGATTGTAAATTCTACTGCCTTGCCGGGTGGTGGATGAAAGATAGATAGATAGATAGATAGATAGATAGATAGATAGATAGATACATACATACATACATACATACATACATACATAGATACATACATACATACATACATACATACATACATAGATACATAGATACATAGATAGATACATACATACATACATAGATACATACATGCATGCATAGATAGATAGATAGATAGATAGATAGATAGATAGATAGATAGATAGATAGATACCTAGGTGTAATCCCAGCACTCTGGGATACAGAGACAGGCAGATTTCTGAGTTCAAGGCCAGCGTAGTCTACAGAGTGAGTTCCAGGACAACCAGGGCTACACAAAGAAACCCTGTCCCGAAAAAAAAATTATACTGCCTCCTCTTCCTGACTGTGGGGCTACTCTCCAGCCTGTGCCATCACCCTAAACTCTGTACCTTTCTTCCATCCTAG